>NW_028317847.1:5370000-5970000 GCF_062004578.1 Staurois parvus | reverse complement strand
TAAAACTTTCAAAGAAAAATTGCTTAATTAAACAGACATACACTCACATAATGCTGTCATGTCCGATCAACTGAATGAACACATCTGGCTTATGAAGATTTTCATTATTAGCTTTCGGTTTAAATCTCTTAAAGGAAGCCAAACATATAAAGATTACTTGACGGTAATCTGAACCCTGAACTTTGTGCATAATGCACTACGGAACCCTGCATCCCATGCGTAACACACTCCAGACCTCAGAACTCTGAATATAGCACACTCCAGAACCCTGCACCCTATATGTAGCACACTCCTGAACCCTGCATCCTTTGCATTTTATGCATAGTGCCCTCCTAAACCCATCACTCTGTGCACAACATAGTCCTAAACCCTGCAATCTGTATGCAGCACACTCCTGAGCCCTTCACTTTGTGCACAACACAGTTCTAAACCCTGCAATCTGTACGCAGCACACTCCTGAACCCTTCACTTTGTGCACAACAAAGTCCTAAACCCTGCAGTCTGTATGCAGCACATTCCTGAACCCTTCACTCTGTGCACAACGCAGTCCTAAACCCTGCAGTCTGTATGCAGCACACTCCTGAGCCCTTCACTATGTGCACAACACAGTTCTAAACCCTGCAATCTGTACGCAGCACACTCCTGAACCCTTCACTTTGTGCACAACACAGTTCTAAACCCTGCAATCTGTATGCAGCACATTCTTGAACCCTTCACTCTGTGCACAACATAGTCCTAAACCCTGCAATCTGTATGCAGCACACTCCTGAGCCCTTCACTTTGTGCACAACACAGTTCTAAACCCTGCAATCTGTACGCAGCACACTCCTGAACCCTTCACTCTGTGCACAACGCAGTCCTAAACCCTGCAGTCTGTATGCAGCACACTCCTGAATCCTGCACTCTGTGAGTAATGAACGCCTTAACTCTGTACTTCATGCACAGTGCACTCCTGAACCCTGCACTCCATGTGTAGCCCACTCCTAAACCCTGCATTCCATGCATAACACACTTCTGAGCCCTGCACCTCATGCTTAGCACGCTCCTGAACCCTGCACTCCATGCATAACATACTTCTGAGCCCTGCACCCAATGCATAGCATGCTCCTTAACTCTGTACTCCATGCATAATGCACTTCTGAGCGCTGCACCTCATGCATAGCACGCTCCTGAATCCTGCAATCCATGCTTAGCACATTCCTGAACCCTGCACTCATTGCATAATGCACTTCTGAACCCTAAACTCTGTTCCCAGTGCACTCCTGAACTGCAAACTTTCTGCGTAATACAAACCTGATCTCTGCACTCCATGCCTAGTGCTTTCCTTAGCCCTGCACTCTATAAGTAGGCCACTCCTGAGCCCTAAACCCCATGCATACCTCACTTCTGATTCCTGCAACCCATGTGTAGTACACTCCTGAACCTTGCACTCCTTGTGCAACACACTACTGAACTCTGCATTCTGTGCATAATGCACTTCTGAACTTTGCACCCTGCATGCAATGAACTCCTGAACCCTGCATGCAATGAACTCCTGAACCCTGCACCCTGTGCTTGATGCACGTCTAAATCCTTAGAATCTTTGTGTTATGTGCTCCTGAACCATGCCATTCTGTGAATTTGGCACTCCTGGTTTTATTTAACAATGCTCCTTTAAAACCACCCACAGCTAGTGAAATTTGGCCACAGCCATCAATTTTCCATTTCAACACTCTCCCCTGTGGGTGAGGAAAGGGGTTGAGGACCGAGACTTTCTGCACCTATTCTCTGAGGACACAAGCCCTGAATTTGTCCTTTTTGATGGTTAAAGTGGTCATAAGCAAACATTTATCATATTGCAGCTTACTGGTTCTTAGATGAGAGGACTTCATTCGTTTTCTTCTTTTGACTTTCTTTCCTTTATTTTCACCTGTTAATCCTGCCAGTTTTTTTTCAACAAGCAAGCTGTCCTACAAATGTAGCAGTTAAAGGGTTAAGGCAAACTATTTACCACTAACGGGTGCTTTCAATAATCAGATTTTATTTATTCATTTAAAACCTTTACCCCAAAATAAAAAACTGTTTTCTATAAGAAGTGGGAGCTGGAGTTTGGTTTCAGTTTGTTAGTGTATCTAAATCAACTAGTACATCTAACACTCCCTACCCCCCCCAGACTGACAATGCTGCTGTACAAAGGTGTATTTGTTGCTTTTTCATCCAAAATGTAGGCAGCCTAAAGAATGTGGTTGATTTACAAAAACCAGAGAGTGCAAAATCATTGTAGCCAATCAGCTTCTAACTTCAGCTTGCTCAACTGAGCTTTGACATAAAAATAAAAAAACTGTAAATTGATTGGTTTCTATGCAGAGCTGCACTAGATTTTACACTCTTCAATTTTAGTAAATCAACCCTAATATGTTTTACTGGTCAGATCACCAGATAAAAAGCCAGAGGGAAAAAGCCTAGAAAAGAAAACCAATGCAGCCACCACATCTAATGACTAGTAAGCTGTAATATATTACATTTTTGGATTTGGGTTTAATACCGTTTTTAAAGTCTAACTCCATGCAAGCAGGTAAATACACCATTAAAGGGTAACTTTAGTTGATTTAAAAGAAAAAAAAATAAAAGTCAGCAGCTACAAATACCATAGAGCAGGGGTCTCCAAACTTTTCAGTACAAGGGCCACACTGTATACTTTATAAATATTTGTGGGTTGAAAAAAAAATCTGTTTTATAAATGAACAAACCTAATTTAAACAAATGAATATGTTTTACTTCGAATTTTTGTTGTAATCAGCATGATTATATTTAGAACACCAGATAAAAAAAACTCCAGTAACACAAAGCAAAGAAATTCCAAATAAACCTGAACCCATCAGAGTTCCTCTTTAGAGGAGAGTCATGCAATCAGAGGCACCCCTTACATGAGAGTCCTCATCAGATACCCATCTTACATCGGAGGGCCAGGTAAAATCTTGTAGTGGGCAAAAATTGGTGCGTGGGCTATAGATTGGAGACTTCTCATATGAAGGCTGGATAAAATATGTAAAGCTGTGTAAAGCCCCGTAAACACGAAGAGAATATCGAACGAATGATTGTCCGTTTTTGTTTTTTTTTTTGTGCGTCTCATATTGAAAGTAAAGAGGTTAGTAAAGTTACAAAAATTCTTGTACACTAAAGTAAAAATTTGCAAGTCATGTAATGTATTTTATTGTACTTTTGTATGAAAATGTTGCTGATTAAATAAAAATTGGACAAACTGGTATTGTACGAGAAAATTTATCATGCTTGCCCCTTTAAATAATTTTGGATGAAAGCTGTTTACTATCAATCAGATTATATGATCGCTTTGAAGGCGGTATTTTATGTACATTTTTCTGACTGTGTGTACTAGGCTTTAGGCAGGAGTCTCCAAACTTTAGACTCCAAAGTTTACTGTCCTTCAAACTTTGAGGCAGCTGGATTGTGGTCAATGAGAGTAGAAAATGATCTGACATCAATGGGAGTAAACAGTGCCTGATCATTGGTATTAGTAGGAGTAATAGTACCCCATTGTTTGTATCATGGGAAGGAATAGTGCCCATTTATTGGTGTCAGTGGGAAAAATAGTGCACTACTGTTGGTGTCAGTTGGAGGAACAGTGCCCATTCATTGGTGTCAGTGGGAAAAATAGTGCCCTGCCATTGGTGTCAGTTGGATGATTAGTGCCCCTTCGTTGGTGTCAGTTGGAAGAATAGTGCCCCATTATTGGTGTCAATGGGAGGAATATTTCCCTATTGCTCATATCAGTGACAGGAATTATGCCCCATTGTTGGTGTCAGTGGGAAGAATAGTGCCCCATTGTTTGTGTCAGTGGGAAGAATAGTGCCCCATCATTGGTGTCAATTGGAGAAATAGTGCCCCATCATTACTGTCAATGGGAGGAATAGTGCTCTATTGTTGATATAAGTGACAGGAATTATGCCCCATTGTTGGTGTTAGTGGGAGGAATAGTGCCTTGTAGTAGTGAGAGAAGCAGTGCCCCAAGGGCCACATAAATGCAAGTAAAGGGCCACATCTTGCCCTGGGCCGCAGTTTGAAGACCACTGGTACAAGGCTTTTTATAAAGGTCAATGTCAAGGGACAACTGAACGGGAAGAAGGACAAAGAGATCTGGTTCCAAAAAAAAGAAAAGTCCCTCTAAATGAGGGACATTTGAGAAGTATTTTTAGGTATAAATAAAAAGTAGAAAATTCCCCGTGGAAATAAATATATTTTGGTATGTGAACTGAAATAAAATTTAAAAAAAAGGTGACAAGATATCCCCAGAAAATTTCTTGTCTAACCAAACATCCTTTAGAAAGAGAAGTGGCATCACGGTCTCCCAGTGTAATCAACCTCCTGAGGGTGTGGGACACATCCACTTAGGCCAGGAAAAAGGAGAGATATTTTGCTCCTGGAAATTCCACAAAATAATTTTCATTGCTATGTAGCATCGGTTTTGTGGTGTTGACCTTCAGAAACGAGCTTGACATTGGTTAATTTGGCCTGGTACCATAAAAGAGAGCAGCTGATGACCCTGAGCAGAAGAGAGCTCTTGCACAACGTTTCATAATCCTCATCTCATCAGTATTTGTTCAGTCCGGTATTTGTTCAGTTTTTCCTTCCACTAGAAATGTTAGTTTAACTTGGACTCTGCTTGGCCTCTCTTATTGGTTAAACACACGGCCCTATTCTCATGCCAACTTTTAGCCTCTGCTGCTCGTCCAGTCTCATTTTACAGTAGCTTTTTTGTTAGAAGCCTTAGGAAAAACATGTGTTCCCGACATATTGCATAATTTCGGAATTCACTTCTTTTTTTTTTTTTAAACTATGATTTTCCGAGACAAAGAACATGCAGTGCTAATAGCGGCTGACGTTTTCAGGGTAATGTCTTCAAATAAACAAATTTGTTGTGTGTTGTATGAAATTAGGATTAATACATACTGATCAGTGTCTCTGAGTAGCTATGTGCCTTGCAGATTTGTATTTATAAATTTTCATACACGTTTTGTTGGCAGCCGTGCTTGAGAAATGCTCAATGTAGATGTTTTTTGTTTGCTTTTAATAAATGTGATTAAATGTCATTTATATAACGAGAGGGTTATTTAGCAGGTGATGACCTTGTTCTGTAAGATATAAACCAGCAGAGTTTACAGGTTCCGTGCCACCACTTGTTCAATATAGAAATTGAACAGATGATAAAAATTTGATCTGTTGGCAGTTTGCAAATGTTGCCCTCAAAATTTAGTCCACCAATGTGAAAAGTAAAAAAAAAAAAATCTTATCTAACTATATTAATGTAGTATGTTGAAGTGAACCTGTGGCCCAGCTATGGACTGTCAAGTATTTATATTTTCTTAACAAGCAGATGAGCTTTAAAACAAGCATTAACCAACCTCTGTACCTTCAAGGAATGAGGAACAATTCATCCTCAAATCTCACAGTAGAAGAACTCAAGATTTTTAAAGCGGTTGTAAACCCCTACATATACCAACTGAAGTGACTAGCCTCAGGTGACAGATATAAAATATTGTTTACTACATAGGTTGTACCTGTTCATCTGTAGCCCTCTCTTCTCTACAGCCTTCTAAAGCACACATTTTTACACAGTATTCCATAGCTACAAATGGCAGGGGGTAAGGAGCTGATGTCACTCACTACACAGCATTGAGCAGACAGCCAAGTGTAATCTGAAACCAGAGTGGAGGGAATGAACACCCCCCTTCACAAACTCACAGAACAACATGCACAGCTGAGGCTGTAAATCACCTGATGTGTGCTAGTGGGGGCAGTGCCATCTCCGGGGATTGTCAGCATAACCTGTCAGAAGTGACTCATGCAGATAGCAGAGGAATGAGAGAAATGACATAAATCATACTAGGTACTTTGGATAAAGGCAAGTACACACATAGAAGGAAATGCTTTTACTTTTCATTTCAGAGGTTTACAATCACTATAATGTAGTAGGTTAAAGTCAACCTGTGACCTGGCTATGGACTTTCAAGTGTTTTTATTTTCTTAATGAGCAGATGAGCTTTAAAACAAGCATTAACTGACCTATGTACCTGCAGGCACTGGGGAGTGCTTCATCCTCAAATGACCTTTCTCTGCTCTTCCCTGCCAGCAGTGTCAGAGCAGTTAAGCTCCCCCTGCTCACTCCTCCCAGCAGTGACTCACTAGCTCAGCCCTTCTGAGTTCCATCTAAGCTCTCTCCACTCTATCCTTCCAGTTTTGACTGAACAGCTGAGCTTCTCCTGCTTTCCCTCCCAGCAGTGACTCTGTAGCCAGCCTTTACAAACACACATGTACTTTAATGGCATCCCAGTCTTAGTCCGTAGGGTTCAATATTGAGTTGGCCCCGCCCTTTGCAGCTATAACAGCTTCAACTCTTCTGGGAAGGCCGTCCACAAGGTTTAGGAGTGTGTCTATGAGAATGTTTGACCATTCTTCCAGAAGCACATTTGTGAGGTCAGGCACTGATGTCGGACAAGAAGACCTGGCTCACAGTCTCCACTCTAATTCTTCCCAAATGTCTTGGTATGCTGGCATCTTAAGAGTTCCCTTTACTGGAACTAAGGGGCCAAACCCAACCCCTGATAAACAACCCCACACCATAATCCCCCTCCACCAAACTTTACACTTGGCACAATGCAATCAGGCAAGTACTGTTCTCCTGGCAACTACCAAACCCAGCTCCTGAGAGCGACCCATTCTTTCACAAATGTTTGTAGAAGCAGTCTGCATGCCTAGGTGCTTGATTGTATAAACCTGTGGCCATGGAAGTGATTGGAACACCTGAATCCAATGATTTGGAGGGGTGTCTCAATAATTTTGGCAATATAGTGTAGATGGGTCAGAGGGTGAGCTATTAAGAAACGTTGTCACTATGCCCTGAATTGACAAAGTAACAAGGTCTCTTTAAATGTGCTTTAGGTCTCTTGTTGGGGTTGCTGGTTGGATCTAGATCCACTATGTGTTTTAAAACCAATGACTTGTAAATAAATGAAATAATTTGAAGTTGGCTAGTAGGCCCATGAGTGTGAGTGCTCTTCATAAGAAGCTTAAATTAATGCTGAACAGGCTTTATGTCTTCTGCCAGGTTCCATGACGGACAGGGGAAATCTTGAAGCCAGGACATTACAATGAAATGTGGGAAGTATTGCCCCAGAGGAAAAGTAGATGGAGCAACTTCAATTCTTCATCAACTGAAATAGAATGAAGGGCATGCCATCATTTACAGCATCTGCATAAAAGATACGCTGACAGACAAAGGAAAAATCATAAGCAGAGTTTATAAAACATATCAACCAATCAGGATTTTATTTCACCTAATGGTTAAATATGAACTTTTAACTGGTTGCTGTTGGCTACAGTGATCCAAGCTATTGGTCCAGCTTGGATCACTGTAAGTATGCATATCCCATAACACAGTGAAAGTGAAGCTTCACTGTAGAAGTTGCAGCTACTACAGTGATCGCCACTGTCTTCTGGGTCCTGACTGAGCTGCATAGTGAGCACAGGTGGTCACTTGCTTGTCACAGGCCCTGCATTTTTCTCAATGAATGCAAGGCATTTTCTAACTGGATGAGGTGGAGAATGTGACATCATCAGCCCTCCTCTCCACCTCATCCAATCAGAGAACACCTTGCATATGTTGAGACAAATGCAAGGTGTTCTGTAAATGATACCCGTGCCAAGTGACCCTCCTGTGGTTACTTCGCAGCACAGCAGCTGCTTAGCATGGGACCCTAACAGTAAAGAATTCTCTGCTTCCACAGGGGTCCCATAGGTGTGGATTATGTACTGTATACCTGCATTGGTTTAAGTTAGACTAATGTAACAATGCAATAAAATAAATACCTAAAATTTAGTTAAAAGTGGAATTAAACTCCAGTTTTTGATATTAATTGCTGTCCTGCTGGTTTATTCCTTAAGGTGCTAGTATGCACCGCATTATAGCAGACTTTTCTGTCAAACAAACCCTTCCAGCACTACAGTGTTGGCGCTCCAGCTGGTCCCAGGTGCCTCCGTCTTTTTCCGTTCTTCCTTCCAGGTTCTGTCTGTTCAGCCTCTTGAATAGCCAGGTCAAAATTAAATCACCTCTGCGCATGTACGCAGAATTCACATCATCATGACAGTAATGCTGTAAATATACACTGAGCTGTGCATGTGTAAATTAGAGCTGACAGGCAGGGGGAAGCATTTATGACACAAGGGATCGAAAGAGTCTCTTCTGTCATAAAACTCCCACCTGTCAGCAATTTTTTAAAAATGAGAATTTAATCAAATTCAATTTAATTTCAATTTCAATTCAAATTCAATTCAATTTGTAATGATGTTTTAATGCATACAGAGCTGCATTAATTTTTGCCCTTTTATATACTGTATACCTGGAGAATAACTTTAAATTTAAAAGTAGGTTATAAATATACTGTATGTAATAAAATTTGTAAAATAAATTGAATTACATTTTAAAATAGAACTGTGGCCAAGTTCTGGGCAGTCTAATATTTGCATATTATTAATAAGCCTTACATAAACTTTAAAATGAGCCCTCCCTGACCTTTATAGTTGCAGCCACAATGGAGTAATTCATCCTCAAATTTTGCAGCAGGAGATTCTCAATTTTATGTTCACTTTTTCTTGGTAGCTTAGTTATTCCTCCCAGCAATGACTTGATAGTCTGTCAATCTTCTAATCTATAAAAGCAGAGCAGGTACATTTGAAGAGAGGAGAGAGCAGAGTTTTACATGGAATTACACCACAATATTTGGTGCTATAGATGTCAGTGGGAGCTTATTTTAAAGCTTTTAAAGATTTTAATTCTGCTTTAACTAAACTAGGAGTTATTATGCATCTGCATTAAAACCCAATTACACGTAGCCAGGTGCTGAAGTAAGGAAAGTAGAGAAGGAGATATTTCCGCTTTTCCAGTCAGTTTACTTTCACTTTCTACGGAGATACTGATGTTATGGTGCACCATTTTCCTCTGGACAGCAGGGGGAGAGCTAAAGCTAAGCATTCCTATAGACGTATGCAGAGCGCTGAGAATCCTAGAAATTTTAATTTGGGACAGCAGCCATATAATGGGACCCCTAGAATCATTAGACACTGTGCAATAGGATGAGTGGAGAGAGGATTTTTATTAAATTGCCCAGGGAACATTCTTCCTCTTGGCACAGAGGAGTTTTGATCACTTCTGTCTAAGGATTCACCTGCCAGCAGGCAGAACTGTAGACTTGGAGTAAGGACACCCAGGGACGGTGCAGCACCACCCCATATCACAGCTATTGCATCGCTGCTGCAAGGAGACTAAATCTTCCACTCACTCTCACTTTGGGGAGAGACTGAGGGGGCATCTTCTACAACAAGCGTTCACAGCAGCCTCATGGGAACTGGTGAGAGGACTATCCTCTTATTATTGACACTGCTAGCAGAGACTGGGTGCCTCAGAGCAGGACACCGAGTGCACCCAGCCCATACTGTATCTATACCTGCCCTATACCACATTTCTGCCAAACCCATGCTGCCTCCATACCAACCCTATACAGCAGTTCTACCAAACTGTCACTGCATTTGACCCACATCTAAGCTGAAGCTGTACCACACCTATACCACATCTTGACTGCATTTTTACCGCACTTTTACTAAATCTTTGCACTGCATGTTGGTTTACTAAAATTGTCATTAAGTGAACCACCATTTCCTAAAGGGCCCCAACGATAGCTGGCAGAAGAACATCAAGGACTGCCCCGTAAGTGCACATCCAGTTGGTGTAGGCCTAGCATAGTCGCCATTAATGCACTTCAGCAGTATACTCGGGGGTGTGAACATTTTTTAAAAAACTACTTGTCCAAGAGATGAATTTGGAGTCCCAATCTACTTGTCCCTCATGACAATCTACCTGTCCTGATAATTTTTTTTTTAACCAAAACCATATTTAAATAAGGTATTTTTGTAATGATAGCAGGAAGGGTTAATGTTTTTTATTAGTCAGAGGTGCTTTTAGGAATGTCAGGGGCTTTTAAAAATGAAAGGGGCATTATGGCGACTTAAACTTTTAATGTTTTTAACATTGCACTGTGTACCTCCTACTCACCTACTGCCTGTCTCTAGCGCCACACTTGGGGACTAACAGGGAGGGGAGAGACCATGCAGTATGATGAGCCCTGATTGGGTGCTTGTCAGGAAAGGGGAGTCTCGGGCTCTGTTGACGCTCAGCAGATGAGCATTTGCTGAGCGATTAAATGAGGCGCCGGGCCCAATGAATAAAAAAAAAACATTATTCCTTCAGGTTACCCTCGCACGCAGAAGTACTTGGGTGCTCAGTAAAATTAAATTCTGAACAGCCAAATCAAGCTCTGGTGTCCACTCTGTTAACCACTTTTTCTCTCCTATTTGTAAAAATCAGCATTTTTTTTGCTAGCACCCCCAAACATTATATATAATATAATGTTATAATGCTAACAGCCAGGTAAACAAAGAGCTGAAGAGGAAAGTGACAAAATCCTTGTCGCTTCTGATTTCCAGGGTAATAGAGAGGGAGGAACAACATCAGTTCCTCTATCTCTTTGTAGTGCCACCATTGTTGCCAGTGCTCCCAGACTACGCGATTAGACGGGAAAGCCAGTGATGGCAGGGAGGTGTGACCAGGGGCAGACTGACAACTCATGGGGCCCCCAGGCAATAGGGGATCATGGGACCCCTGTGTCCTTGCCCAAACTCAAAAAAGCCTATGAAAAAGGTACCAGGGCCATCTCATGGGGCCCACTACTGACCCTGGGCCCTCGGGCAGTGCCCGAGTTTCTAAATGGTCAGTCCGCCCCTGGGTGTGACCCCCTTCTGCCGCCTGCAGAAGAGATTGAGTGGCTGTCCAGGCTTTGGGTGATAGTATTTGCATATCATTGAAGTTGCATACAGTAGTTACATAGTTAGTCTGACTGAAAAAAGACAAAAGTCCATCCAGTTCAACCATTAAAAAAAAAAGTTATAATCCTACACCCACAGTTGATCCAGAGGAAGGTAACCCCCCCCCCAGCAAAGCATGATCCAATTTGCTCCTGCAGGGGAAAACATTCCTTCCTGATCCCCCGAAAGGCAATCGGATATTCCCTGGATCAACTTTACCTATAAATGTTAGTATTCATTTATTCTGTGTATCCAATAAATAATCCAGGACTTTTTTAAATCAATATGAAGGTTATCTGTTTCCCCCCAGTATAAGTGATATGAAGGGTATTAGTGTCCCCCAATATAGGTGCTATAAGGAGTGTTAGGTAGGTGTCATCATCCCCCAGAATAAGTGATATGTTGGGTCAGAGTCCTCCATACAGGGTTTGGAGGGTCAGGGTCGGTAGATGTAGAAATGGTATGAGGGAGTCACTACAGGTGAGGGGAGATCTCAAACCCTGTCTAGGGGTCACTAGCCACTGGTGGATGTGAGGGTCAGTCCAGGTGTTGGTCCCGCTGGTGGAGGTAACCAGGTTATCCCAGTGGAGGAGTGTCCACTGGGTGGCATTGTTTCTCCCCTCCTCCCAGTTCTCTTCCTCCATCTCTCATTGTGCAGTCAGCGGCTCCTAAGCCCAGCCTACCGCAACTCCAATCTCCTCTACCCAGCCCGCACTATGGAGCTCTCCCCAGGCTGGCTCAGCTCTGACATCCTGGAGCCGCAGCAGGACTTCGAGGGGGAGCTCTTCCACCACCCTGTTCAGCCACTTGATCATTTCTGCTTAGGACGGGAATCACTGGGGGGAAAAAAGTAAACCCTGCTGCTTACAAGCATACAAACAAAAAAAAACACCTTTCCGGCTCCCAGAACTGCATGTCCTGGGCGTCGGGCGATATAATTTGTGTATCCCTGAGAATCTCCAGTATCCGATAAATCAAGCTTTATTATTGTCCGCTGTTACACTTCAGGTGACCTTATTACTGTTTATGCTGATCTGGATGCCAAGTGTCATTCTATGCCTAGTCCTTACTGCTAATCTAATGCTCTGTATACTATATTGCATTGTTACCTTTCTTAGTCCATTTCATGCTTGTCTCATTACCTAATATATCGGAATAACAATATATTAAGTTTAACTTTACAACTGGTTCAGGGCCTTTTTCTTGGACATGGTACCAGGTATTACTTTCAGTAATTTTCTGTGATATTGCATGTATTGTATACTCAGCCTAGTATGTCATAGTGGCTGAAGTTCTTATGGAGGTCAAGTCAAAGAAGAGAGGACCCATCTTAACCTGCAGCTCCTATGGGGGTAGTGCTACATACATTTTTTTAATTGATGCCCTGAACTAGTTAAAACAAAACAACAAAAGCAGATCTCATGGAAAAACTAAACTTCTCACTAGTGTTATCTCCCACACACTATTGCTTTGAGGTCCACTGGTGGCCCACTGCCAGGTTGAAGATCATCAACCATCGTCCAGTCCACTTCTTATGAGCCCTGGGTAGCAAGGGCATATTACATCAGCATTGAGGACAGAAAAGAGGTAAGAGTACTCCAACCATCACCTGGATCTATATTTTTTACTGCATATAGAACAAAGGGTGGAACTGAGTTTGAAATGTCCCCAAAACCACATTATATTGTGTTACTTAACTAGTCCAAAGCCATACCTTTTATCATGAAAAAGTCATCTGTGAGCTTAGGCAAATTGGCTTTGCCAAGAATGAGATAATGTGATCAGCCTGCTCCTCCCCAGTGATCACACTGTAACATTGTAAATATAGAAAATAAATACAGGTGTACCTCGGTTTACGAACGCCTCGGTTAATGTAATTTTCGAATGAAAATCCATTGAAAATAATGCCTCTGTTTACTAATTTTTTACTAATTTTTTTTGCAATACAAAGTGGATGTCGGTGTAGATTTTTAAATGCAATTGCCGGCTTTTTTTTTCTTCACTGTAGCTCACAGAATTAGCTGTCACTCTCCCTGGAGCTAAAGGATACTTTGTTTATTTTATCTCGGGGAAACAAACTAAAAGGAAACATTGTTTCTTTTAACCGGGGGAAATAAACTAAAAGGAAACTTTCTTTTAGCTGGGGGGAAAGTGACAGCTGATTCTGTGAGCTATAGGGAAGAATAAAAAAAGCCGATAATTACATTTAAAAACCGGCACTGACCTATAGTGACAGCAACTTTTTTTTTACTTTTTTCTGAGCTTCAGAACGGATTAATTGGTTTTCAATGCATTCCTATGGGAAACCGTGTTTCGGTTTAAGAATTTTTCACAATATGAAAAGTCCCAGAGAACGCATTTAATTTGTAAACTGAAGTACACCTGTATATGAAGATAGACCACTTATAGGACTGTGGGGGATGCAATAAATAAATATGCTACAAAATTAGAGAAAATATATGTAACCCATTGAGACAGACCCTTCTCAATAAAAAAGAAACTAGAAATGAGAAACTAAAGGTTTGTCGGTAACCATGGCACAGACAGCAAAATAGCACTAAAACAGTATATATATATTTATTAATTCTTAAATACACACATAAATATATACCTCTGCTAATATGCTAACACTCAGGGGTTGTTTATAAAACAATTTTGCAGGAATGTCAGAAATATTTATGAAGGCTGAGAAAAATTTCACTGAATGTTTTCTAATAGATTCATTCCTGTATCAGCAGCTCCATCTAATGGCCAAAATGCAGTATAGGTTTTTTTGTCCTCAATAAGAAGCACTTTGACCACTAGATGGCGCTGATGATGAAAGAATTATTCTATTGGAAAAAATACAGGGACATTTTTGTTTGGCTTGTACAAATGCTTCTGACATTTGTTCATTAAATGTTTTATAAATAGACCCCTATATTTTTTTTAATAAGGCATGACCTGTCAACCAGATATACTGCTGTATAATACTACTTTATCTGAAAAATATTCTGAATAAATATTTAAATGAGTCTACATGCAAATAATAGATATAAATGCTCTATGATATTAGTAATAATGATCCACAAACCCATAGTATCCCTACATCCAGAATAGAACTGCTCTAGTTTATATATTGTAATTAGAGATGAGCGAATCAAACCAGGCGAAGTGGAATTTGTTTCGAATTTCAGGAAAAATTCGGTTTGCGTCGAATCCGAATATTAGCATACGTCGGGTGCGCGAATCGGATTTTTCCCGATCAGCCAGCAAAAGTGTCCCTGCAGAGAGCTCCGCTATTTCTGACAGTTCTCTGACAGTTCCTTCACATTTACAGCGGTTGAAACATTGTATCTATTTGTTTCCATTTAGGATACAGATGTTTTTATTTGGAAACAGATACAATGTTTCAACCGCTGTAAATGTGAAGGAACTGTCAGAGAACTGTCAGAAATAGCGGAGCTCTCTGCAGATACACTTTTTGCTGTACTGGAATACTTCTTCTTTTCATTCTTCTTTTCATTCTTCTCATTCTTCTTTTCATTCTTCTTTTTATTCATCTTCTCATTCTTCTTTTCATTCTTCTTCTTCTTTTCATTCTTCTTTTCTTCTTCAAGAAGAAGAATGAAAAGAAGAATGAAAAGAAGAAGAAGAAGAATGAAAAGAAGAAGAAGAAGAATGAAAAGAAGAATGAAAAGAAGAAGAAGAATTAAAAGAAGAAGAAGAATGAGAAGAAGAATGAAAAGAAGAATGAGAAGAATGAAAAGAAGAATGAAAAGAAGAAGAAGAATGAAAAGAAGAATGAGAAGAAGAATGAAAAGAAGAATGAGAAGAAGAATGAGAAGAATGAAAAGAAGAATGAGAAGAATGAAAAGAAGAATGAAAAGAAGAAGAAGAAGAATGAAAAGAAGAAGAAGAATGAAAAGAAGAATGAAAAGAAGAAGAAGAAGAATCTTTTCATTCTTCTCATTCTTCTTTTCATTCTTCTTTTCATTCTTCTTCTTCTTCTTTTCATTCTTCTTCTTCTTTTCATTCTTCTTCTTCTTCTTTTCATTCTTCTTCTTCTTTTCATTCTTCTTTTCATTCTTCTTCTTCTTCTTTTCATTCTTCTCATTCTTCTTTTCATTCTTCTTCTTTTAATTCTTCTTCTTCTTTTCATTCTTCTTTTCATTCTTCTTCTTTTCATTCTTCTTCTTCTTCTTTTCATTCTTCTTTTCATTCTTCTTCTTCTTTTCATTCTTCTTCTTCTTTTCATTCTTCTTTTCATTCTTCTCATTCTTCTTTTCATTCTTCTTCTCATTCTTCTTCTCATTCTTCTTCTCATTCTTCTTTTCATTCTTCTTCTTCTTTTCATTCTTCTTTTCATTCTTCTCATTCTTCTTTTCATTCTTCTTTTCATTCTGCTTCTCATTCTTCTTTTCATTCTTCTTCTCATTCTTCTTTTCATTCTTCTTCTCATTCTTCTTTTCATTCTTCTCATTCTTTTCATTCTTCTTCTTCTTTTCATTCTTCTTTTCATAGGATGAAAATAAGAAGAATTCCAAGCCGGCAAAAAGTGTATCTGCAGAGCTCCTCTATTTCTGACAGTTCTCTGACATAGAACTGTCAGAAATAGAGGAGCTCTGCAGATACACTTTTTGCCGGCTTGGAATTCTTCTTATTTTCATCCTACTTCTTCTTCTTCTTCTTCTTCATCCTCATCCTCATCCTCTTCTTCTTGCCACACTGCGCACTCCCAAAACAAAGACAGCAGTGTCACTGAGAGCCCCGAGTCCTGTTCTAACGATCGGGACCCGGGACTCCCGATTCCGGGTCACATGATCGCTGTGATAGCTTCTGATTGGCTATCACAGTGATCAGTCACTGTGCAGCCTGCCCCCATTTTTTTTTCTCTCTCTATGAATGGAGAAGAGAGATACATCGTATCTCTCCAACTCCTGGCATAGAGAGAAAAAAAAAATAAAAGATAAATAAATAAATATAAAAAAATAAAGGAAACAAATAGATACAATGTTTCAACCGCTGTATGGAGTGAATGTCAGAGAACTGTCAGAAATAGCGGAGCTCTGCAGATACACTTAGCGGAGCTCTGCAGATACACTTTTTGCCGGCTTGGAATTCTTCTTATTTTCATCCTACTTCTTCTTCTTCTTCATCCTCATCCTCATCCTCTTCTTCTTCTTCTGAGGATGAGGATGAAGAAGAAGAAGAAGAAGTAGGATGAAAATAAGAAGAATTCCAAGCCGGCAAAAAGTGTATCTGCAGAGCTCCTCTAAGTGTATCTGCAGAATAGAGGAGCTCTGCAGATACACTTTTTGCCGGCTTGGAATTCTTCTTATTTTCATCCTACTTCTTCTTCTTCTTCTTCATCCTCATCCTCATCCTCAGAAGAAGAAGAAGAGGATGAGGATGAGGATGAAGAAGAAGAAGAAGAAGAAGAAGAAGTAGGATGAAAATAAGAAGAATTCCAAGCCGGCAAAAAGTGTATCTGCAGAGCTCCGCTAAGTGTATCTGCAGAGCTCCGCTATTTCTGACAGTTCTCTGACATTCACTCCATACAGCGGTTGAAACATTGTATCTATTTGTTTCCATTTATGAAGAAGAAGAAGAAGAAGTAGGATGAAAATAAGAAGAATTCCAAGCCGGCAAAAAGTGTATCTGCAGAGCTACGCTAAGTGTATCTGCAGAGCTCCACTAAGTGTATCTGCAGAGCTCAGCGGTTGAAACATTGTATCTATTTGTTTCCATTTATGGAAACAAATAGATACAATGTTTCAACCGCTGTAAATGTGAATGTCAGAGAACTGTCAGAAATAGAGGAGCTCTGCAGATACACTTTTTGCCGGTTTGGAATTCTTCTTATTTTCATCCTACTTCTTCTTCTTCTTCTTCTTCATCCTCATCCTCATCCTCAGAAGAAGAAGAGGATGAGGATGAGGATGAAGAAGAAGAAGAAGAAGTAGGATGAAAATAAGAAGAATTCCAAGCCGGCAAAAAGTGTATCTGCAGAGCTCTGCTAAGTGTATCTGCAGAGCTCTGCTAAGAAATAGCGGAGCTCTGCAGATACACTTTTTGCCGGCTTGGAATTCTCCTTCTTCTCATCCTTCTTCTTCTTCTCATCCTTCTCCTTCTTCTCATCCTTCTTCTTCTTCTCATCCTTCTTCTTCTTCTCATCCTTCTCCTTCTTCTTCTTCTCATCCCTCTTCTTCTTCTCATCCTTCTCCTTCTTCTCATCCTTCTCCTTCTTCTCATCCTTCTTCTTCTCATCCTTCTCCTTCTTCTCATCCTTCTTCTCATCCTTCTCCTTCTTCTCATCCTTCTTCTCATCCTTCTCCTTCTTCTCATCCTTCTCCTTCTTCTCATCCTTCTCCTTCTTCTCATCCTTCTTCTCATCCTTCTCCTTCTTCTCATCCTTCTCCTTCTTCTCATCCTTCTCCTTCTCCTTCTTCTCATCCTTCTCCTTCTCCTTCTTCTCATCCTTCTCCTTCTTCTCATCCTTCTCCTTCTCCTTCTCCTTCTCCTTCTTCTCATCCTTCTCCTTCTTCTCATCCTTCTCCTTCTCCTTCCTCATCTCCAAGGGCATTTAAATTAAAGGTACAGTGTTCTGCACTAATTTAAAGGCTCTCTGAAGCCTAGAAACCCTTTTTATAAGTTAAATTCGTAGCGAATAAATTCGCATCGAATCGAATTTCTTCCTCAAATTCGGCGAATCAGCCGAATCGAATTTTTGAATAATTCGCTCATCTCTAATTGTAATCCACAAAAGAAGAGACAACCGGGAGTCTTCTGCACAGGAATCACACTATTGGAATAATAAATGTTCTAAAGCAGGGGTGCTCAACCTTTTGAAGAGCGAGGGCCACTCAACCTATTTGGTAACTGATTGTGGGCTGCAATGAAATGAAATGATTCAGAATTTCAAATTGTTTATTTTCAAAAGCATAATGAACATTTTGCTCCTGCAGCCGCTGAATGCCGGTGGAAGGCAAGGAGGAGAAGCCGGATTTCAATGACTGCAGGAGGAAAATGGAGAGGTTTGATTGCTGTATATGCAGCCCCGGCCACCCCTCCTGTACAAGTGTACAACAGAATGTGACAGGGAGGCCACATAGGACCCCAAAAGCATGGCGCAGGCTCACCATTGGGATCCCTGACACTACACCAGTGGTTGGCGGATGTGGTAAAAACATGTCTCCCCAAACCACAAATGTAATAAAATGAGTCCTTACTGTCCTGAGCCCCCTATAAGGCTGCTTTCATACTGATGTGGTGAGATTCACCCACACCGCACCTTTCCTGCAGGTTAGCTGCTCTTTTTTAGACTTCCATTATAGCCTTTGGGTGTGGTGCACTTTCTGAAATGCCTGCATTCAGTTTGAGGTGGAGGGCCACATCAGAGGGTTCCAAGGGCCAAATGTCGCCTGCGGGCCACAGGATAAGAACCCCTGTTCTAAAGAGAGTCAACATTTTTAATGCAGAGGCTCCCCAGTCCCAACTAACAGTGGGCCAGTGGGTACTAAGGGAGGGGTGCAAGGGGAGCAGCCTGCACTGGGTGCCCATTCATTGGGGGGTGCTGTGGCTGTCGGATGTCTTTTTTAGTGCAGTGCATTTAATACTTTGGAATATTTTGGTGGTAGGGGAGGGTGTCCAAAAAATGATCGGCCCTGGGTACCAGATGTCCTTGGTACCCCAATGTAGTGGGCAGCTATACAATAAAAAAATGGAACTGTAGACTATCCATGTGAGTATAAACAAAATGTGATCTTTTGTTCAAATGCAAGGCAGAAATACCATCTGCTCTGAAGATCACATAGCCAAGCATCATAATGTGAAATAGGGAAAGAATCCCATCCCAAGGAAACCAGCAATTCCTCCGTAATTCCAATAATGGTGCTTTCTTAGAGTGGATTATGAGACCAAAGCATAAACAGCTGCAGATGGCCCAGCAGCAATATGTATTTAATAAAAGATTACTCTTGTCCAAAACATAATCAGTCCCAATGATCTATTCCAATGTTTTACTTTTTATAGTCTCTTATATCATTATATCGTAGATTGCACAGGGTTATATCCATACATTGAGCAATCAGATAACAGAGTTTGCATGTTGTCCCTGTGCCTGCGTGGGTGTCCTCCAGGTACTGCGGTTTCTTTCCACACTCCAAAGACATGCTGGTAGGTGAATTGGATCCTGTCTAAATTGTCCCTAGTATGTATATGTATAAATATGAGTTGGGGACCTTAGATTGTACACCCCTTGAGGGTTAGGGACCGATGTGAATGTACAATATATATGTAAAGTGCTGGGTAAAATTGATGGCGCTATATAAGTACCTGAAAAAATAAATAAATAAATACATAACAGTGTCTCTCAGTCATAAAACCATCCTCCATGCAGTGGAACTTGGTAGATGCAGGGGTGTATTTAGGTTTTGTGCTGTCCTAGGCAACACAAAAATCGGACGCCCCCCCAAAGAGAGAGCCGGACATTGACCAACAACACCCCTGCCCCCCCACCTGAAGGAGCATTCCACTAACACACATCCACCCCCCCCCACAACGAGAGAGAGAGAGAAAGACACTCACCTTCACAACTCCAGACATCCCCGAGAGAATGAGAGTCGGGTTCTGCATGCACCATCAAGCAGCCTGCAGCCTCTCTCAGATAGTACCTGGTACCCATGCCATATGTGTTCCTTCATCTGTCCTTTCTTCCAAGGGCAGTGCTGCCCCCCCTGAAAAATGCCGCCCTAGGCAAATGCCTTGTTTGCCTTGTGGTAAATACGCCCCTGGGTAGATGCATTGTATTTGGACTATGTAGAAAGCTGAGTTGTATATTTAGCTGGAGCAGCTCTTGCAGAGGTAAAACTGGGTAAATGTCCAAATGGTTTGTGGCATACTGAGGCAGCCATGCAGAAAGGACTGCCTAACAAGTTTTACTGGAAAGTTGTCATTAGTCTGCTGCAGTCTTTAGGATGCATTTTCTCGGTCACCTTTCCCTTAATGATCACACTGCAACACTGGAAATTTAACTGGAGCAGTTTAGCTACATCCTTTGTACTGTGGAGCATTAAAGCAGATCATGCATTCGCTGATCTCCCCTAGCTAGAATGAACCTATAAGCGACATATAAAATGTCACTTCCAGTTTCTTTTGTCAAAGAGGACAAGGAAGAAGCTAATTAAGCGTGACATGTACTCCATTAGCTTTATTGAAAAGTAGGTGAGACATTAGGGGTCTAAAAGATCCAAAGATAAAGCCCAGGATGAATCAGCAACTGGAATCTGGCTAGCAGGCAAAACACTGAAGCAAGAGAAAATACTAGAGGAGGGACTAAATACCTTCTCAGCAGCCAACATCAAAATGCAGACAACATCCCTTTGCACACGAGCATTATAATTTACTGATGTTTACTCAGGAACTTGTGACATCCGTGTGCAAGGGGCCAAAAACTGTGAAGCCCTGAGTAGTGTTGAGTATAGGCAAGTAAAGGTGTGTAAGCGTACAGACGAGTATAGACAAGTAGAATTCTTCTGCATTGACAGTATTGTTATATACTTATTTATACTCTCAAGTAAACTTGCAAGTAAATTACTGCACTCAAATAAAAAATGTTATATTTTTGTTTTACTGCTCTGTACTCCACGCTGTATTACTCAGCAGTGTGCAATGCCCCATAGACAACAATGCATCTGATTTCAAATCAGTACAAAACGTAGCATTGTATACTCCCATGTGCAACAGGCCTAATTGCTGAGATCTGCTGGCTGCTGGGAGACACCTGCTGGTGGACATCGAAACTACAACCTTCTGGTCCAGGAACCACAGTGTCATCAGCAGTTGATCCAGTTCCTGACAGATGAATTGTTTTAAACGGGTTCCTTGAGACCTGAAAATTATTTTAGGGGATCCTCTGAGGGAAAAATGTTAAAAAAGGCTGTTCTAAAATATAGAATACATGCTTTAATCTGCACATGGCCTTATAGTAACCATCTTATAGATTTGTCCGTTTGGAGAATTCTAAGGAAGAGGGTATACAATATATTGCCAAAAGTATTGGGACACCTCTCCAAATCATTGGATTCAGGTGTTCCAATCACCTCCATGGCCACAGGTGTACACAATCAAGCACCCAGGCATGCAGACTGCTTCTCTGAACATTTGTGAAAGAATGGGTCGCTCTCAGGAGCTCAGTGGATTCAAGCGTGGTACCATGATAGGTTGCCACCTCTGCAATAAGTGTCAGATGCAGTGGTGTAAAGAATGCTGCCACTGGACGCAAGAGCAATGGAGATGTGTTCTCTGGAGTGACAAATCACGCCTCTCTGTCTGGCAATCCGATGGACTTGTCTGGGTTTGCCGGTTGCCAGGAGAACAGTATTTGCCTGACTGCATTGTGCCAAGTGTAAAGTTTGGTGGAGGGGGGATTATGGTGTGGGGGTGTTTTTCAGGGCTTGGGCTTGGCTCTTTAGTTCCAGTTAAGGGAACTCTTAAGGCATCAGCATACCAAGACATTCTGGACAATTTCATGCTCTCAACTTTGTGGGAAGAGTTTGGGGATGGCCCCTTCCTGTTCCAACATGACTGCACACCAGTGCACAAAGCAAGGTCCATGAAGACCTGGATGGTGAGTTTGGGGTGGAGGGACTTGACTGGCCTGCACAGTCCTGACCTCAACCCAATAGAACACCTTTGGGATGAATTAGAGCGGAGACTGTAAGCCAGGCCTTCTCGTCTGACATCAGTGCCTGACCTCACCAATGTGCTTCTGGAAGAATGGTCAATCATTCTCATAGACACACTCCTAAACCTTGTGGACAGCCTTCTCAGAAGAGTTGAAGCTGTTATAGCTGCAAAGGGCGGGGCCAACTCAATATTGAACCCTATGGACTAAGATTGAGATGCCATTAAAGTTCATGTGCGTGGACAGGCAGGTGTCCCAATACTTTTGGTAATATAGTGTATATTAGGTTAGGATTATTCTTTTTTTTTAATTGAATTGAATTCATGTGCTGTTTAGGGACTGTGTAATCGCCAAATGCTGTTTGAGATGCTTCTGAGATCATTCAGAATTAATTGTAAGTGCAGCTGACCTTCAGTTCTGAAGGGTCCATTCACATTGGCCCTCATGGGGATAGCCCTCATGCAGGGGTCTAAATAGACTTCACATTGGTAGCTTGTGAAAGTAATTGACTGGCCATCACATTAAACAAAGAAGCTAGCTAATAGACTTTAAAAAAAAATAGAAACGCTATTGTTCTTCCCAACTATTTTTATCCTTTGATTGCTTGATTGTATTAAATAAAACACACACACATATATATATAAAGCCTCACTCACTAAACTTTCCATCATGTCAGTGAATATTTATACCTTCCATTATTCTACAGAAAATAATTACCCAGACCAAGAGCAAATCCAAATGTATTATCTATAGTCCAGAATTAAACCTTAAGCTGTAGTTTACCTAAATGTATATATATATATTATATTTGTTATGAGAAATCTATCTCAAGCTGATATATTTGAACTTCACAGCTGATGCCAAAAAACAAAAGCTTACTTAACCCTATTTAATCTTGTAATATTTTCTCCGTTGTCGAGAAGTCATAGTATTAAACTTTTTCCATGTTTTTACAGGGAAAGGATTCAACAAATGCCATCCTTGTAGATGTACAATACTGCATTTTAATCCACAGGAAAAAAAACTTGCAGTCTTACAGTTCGTGGATTACGTTCTGCCGCCAGTAGGAAATAGGGCAGTTTGCATCTGCCGTGCTGTGTATTAAACACTGGCTACATTACTAAATCAAGGGAAGGAGGATTGGCTGGTTCCCTTGGGAGCATTTCCTTTAAATCTGAATGTTCTTGCTGATTGCTGTCATGAAGAATTAGTTTGATAGAACAAAAATACCTTCTCTGCAGACAGGGGTTTTGCATCAAATTAAAATTTTCTGTCAAGCCTCGAGGAATCTTACACCGGGAATATATTGGCGTATACGTTTAAAGAAGAACTCCAGGCAATTTCAGAAGCCTCACTTTAGTCCCAAAGTATAATTGGTAAAAAAACACTATTTTTAAAGCTGAGCTCACGGCACATTGCTAAACGCACAGCGGAAGTGAAATACTTATATGTGAACAGTCTTACCTGCTAATGGATTAGTAGCTGTGTTTAGCGAGTCTTATCATTCACTCTGCACAGCTTGGTGACCTCACTTTAGAGATAATAAAAATAGCTTGGTCCCCCCCTACTCACTCACCTGTATACATTGGGCCCCAAGCAGTAACCGCATGGGCATCACAAGAGCAGGGTACCTATGGCAGGTGTTAGGGGTTCCAAGGCTGCAACTACCTAGCAATGTTAAATAGTGCTGCAGTATTCCTTCTGCCTGCCTGTCACTCACATATCAAAGCCATAACTGCTACATGATATAGCTGACTGGAGGACTTCCCCAAACTCTGCTGCTGCTTCTACGGTCTGATGAGTGGGTTAAGGGAGGAAATGGGGAGATTAGTACTGGGAAAGGGGTCTGTCTGGGTTGGGGAGATCGGGAGGGAGGGAGGTCTGTACTGGTAGGGGTCTGTTCTGGGGAGATTTAAGGCTGTGGGTAAGGGGGCCATTGGGGATGGGGGGGTAGAAATGTGGGGGATTTTGGAAGAGGGGGTAATGTTTGGTTGCATTCTTTACAATATCCTGTGTGTTACCCACTTCTGACCCCTGCACTCTTTCTATTATGCACTTTTGACCAGTGCATTCTGCATTAGCCACACCTCTCCCTGCATTCTCTGCATTATGCACTCCTGACCCGTGCACTCTCTGCATTAGCCACACCTCTCCCCTGCACTCTCTGCATTATGCACTCCTGACCCCTGCACCATTATGCACTCCTGACCCCTGCACTCTCTGCATTATGAACTCCTGACTTGTGCACTCCCTGCATTAGACACACCTCTCCCCTGCACTCTCTGCATTATGCACTCCTGACCCCTGCACTCTCTGCATTAGACACATCTCTCCCCTGCACTCTCTGTATTATGCACTCCTGACCCGTGCACTCTCTGAATTAGACACATCTCTCCCCTGCACTCTCTGCATTATGCACTCCTGACCCCTGCACTCTCTGCATTAGATACACCTCTCCCCTGCATTCTCTGCATTATGCACTCCTGAACCGTGCACTCTCTGCATTAAACACACCTCTCTCCTGCACTCTCTGCATTGTGCACTCCTGACTTGTGCACTCTCTGCATTAGACAAACCTCTCCCCTGCACTCTCTGCATTATGCACTCCTGACCCCTGCACTCTCTGCATTATGCACTCCTGACCTCTGCACTCTCTGCATTAGACACACCTCTCTCCTGCACTCTGCATTATGCACTCCTGACTTGTGCACTCTCTGCATTAGAAAAACCTCTCCCCTGCACTCTCTGCATTATGCACTCTTGACTCGTGCACTCTCTCCATTAGACACACCTCTCCCCTGCACTCTCTGCATTATGCACTCCTGACCTCTGCACTCTCTGCATTAGACACACCTCTCTCCTGCACTCTCTGCATTATGCACTCCTGACCTCTGCACTCCCTGCATTAGACACACCTCTCCCCTGCACTTTCTGCATTATGAACTCCTGACTCGTGCACTCCCTGCATTAGACACACCTCTCTCCTGCACTCTCTGCATTATGAACGCCTGACTCGTGCACTCCCTGCATTAGACACACCTCTCTCCTGCACTCTCTGCATTATGAACTCCTGACTCGTGCACTCCCTGCATTAGACACACCTCTCCCCTGCACTCTCTGCATTATGCACTCCTGACTCGTGCGCTCTTTGCATTAGACACACCTCTCTCCTGCACTCTCTGCATTATGAACTCCTGACTCGTGCACTCCCTGCATTAGACACACCTCTCTCCTGCACTCTCTGCATTATGAACTCCTGACTCGTGCACTCCCTGCATTAGACACACCTCTCTCCTGCACTCTCTGCATTATGAACTCCTGACTCGTGCACTCCCTGCATTAGACACACCTCTCTCCTGCACTCTCTGCATTATGCACTCCTGACCCCTGCACTCTCTGCATTAACAAAAACAAACAAAGAAGAGTGAGCGCTCTAGGATCAGATTAGAATCAGCTGCGAATGCACTAAAAAAGGAACCCTAAACCTTACACATAATCCAAACAGAAAACAGCGCAGTGCTGAAAAATGACAAAACGTTGGAGTAACCATAAATTATAAATAATACATCATTATTTGTGATATAAATATGTGTAGGATGAATGGCGCAGTAAAAAGAAAATAAGTGCGTATGTGAAAGTCTTAAAACAAGGAGTGCTCATAGGATGGTGCAAACGTGACACATTCGGGTCAGCATACAGTGTTGAAAACGGGTCCTGTTGTACAGATGGTGTCAAATTATTTCAAGTGATATTCCGTGTGGTTATATCCATGTGGGAGATTAATAAAAATGCGCACTCACCAGATGCGCATAATGAAAGCACAATTTGTTGAACGGTGTACTACAACTGGGAATCAGCAGATAGCCCCCTTTAAATGGACAAGACAGACAGCATGGGAAAGGATCCCTCCTCTGGGCATGAGACTCCTCTGCAACCGCAAATCCACTGGGGTCCTGGGGATCATTAGCTTTTGTTCTCTGGAGAAACAGATGATTGGTTCACCATGTCCAGCTCACTGCAGATGCAGATGGGCCATTTTCCACATGTTCACCTGGCTTCCTCTGCTTCTTGTCTCACTGCACACAGCACAGCGATCTTTGGACCTTTCTTTGGCTCCAGCTGCCTACAGTGCTTGGTCACCAAAGTCTTATCCATTCTTGCTCTGCAGTACTCATTGTGAGTAGGGATGGGCTCCCAGTTTGGTCCAAGCACAGGTTTGGGTGCTTGGGTGTTTATCCAAATGTCAGACTTTTCAGCTTGTTCGGCAGAAACTGATGACCAAAGTAGCAGATTTTTCTCCCCCTACTATACAGTATATGAGGGCTTCTTTCTTCCACTGGCAAGGTTGTTAAGGAAGCGGTGGGTGTCGTAACCACCTATGCCCTTAGCAACCAGTGATGTCACCTGGCCCCATTCATTCGATGGTCAGGAATCCCTGGTCATGTAAACAAAGCTTCCAGAATAGCTTAACAATGGTGCTGGCCCTTCAGGTCTGGAATGGATTTTAAGGGGAAGTCCCATGGAAAATTCAAGACCAAAAAAGCATGGGAGAAAAAATGGGGGTGAGCGTGTCCCCCCCCCTGATTAAACAGTAAATAAACGAATGACACATGTAAAACTCATCTTAACCACTTCCGTGCCACCCTATAGCAGAAATACTGCTACGGGGGCATGGGTGCGCAAAATCATGTGATTCACATGAGTACATGAATACATATGTGATTTTGCAGTTCTGTGCCATGCGTGTGCCCTACCCACGCCGCCATTCATGGCTTCAGCTGTCAATCACCGGGTCCTGGCTGGTGATTTCTTGCTGGCACTCGGTGATCGCCGAGTATCTCTGATGGGGGAGAAACCTGTGTATAAACAACATATCTCTCCCCTGTCAGCTCCTGCACACTGCTTTATATGGCTCTGCATAGCACAGCCATACAAAGCAGTGTGCTTACAGTGAACAGCACACAGCCTCATAGTAAAACAGCACACAGCACACAGTTAACCCTCTGATTGCCCGCATGTTAACCCCTTACTTATCAGTGCCATTAGTACAGTGTCAGTGCTTTTTATTAGCAATGATTACTGTATTGGTGTCACTGGGGATGTCAGTGACACCAAGTCAGTTCCCCCCAGTGTCAGAATAAATTGGGTACACAGACATTTGGACATTTGTGATCCGTACGGAGCTGGTTCGATTGACCAATGGATTGCTAAGTTTCTGGCTTGCTCCAGCCGCAGGGTAAAGTGTTATTCTGTATTTTTATTCCCTTTTTATTTTATAGTAATTAGTCATTTGTGTGTCTTCTTATATCTTTTGTATTTTCTATAACTTTTTAAATTTTGTACATATTTTATGCACTGCCCACTTTGGGAAATTAAATCTTAAAATGAATTAGTGAACTTCTGTGTATATAAGCACAGGCTCATATCTTCGGAGAAACTAGATCGGGGAGATTAGATTGTATTGTACTTTAGTGCCTTTAAAATGCTCGGTTAAGCTCATTGCCAATCTGTATGCAATTGTTCTGTGTGGGGGCAGATTGCGTGCAGATTGCAAAAGATAACAGATCGGCCAGACGGAGATCTGTGTGTGTGGGGTGTCTCAACAGACCATTCTGCGGATAAACTGTTGGCTGGTGGCAGGCTACCTTTTGTGGTGTGTCTGGTGTGGGGGTGTGTGGACAGTGGAAGGGTTATCAACACCGGGGGTTCAAGCTAGGATAGCTGGAGGGACCTTAGAAGGGTGTGTGATTACTAAGCTGGTCTTCAACTCTAATCAGGGCACCAGGTTGTATGTAAGATCGTATCTGCCAGTGTGTGGTTGACCAGCTAAATTGGAGTGGAGTCTCCATCTGGTGGTGGCCAGAGGTAGTGCGGGCTGTGAAAAGGTATCACGGCTGATCTTATATACGGTTTGAGATATTCAAGTGTAAATCCCCTTTATTCCCCCTCTTTACCACCCTGTCGCGGCCGCACGCCGCAAAGACATGTAGAAGAATACAATTTGGCCTAAATTTATGACGAAATTAGATTTTTTTAAATTTTTTTACTGGACATGTTTAATAGCAAAAAGTCCAAAATAATGTTTTTACCTCAAAATTGTCAGTCTTTTTTTTTTATAGCACAAAAAATAAATGCACAGGCACAAATACCACCAAAAGAAAGCTCTGTTCATGGGAAAAGAGAGACGTAAATTTCATTTGGGTGCAGAGTTGCATGATCGCGCAATTGTCAAAGTAACGCAGAGCCATATCGCAAAAACTGGCTTGGTCAGGAAGGAGGGTAAATCCTCTGGAGGGCAAGTGGTTAATTATCCTTTAATTATTGCCAAAAAATGACCTCTGGTTATGTTAGTTGATGTGTTAGTAAAACTGTACATATCATCCCAACTAGTGTATCCAAGTGAATTATACCTTGTATTTTTCAGGACAAATTGGCATTTCATTTGATGGTAAATGGTAATGGATATCTCCTGAGTTTTACATTATTAAAGGAAACCTGGTACAAAATAGTAAAAAAAAAAATCATTTTTTTGAATTTAGTTGTACATTTCTTGCTATTACCATAACCTATCACTAAAGAACAAGCTAATTTAAATTCTCTTACACCCCAGTCACATTGGGTGCGACTTGGCATGCCCTGTGATTTGCAAATTGTATGCCAAGTCACACCCTATTGTCCGCTATTACAGCAGTCATATCAGTGCGGTTCCGACTTGGCCGATTTCTAATGTACTGCATGCACTACTTTTGTTGTGATTTGCATAGACATCTCTGTCAAATGTCTTGCAAATCGCAACTGAAATCGTCAGGTCACCCGATTTTGAAATCATGCGACTTCACTCTAAGTCACTTGATTTCAAAATCGGCTTTGATGTGACCGGGGGCTTACTCCTGATGATCTCAGTGATACCACATACTGTATGCGGCCCAGAAACAAATTTTTATTTATTTATCAATCCTAAAACACATTGACACTAAACTGACACTGATACTAAATTAACAATTGCTTTTTTTTAATTCACAATATAGAATTATTTTATAAGCAAAATCCCATCTAAAGTACACTGACCCTGACTTTGACTCTGAGCGTGACCTTGGACCCTAATCTTGACCCTGACCTAGATCAAACCCTGATCTAGCTATTTTACCATTATTTTATTATTTTGTTAACACACGGGCGGTATTATTGTTTACAATTTTCTCCTCTAGCAAGGAAATGTACTATATAATGTATCTTGTATGTATACAACAGGGTGGATAAAAATTAATGATTTTTTAAAAAAAATTAAAAAAATCAGATTTTTTTAATTTAAATCAGATTTTTTTAAATAAAATGCTTTTTGAGGAAAATATATTACCATCCAAAGGTTATTCCATCATGAAATAAAGATTAGTGTTTTAATTATGTAGAATAAGGCTGTATATATTTAATTTTTTTGGTAAATAAATTCCATGAATCCATTCACAATGTCATGCTCTTCCAGAGGCTTTTGTAAGATTATTGGGCAGTTTCTCTGCCTACAAGATATTATCACAGATGATTGGTTTACTTTTGCAGTTCTCAAAACTGAATTTGACTCAGCGGAGATCACATGCCTCTTCTTCACAGCAAAAATGTTATAACATGAACAGAGTTAAGAAAAAGACCTTCATCCTAACTTCTACAAACCTATGAATACAGAATCAGGGGCGGACTGACCATTGGGGAACTCTGGCACTGCCCGAGGGCCCGGGCTCAGTAGGGGGCCCCATGAGAAGTCCCTGGTACCTTTCATAGGCTTTTTTGGGTGTGATTTGAGTGTGGGCGAGGACACAGGGGCCCCATGATCCACTATTGCCCAGGGGCCCCATGAGTTGTCAGTCCACCCCTGTACAGAATCAACCCCTTCAGTGCTAAGTTTCAAGAAGTTCAGTGAATAGAATAGAAACAATATTTTTCTGATTGTTTGGAGTGGAATAGATCTGCACAAGAAGAAAGTGAAACTAAGTGTGAGGAGGAAGGGGCTGACAGTCTAAGTTTCTTAAAATATATATATTTTGTTTAGCCAAATTAGTTAACAAACATGGATGTTTGTTTAAGCAAATCACATTTGCTGGAATGTTATTGTTTCAGTTGAATAAATCTATTTAAATTGTTATTATTAAGGTAATGATTATTTTTCTCCTTCCTAAGTACAACAGAAAAGTTGTCCAAATATGAATGATTAACCTATTAAACTGGGGATAAAAAACTAATATGAAAAGTTGTTATTCTAAAAATCTTCATCTACTTGCATATTAAAGTTATACCAGCAAGAATTAGTCCTTATGTAGAAAACTAGGATTTAAATCAAGCCTTACTGACTAGTGATTTAAAACGTGATTTAAATCAAATCCACCCTGGTATACAATGTATCTTTTTTTCCATTCAAGTGGAGAAAAATTCCATGGGAGTGGGCTGTACAGTGTATAGCCAATCAGAGGCTATCACAGCGATAAGCCAGTCTTCCAAGTTTCCAAATGTTAATATGAGACCTGGTGCTACCTATGACAGCCTGGTCTCTGTGCTGGGAGTGCACTGTGCAGCATGCTCTGAACACAAACACAGAGGTGCATATATGTGGCCCCATTGATAAAGACCCGCTCTCATTAGGCCGCTTATATGTATATGCTTGGCAGGAAGGGATTAATAGAAAAACCCCGAAAAACATTCCAGAATGTAAATCCACTGTAATTCAAATCATCCAGTGATGCAGATCTACATCAATCATGAGCATCACTTATCTGGGAAAGCCCACACTGGTTTTAACAGCTTAAGGGCACCCCAGAAATGTTACTTAAAGAAATGTTGCATGTTTAATGTTTCTCTTTAAGGGAAACTCCACTTTCATAGGAAAAAAAAAATAAAATAAAATAACTAAATATATATATATATATATATATATATATACACAGTCATGGCCAAAAATATTGGCACCCCTGCATTTCTGTCAGATAATTCACCACTTTATAAATATATAGTCCTGCGCCACAAAACAAACCCCTCCCACTAAAATATAAGATGCTGCTGTGCACTAGTGTAAACACTAAATCATCAAATTAATCAGATAAAGAGCGCAATACCCAACAAATGATACATAAAAAGAAAAATACTAGTATAAAAATTTAGAAGTGTCCAAATTAATGTGTCCAACAAACAAAAAAAAATAATACATTTCACATAATATCCAAATAAAATGAAAAACTCATAATGTGATTTAAAGTATCCAAAATTAACGTGTCCATCAAAATATCAAAAATCATCAAAATATATATATAACATTATGAAACGTTAGCCTTTTTCTTCAACTTCAAAGTGCTTCACAAAAACGAATACATTTATAATGTGATTATCCTTCTGTAATAAGTGCTTCCACCATCCACCAGTGAGAAACCAACATTAATCGCACTCACCAGATATTGGCGAATAGTAAGCCTTTTAGGACTTTTAGGGATCCTACACCCCATCTTAACGCCTCCAGACCTCCATTCCACCACACCAGACTAAGAAGGTTCTTCAACTTCCTTTCTCCAAACAAAACGCTCCACCGTTGTGCCAAAGAAGAAAGTATAGCATATAGTGTAATATTGCTACTAACTTCTTCTTAAATATATAATAATGATGCCAGGTCATTCATGGTATGCAGCAATGTAAAAGGCTCTTTATTATGTAGCCTACAACGGCCAAACATCATCAGAAAACCATCCAGGATATACTGCAGAAATCCCACAACTATCTGTGCAGAGGATGACAATGAATTGACAGACAGACAGCTCCCAAAATGGCCACTGGAACGCACCTCTCGTCGTGCGTTTCACTCACCGGAAGTGATGTATGACGGTAATGAAGCGGACCGGAAGTTCGTCGACGCGTTTCGCCCCTCCCACTGGGCGTTCTCAAGACACACACCTCCAGTCTCAGACTCCTTAAATACCAATTCAAGAACCCTCCCCTCGTTTACAATAGGTTCAATGATTCAACAAGTGAGACCTCCCCCTTGTCATCCTCTACCTCACGCCCTGGGATTCCTTTACATGTGTCATATTTAAACACTTTATACAACATCATCTTAAACAGTCTTTCCAATGTTAATACGATTCCCAAGTCATTCCTGTTCATAGACAGATGTAAAACCAATAGCAAACTCCTATACCTATTATAAACTTTAATAAACAATAAATATAACTCATAGTATAAATACCTAGTAATAAAAACTAAAATATTACAAATAAAAATAAAAAAATAAAATTCACCACTTTGCCCAGAAATCTGTTGCAATTACAAATGTTTAGGCATTCTCGTGTTTAGTTCATTTGTTTGTATTGTTTGACACAAAAACAACGGAGAAACAAAAAGCCAAGTCTGACACATTCCACGCGAAACCCAAAAAATGGACCGGACAAAATTATTGGCACCTTCTCAAAATTGTAAGAGATAATTGCATTCCAAGTTTGTGATGCTTCTGTAATGTGCAATTAAACTCACCTGTATCAATTAACAGATTTAAAATGTTCTTGTGTCCACTGTGCACAACATTGTCAACAGACAACGACAACAGTTTGGATATAGACAACATTGAATATAAGAAGAGGATCACTTTCTTATCGGTCACTTTATTCACTTGGTGGGAGTCACCTATAATGACATTTGGACTGTAATCTCACTTGGTTTATTTTTGTTGTGTTTTGTTGTTATTTATTTAAATAGCTGAACAAGTTGGTTTATTATTAACTGGTGTATATACCACATCCTATATATGGTGCTGGCAGCTTTTTTTTTTAAACGGGGTATTTCTAACGCAGCATTTTTCGTATGTACACCCAAAGGAATGAAGACGCTGCATTTTCCTCGTTAGAACACTGCAAGTGCATCAGCTGAATTATAATGAACAAGTCACTCCTATTCTGATCCACACTGCTGACATCAAACAGCTTTTTCTTCAGAGCAGAAACAGGTAGGATTCTGCAACAAAGTTTGTTAAAATCCCTGCAATCTACACAGATCACCTAGAGTGGAATGTTTTTTTTTTCTCAACAAAAGTGGAGATACTCTTTAAGGATACCCCATTGATGCTTATTTACAAAGTGCACATTCGTCTTGCCTTAGAGCAGCCTGCATCACCCTGTTCTAAGGTCATCAGCCTGGGTTCCTAAAGAGGACCTTACCTGTACACTGCCATTCTCTGCCACCTGGTCTCGAGACATTTCAGTTCCGAGCATTCTATCCAGAGGCTACAACCTAGAATTTCAATCTCTGTCTCCACCTGTCCCATGCTCCTAAACTGGCCATCCACCCCACTAAAGAAGTCAGATATATACACTGCTCCTCCCACAGGGGATCATTGGCCCCCATCCAAAACAAGACAGGTTCCAGGTGTTCTATTCCAACCTGTTCACTGCTAGTCTTGGGCATGATGTTCAAGTTGAACATACGTTCGACTCAAATATCAGCCATTCGCCCGACGCACCCCACAATGCACTGTGCCCTGACAGTGCATTGTGATTGACCAAAGCAATGTACCTGAATCACCCTCTTCTGACGTGATCACAGTATTTATAAACTGTCAGACGGTGGGAGCCAGTGTTGAGGGAGTGTCTTTTCGGGTCGGCGTTGGTGGCGGGTATCGTGATTGACATTGGATCTACTTCGGGGGATATTTTTTTAATTTTTGTTTTTAAAAAAGGACTTGTCAAAGACTGCCTACTGTCATTATTTATACTACAATTTTTTTTGTGAATGAGTAGCGGTACCATGTATCCCATACTCATTCACATGGGGGGGGAGGGGGGTGGGATCTGGTGGCCCCCTTGTTAAAGGGGGCTTCTAGATTCCAATAAGCCCCCTGCCCACAAACCCCCACAACCACCGGCCACGGTTGTGGGAAAGAGGCCCTAGTCCCCATCAAAAAAGCACCCCCATGTTGAGGGCATGTGGCCTAGTATGTTTTGGAAGGGAGAAGGCGCTCACTCGTCACCCCCCCCTTTCCTGACCTGTCGGGCTGCATGCAAACATAAGGGCCTGGTATGGATTTTGGGGGGACGCCCACGCCATTTTTTAAAATTTGACATGGGGGTTCCCCTCAAAATCCATACCAGACCCGAAGGGCTTGGTATAAATGGGGTGGGCGATCCCAAGCATTTTTTTTTAATTGCTGGGCAATGCTGGCAATTCTTTTTACATTCAGCTGTCAGTGGAGAACCTCGCCGACAGATGAACCATTAAAGAATGTTTTCACTACTAAAATACTGCATAACTTAGTAATATAACTCATGGGGTATTTTAGAAGCTGTGTGGTATCTTACTGCATACTCGGATGTGGTAAGATACCGCTTAGGGGATTGTCCACTGTGCTCGAAGTTCACGGTCGATTTTTGATGTTCGACTGCTTACTGAACAAGGGAGTGTTTGGCCCACCACTATTTACTGTTCCCAAGACAAAAGGAGGCATTCACCCCATTCTGTATCTGAAGATTATCAACAGGTATCTTTGGGTGCAAATCTTCTGCATGGAATCTGCCAGGCCAGTCATTGCCTCTGTGCACATCATCCCTAACCCCCCCCCCCATCTCTACTTCTATTTTGCTGTGAAGATGCAAAATTACAAATTTGTTTCCCTTCCCTTATGGCCTGTTCATGGCACCTCTTTGCCATAAGTCTACCACTATATATTTTATGCAAGTAAAACAATTTGGTCAACACCAGCCCACAGCCTGAGACTGCAGAGTATGGAGGGGATTATAGAAAATGTAGAACTGGACTCTGGGTAAAAAATACAACAATGAAGAACATTTATGGGAACTTTATCTTTAAGTGATTTTTTATTTCAGTACAGCCAGTCCTGAGATTTATTCAGCTTTGCTACACAGCACAGCCAATGTCACGAATACCGAGTGCTGGTATCATGTGAAACAGGAGTAGCCAGAAATGTGTGCACAGAGAACACCAGGCACAAAGATGATATACAATAATGCCATTTATTAAGAATTAAGTTAATAACAACAATATAAACACACCTCCAATACACCAGAACCACATAAACCAAAACCAGAGAATTGTATAAGTGAACGAACAAACAATGAGCAACTACCTAAACCAAATACAGTACATACAGACAGCAGGTTCTGAGGTGCGTAGCCAGTGTCAGAACCAGGGTCATGCACAGGAGATCAGGTCAAGGGTGCAAGGAGAAAACCAGGACAGGGAGAGGACACATGGAAACAGGAGCAAGGAGGCAGGTGGAAGTGGAGGATCAGGATTATTATTATTATTATACAGGATTTATATAGCGCCAACAGTTTGCTCAGCGCTGTACATTATAAAAGGAGACAGTACACGAGACAGTACAGTAACAATACGATTCAATGCACGAGGGGTTCGAGGGCCCTGCTCCTTGGAGCTTACAGTCTAGGAGGGAGGGGATAGTGGTACAGGAGGAAATAGCTGTGGGGGATGGAGTGGTAGGAAGAGTGGAGGAGTTCAGTAATTAGCTGGGGGGAGAGGTAGGCTTCCCTGAAGAGATAGGTTTTCAGAGTGCACCTAAAGGTGAGGAGAGTAGGTGACAGTCTGATGGATTGGGGTAGGGAGTTCCAGAGAATGGGGGAAGCCCTGGAGAAGTCCTGGAGACGGGCATGGGAGGAGGAGGCCAGGGAACTAGAGAGTAGGAGGTCTTGTGAGGAGCGGAGAGTACGTTTTGGGTGGTATTTGAATACCAGATCGGTGATGTAGTTTGGGGCAGTATTATGAACAGCTTTATAAGTCAGTGTTAGAATCAGAGCACAGGTTCATGGTTTACAAAAGAGGGGCACATGGGCAGAAAACCAAGGCAAAGGGGAGTAGCTTAGGCAGAGCTAAATATGCTCCCAGCAATCAACAGCAGGTGATGACTAATTACCATGAGCTTCTGGCTGTTGAGAGACACCTGCTGGTGAACACCAGAACTACATCCTATAGGTCTGGGAGCCACAGTGCCACCAGCAGGTGAACCAGTTCCTGACAGCCAGCCTGGTGACCTCACTTTTCTCAGCTGGGTTTAACAAAACAGATAGGTCACTTCCCTGTGACTGGACAGTGATGAAGCAGCAACAGCCTGAAGACTGGTCTTCTCTTCTGTTAACATGTTCCTGGCCAGTACATTAGAATGCTGCAAAGTTAGCTAACAAAGCTAAATTTGGGTATTTATACTACAACATTGTAGTTGCAGTTAAACTTAATGTAACAAAGATATATATATGATATATATGCAATCATTGGCATTTTCTTAAAGTCTGCGTGAGTCTGAGCTTCAACGGTATTAAAAAATAAATATTTTAAAATATTTAGAGAGATTATTTAAGTTGATTAAATTCTGATCTTTTATATCTGCCTGGAGTTCAGCCTTAAAAAATACACTTTTTTTGATGAATTCATAGCTTCATTACTTTCGACAGACACTTTCTAATATAATTTAACTGCACGAGTCTGCTCATTTGCAAATATCCTGCATTTTTTTTTTCATTTAATGCATCACAGGCTATGCGTCTGCCTTTTTAGAGATATTCAAATCTAGCATAAAAGTGAAACTCCGGTTCTGATGATAAAAATATCCCCTCTAGGTCTAATATATACATTAAAAGGAATTTAACAATCGTTATTGCTGGCGCTAACCTGTTAACCCCAAACCTGTTACCGTTAGACAGAGTGATAAGCCAAGCCAGCACACTTGCTCAAGGTGAGTGCCAAGAGAGAGACTCTGCCATAATCATGTGGCCAGTCCCAATGTCATAATAAGACACTGTGCCCCCCAGCATCCTTGGAGATGTGCTGTGCTCTTTGCAATTATTTTCTTATTCCCAAAGCTGTAGCCCCTTATGTAGGATATTACTGGGGCTGCCTGTTATTTAACCTCGGGCTCTGTGCAGACTTATGGGAAAACCACTAATCCAATTATGGGAGCTTGAAAGGGAAAGTTCTGGGAACTCCTACCTATGAAATGATTACTGTTCCTGTGGTTGCAAGGAAATGAAACATGAACATATTTGGTGGTTGTAGAACATCATGGCACTTTAGAATTTGAAATGGTCATTTCTTTGGTAACATTAAAGCTAAAATCCAGGTAAACAACAAAATAAACATATGAAATACATATCTGAGAGCTATTTTACCTGCTAAACACACACAGGTCTTGTCCCTTGAGCAGTCCAGTCTGTGACTGGTTAGTGGAGGAGAAGCAACAGACCAATGAACTCATATTTCTATCACTCCGCTCTTTCCACCTATCAGCATGTTCCTTATTAGCCCATGCACACTGCAGCACAAATGATTAGCTACTGCTCTCCAAGCAAGCCTCTACTCTACACAGGATTGTAAAAACACTGATGTCAAGTCAAAATATGCTTTTTTAAAAAATTCATTAACCCCCCTGGCAGTATTCCCGGGTGTAGCTCGGGGTTAACTTTGAGTACCAAAAGCTGTAACCCTGAGCTACACTCGGGATTACTGTGCAGTGTTGCTCCGGGATCCATGTTTCACTTACCTTGTCCTGCGCTCCCGCGATGTCCCCCCTGCAGTGTCCCCGGCCATCTACTCCGGCCGATGCCGGCATCTGTCTTCCGGGTTCCGTTCTCTGCGAGCGTCGGTACGTACAGGGGACGGAACAGCGGGAAATTTAAAAATGTTAAAAAGTGACATTCACTAAAATCACATAGTAAAACATTACTGTATCAAACCATTTCACATACATTTTGTCCCGAGTGCTTTGTCCTGCGCCCTGCCTGCATTTTTACTGTTCTTTCTTCCTGGAAACTGAGAAATGTCCATGGCGTCCAAAAAGCGTCCCTTTAGGTCAAAAGTGGTTTTAGACCGGCTAGAGAACAGCGATAGTAAATCAGAACCACTTGCAGAATTGAGTGATAATGATTCGTGAGGAAATTCATCATCAGACACTGAAAACGATTTTGCGACTTTGCTCAGCGATGTGCAAACTTGGCGCTCTATTTCACATTTCAGTGTTTTTGGTTTGATTATATTATTTAATTAAATTTATTATTATATTATTATTTTTTATGATTATTTATTATATTATAATTTATGATTTCGTGTTTCAAATTTTGTCATACCCGGGATGTTTACTAGACTCTTGTTCAGACAGATCTCAGTGAGTTATTCCTAAAAATTACAGGCCTACAATAAAAAAACAACATATTTCCATGAAAAAAAAATGTACCACTGTACCAGCACAGAAATATTGACATAATCATACCGCTAGGGAGGTTAAATGGTGTTTTAATAAATACAGAGTTGCATTACTTTTTTTGTTATGTTTTCCGGGAGAGCAGGTTTAAATTTAAAAGTGGTTTATTAAGTATATGTAATATGAATTTGTAAAACTGAGTTACATTTTAAAATAGAGCTGTAACCAAGCTATGAGTAGTCTAACATTTACATTCCCAACAATCAGTAAATGAACTTTAAAACAAGTCCACACTGTCATGAAGTGGTATCTAGTCCTGTCCCATCTGGTACATCTCCACCCTACCGCCACCGGGACCTGTTTCAGGGGCTGTACCACTCCGTGAGACCATCTTCATATCTGGTGGACATGCCCTATGCTCTTCTGGTTTTGGACGAAGATCCTCAAACTTCTGAATTCCTTACTATAATGCTCTGTCCCAAGGGACCCATGGCATGTCCTCCTGCATTTGAAACCCCAGGGTTTAACTAAAAACAAATTCAAACTGGCTACTTATGTGTTACTGGTGGCAAAACAAACCGTAGCAAAGGCATGGAAACAACAGTTCATGTCTTTTGTGGAAGTTAGGCGCCACTTGGATTTTTTCTTTATCAATAAGAAGTTAACTCTTTTGGATAACCATGACAAATTCCTTAAAATTTGGACCCCATGGATCCAACATTCCCATTCCGCTATGTCAGCTGTTAGTTACACATCATTATAACGCATTTGTGAGTATCCTTGGCTTGGCTTTGTGTTTGGAAGCATTGTCTTGCTGAAATGTCCACCCTCATTTCATCTTCATCATCCTGTTTGACAGTACTGTATGCTGAAAAACAGCCCCACACCACGCTGTTCCCACCTCTATGCTTCACTGTTGGGATGGTGTTTTTGGGGTGATGCGCAGTGCCATTTGACCTCCAAACAGGGATTTTTATTATTGTATCCAAAGAGTTAAATTTTGGTCTCATCTGACCAGATTATATTCTCCCAGTATTTCATAGGCTTGTCTAACTGTTGTGCAGCAAACTTTAAATGAGCTTCAACATGCTTTTTCTTCAGCAATGGAGCCTTGTGTGTTTCTTTTAAACAATTGTACCAGGTTTTTCTGAAGCTCTCCACAAGTGGTCCTTGGCTCTTCAACAACTCTTCTGATAATTCTTTTCACTCTTGCAAGGAGCACCTGGTCATTGCCAGTATAAACTGTAAAGGTTAAATTATAAGGTAAAATTATGTTCTTTCCACTTCTGGATTATGGCCCCAACAGTGCTCACTGGAACATTCAGAAGTTTAGAAATCCTTCTGTAACCAATGCCAACAGTATGTTTTGCAACAATAAGGTTGCAAAGGTCTTGAGAGAGCTCTTTACTTTTACCCATCACAAGAGGTTTCTTGGTAATAAGACACCTTTTTATAGGCCATCAGATGAGACTGAACCAGCTGATAATAATTTGCACCGACAAGGGGCAAGATTGTTTTCTAATTACTGATAGATTTCAGCTGGTTTCTTTGCTTTCCATGCCTTTTTACACCTCCCTTTCTTCATGTGATTAATGCTTTTTCCTTGTGTCATTCCATTTTATTACACATAACTTAATTTCTGAACTTCTTCACACCTGAGTAATGCATGTGACTAGATTCTTAAAGCTGTCATTGTGACGGAGGTGTAGGTGGGACAGAACACAGAGAGCAGTGGGCACACAAGGTTTTTATTGAGGGATTTGGGGCACTTGATTGGTATAGCAAGGGTTAAGTCCGGGGCACACAGCAGAGGGGCAGTTCAGGCAGGCAATGGGTAAAGTCCGGGCACACAGCAGAGGGCAGTTCAGGCAGGCAATGGGTAAAGTCCGGGCACACAGCAGAGGGCAGTTCAGGCAGGCAATGGGTAAATCTGGGCACACAGCAGAGGGCAGTTCAGGCAGGCAATGGGTAAATCTGGGCACATGTTGCACATACGGTAAATAATTGCACTGTGCGAAGGATGGGTCGGGTGAAACAGAAGTGCTTTATTAGGAATGGCTGTAATAAACACAGAAAACTCTTAATTACATGTGATTGGATCTGTTCACTGTAATCACTGTCCTCTATACATTACTAAACAGTTTTATATACATTAACCACATACCGCCCAGCCACTGTATAAATACGGCGGCAGGGTGGCGCGGATGGACAAAAGCACGTTTTAAAAAGTGTGTTTTGTAAACAGGTAGGGGGCACGCGCAAGGCGCACCGCCGCCCTACCTGTCCCGCCGTTCACAGCCGCGGATGTCAGTCGGCGGGTCACAGCCAGTCGTTACCGGCTATGTCCCGGTGATCGGCGGCAATCGCTGACAGAGAGCACAGCTGCAGTAGCTGTGCTTTCTGTCAGTTCCCTGACAGCTCCAGGACACGCTGATCGGGACAGAAGAGTTTCTCTCTCCCGATCAGAGGTGTTCCCTGCAGTACACACCCCCGCCCTAGTAAAACACTCCCCTCACACAGTTAACCCTTTCCCTGAATAATAAAGTTAACCCCTTCCTCCCCAGTGCCATTAGTACAGTGTCAGTGTTTTTTTTTTTTTGCACTGATCACTGTATTGGTATCACTGGGGATGTCAGTGACCCCAAGTCAGTTCCCCCCCAATGTCAGAATGTCCGCTGCAGTCCTGCAGTCCCACCATATGTCGCTGATCGCCGCCATAAGTCACTGATCGCCGCAATAAGTCGCTGATCGCCGCCATTATTAGTATAAAAAAAAACTAAAAATCCCAGTATCTTTCCCGCCATTTGTAAACACTATAACTTACACGTAAACCAATTAATTTACACGTATTGGGTTTTTTTTTAGCAAAGACATGTCGCAGAATGCATTTTGGCAGAAATTTATGACTAAATTTGATTTAAAATTTTTTTTTGACTGGACATGTTTTATAGTAAAAAGTCCAAAATATAGTTTTTTTTCCTCAAAATTGTCAGCCTTTTTTTTATAGCGTAAAAAAATAAAAACCGCACAGGCGATCAAATCTCACCGAAAGAAAGCTCAATTTGTAGGAAAAAAAGGGTGTAAATTTCATTTATGTACCGTATTGCATGACTGCGCAATTGTCCGTTAAACTAGCGCAGCGCTGTATAGCAAAAAAATGGCGTAAATTGCAGTATCTATACCATAGTTTGTAGACGCTATAAATTTCACACAAAGCAATCAATATACACTTATTGGGATTTTTTTTTACCAAAAACATGTAGCAGAATACATTTTGGCCTAAATTTATAACCAACTTTGAGTTTACTATATATTTTTTATAGCTGAAAGTAAGTAAATATTGTTTTTGTTCAAAATTTTTGGCCTTTTTTGGTTTATAGCGTGAAAAATAAAAAGCGCACAGGTGATCAAATACCATCGAAAGAAAGCTCTATTTGTGTGAAAAAAAGGACGTAAATTTCGTTTGGGTGCAGCATTGCATGACCGCGCAATTATCAGTTGAATTAGTGCAGCGCCGAGTAGCAAAGAGAGGCCTGGTCATTAAGGGGGGTAAATCTTCTGGAGGTCAAGTGGTTAATAAGTATTTTCATATGTATTAATAAACATCTTTAATTGCAATACTGAATATCTAGACCTCTGCAGATATGCTATTAACCTATTCTGCATAACAATAGCGTATTACAATAGAGAAATCACATTCCCTGTATCTTAGCGCCAAATCGCATAGCAGCAATATATATTCACATTCATGCTGCGAGTCGTCTGATTGTATAATAGTAGCAGCGACATTCACTGACCACCAGGTCATGTTAAGTCATTTTGTCCTATTTATCATGTTAAACAGCCTCCTGCTTACCTGTAACAAACACAGAAAACTCTTAATTACATGTGACTGGATATATTCACTGTAATCACTGTCCTGCCGGAACAAAGTGTTAGACTTTTAATTCCCCCTTCTGTGTCTTCCGATTATCACAGGAAGTAGTTCTGCCCTCTTGTGATGGTACAATAAAAATGCAATCACTAGTATCTTCTATTGACAAAGATTATTATTATTATTATTACTACGAGTTTATATAGCGCCAAAGGGTTTGCTCAGCGCTGTACAATAGAGGGGGGACAATACATGGCACAGTACAACAACAACAAACAACGTACGAGGGGTAAGAGGGCCCTACTCTTTCGAGCTTACAATCTAGGAGGGAGGGGGTAAAGGTACAGTAGGAAGTGGCTGAGGGGGATGAAGTGGTGGGAGGAATGAGGGAGGATGGCCGTTAGGTGAGGGTGGGGTAGGCTTCCCTGAAGAGATGGGTTTTGAGGGAGCGCCTGAATGTGAATAGGGAAGGTGACAGTCTGATGGATTGGGGCAGTGAGTTCCAGAGGATGGGGGAGGACCTGGAGAAGTCCTGCAGTCCTGCATGGGAGGAGGAGACCAGGGAGCAGGATAGAAGGAAGTCCTGTGAGGAGCGAAGGGTACGGGTAGGGTGGTACTTGGTGATCAGGTTGGTGAGGTAGTCAGGGGCAGTGTTGTGAACGGCTTTGTGGGTCAGGGTTAGGAGTTTAAATTTGATGCGTTGGGCAATCGGGAGCCAGTGGAGGGAGAGGCAGAGGGGGGTGGCAGAGGTGGAGCGGGTGGTGAGGTGGATGAGTCTGGCAGCTGAGTTCAGGATGGTCTGGAGCGGGGAGAGCCTGCACTTGGGTAGGCCAGTGAGGAGGGAGTTGCAGTAGTCAAGGCGTGAGATGATGAGGGAGTGTACTAGAAGTTTGGTGGTGTCTGGGGTGAGGAAGGAGCGTATCTTGGCAATGTTGCGAAGATGGAGCCTGCATGTGTTTGTGAGTGATTTGACATGCAGTTGGAGGGAGAGGTTCGCGTTAGGAATGACGCCAAGGACTTTGGCTTGCGGGGCGGGAGTGATAGTGGAGTTGTTGGTGATGATGGATAGGATGGGGGGGGGGGGTGTTGGCAGGGGGAAAGATGAGGAGCTCGGTTTTGGAGAGGTTGAGCTTGAGGAAATGTAGCGACATCCAGTCTGAGATGTCATTTAGGAGGTGAGTGATGCGGGCGGAGATAGTGGGGGTGAGGTGAGGGGTGGAGAGGTAGATTTGGGTGTCGTCAGCGTAGAGGTGATAGTTGAAGCCGTGAGATTGTATGAGTTTGCCCAGGGAGGAGGTGTAGATGGAGAAGAGAAGGGGTCCAAGGACAGAGCCTTGGGGGACCCCAACAGAGAGGGGGAGGGAGGGGGAGGTGGCACCATTGTAGGTGACACTGAAGGAGCGTCGGGATAGGTAGGATGAGAACCAAGAGAGAGCAGTATCTCCGATGCCAAGGGAGAGTAGTTTATTAAGGAGGAGGGGGTGGTCAACTGTGTCGAAGGCCGCAGAGAGGTCCAGGAGAAGGAGGACAGAGTAGTAGATTGTATTAGGTATTAGGCTTTGGATTTTAATTTTATGGGGCTGCCTATTTTTTACACCTCTTACACACACAGCAGAGGACAGGCTGGCAGGCAACGGGTAATCCGGGCACACAGCAGAGAGCAGGCTGGCAGGCACCGGGTAATCCTGGCACACAGCAGAGAGCAGGCTGGCAGGCAACGGGTAATCCGGGCACACAGCAGAGAGCAGGCTGGCAGGCAACGGGTAATCCTGGCACACAGCAGAGGGCAGGCTGGCAGGCAACGGGTAATCCGGGCACACAGCAGAGGACAGGCTGGCAGGCAACGGGTAATTCGGGCACACAGCAGAGAGTAGGTTGGCAGGCAATGGGTAATCCGGGCACACAGCAGAGAGCAGGCTGGCAGGCAATAGGTAATCTGGGCACACAGCAGAGGACAGGCTGGCAGGCAATAGGTAATCCGGGCACACAGCAGAGAGCAGGCTGGCAGGCAATAGGTAATCTGGGCACACAGCAGAGGGCAGGCTGGCAGGCAATGGGTAATCCGGGCACACAGCAGAGAGCAGGCTGGCAGGCAATGGGTAATTCGGGCACACAGCAGAGGGCAGGCTGGCAGGCAATGGGTAATTCGGGCACACAGCAGAGAGCAGGCTGGCAGGCAATGGGTAATTCGGGCACACAGCAGAGAGCAGGCTGGCAGGCAATGGGTAATCCGGGCACACAGCAGAGGGCAAGCTGGCAGGGAAGGGTTAAATCCGGCTTGGCAGTAGGGTCTGGCTGCAGTTCAGACCTCTCACAGCACTCTGGGTCACGAGCAGGGAAAGATCTCCCCGCTCAGGTCCTGCTCCGGTCTTTTATCGCTGGCCTGGCATCGGGTTTCCGTGTTAACAAGCCTCGCCCCCTCACTCCAGCTGCACACAGGGAGTGCGGCCTTTTTCTACAGCAGGTGCAGAGCACGGAAACCTCGGGGCCACGCTGTGCCCACCGAGACATGGGGAGGGGGGCACACGGAGACACCCAGGTTGGCCTGCATGTGGAGAATCCACATGCAAGCACAGTGGGGTGGCAGACTCCTCGGCGCCCGGCTGAGGAGAGGTGTGATCCTTGCCGCAGGAGGCAGCTCCCTGGCACCCAGCACACCACTTTATGTGGGCTACATGCAGGTGCAGGGACATGCAATGGTGAAGGGAGGGGGGAAGAGAGGGAGGGGGGACCGTGACAGTCATTACCAACAAAGGATTTTGTACGAAGTATTAAGTACATTTCAGTCAGCGTGTTCAATACTTTTTCCCTGCATCATTCCATTTTATTACACATAACTTAATTTTTGAACTTATTTGTTTTGGTTTCTGTGTATGTATGGATTGCATGGGTTGTTGCTGACATGTGGCGAAAAATTTGTGTCAATAGCACCTTTACAAATATATTTACTGGGAAATTAATACTTATTTTACCTGATATATATATATCTCCACAAGTGGTCCTTGGCTCTTGGACAACTCTTCTGATAATTCTTTTCACTCCTCTGTCAGAAATCTCGCAAGTAGCACCTGGTCATGGCCAGTTTATGGTAAAATTATGTTCTTTCCACTTCTGGATTATGGCCCCAACAGTGCTCATAGGGACATTCAGAAGTTTAGAAATCCTTCTGTAACCAATGCCAACAGTATTATTTTTACTAAAACTAAAGAGTGCAAAATCTGGTACAAATCTGCATATAAACCAATCAGCTTCCAGGTTTTATTGCTAAAGCTAAATTGAACCAGCTAAAGTTAAAAGCTGATTGGCTATCATGCACAGCTGCACTAGATTCTGAGTGCTCCAATTTTAGTAAATCTCCTCCCATAATATCTCGCTCCATTAGCGATGTGTACCGAGAAAATTAACTCTGTTTGGATGATGACAGCTTTGCAATTATGTTCTGTGTTAGTATTACTCTCCTGTTTGTGGAGCTGTTATTTGTTCTGATTGCTTTCAAGGAAGCCGTCTTTTAGTTTGACACAACATGACAGTATTCTGCAGAAATCACAATCGTCTGTGTAAGTCTTCATTGTTATAGAAGATAATTGTGTCCCTTCCCTTAAGTGCCGCATGGCTATTATATCCCAGTGTGAGATGCTGTTACATCAAATATTATCCACAGTTTGGAAAGGTAGGGAATCTGTTTGGAAATCATTTGATAAATAAAACACGCACGCTTATAAATGTTTAATCAAAGTGTAGGTCCACCTTTACACCTTGAGAAACGAATAAAAAATAGATGCATCACATGTTCTGATACGTTACATTTACCTATAGGAGTCATTTACAGAATACATTATACTTCTATATTTCACATTAATTATGTGGTTGGGTTATTAGAATTTTCTTCATTCACAAGCATAAAACTCATCAAAAACATAGACAGATGAGAGCTGAACTCCAGGAAAATATAAAATATATAAGATAATTCAGCTCTGTATTCATTAATACAGCATTAAATGCAGAGCTGGAACACGGGGGAGCGCAGGTCTGGCACCTCCAGCACTGAATGTATGTAATGACAAGTGGTGTGGGGTGTGCTCGAGGATCTATTGATCCTGGCTACTAGGGGATCTATTTTTGTCTGAGGGTCTATTGTTGCTGAGGGGGGTCTTATGTTGCTGTCTGGATCTACTGTTGAAGGAGAGGTTGATGGCTGCTGGGAGATCTGTTGCTGCTGAGGGGGATAATGATGCTGGGGTAGATCTTTTGTTGCTGGGGGATGCAGTTTTGTTTGTGGTCCATTGTTGTTGTGTGTGGGATCTTTTGTTACTTGTGTGGGCTCTATTGTTGCTGCAGGGGATCTGTTCTTGTTGGAATGGGGGTCTATTGTTGGGGTACCTAATGCTGCTGGGTTTGGGGCCATAATTGCAGGGGGTCTATTGTTGCTGGTGGGGGTCTATTGTTGCTGGGGGTCTTATGTTGCTCTTAGGGATCTACTGTTGAGGGAGAGGTTGCTGGCTGCTGGGAGATCTGTTGTTGCTGCTAGGGGTGGAATGATGTTGGGGTAGATTTTTTGCTGCTGGGGGTGAAGTTTTGTTGTTGGTGGTCCATTGTTGTTGTGTGTGGGATCTATTGTTGCTGGTGTGGGGTCTATTGATACTGGAGTGGGGTCTATTGTTGGGGGGACCTATTCTTGCTGGGGTCCATTGTTGCTGGGGTCGGGTCTGTTGTTGCTGGGGGGATCTATTGTTGCTGGCTGCAGGGGATCTATTTTACTGCTTTTCTTGTTATCATTAACAAATTCCATACAAATTATTTAGCACCACAAAATGATACTTGGTTCTCTATTCTGTAAAGGGGTGGGACTGGATGGTGGGAATGGGGGTAGAACCAAGGGACGGTGCTTAGAGTAGGGTAGGGAGCAGAGACAAGGGGGGGAGGCCCAGAAAGGGGGAGTTCCTGCAGCTATTCTCTGGATTAAATGTATTTTTATGTAAGCAATGCAGGTACCTTATTTGGAATGAGCATCTTGCAATCCCTATAAAACAGAGCTCAGATTGGGAGAGGGAGAAGCAGCCGAAGTTGCCAATCAGTTGTGCTGCAGTTCCTGTGTTGACTAGGAAAAGACTGATTGGAGGAGAGAGCATAGTGACAAGGGGAGAGAGATGAGCTCATAATTGTGCTGTTTCTCCTTTCACTGTGTAGTCACAGGCTAGGGGAGGGATAAGACCTGTAAGTGTTACTTAACAGCAGCAAACAAATACCGGGTCTCCTCCCCTGCCAGCCAGGGCTGTGCTTTGTGGCATAGCTGTGTAAATCCCAGGACTAGATGGACAAAAAGGATAATAAATCCTATGACAGGTAGGACAGCTCCCTTATTTCAAATGTGTATTTAGCTGTTTGCCTGGAGTTCAGCTTTAATCTAAGCTTATGAAACAATATACACTGCTCAAAAAATGAAAGGAACACTTTGAAAATACATCAGATCTGAATGGGAAAAATCTCATGCTGGATATCTATACTGATATGGACGGGGTAATGTGTTAGGAACGTAAGGATGTCCCATCACTTGATGGAAAATTATCAACCTACAGAGGACTGAATTCAAAAACACCCCAAAAATCAAAGTGAGGAAATGATGCAGCAGGCTAGTCCATTTAGCTGAAATTTCATTGCAGCAACTCAAAATGGTCCTCAGTAGATTGTATGGCCCCCATGTGCTTGTATACATGCCTGACAATGTCGGGGCATGTTCCTAATGAGACGACAGATGGTGCCCTGCGGTATTTCCTCCCAGATCTGGACCAGGACATCACTGAGCTCCTGAATAGTCTGAGGTGCAACCTGGCGGCATCGGATTGACCAAAAATGATATCCCTGAGGTGTTCTATTGGTATCAGTTCCTTCATCCTCCAGGAACTGCCTGCATATTCTCACCACATGAGACCGGGCATTGTTATGGAACCACTGCACCAACGTAGGGTCTGAAAATGGGTCCAAAGATTTCATCCCGATACCTAATGGCAGTCAGGGTGCCATTGTCTAACCTGTAGAGGTCTGTGCGTCCCTCCATGGATATGCCTCCCCAGACCATCACTGACCCACCACCAAAACATTCATGCTGAACGATGTTACAGGCAGCAGAACGTTCTCCGCAGCTTCTCCAGACCCTTTCCCGTCTGTCACATGTGCTCAGGGTGAACCTGCTCTCATCTGTGAAAAGCACAGGGTGCCAGTGGTGGACCTGCCAATTCTGGTGTTCAATGGCAAATGCCAATCCAGCTCTATGGTGCCAGGCAGTGAGCACAGGGCCCACTATAGGATGTCGGGCCCTCAGGCCACCCTCATGAAGTTTGTTTCTGATTGGTCAGAGACATTCACACCAGTTGCCTGCTGGAGGTCATTTTGTAGGGCTCTGGCAGTGCTAATCCTGTTCCTCCTTGCACAAAGGAGCAGCTATCAGTCCTGCTGATGGGTTAAGGACCTTCTACAGCACTGTCCAGCTCTCCTAAAGTAGCTGCTTGTCTCTTGGAATTTCCTCCATGCTCTTGAGACTGCGCTGGGAGACACGCAAACCTTTTGGCAATGGCACGTGCTGGAGGAGTTCGACTGCCTGTACAACCTCTGAAGGGTCCAGGTATCGCCTCATGCTACCAGTAACGACACTGACCCTAGCCAAATGCAAAACTACGGTAGTTAAAAACAGTCAGAAAAGATGAGTAGAGAAAATAATGTCAGTGGCCTCCACCTGTAAAACCATTCCTGTTTTGGGGGTTGTCTCATTGTTGCCCATCAAGTGCGCCTGTTGTTAGTTTCATGAACACCAAAGCAGCTGAAACTGATTAACATCCCCCTCTGCTACTTAAATGACCAGATCAATAACCCAGAAGTTTACCTGACTTGATGCTCTACTCTGATTAAAAAGTGTTCCTTTAATTTTTCTGGGCAGTGTACATAAGCAGAGGCAATATTCAATGGAAAGCTTGTGCCAGAATGATAGGCAGATCCAGCAAAACTGGATGTTTTCTATTTGCTATCACTCACCATCACTCCCACCCCGCTTGCCAAGGTCCTGGGTGTCACCCTGGACTCCCACCTCTCCTTCCTACCCCACGTCCAAGTGCTCTCAAGATCATGCAGGCTCCACCTCCGCAACATCTCCAGGATACGTACATTCCTCACCCCAGACACTACCAAACTACTCGTGCACTCCCTTGTCATCTCACGCCTGGACTACTGCAACTCCCTCCTCACAGGCCTACCCAAACGAACGCTAACCCCACTCTAGTCGATCATGAACTCGTCGGCGAGACTCATCCACCTCACTAATCGCTCCACATCCGCAACCCCCCTCTGCCAATCCCTTCATTGGCTCCCAATTGCCCAACGCATCAAATTCAAACTACTAACCCTGACCTACAAAGCCATCCACAATGCTGCCCCAACCTACTTAACCGACCTGATACCCAAATACTACCCTACCCGTGCCCTTCGCTCCTCTCAGGACCTCCTACTCTCTAGCTCCCTGGTCTCCTCCTCCCATGCCCGATTGCAAGACTTCTCCAGGACCTCCCCCATCCTCTGGAATTCCCTACCCCAATCCATCAGACTGTCACCCACCCTCACCACCTTCAGGTGCACCCTGAAGACCCACCTCTTCAGGGAGGCCTACCCCTCCCTCACCTAACACCCGACCTCCACTCCTCCCACCACCTCATCCCCCACAGCCACTTCCTCCTGTACCACTTTCCCCTCCCTCCTAGATTGTAAGCTCAAAAGAGCAGGGCCCTCGAACCCCTCATGTATCGCACTGTCTCTGTCTTGTCTCATGTCTTGTCCCCCTGCCTTTGTACAGCGCTGAGCAAACCCTTTGGCGCTATATAAATACTGATAATAATAATAATAATAATTTGCTAAAACTCCATTGAAAAATGAAGACATTTTAGTAAAACTTGCCATTTTGGCAAAATGCTTTGGAATCAATGGTGAAATTAAGGGGGTTTAAAGGGTTCAATTGGCATCACATGGCTTCTAATGGTTTACAACTTTTCTTGTGCAAAACAAGGTCCCCTCAGTAGATCTGAACATGACTTTAAACATTAAAGAAGAGAAGGATGATAATGCTAACCCTAATGCCTGCCAAAAAAAATGGCACCTCATTAGCTGGGAAGCTGACATTAGATAGTGAGAAACAGAAGAATCCTAACCCTAGTGCTTTATCATGTAATTACCATTTCTGCAGTCACGTAGCTTTATTAAAAAGCAAAGGATTAAGGTCAGAGTTAGAGGAAATGGGATTCTTCAGATTCTCCATGGCTAACATCATGTTCCCAGCTAATGAGGGGCCATTTTTTGTTTGCAAGGATTAGGGTTTGCATTAAAGTTGACTTTATCGACAAATACAGTAATCACCATGTCAGCTTTGAAAATAGAGCCAAGTTATTTTACACAAATTTAGCCTAAGCAGTCCACATGGGAAAATGTAAGGCTAATTTTGAAGTCATTTAGGCTAAAGCAATATTGGAAATGTTGATATGGTGGAATCACTCCACTTATCCCTAATCCATATATTGGGGCAGCTAAAGTTCTTTAACCAATTCAATACCGGGCATTTTACACCTTCCTGCCCAGGCCATTTTTCAGGTTTCAGCGCTCTCACATTTTGAATGACAATTGCGCGGTCATACAAAATTGTACCCAAACTAAAATTTTATAATTTTCTTCACACAACTAGAGCTTTCTTTTGGTGGTATTTAATCACCGCTGGGGTTTTTATTTTTTGCTAAATTAACAAAAAAAGACCAAAAATTTTGGAAAAAACACGTTTTTCTTTGTTTCTGTTATAAAAGTTTACAAATAAATAATTGTTCTTCATAAATTTTGGCCGAGATGTATTCTGCTACATGTCTTTGGTGAAAATAACCCAAATTAGGATGTATTATTTAGTTTGTAGGAAAGTTATAGAGTTCACAAACTATGGTATAGATCAGAATATTGATCAATCCTGAAATACTGACAGCCAATCTAATTTCTTGAGGTCCAAGAATGTCAGAATAGTACAGATATCCCCCAAATGACCCCTTTCTGCAGAATAGACAGTCGGATGTACTTCATAAGAGGAATGGCGAGTTTTTTGAAGTTGTATTTTTTTTTGTCATAATTTTTCGGAAAATGAAAAAATTAAAAACATTATTTTCACTATTTTTTTTTTTACATACTGTCACCAGTGCAGTACAGTGTCACCATATAACTGGCATGGTGGTGAACAGGGACACTGACTGGTGACAATATGAAAAAAAATATATATATTTTGTTTTTTATTTTTTTTATTTTTTTTATTATTTTTAATTTTTTATTACTTTTTTTTTTTTTTTTAAGATTTTTTTTTCATATTTTACTATGACCAAAGTAGTACAATGTTACCATAGTAACATTGTACTACTTTGGGGAAGTGATCAGTATTTATTTTTTTTTTTTACACAATTTGCTTATAGCAAAGAATTACTTTGCCATAAGCAAGCATTTACCTGAATGACATCGATTCATTCAGGGTTTTTTTTTTTTTTCTTGTGCTTAGCTGTGATTTGGCCACAGCTAATCACATGACATGTGCATGTGACCTGCTGTGACCATTCACAGCTAGGCACTAGTATACAATGGATGGCATGAATGAAGCCATCCATTGTATACAACTGTCATGTGACCTGCTGTGATTGGTCACAGCAGGTCACATGGTACCAGCAAAGAGGGCCGGTACTCAGATCTGTCATCGGCCGTGTCCGAGGTACACGGCCGGTGACAGATCGCGCTGCTGCGCAGCTCTGCAACCGCGTGAACTGCGCATGTGCGGGAGCACGCCAAATGGAGTGCACCTGGAAAGCTGAAGCATTTTTGCGGCCTCCAAACGGCTATAGGCTGGGCGGCTAATTGTTAAAAGTCAAATTTGGTCTTGCTTTATCCATCACTCTCAAGCATCTGCAATGGTCCATATGATGAAGGATGGAGAGAGGGAAGGGGAAGGGGAGGGGGGGGGGTTAGGGTTGTTGTAGGGATTGCTGACCAACAGTCTGAGAGAGGAAAAGGGGCCAGCCTCAATTTTTGCAGGAAATAATATAGGGGGTTATTTACTAAAACTGGAGAGTGCAAAATCTGGTGCAGCTCTTAATAGAAACCAATCAGCTTCCAGGTTTTATTGTCAAAGATAAATTGAACAAGCTGAATTAGAAGCTGATTGGTTACCATGCACAGCTGCACCAGATTCCGAGTGCTCCAGTTTTAGTATATCTACCCCACTGTCTGAGCTGGCCTTAACCACCTTAGGACTGCCTGCCCACCTGTCTGCAGTATGCGGGTGGGAGGTCCTAAATTGGTTTTGGCCGGCTCCTACAGAAACAGTGATATACATGTACATCGTTGTCTACCTCTAGGTTCTGGGCATGCTCCCGTGCCCCCCGCCAACTCCCACTATGATTGAGCATAGCGGGATTTTGTCAACAGATTTCGTTTGATGGTTCATGGTTGCTGAGTCCTGCTGATCAGCTGTGTCCAATAACAGCCCAGAGCCCTGTGATGTAGGAGTGTGTAATGTACAATATAGTTATATAGTCCAATCCCCCCTCCCCAGTCTGCACAACAACTCCCCAATTCCAAACAATCCCCCCCCGAGTCTGCACAACTATCCCCCCAAGTTTGCACAATCCACCCCCCGATTTGCACCACATTCCTCCAAGTCTGAACAATTACCCCCAGTCTGCGCAACTCCCCACCAGTTTGCTCAATTCCCCCTCTCCCAGTCTGTACAACTCCGCTCCCCCAGTCTGCACAATATTCCCCCCAGTCAGAAAAATCCCCACCCCGCAGTCTGCACAACTTTCCCCCAGTTTGCACATTTCACCCCCCCTGTCTGCACAGGGGGAAAACAAAGGAGAAAAAGAGGTGGAAAAGAAGAGGCAGCACAAGAAACGTGTGGGGAGATAGAGAGGGTTGTTCTGGGTCATTCCCCAATTATGCCTCCCTCCATCAGGCTGTTCTCCATTACGTTGGCTGAGGCTGTTGCAGCCAGCAACCATTTTTGTCAATTTGGCACCCAGTGTGTGCATTGCATGCAAGGAGCATAGTGAAGTTTGGGTGGGCTTGGGCGTACACAGGCGGAAGCAGAGTGTCTGATTGGACAGGTGGAAGAGTGAGGGTGGGCTTGGGTGGACACAGGCGGAGGTGGAGTGTCTGACTAGACAGGCAGAGAAGTGAAGGAGGGGTTGGGAAGACACAGGTGGAGGTGGAGTGTCTGATTGGACAGGTGGAGGTGTGAAGGAAGGCATGTGTGGACACAGGTGGAGGTGGAGTGTCTGATTGGACAGGTGGAGGTGTGAAGGAAGGCATGTGTGGACACAGGTGGAGGTGGAGTGCCTGATTGGACAGGCAGAGGTGTGAAGGAGGGTTGGGAGGACACAGGGGGAGGTGGAGTGTCTGATTGGACAGGTGGGGTAGTGAAGGAGGGGTTGGGTGGACACAGGCAGAGGTGGAGTGTTTGATTGGACAGGTGAAGGAGTGAAGGAGGGGTTGGGTGGACACAGGTGGAGGTGGAGTGCCTGATTGAACAGGCAGAGGTGTGAAGGAGGGGTTGGGTGGACACAGGTGGAGGTGGAGTGTCTGATTGGACAGGTGGAGGTGTGAAGGAGGGCATGTGTGGACACAGGTGGAGGTGGAGTGCCTGATTGAACAGGCAGAGGTGTGAAGGAGGGGTTGGGTGGACACAGGTGGAGGTGGAGTATCTGATTGGACAGGTGGAGGTGTGAAGGAGGGCATGTGTGGACACAGGTGGAGGTGGAGTGCCTGATTGAACAGGCAGAGGTGTGAAGGAGGGGTTGGGTGGACACAGGTGGAGGTGGAGTGTCTGATTGGACAGGTGAAGGAGTGAAGGAGGGGTTGGGTGGACACAGGAGGAGGTGGAGTATCTGATTGGACAGGTGGAGGAGTAAAGGAGGGGTTGGGTGGACACAGACGGAGCTGGAGTGTCTGATTGGACAGGCGGAGGTGTGAAGGAGGGGTTGGGTGGACACATGCGGAGGTTGAGTGTCTGCTTGGACAGGTGGAGGTGTGAAGGAGGGGTTGGGTGGACACATGTGGAGGTGGAGTGTCTGATTGGACAGGTGGAGGAATGAAGGAGGGGCTGGGAGGACAGTGGTGACAGAACAGGCGACAGAACAGATACAGCCCGACTCCCAATAATCGACTTGCTGTTACTTCCTTCATCTTTGCTTTGTGTGGCAGAGCACAATGGTCTCCCTTCCCTCAGGGCCCATGTGTACTGCACACATGGATGCAGCTTCTCAATCTTCGCAGGCAACAAGGGCCCCAAGCTTACTCTACAAAGAGTTGCAGGAAATCGGGTGAAAGCATCATCAGGCTAAGTTACTTAGCACAGACCTTCCTTGATGTTAAGCCCCTGATCACATTGGGTGCGACTTGGCATGCGATTTGCATGCCATGCGACTTGCAAGTCGTATGCCAAGTCGCACCCTATTGTCCGCTATTACAGCGGTTATATCGGTGCAGTTCTGACTTGGTTGAAGCCGCACCAATTTCTAAAGTAGCACATGCACTACTTTTGTTGCGAATTGCACAGACATCCGTGTCAGATGTCTTGCAAATCGCAATGAAATCGGCAGGTCGCCCGATTTTGAAATCGTGCGACTTCACTGTAAGTCACACGATTTCAAAATCGGCTTTGATGTGACCGGGGTGTGAGTCCTCATCCGCCCAAGTTGTCAGCCTTTTTATTTAGAAAGTTCGGCCATCCCCACGAGGGTGTGACACCTCTCTCAGCACTGCTCCTTAACCGCTTGTGGACTGCCCCATGAAGATATACTGCTGCAGGGCAGCCACTCTACGCTGGATCACGTATTTGATATGCTGCTTGGTAGGAGTGCACGTCTGCCGCCCCGGCTGTGCTTTGATTCAGTAAAGCACAAACCAATCCATGGATTCATGACGATGACTGATCGCCGGGATCTGCTGATCAGCTCAGTCACAGAAGATGGCTCTAAGTAGGTAAACAAAACAAAAGAGAAAAAACAACCAGATTGCTTAGTAAAATCAGCACATATTGCACACATTACACATTGTTAGGCACACTATTAACCCCTTGATCACCCCTAGATGTTAACCCCTTCCCAACCAGTGTCATTAGCACAGTGACAGTGTATAGTATTAGCAGTGATCACTGTATTACTGTCACTATTGATGTCAATATCAGTTAGTGTACCCAGCCAGCTACAGTTAATGTCAGATTGCCCGCCACACTATAAGTTGCTGATTGCCGCCATTACTAGTACAAAAAAAATAAATACAAATTCCAGTATATACGTTATATAACCTGAAGACGCAAACCAAATAATATGCACTTATTATACTATAGCAGAATACATTTTGGCCTAAATTTATGTAGACATTTTGATTTGATTTTACATTTTTTTTATTGGATATTTTTTATAGCAGAAAGTAAAAAATAGTGTTTTCTTTTTAAATAATATAATTTTATATAATAAAAAAAATAATAAAAAAAACCCAGTGGTGATCAAATACCATCAAAAGAAAGTTCTATTTGTGTTAAAAAAATTATATAAATTTAATTTGAGTACAGCGTTGTAAGACGGCGCAATTGCCAAAGTAGCACAGTGCTGAATAATAAAAATGTCCAGCCATGAAGGGGTAAAGCCTTCCAAAGGCCAAGTGGTTAATGGGAGAAACAATTCCCAAGTCAACCTCTAGATTGGACTGTTGTATAATACATGCCATAAGTCATGTATGTCAAAAGGTCAAGCTATAGTTGGCCATTGTTATAGAGATGTTGACTTTTGTTACAGAGAACAAATAAAAACTGTCAACTGAAATACAACAATAGTTACAGTAGTTCCCATTGTATCCAACAGCATTTGTTTGGGAGTATCAAACACTCAAAGAAATTTGATGTCTGTTTTTAAAAATAACAAGGAAACATATTCTTCTATGTAAGTCTGTATAAATATATATACACTGCTCAAAATATTAAAGGAACACCTCAATTAAACTCCTGGGATATTGATTTGGTCAGTTAAGTAGCAGAGGGGGTTGTTAATCAGTTTCAGCTGCTTTGGTGTTAATGCAATTAACAGGTGTAGTAGATGGGCAACAATGAGACAACCCCCAAAACAGGAATGGTTTTACAGGTGGAGGCCACTGACATTATTTTCCCTACTCATCTTTTCTGACTGTTTATCAGTAGTTTTGCATTTGGCTAGGGTCAGTGTCATTACTGGTAGCATGCTGCAATTCCTGGACCCTTCAGAGGTTGCACAGGCAGTCCAACTCCTCCAGGATGGCACATAAATACAGTGCCATTGCCAGAAGGTTTGCTGTGTCTCCTAGCACAGTCTCAAGAGCATGCAGGAGATTCCAGGAGACAGGCAGTTACTCTAGGAGAGCTGGACAGGGCCGTAGAAGGTCCTTAACCCATCAGCAGGACCAGCATCTGCTCCTTTATGCAAGGAGGAACAGGATGAGCACTGCCAGAGCCCTACAAAATGATCTCCAGCAGGCAACTGGTGTGAATGTCTCTGATCAAACAATCAGAAACAGACTTCATGAGGGTGGCCTGAGGGCCCAATGTCCTCTAGTACGCCCTACGCTCACTGTCTGGCAGCATGGAGCTTGATTGGCATTTGCCATTGAGCACCAGAATTGGTAGGTCCACCACTGGAACCCTGTGCTTTTCACAGATGAGAGCAGGTTCACCCTGAGCACGTGATAGATGTGAAAGGGTCTGGAGAAGCCATGTAGATTGTTATACTGCCTGTAACATCGTGCAACATAACCGTTTTGGTGGTAGGTCAGTGATGGTCTGGGGAGGCATATCCATGGAGGGACGCACAGACCTCTACAGGCTAAAGAATGGAACCCTGACTGTCATTAGGTATCGGGATGAAATCCTTGGACCCATTGACAGACCCTACGTTGGTGCAGTGGGTCCTGGCTTCCTCCTGCTGCACAACAATGCCCAGCCTCACATAGTATGCAGGCAGTTCCTGGAGGATGAAGGAATTGATACAATTGAATGGCCCACACACTTGCCGGATCTAAATCCAATGGAACACCTCTATGATATCATGTTTTGGTCCATCCGCCGCCACCAGGTTGCAGCTCAGACTGTCCAGGAGCTCGTTGATGCCCTGATCTATATCTGGGAGGAAATACCCGAGGACACCATCCGTCGTCTCGTTAGGAGCACGCCCCGACATTGTCAGGCATGCATACAAGCATGTGGGGGCCATACAAACTACTAAGTACCATTCTGAGTTGCAATGAAATTTCAGCAAAATGGACTAGCCTGCTGCATCATTTTTTCACTTTAATCTTCTCTGCTGATCAGAGCAAAGCAGGCGGGTGACAGCTCTGTCCAGTTTATGCAGAATGGATACGGACAGAGTCCTCTCTGCTCTATGGGCAGCTGGGTGCAAACAGACAGCAGAGCCTATCCTCCAATCTGATCTGCCTAGATGGAGGGGGAAGGATCCCCTTCCATTTTTTTAGCCAACCGGATTGGAGGTAGGCAGGTGAAAATGGACACAAGTCTTTTTACACCAGCCAGTTCATAGGAATAAATGGACCATCCAACCAGGTCTACCTGAAAAACTGACAGGTGGACCTGATCGGACCCTTCATGTGACAGGGGCCTTAATCCTTAATGATGCTTTGATTTTGTTTTTTTTTTAGTACAGAGACAACTAGGGCTTTCTTAAAGCAGAACTCTGGACAAAACATCTTTAAATGTCCTTGTTGCTGACTTCCTACCTGCACTGAATTTATCATCCGTATTCTGGTTCACTCAGTAGTTGCCTTGAAATAGCCTATTCATTTTCAAATCAAACAGTTACTTTTCTTTGTTTTCCTGTTTGTAAGACTGCTATGCCACCTATTCCCTCAGCCACTGGTCTTGGCACATCCCTTCTGTAGTTCTTCCTCTAGGAAGCAGTGATGAAATTCAGCTCCACTTGCAGTGGTGGGCGGACCGAGACCCTCAGACACATTCATCATGTACAGGCCTAATGTTCCCACCCACATTCACTACAATTCCTTGTGATTGATGGGAACTGTAGTTTCTTTTTCCTGCAGAGAGAGAGGAGAGGATATGATGTAATCCCAGCTGCAACACCTTCTCATTGGCAGAGCAAGTTGCTGTTATTTTTTAAATTACAGAGACGAGGTCATGAAAAGTCAACTAGACTTTTCTACTAAATGGTATGGATTTTCCAAATTGTGCTTTGTGTAGGGGTTGTGCTAATGGGTGATTTTTTTGCCTATCCCGCGGTTCTTCTTTAAATGAAAATAGGAAGCAGACCTTTCAAATCCCCAGCACACTCTTCTTTATTCTTAGATTATTTTGATTTTTATATTTTGCTTTATATCTCTGCAAACTGCAATCATGTCCTTTTTTCAAATGCAGTGGGGAGATGCGGATGTTTGTTGAGCATGACTGCAAGTGTTAAAGATGTTATATAGGGCTCAGCCCCAGAGAGGAACATTGTGACAAGGATTTATGTGAGTAGCAGCTGTGTACACCACACACTACAGTAATATGCTCAACAAACCAACGTGGCTCACTGCCTGGGGCCTTAGGGGACCCCAGCCAATGTTTTTGCACAGCTAGGCTTTTTAAATAAGATATGCAGAGAGAAAAACAAATCTAATTTTTTTCATTTATTGCTGTATTATCAGTTTTGGTAAATATGACTACCTAGGCGGTTAGTTGAATTCTGTTTGCTAACACATCTTAAGGTGTTTTAGGTACTTCTTGTTATAGGGTGACAGTACTTTGTCTTCCAGTTGTGCTCTTGTGTTGTCACCTTTTCACATGTGCTTTCAGTGCAGACTACAAGTGGCTGTTTTTATACATATTAAATAGGCATTGTCCACTGTTGTCAGCATCAGCAAAGCTGCCCTAAGAAATGCAGCCATTACTGGATCATCTAAAATCAGGCACCTCCCCCCATCTAAATTTGTCCTACCCCTTCCTGTTTAACTGCTTCCCGATCGCACTATAGCAGAAGCACTGCTACAGGGCGGCAGGGATGAGCAAAATCACGTATATATTCTCCCTTCCTGCGCCGCTATTGGCTCCTCGGCATGTCAATCACTGGGTCCTGGCCGCCGGGACTCAGTGATCATCATTTATTATATATATATATAATAAAAAGGCATATAATAAAGGGAGGATACAGTGAGGAACAGAAGTATTTGAACACCCTGCGATTTTGCAAGTTCTCCCACTTAGAAATCATGGAGGGGTCTGAAATTCACATTGTAGGTGCATTCCCACTCTGAGAGACAGAATTTTTTTAAAAAATTCAGGAAATCACATTGTATGATTTTTAAAGAATTTATTTGTCTTGCACTGCTGAACATAAGTATTTGAACACCTAAGAAACAGCAAGAATTCTGGCTCTCAAAGACCTGTTACTGTGCCTTTAAAAGTCCACTTCTACTCCACTCATTAATCTAACTTAGTAGCACCTGTCTGAGCTCTTTAAAGACACCTGTCTACCCCACAGTCAGTCAGACGCCAACTACTACCATAGGCAAGACCAAAGAGCTGTCAAAAGACACCAGAGACAAAATTGTGGACCTCCACAAGGCTGGAAAGGACTATGGGGCAATTGCCAAGCAGCTTGGTGAAAATAGATCAACTGTTGGAGCAATTTTTAGAAAATGGAAGAGGCTAAAGACGACTGTCAGTCTCCCTCGGACTGGGGCTCCATGCAAGATCTCACCTCATGGGGTATCACTGATGATAAGAAAGGTGAGGAATCAGCCCAGAACTACAAGGGAGGAGCTGGTCAATGACATGAAGACAGCTGGGACCACAGTTTCAAAGATCACTGTAGGTAGAACACTACGCCGTCATGGTTTCAAATCACACGTGTCCAGGCCCGTCTGAAGTTTGCCAATAACTATCTGGATGATCCAGAGGAGGCATGGGAGAAAGTCATGTGGTCAGATGAGACCAAAGTAGAACTTTTTGGTCTAAACTTCACTTGTCGTGTTTGGACGGAAAAGAAGGATGAGTTGCATCCCAAGAACACCATCCCTACTGTGAAGCATGGGAGTGGTAACATCATGCTTTGAGGGTGCTCTTCTGCGAAGGGGACAGGACAACTGCACTGTATTAAGGAGAGGATGAATGGGGCCATTTATTGTGAGATTTTGAGCAACAACCTCCTTCCCTCAGTCAGAGCATTGAAGATGGGTCGTGGCTGGATCTTCTAACATGACAACGACCCGAAGCACACAGCCATGATAACCAAGGAGTGGCTCCGTAAGAAGCATATCAAGGTTCTGGAGTGGTCTAGCCAGTCTCCAGACCTAAATCCAATAGAACATCTTTGGAGGGAGCTGAAACTCCGTGTTACTCAGCGACATCCCCGAAACCTGACAGATCTAGAGGAAATCTGTGTGGAGGAGTGGACCAAAATTCCTGTTGCAGTGTGTGCAAACCTGGTCAAGAACTACAGGAAACGTTTGACCTCTGTAATTGCAAACAAAGGCTTCTGTACCAAATATTAACACTGATTTTCTCAGGTGTTCAAATACTTATGTTCAGCAGTGCAAGACAAATACATTCTTTAAAAATCTTACAATGTGATTTCCTGAAATTTTTTTCTAATTCTGTTTCTCAGAGTGGGAATGCACCTACAATGTGAATTTGAGACCCCTCCATGATTTCTAAGTGGGAGAACTTGCAAAATTGCAGGGTGTTCAAATACGTCTGTTCCTCACTGTATATAACAGGATGTATCAATATACAGAAATCACAGTGTTGCATGTACACCTTTTGCATATGTGGATATTTTAAAACTATTACATGTGGTATCTGACAGGTGTAAACCCTTAGGATGAGGGTTCGCAGTGTTATTGGGGGTACAAGAATAATGTAGTAATAATGTAGATGACAATTAATAAACAAAGGATAAAAGAACTATGCCGAAAACCCACAGTAAAAACAAACAGTAAAAAATACATGGTAAAGAATATTCAGGCTGGTTCAATGTGATAAAGTGAAATAAATGAATGACTTGAAGGATAAATAAATAAAACATATTAATGAATTATTGAGAGGTGAGTAATGGAATAAATAAATGTAACCTATGTTACAATTGGGGATGTGAGGATGCATACATAATGGTAATAGATATATGAGAAACGTGAAAAAGCATGTATGGTTGTCATGGGGTTCAAATGTAGACTCAATTATATATAAAGAATATGTATATATATATACACCGTATTTTTCGCTCCATAAGACGCACTTTTTTCCCCCCCAAAAAGGGGGGGAAATGTCAGTGCGTCTTATGGAGCGAATGTAAAGCGGCCGGTCCAGGATTTCTGCCGCCACCATGTCAGAATATCGGGCCGGCCGCTTAGCTCTTCTCTCCTGCAGGACCCTACCTGTTCCTCGCTCCAGCGCTGCAGTCTTCCCGCGGCGGCTTCTGTGACAGCCGGATGCCCACTGCGCATGCGCAAGAAGTGCCGCGCTTTGTGAATGGTCCGGTGTCTTCTGGGACACATGGCAGGTCCCAGAAGGCTCCGGGCCATTCACAAAGCGCGGCGCTTCTCGCGCATGGGCAGTAGGCACCCGGCTGTCACAGAAGCCGCCGCGGGAAGAAGAAGGAAGGACAACTCCTCGGAAGTGGGAGCGGGTACCTGTCAAATTCAGGTACCCGCTCCCCCTCTCTCCGCAAAGGTCCGCAGTCTCTGGTAATCTCCTTTACTGTCTGCAGTCTCTGGTCATCCCCTGCACTGTCTGCAGTCTCTGGTCTTCTGTACTATGTCCGCAGTCTCTGGTCATTCCCTGTACTGTGTCCACAGTCTCTGGTCATTCCCTATACTGTGTCCACAGTCATTGGTCATTCCCTGTACTATGTCCGCAGTCTCTGGTCATTCCCTATACTGTGTCCGCAGTCTCTGGTCATTCCCTGTACTGTGTCCGTAGTCTCTGGTCATCTCCTGTACTGTCTGCAGTCTCTGGTCATCTCCTGTACTGTCCGCAGTCTCTGGTCATCTCCTGTACTATGTCCGCAGTCTCTGGTCATCTCCTGTACTATGTCCGCAGTCTCTGGTCATCTCCTGTACTATGTCCGCAGTCTCTGGTCATCTCCTGTACTGTGTCCGCAGTCTCTGGTCATCTCCTGTACTGTGTCCGCAGTCTCTGGTCATCTCCTGTACTGTGTCCGCAGTCTCTGGTCATCTCCTGTACTGTGTCCGCAGTCTCTGGTCATCTCCTGTACTATGTCCGCAGTCTCTGGTCATTCCCTGTACTATGTCCGCAGTCTCTGGTCATCCCCTGTACTGTGTCTGCAGTCCATTGGTTCAGAATATTTTTTTTCTTGTTTTTTTCCTCTAAAACCTAGGTGCGTCTTATGGTCAGGTGCGTCTTATGGAGCGAAAAATACGGTATATATATGGAAAATATATATATGCATATATATCTATATCGGTAGAAAAGTTCAACGGATGGCTATGATCTTAATAATCTGGTCCGTGGGTACATATATATATATATATATATATATATATATAAAAAGTTTATGCATGTTCTTGAAAATTGTGGGAATAAAATGTTGGGTATAGTCGGGGTTATATAAAGGGCAGCATGAAGACGTAATCACCCTCATTGTATGGACAAAAAATGAACAATAGTTATGGTAAATAATGATAACTAAAGCTGGATGGTAGAAATGGACTATATCTTCCCTTTGGTGTGGAATTATTTTTGACCATGAGTAACGCGTTTACAGGGCAGGCATCTAGGTTTGTAGCATTGAAAGATGCCTTTAATGTTTAAAAAAGTAAGAGGAGCAACAGTTGTGGTGGGCAGCCCTTTTATTTTGCTGGGGGCTATTTTGGTTTTGATGTTTCTGGCTCGCCTGTAGGTCACTTTGGGTTAGGCTGTGATGACAGATGTGAAGTGCGGGTCTTCTTGTAACAATGACCAATGTTTTTGGAGTATGCATTCAATTCTACGAAATTGGTTATGGAATTGTGTGGTAAATCTTAGGGAAACTGGTTCTTGGCTAAATGCAGTGTTCTGGGTGGTTGGTTCATGTTTGAGGTACAAAGAAAAAGCTTCCTCAATTAGGGAGTCAGGATAACCTTTGTCAAGAAATGTGTTTTTAAGTAGTTGGCTGTGAGTAATATATTCCTGTTCTCTGGTGCAGGTGTGTTTAACTCAACAAATTTTAGGGATATTGTTGATCCATCGAGAATGATGGCAGCTTTTATAATGTAGGTAGGAGTTGCCCGCTGTAGGTTTGGTGTAATTTTGGGAAAAAATGGTGTTGGCATCATGGAAAAATTCAAGGTCTAAAAATGCCAGTTTGTCAGGATCGCAGATTGAGGTAAACGATAGACCTGTGTTGTTGTTATTGCAATGTTGGACAAAGGGTATTGGATATTGTCTATGTAACGACCATAGAAAATTGTATGACTGATGAAAGGGTTATTATTCCAGATGTATAGTTGTTCTCAGAGTCCCATGGTCAGGTTGGCATACATGTGGGCAAAGTTAGCTCCCATGGCTGTACCATGTGTTTGGAGATAAAAATCCCCTAGGAACTCAAAATAATTGTGGGTTAGACAGAACTCTGTGATGTCTAAAATTGGGCCTGTCGGGGATGCAGACGTTAATCAGTATTGAGAAAATGGTGTTCTGCCTGTAGACCTATCTCCTGTGGTATGGATGTGTATAGGGAGTTGATGCCCAGAGAGACCTAGAGGTAAGTGGGTTCCCAAGAGTATGTTTTTAGTATTTGCCATAGGTGAATGCCATCTCTGATGTATGAGGGGAGATTTTGTACCAAGGGTTGTAGAAAATGACCTATATATTTAGAAAGAAAGCTAGTGACATTACCCATGGTGGCTACAAAGGGTTTTTATTAATCTTGGGAAGGTGATAGAAGTATGGTCTTTGATAGAATTTTTGTTTGAGGAAAGATATTTCGGGTGTATTAATAATTCCATCTTTGAAAGCTTTGTCAATAAGACTATGTGCTGTGTTTTGAAAATCTGGAAAGGGATCCTTCTTTAATTTTTTGTATGTATTGGTATCAGATAGTAGTCTCATAGATTCTTTGATGTAATCTTCTCTATTTTGAATTACAATAGCTCCACCTTTGTCAGCTGGATTTACAATTTAAGTTGTGGTTTTGAAATAGTTCTTTTAGAGCTTAAGATTCCTGGGCTGAGAGATTAGAGGGGTGGAAGATGGACAAGTGGGTTGCACCTGTAGAATATCAGGTAAGAAAACTCCTCCTGCTAACTGGCGTGGCTTAGGGAACAAAGGACCAGTGGTAAGAGAGCTGATATAATAGTGCAGAAGTGGATAATGCATGGAATGTCTTAAATACATAATATATATATACATATATATACAGTGGGGCAAAAAAGTATTTAGTCAGCCACCAATTGTGCAAGTTCTCCCACCTAAAAAGATGAGAGGCGCCTGTAATTGGCATCATAGGTAGACCTCAACTATGAGAGACAAAATGAGAAAAAAAATCCAGACAATCACATTGGCTGATTTGGAAAGAATGTATTTGCAAATTATGGTGGAAAATAAGTATTTGGTCAATATCAAAAGTTCATCTCAATACTTTGTTATATATCCTTTGTTGGCAATGACAGAGGTCAAACGTTTCCTGTAAGTCTTCACAAGGTTGGCACACACTGTTGCTGGTATGGTGGCCCATTCCTCCATGCAGATCTCTTCTAGAGCAGTGATGTTTTGGGGCTGTCGCAGGGCAACACGGACTTTCAACTCCCTCCAAAGGTTTTCTATGGGGTTGAGATCTGGAGACTGGCTAGGCCACTCCAGGACCTTTAAATGCTTCTTACGAAGCCACTGCTTCGTTGCCCGGGCGGTATGTTTGGGATCATTGTCATTTTGGAAGACCCAGCCACGTTTCATCTTCAATACCCTTGCTGATGGAAGATGGTTTGCACTCAAAATCTCACGATACATGGCCCCATTCATTCTGTCCTGTACATGGATCAGTCGTCCTGGTCCCTTTGCGGAGAAACAGCCCCAAAGCATGATGTTGCCACCCCCATGCTTCACAGTAGGTATGGTGTTCTTTGGATGCAACTCAGCATTCTCTCTCCTCCAAACACGACGAGTTGTGTTTCTACCAAACAGTTCTATTTTGGTTTCATCTGACCATATGACATTCTCCCAATCCTCTTCTGGATCATCCAAATGCTCTCTAGCAAACTTCAGATGGGCCCGGAAATGTACTGGCTTCAGCAGGGGGACACGTCTGGCACTGCAGGATCTGAGTCCCTGGCGGCGTAGTGTGTTACTGATGGTAGCCTTTGTTATGTTGGTCCCCGCTCTCTGCAGGTCATTCACTAGGTCCCCTTGTGTGGTCGTGGGATTTTTGCTCACCGTTCTTGTGATCATTTTTACCCCACGGGGTGAGATCTTGCGTGGAGCCCCAGATCGAGGGAGATTATCAGTGGTCTTGCATGTCTTCCATTTTCTAATTATTGCTCCCACAGTTGATTTGTTCACACCAAGCTGCTTGCCTATTGCAGATTAGTCTTCCCAGCCTGGTGCAGGTCTAAAATTTTGTTTCTGGTGTCCTTCGACAGCTCTTTGGTCTTCACCATAGTGGAGTTTGGAGTGTGACTGTTTGAGGTTGTGGACAGGTGTCTTTTATACTGATAACAAGTTCAAACAGGTGCCATTGATACAGGTAATGAGTGCAGGGCAGAGGAGCCTCTTAAAGAAGAAGGTACAGGACTGTGAGAGCCAGAAATCTTGCTTGTTTGTAGGTGACCAAATACTTATTTTCCCTGGCTTCTTATTAGGGCAATATATGTTTACAAGCGTACATTCTATGTCCTGTAGTTTACCTTTCAAGAACAGAAACCTCCCCTCCGGGTCCGTCTTTCTATCTTCCAGTTCAAATCTAATATTTTTTGCAAAACCTATAGCTACAACTTTAGCTCTCTTAACTGGGAAATCTGCGTAATACCATGTCGGGTGTTGTCTAGAGTTTAACTTGATATTTTTTTTTAACTCTAGATGTGTTTCCTGCAAAAAAACAACTGAGGCCTCTCTATGTTGTAGTTCTCTAAATAATCTAAATCTTTTACCTGGGCAATTTAATCCATTTACATTATGGGTTACAAAGCGTATTTCCTCCGTATTTTATAAAGGGAAAGAGAGGATAAGAAGAAAGGAAGGGAAAAGAGGAAAGGCCAAGGAAAAGGAGAAAATATAGCAATTAGCCTGTCTTTCTTTCTTCTTCTTTTCCAAGCCTCGGTATCCAGAGGATGTGAGATACAAGTCGATCAGATAGATGTCAGGGGTATATTGAAGCGGGGTGGGAGGGTTGAAAGGAAGGGAGTTATGGGGAGAAAATGATATGAAATTAGTGTTTTATGAGCTTTTTGTAATGTTATATTTTACATTATGGAAATGTGTATCGTTTTACTTGAAAAATAAATAAATATTTAAATGATAAAAAAAAAAAATACTTATTTTCCACCATAATTTGCAAATAAATTCTTTCCAAATCAGCCAATGTGATTGTCTGGATTTTTTTTTTCTCATTTTGTCTCTCATAGCTGAGGTCTACGTATGATGCCAATTACAGGCCTCTCTCATCTTTTTAAGTGGGAGAACTTGCACAATTGGTGGCTGACTAAATACTTTTTTGCCCCACTGTGTATATATATAAAATAAAAAGGCATATAATAAAGGGAGGATATACATGTGAAACTCAAAAAATTAGAATATCGTGCAAAAGTTCATTTATTTCAGTAATGCAACTTAAAAGTTGAAACTAATGTATGAGATAGACACATTACATGCAAAGCAAGATGGTTCAAGCTGTGATTTGTCATAATTGTGATGATTATGGCTTACAACTCATGAAAACCCCAAATCCATAATCTCAGAAAATGAGAATATTGTGAAAGGTGCAATATTCTCGGCTCCAAGTGTCCCACTCTAATCAGCTAATTAAGCCATAACACCTGCAAAGGGTTCCTGAGCCTTTAAATGGTCTCTCCGTCTGGTTCAGTAGGAATCACAATCATGGGAAAGACTGCTGACCTGACAGTTGTGCAGAAAACCATCATTGACACCCTCCATAAGGAGGGAAAGCCTCAAAAGGTAATTGCAAAAGAAGTTGGATGTTCCCAAAGTGCTGTATCAAAGCACATTAATAGAACGTTATGTGGATGGGAAAAGTGTGGAAGAAAAAGGTGCACAAGCAGCAGGGATGACCGCAGCCTGGAGAGGATTGTCAGGAAAAGGCCATTCAAAAGTGTTGGGGACTTTCACAAGGAGTGGACTGAGGCTGGAGTCAGTGCATCAAGAGCCACCACACACAGACGGATCCTGGACATGGGCTTCAAATGTTGTATTCCTCGTCAAGCCGCTCCTGAACAACAAACAACGTCAGAAGCGTCTTACCTGGGCTAAAGAAAAACAGACCTGGTCTGTTGCTCAGTGGTCCAAAGTCCTCTTTTCTGATGAGAGCAACGTTTGCATCTCATTTGGAAACCAAGGACCCAGAGTATGGAGGAAGAATGGAGAGGCACACACTGCAAGATGCTTGAAGTCCAGTGTGACATTTCCACAGTCTGTGTTGATTTGGGGAGCCATGTCATCTGCTGGTGTTGGTCCACTGTGCTTCATTAAGTCCAGGGTCAACGCAGCCATCTACCAGGAGATTTTGGAGCACTTCATGCTTCCTTCCACAGACGAGCTTTATGGGGATGCTGACTTCATTTTCCAAAACCTGGTTCAATGACCGTGGGATTACTGTGCTTGATTGGCCAGCAAACTCGTCTGACTTGAACCCCATAGAGAATCTAGGGGGCATTGCCAAGAGAAAGATGAGAGACATGAGACCGAACAATGCAGAAGAGCTGAAGGCCGCTATTGAAGCATCCTGGTCTTCCATAACACCTCAGCAGTGCCACAGACTGATAGCTTCCATGCCACGCCGCATTGAGGCAGTAATTGCTGCAAAAGGGGCCCAAACCAAGTACTGAGTACATATGCATGCTTATACTTTTCAGAGGTCCGATATTGTTCTATGTACAATCCTTGTTTTATTGATTGCATGTAATATTCAAATTTTCTGAGATTGTGGATTTGGGGTTTTCATGAGCTGTAAGCCATAATCATCACAATTATGACAAATCACGGCTTGAACTATCTTGCTTTGCATGTAATGAGTCTATCTCATATATTAGTTTCACCTTTTAAGTTGCATTACTAAAATAAATGAACTTTTGCACGATATTCTAATTTTTTGAGTTTCACCTGTATAACGGGATGTATCCATATACAGAAATCACAATGTTGCATATACACCTTTTACCCTTACCCCTCCCCTGCTGTGGGTACAAATGATTGGTCTCAAGATGGCTGTGTCATGGCCTGATGAGGGAGCATGTATGCTCAGAACGTGCACAAACCCCCGCCATCACATGACTGGAAGTGACGTCTCCGTTGCGCTGAGGGAATCCTGGAACTCAGAGGACATTCTGGAAGCCACCAGCATCACCGCCAGACGTTGGACATCCCTATTCCCCTAGAGGCTCCACACTCCTTCACCAAAACGGATGCTTTTTGCACTACAAGCGCTATTCTCCCAATGCTTTGTGAGCGTACTGTATTACTACATCATTGTATCTATTAAAGAGCTTTTATACTGCACTTTGAGGGAGCCTTTTTCTTCCCTCTCCCACTCAGTGTCAGAATGTCCTCCACAGTCCCGCTATAAGATCGTTGCCATTACTAGTATAAAAAAATACAAATTCCAGTATATTTAACACCATTTGTAAACTTTTACGTAAACCAATTAATTTACACATATTGTGATTTTTTTTTTAGCAAAGACATGTAGCAGAATACATTTTGGCCTAAATTTATGATAAAATTAGATTTTTTTAAATTGTTATTATTATTATACAGGATTTATATAGCACCAATAGTTTGTGCAGCACTTTACAATATACTGTAAGGGAAACAGTACACTTACAATACATTTCAGTACAGAAGGAATAGGAGGGCCCTGCTTGTGGAGTTTACAATCTAAATTGGACATGCTTAATAGCAAAAAGTCACAAATATTGTTTTTTTTTCAAAGTTGTTGGTCTTTTTTTGTTTATAGTGCAAAAAATAAACGTACAGGTGATCAAATACCACTGAAAGAAAGCTCTATTTGTGTGGAAAAAGGACATAAATTTTATTTATGTACAACATAAATGGCCTAATCAGGAAGGGGGGTAAATCCTCTGGAGGGCAAGTGGTTAAGAACCCTTCAGGACAGAACATTAAGGGTCAGCATGACAGGGGGGGGGGGGGGGCGGCCTGATGGGGGGCAGCAAGATGGGAAGGGGGCAGCATGCTAGGGGAGGGGCAGCAGGACAGGAGGGGGCAACAGGACAGATAGGGGGCAGTGAGAAAGAGGGGGGGGCAGCAGAACAGGTGGGGGCTTCAAGAAAACTTGTGTGAAAAATGATACATATTGTAATGAAACCCGTTTACTACATCTGGGAGTCCCTCCAAGTAGCAGATCTTGATCACATTTTAAGGGCTTTCAAATGAAACTGGTTGACTCAGTTATGGCAACCATTCTAGAAGCATTCTGAGGCAGCTTTTTTGTACAAATGTTCGTGCAAAATTCTATTAGAGTATGACCAATTTTATGGTCTAACTCCCTGGTGCCCAACCTGCGGCCCAAGGGCTGCATACGGCCCTTCGGTATATGATGTGCAGGACTAAGTCCTCAGTAATTTGTAGTGAGAACAACGATTAGGGTAATAGCATTGCCCTCTACTAGCCTCATGTAACATCTCCCCAGTTTCATAATGTCTTCTATAGCATATCTCCAGCCAACAATATAGCATGTCCACCCTCTCTGATCCTAATTTCCTCCATTAGGTCTGTAGTTTCTGACAGTACCCTCAAGCATTACTTATATTGAACATTATGAGACCCCCCTTAGCTAATAGTTGACACCCACTGCTCTAACTTCTTATCAACAGCTATGTCAACCAAAGAGATGGTGGCCCTACATAATGTACACTGTTCCTAGATACAGAAGCACTGTGGGTGGGGTATGTCCCTTGCTGCCAAGCTGCTGGGCAGATGCTGCATAGGCACTGCCGGTCAATGGGACATGAAATAGAGGATGCCAGCAGTTTCAGCAATGAATAGAGTGCTCATTTCAAGGAAAGTATGCAGCTTGGAAGTAAGAAGTACATCAATAATAGCTATGTGTCAAATCAGTGAGCTATGCAACAGAGGCTCAATTTGGGTTGTTCCAGAGTTCAGCTTTAAATGACATACCATAGTTTTCCCAGAGGTAGCAGATGAAGTCAAAGCATAATATTCTCCTAACTAATAAGTGCAGAGGTTCAGGAAAGCATCTTTGATCCCATAAATTGGAGTGGTTGTACGAGAGGTAATATACCCATTAAAATTCACCATCCATAGATCTGCAATGAGAGGAAAGGCTCAGCAAATAACTGTGATGTTCTGGAAAATAATGTCATGCATTCTTAATTTCTAGTTCAGCTAATAGAAAAGAAATAAAAAGACTATTGTGCAAATAAGAATTTCCAAATCACACTGTTGAATATTAATGTTGCTCTTCAAAGTTAACATTCTAATGTGTTTACTTTTCAGCGCACGTCTGTGGAATTATCTCTATTGGATAATGGAATAGAACTCTTCATTCTAGTGACTGCTACGATAAGAAAAATCAAATCCTTGATTAGGACGGGAGTAGAAAAAACTTTCCTGTACATCATTCAATAGGGTCTTCTTTGTACACAGCTATCATCTATACAACATCTGCATCAATGCTACTATAAATATTGTTGAATCTCTTAAGCTCCATGAGTAGAGCCCTCCTACAGTGCATCCAGAAAGTATTCACAGCGTTTAACTTTTGCCACATTTTGTTATGTTACAGCCTTTTTCCAAAATGGATTACATTCATTTTTTTCCTCAACATCCTACAAACAATACCCCATAATGACAACGTGAAAGAAGTTTGCTTTGAAATCATTGCAATTTATTAAAAATAAAAGCCGAAAAAAAACACATGTACTTAAGTATTCACAGCCTTTGCCATGACACTCAAAATTGAGCTCTGGTGCATTCTGTTCCCACTGTCCATTCTTGAAATGTTTCCACAACTTGATTGAGTCCACGTGTGGGAAATTCAGTTGATTGGACATGATTAAGAAAGGCATAAACCTGTCTGTATAAGGTCCCACAGCTAACAGTACATGTCAGAGCACAAATCAGGCCATGAAATCCAAGGAATTGTCCATAGACCCCCGAAACAGGATTGTATCAAGGCACAGATCTGAGGAAGGGTACAGAAACATTTATGCAGCATTGAAGGTCCCAATAAACACAGTGGTCTCCATCATTCGCAAATGGAAGAAGTTTGGAACCACCAGGAATCTTCCTAGAGCAGGCCAAAATGAGCGATCAAGGGAGAAGGGCCTTAGCCAGGGAGGTAACCACCGATGGTCACTCTGAAAGAGCTCCAGCTTTTTTCTGTGGAGAGAAGAGAACCTTCCAGAAGAACAACCATCTCTGCAGCACTCCACCAATCAGGCCTGTATGGTATTGTGGCAAGACGGAAGCCACTCCTCAGTTAAAGGCAAATGGCAGCCCACCTGAAGTTTGCCAAAATACACCTGAGGGACTCTCAGACCATGAGAAACAAAACTCTCTGGTCTGATGAAACAAAGATTGAACTCTTTGGCCTGAATGCCAAGCGTCATTTCTGGAGGAAACCAGGCACCGCTCACCACCTGGCCAATACCATCCCTACAGTGAAGCATGGTGGTGGCAGCATCATGCTGTGGGGATGTTTTTTAGTGGCAGGAATTGGGAGACTAGTCAGGATCGAAGGAAAGATAAATGAAGCAATGTACAGAGACATCCTTGATGAAAACCTGTTCCAGAGCACTCAGAGCAGACTGGGGAGACGGTTCATCTTTCAACAGGACAACGACCCTAAGCACACAGCCCACATAACAAAGGAGTGGCTGCGGGCCAATTCTGTGAATGTCCTGGAGTGGCCCAGCCAGAGCCCAGACTTGAACTCTATTAAACATCTCTAGAGAGAACTAAAAATGGTTGTGCACTGACGCTCCCCATCCAACCTGATGGAGCTTGAGATTTACTGCAAAGAAGAATGGAAGAAATTGCCCAAAAATAGGTGTGCCAAGCTTGTAGCATCATACTCAATGTCAGGGCTCCCGGGTATGACCAGAGGTGTGTGACTGATGCAGGGAAACGCAGACTTCAGATATATTATAAACAATACAATTTATTAACACTAACAATACAAACATAAACGCAGTGCAATACTAAAACATAACACAGTGCAAACAACCAAACCAACCACCCACAGATAACAGTACATACAATGCAAGCTTCGTCAGGCAGGCCGGGTAAATATCAATCGGGCAGGTAGGTACAGGGGGAGCAAGCGCAGAATGGTCGGGGTCACAAGCCAGGTTCAGCAGGTAGCGGGCAGCGTGGTACAGAGGGTCAGGCAGAGGAGAATGGTCAGACAAGCCAGGGATCAGGAGCAGGAGAATGGTCAGACAAAGCCAGGGATCAGAGCAGGGTCAGCAACGAATCAGACAGGAACAGGAACAGGGAGCAGGAACAGGATACAGGGCCCAGGAGAAACACACACCAAGGCAGAGTCTGTAGGTCTGGCCATCCCTTAAATACACCAGTATAATCAGTTCCAGGTGTTTGACTGGCTGCAAGGTTGAGTCTCTGATTGCTGGGAGCACCCGCTGGCCAGCCCTGGTACTGCAGCTCATAAGGCAGGTGAGTCCCACCATTGCCGGCCAGTCCATTCCTGACACTCAAAACAACTTGTGGCTGTAATTGGTGCTAAAGGTGCTTCAACAAAGTATTGAGCAAAAGTTGTGAATACTTATGTACATACTTACCTGCTCTGTGTAGTAGTTTTGCACATTGCAGCTTGGATTCTCCTTCTCTCCTGGCCCTTTCCTCCTGTCATGTGTCCCCACAGTAAGCAGCTTGCTATGGGGGCACCCGAGTAGGTGTGCTCTGCATGTCCATTTACACATAGAGCCGCCGCTTGGCCTTGCCCCCTCCCTCTCCTAATTGGCTGTCTGTGATTGACAGCAGTGGGAGCCAATGGCTTCCACTGCTGCCTCAGCCAATCAGGAGTGAGAGTTCCCGAAGAACTGAGGCTCTCCTGGACATCGCTGGATCGAGAGGGGGTTCAGGTAAGTGCAGGGGCGGACTGACCATTTGAACACTCGGGCACTGCCTGAGGGAAAGTTAATGGACTGGAGCTCAAGGATGGTTTATTAAGATAAAAGGTACAACTATTTTTACATATTATACTATTGCTGTATATTGTGATATTTTGGAAATTTAGTCATGCAGTCTTTTTACTTGTTCAATTACTGAGAGGCCCACTTTAACCAGCTCATTCCCCAAAAACTTCACTGAAATACACAGGGTGTGTGTAGCATGTCCTGTCCAACTCCTCCTGCGACATTTGTTGGCAATTTCCTGCTGTCAAAATAACAGTTGGGAGTTGCTGTGTTAGGCTGGCCGTACACAAATCATTTTTTTTCCTTCAGCCCAATAAATGAACAGATTCCCCCATCCATACAAGCAAAGTGGATGAAGGAATCCTCTCTGCTGCACCATTGTATTTGGACAGTGGGACTCCTCCACTGTCAGAGCTCATTATTCAGGGACTGCAGCTGCAATCTGCTAATCAACAAAAGTTTTCCAACATTCCTGATTGACAGTAATTGATTATTAGATAAACTTCTGTCGAGTAGGAATGGCCATAGATGGATCGACCAAACTTTGACCCATCTATGGCCCCTGGAGCCTGACCAGTGGCCGCATGTGGCCCTTTGGCATTTTTCATGTGGCCATCTGACAATAATCTTTGTTTCTTAATTGTTCTGTTATAGTAGTATAGTAATATCTCTCTAGTCCAGCCTTTCTTAACCAGGGTGCACAGGCACCCTGGGGTGCCTTGAGGTTTCTCCAGGGGTGCCTTGGCAAGATGTCTAAATATTGCCCAGAACCTGTATACAAGCCAGCGGGTGGAACAAGCCTACATTTTAGTTACACAAATTCACAAGTTTTCTTTGTGCACCATTACGGCCTTCTAGCTGCCTGCATCCTGACAACCAATCACATCATCAGTTGATAAGGAGGATGTCAGTTGCCTGCACAGCATCCTAGTTTGACCCTCCTCTGCCCCTCTCCATCAGTGCTGGGGTCACATTAGCTCAGTGATGGAGAAAAACTGAGGGAGAAGAGAGACACTGGATTACTAGTCAGTACCAGTGTACTTTGGAAGAATAAATCACCTCTAATGTTGGTTGTACCACATGTGTGGATGTTGCTGCATTATAGAAAACTATTAGAATAGTTTTTCACACTTTAGAATGGGTGGCCCTTTAAAATTTTGGACAGTCTTGAAGCATCCTTCTGGTTTTTTTATTCCTATTCTTTTAAACATTACTAATTAAACTTCTTTTAGATTTTTTTTTGCGTTGTTCATTATTTTTTTGTGTCATTGGGAAATGTCTGTGCTCAAATCCAATAAAAATTCTGATTTAACCCTCTGCACACCACAATACACCCATACATACAGTATTTCAAGCAAACTTTTGCATAAAATATGAGATTTTTGGTTTGTATACAGTATATTGCAATACATGCTCAAGCTGGCCAACTGCAAAGTGATCCCTTTCTGGCCAGGTCCTTATTCTACTCTACATACTCTACAAAACAAAACGGTGCCAGAAACATAATGGTAGTGTTCTCTTAAATGTTACCAAATGTAGAATAAAATTTATGCTTTTTATCTACAATAACACTTTTTTCTAAAGCAACATTGATCGAAGAAGAAAAAGGGGGAATTTTTGAGTTTATTGTCCATGGATCACACAAAAAATAAAATCATTTTTGCAAGTGAATATCACCAATATACAGTATATACTACTTGGTTATCTTAAAGTGTTACTAAACAGTACAATCAGTCTTTATATAAAGTAAAGCATGCTTGTTATACTCACTGTGGAACCTAAGGGGTAAATCCTCTGCATTGTGTAAAAAAGCTGTTTGATCCTATGTTCTGTGATCTTCCTCTTCTTCTACTGTCCCCAATCCATCTGCTGATAGAACAGAGCCTTGAGGGCAAGCTGTACATGCTCAGTTTTTTTTGTATTGCTAGAGATTTTTTTTGGGGGGGGGCGACTGGTGCATGTGATCAGCACCTAGCTAATCAGCACTGTCCAGAAAGAAGGTCAGGGGTTATGCAGCCTCATAGGACAGTCACAGCAGAATCAAAACTCTTCCTTCAAGCTTTCACAAGTGCTCTGCTGGGCACTGATAGAAGGCGTGAGACTGCTCTAACTGCGATGAGAAAAGGTATTTATATTTACTAAAATAATTGCATTTCCATGTTCTGTGTACTATGGGAGACCAGATATATTGAATGCAGGGGCCTGGGTTTAGTAACACACAGTTTTTGTCAAATAGAAAGGTCCATAGTAGAAATGTAAAAACTGTTCTGGTCCATGGGGGGTGTACAGTGGTGATTAAGGTATCCTCCACACAGGGAGTGCATTGTTTTTAATGTGTTATCCAGCTCATAGCCTTGCATTTGTAAGAAGCAGCAGTAAAGCACAACCATTGCGTAGCTCTATAAGGAAGTAAAAACTCAGCATATAATAAGCAAATATGGTTGCTCTCATGTAAAATAATATGAAATGCAATACATTGAAACAAAGTTTTTTTTTTTTAAATAATAAAGTAGAATTAAACCCAAAACCCAAAATGTAATATATTGCAGCTTACCAATCCTTAAGCCGACCATACACAGTTCGAATTCCAAAAGAATTTTCTTTAGAAAATCTAAGATTAAGCACCGTTAGTGGGTCACAGAAATGGACGATTTCCATGTGACCATCGAATTTGAGTGATTGGGCATGTTGGAAATTTTTTGAAAAACAAATGCTTGAGGTGATTGTAGCCGTATTAGTGCATTTGCGACAGAAACAATTGAGTACTGTCCGTGATACTTTTTTTATTTGCACTAACATACAATTTTGAGGACAAGCTTTTGGGGAATGTCCCCTTCTTCAAGGTCCAAGCAGTACTATCAGTTATCGGTTAGTGCTGCTTGGACCTTGAAGAAGAGGACACTCCCCAAAAGCTTGTCCTCAAAATTGTATGTTTTGAAAAACAAATGAATTTCAAATCAATTTTGGGAGAATCGTGCAGGAAATATAAACGAAAAAAAAAATGAGCTGTGACCTGGAAAGAAAAAAAAATTCTTGGCCACAAAAATTATTTTTTGTAACAACATGAGGTGAAATTTAAGGCTTGGTTGGTTGAATTTCAAAATCAATGGTGGTACCATCAGATTAAAAAACGCACAAAATTTCTGATTTTCTAAAGAAAATTTGTTCGAAATTCGACCCAAGTATGGCCTGCACTAGATGTGGTGGCTAATTTTTTATTAAGCTTTTTTTTACCTGGTGATCTGCTCAGTAACACACCTTCTATACTGTATTATAGTGCCTCCACTCTGGATGAAGGAGCACAGGGGGCATTTTTGGACATCAGCATTTTTAATCCCGGGGGGAGGGGAGTGTTAGATACACTAGCATATTTAGATATAAAATTGGAGCCAAACCCCAGTTCACACTACAGTTACACAAGCAGTTACAACAACACTTTTTTTCCTTTTGGGATAAAGGTTTTACATGTAAAAGTATCAGTAAAAGCTGATCATTGTAAGCACCCCTGTCAATGGTAAATGGCTTGTCTCAATACTCTTAACTGATACATATGCAGGAGAACTTGTTCTGTTGAAAAACAACAGACTTACTGGCCAGATCACCAGATGAAAATTTAACCACCTCCCGCCAGCCATATGAGGAAATTATGGGCGCAAGGCGGTTCTCTCGTTCTGGGAGGACGTCATATGAGGCTGCTCTTCTCCTCTCATACATTTACAGCTTTTTGGTGTGTTGCATTCCTCTTTTGCAGAACAAAGTACAGTCATACCTGGCTAAATAATAAACATGCCATACTTAAGTACAGTGGTTTTAAACAGAGCAGCTCATCCCCCGCTGGGGCTCCTGCCCCCTGACAAATGCCCTGCTTGCCCTGAGGGCACTCATGTGCGTGTGACACCTGCCCCCCCTCTCTCCTCACTGGCTTTGATTGACAGCAGCAGGAGCCAATGATGGCTACTGCGCCTGTTTTCAAGTCAATGAGGAGAGAGAGAGCTAAGATAGCCTCTGCTCTCGTGCACAGAACTGGATTGAGATGGGGCTCGTGCAAGTATAAGGGGGGCTGAGGGGGACCTGCTTACAGAAGGTTTTTTACCTTAATGTGTAGAGGCTCAGGAGGGGCAAGGGTTGGTGTTACTTTTCTCCATTTGCCAGTTAACTTGTTGGGCACCAAGTTTTGGTCACATAAGAAGACTGCCCTGGGGCATGGATTCTTCTGAGCTATGCACTTTCAACAGGATCGCTCTCCTACACATGGGGTACCTTTGTTTTGGTGTCATTTTCACCAATGGCTTGGGACAAGGCTGGGTCCACAATCAGGGAATACTCAACCTTAAGGCAGGCCTCTGCTCTTAGAGATGAACGTACACCATGTACACTTGCACAATAACTGTCCTCCAGTTAAATTTTGGGGCCCTGTGTAAATGTGCATCTTCCCACAACAGCTTGCAATTAGGAGGGCCATGTCGAACACTGACCACAGCCACCTTTTCCACTGCTGTCTCCAGTAGCAGGGTTCAACCAGTTCAGGCTCCAACATGCACTTGACTTAAACCCCTTCGCACTTAAGGGTAAAACAAATCTAAGTACCGAAGAACAAGTTTCCAACTTTGACATGTGTTAGTAAAACCGTACATATCATCACAACTACTTTGTGCATCCATTTGGATTCTACCTTGTTTTTTTTTCAGGAAAAATTGGGCTTTTATTTGGCGGTGGACAGTAATAGATATCTCCAGATTTTTTTTTAATTATCAAAGGAAAACTGGCTCAAAATGGTAAAAAAAATGTTTTTAAAGTTAGCTGCATATTTCTTGGTATTACCATAACTTACCATCAAAGAACAACTAAAAATAAATTCTCCTGCTCCTGACGATTGCAACAATACCACATATGTGTATAGTTGTTGTTTGTACCCATAGTACGGCTCAGAAACAATAGTGCACATTTTGCTTTTTTTTATCCTGCCTGAAATACACTGTCATTAACTGACACTGATACTAATTTAAAAATTTAAAAAAATCCCAACCCCAAACAATTACTGGCCCTTGACCCTGACCTTGTCCCAAACACTAACCCTGGCACTTTACATCCCTTTTTCCCACAAATAGAGCTTTCTTTCAGTGGTATTTGATCACCTGTGAGATTTTTATTTTTTGCTCTATAAACAAAAAAAGACTGACAATTTTGAACAAAAGAATAATATTTTTGACTTTTTACTATAAAACATGTCCAATAAAAAACAAACAAAAAAAAAATTGTCATAAATTTAGGCCAAAATGTATTCTGCTCCATGTCTTTGCTAAAAAAAATCCAAATACGTGTAAATTAATTGGTTTACATGAAAGTTATAGTGTTTACAAATGGCAGTATATATACACTGGAATTTTTTCTTTATATGCTAGTAATGGCGGTGATCAGCAACTTATAGCGGGACTGTGGGACTGTGGCAGGCATTCTGACACTGGGTGGAAACTGACTAACTGCCACTGACATCCCCAGTGACACTAATACAGTGATCAATGCTAATAAAAAACACTGACACTGTACTAATGGGGGGTTAACATCTGGGGCGATCAAAGGGTTAACTGTGTGCTGTGTGTTTTTTACTGTGTGCTGTGTGCTACTAGGGAGACATGCTGTGCAGAGAAATACAAAGCAGCATGTCCTTGCTGACAGGAGAAAGACCTGTATTGTTTACACACCGGTCTCTCTCCTGTCAGTTTTCCCTGACGATCAATGAGTCCGGACGGGGAATCTCCGGCCGGGTCCTGGTGACTGACATCTTTACCAATGGCGGCTCGAATAGGGCTGCGCACGCCCCCCTACCCAGAAATGCAAATCACGGATATACGTGATTTTGCGCAGCCCTGCTGCCTTGTAGCAGTACTTCTACTAAAGGGTGGTGGGCAAGAGGTTAAAATGAACTTATCCTACAACACTTTACTTGATAAAGGTACGGAAAACACGACAAAGCCCCATACACAAGAACAGTCCTTTTTTCCTAAATCCTTAATCCCTAATCCTAATCAGGCTATGTACTGCCCCGGTATACCTGCGAAGGTAGCGTCAAGCAGCTGGTGTCTTCAGGGTGAACCCCAGGCTCCAGTGGGCCCTTACGTCGTGCCATTCTTCCAGACATTAGCAGATGTTAGTAAATTCAGCAGCGCACTGAAGTCGGAAGAGAGCTCAGAGCTCCCGTTCTCTGGGCTCCCGACAACAGTCCCTTTTTATAGTCACAGGACCAGTGGGTCAGACCCAAAAAGCGTGCCAAACACAAGACCTGAGAAATACAGTTAACCCTGTACCTCCCATCTGGGGCAGCACCTAGTTAACTAGTTTCAACCTGCTTACAAATTTATAGAATGCATATAGGAACCATTAGAACCACTTTAAGCTGGCCATACAAGAAATGTTTTTTTCTTTTAACTTTCAGCCTACAGGCTAAAAGAAAAAAGAAAATGATTCCCCTCTCCACATTACACAGCACGGATGGTCGAATCTCCCACTGTACCTATTGTATTTTTAAAAACGGCCTTGCCAGCCGCTGCTTTTTGCCTAACAATTTTCGGTGTTTAAATCGAGGGTTGTCAGGTGAGAGGTGGCCAATGGGCCACCCACTGAGCAAATTTCAGCCAGTTTCTTGGATACTGGACAAAATTAGCACAGCATGTGGCCAGCTTTACAAACCTTTTGGCAGATAAACCAGTAAACAGCTATGTACAGTATTTCAGTGTGTATTTAGCGGTTTTCCTGGTTCCTCTTACACATCAAAGCACATATTTTTGGAGACCAAAGGAGCTTCTCATTCCAACCCTATTCTATCACACATACTTCCATCGCTACTGCTACTGAAATCCTGATTTCAAATTACAGATGTTGTGCAGAATATCATGGCGACCGAAAGTAAATCTAATTCTAATCACTAATTCCTTATATAAGCTTTAAAGTGGTAAAGAATATGTTACCCAAACATTTCATGTGTTTGCTGTACCATGTACTTGTATGCAAAAGTATCCTGCTCTCTTTGTATTGCTTCCTTTGTGTGAAATCCCTGATGTTCCTGCCTTCTTGTTCTTCTGCTTTCCTATTAAAAACTGACTATACTAGGCAGGAAAGCACATCCATCCCAGTGTGGTCAGTTTTCTGGCTGTGCTGAGAACCCAGCCTGCTTTCCTCCAATGATTAGACATGCTGACACATCCCCACTGCACAGCCATTTACTGGGAAGATTCCTCTTACGTAGGTGAGAACAGAGGGAATGTTATCACTATAAAAAAGGGAAAATAGGTATTTTTATATGTATACACAAATGGTTTACCTTTCACTTCTATTTTAAACTGAATTAGTTGTTTTACAAGTTCACATATACTTCAATATGATTTCAAAAGTCCTTTGCAATCCTTTTAACTGTAATCCCTTTAACTTTTTATACATACAGTTGTGTTCAAAATAATAGCAGTGTGTTGAAAAAAGTGAATAAAGCTCAAAATCCTTCTAATAGCTTTTATTTCCATACACACAAATGCATTGGGAATGCTACACATTCTATTCCAAATCAAAACATGAAGAAAAATAGATCAAATTTGTGTTGTTCCTCTAAAAAAATTGAAGAAAAGTGAATATTAGACTGTTCAAAAAAATAGCAGTGTTTGTATTCTTTTTTACAAACTCAAACATTCACTATATAAACTGAAAAATGTTTGAAGATTTTGCTTTCCTTTGAATCACTTAATGAATATTTGGTTGTAGTCGCACTGTTTCTGAGAACTGCTGTACATCTGTGTTGCATGGAGTCACCCAACTTCTGGCACCTGTGATCAGGTATTCCAGCCCAGATGATTGGACTACATTCCACAGTTCTTCTCTATTTCTTGGTTTTGCCTCAGAAACTGCATTTTTGATGTCACCCCACAAGTTTTCTATTGGATTAAGATCCGGGGATTGGGCTGGCCACTCCATAACGTCAATCTTGTTGGTCTGGAACCAAGATGTTGCACGTTTACTGGTGTGTTTGGGGTCGTTGTCTTGTTGGAACACCCATTTCAAGGGCATTTCCTCTTCAGCATAAGGCAGCATGACCTCTTCAAGTATTCTGATGTATTCAAACTGATCCATGATCCCTGGTATGCGATAAATAGGCCCAACACCGTAGTATGAGAAACATCCCCATATCATGATGCTTGCACCACCATGCTTCACTGTCTTCACAGTGTACTGTGGCTTGAATTCAGTGTTTGGGGGTCGTCTGACAAACTGTCTCCGGCCACTAGACCCAAAAAGAACAATCTTACTTTCATCAGTCCACAAAATGTTGCGCCATTTCTCTTTAGGCCAGTCAATGTGCTCTTTGGCAAATTGTAACCTCTTCAGCACGTCTTTTTTCCAACAGTGGGACTTTGCGGGGGCTTCTTGCAGATAGCTTGGCTTCACATAGGCGTCTTCTAATTGTAACAGTACTCACAGGGAACTTTACATCTTCTTTGATCTTCCTGGAGCTGATTGTTGGCTGAGTCCTTGCCATTTTGGCTATTCTTCTATCCATTTGAATGGTAGTTTTTCACTTTCTTCCACGTCTTTCAGGTTTTGGTTGCCATTTTGAAGCATTTGCGATCGTTTTAGCTGAGCAGCCTATCATTTTCTGCACTTCTTTATATGTTTTCCCCTCTCCAATTAACTTTTTAATCAAGGTACGCTGTTCTTCTGAACAATGTCTGGAACGACCCATTTTCCTCAGAATTTCAGAGAGAAATGCACTGTAACCAGCATGTACAACATTTGCTGCCTTCCTTTCTTAAATAAGGGCAATAATTGCCACCTGATTTTCAAAGAATGAATGACCTCACTAATAGAACTCCACACTGCTATTATTTTGAACATGCCCCTTTCAATTAGTGATTCAATTACACAGAATCAGCAGCATGCATGTCATGACTGTTGGGTCTGTTGGATTTCTATTACTCTACTACACCTGCTAGTAAATTACTTGCCATGTAGAAATATCATTTCTACCAAAAACAGTGATTGATCAGGTTAGTGATGTCTGACTGCTATTATTTTGAACACAACTGTATATAAACATCCTTGGTAGCAAGTGGTTATGTAGCTGCAGCCATAATCTTTTTACCATTTTTAGAGCTGGCAATGGGCTTTCCTGTTCATGTACAAGGGATGGTTCTGAACAATGGAAACTGACTGCTGGAAAACGTAGGCTAAAAGTCTGTTTAGCTGCATTTGCATACCAAGTTTATGAGCATTTATGTTTACAATAGTTTTTTTAAAGATAACCTCAGGAGACCTTCCAAAATGTCCAGAATGCACTGATAAATAGTAAAAAATTAACTATTTCAGACATTTTGAGAGAAATAGAGAGAGCAGAAGCAGAGAGAGCAGTATTTGTTGAGATTAGCTGTTTTTTTTGTGTTGTTTGGATGTATTCCAGCTCATTTCTGTGCAGAAATTATTGCAGCAGTGTCTAACATATTTTCTTTCATGCAAAACCTCAAAGTATGGTGTACCAGGTCCATTCGAGTACCGGGAAAACGCTTTGCATGCATTTTTCATGATGAAAAAAGGATCTGTACAGCATCTGGAAATGGAAGAGTTAAAAAATTTTTCCAAACGCAAATGCTTATAAACGCGGTTAGCCGCATTTACACACATTTACATGCATTTACAAGCATTTGGCGTTTGAAACGCTGATAAAATCTACTCCTGAACGCAAGTTTGGTGCGTTCAACAAAACGACTGTAAACTCAACTGCCTGTAAAGGACTGTAAACGACATAGTGTACATGGACACATAGGAAAACATTAGGGGGAGTTCAGGAGCTGCTGAAAAAAACGCAGAAAAGCTCCAAAACGTGAGTATATCCGCTGCAGTGTATATGGAGGCTAAGGCCTCATGTACACTGGATGTTTTTGCAGCTGCTCCTACGGCCGTGTGGCATTTTTCCTGCCTCTAAACTTCCCTACATGTTAGCCTATGTGTCCATGCCAAGATAAACTTAGAGGGGTTTAGTGGCCAGTGCATCCAGAAGCACAGGGTTTTGGTAGAAAAAATGCTTGACCCTTCTAAATGCTTCTAAGAACTTCTAAACGCATCTAAATGGGCATTAATGCTAGGCTCGTTTAGTGCTTGAGCATTAATTAAAAGGCAATGGCCAGAATAAATTATTTGTTCTGGTCAATGGAATTAATTAATTCCAAAATGCTTGACATGGCTAAATGCGCCTAAACGCGTTACACACCTTCACAAGCGTCAGGCATTTTTTCTGCCAGCAGGAAAGGCTTCTAGGAGAGTTAAAAAACCGTCCAGTATGCATGACACCTAAAAATGATCTGGGAAGCAGCTTGGAAGGCCCCCCCTCCCACCACCATTCCCAGATCTCCTATACAGTCGGGAACCACAGTAAGCAATGGGTTCAGCTGCCTACAGAAGAGAGGGAGGAACATCCGTTCTTGCATCTCCTTTGGGAGGAATGAAGCCAGAAGCATTGATGATTTTGACACTTCCAGTTTCAGTGCTGTCTTTCCCTGGCCATTATAGCCAGGGAAACAGCTGATCAAATATTCAATCAGCTGTCTTGTAGGGCAGGGGAGACATCAGGAGTCTAATAGACCCCTGATGGCTCAATAAAGAGTACCTGTCACTGCCCGAAGCTAATATATTATATATATTTTATATATATAATTTTTAAAATAAATAAAAAAAGTAAATAAAAAATGTAAAAGCACCTCTGTCCCCCCATCCTCACACGCTCTTCAAATACACCTGTAACATCACCAATCTATGAATCAGTAGTCTCTGATAATGCTCTGTAGTACTTTGTATACTGAAAATTATGTGTGGGGCCCTGGAGATGCCAGTTGAGGCCCTCTGTATTTATTAATTAACCTCTTGGTCTAGGCCAGTGGTCTCCAAACTGCGGACTGAGCGCCGGATGTGGCCCTTTGCTTCATTTTATCCTTGGGGCATTATTCCCTCACTGTCAGCAACAGTGGGGCATAGTTCCTGACACCAACAATGGGGCCCTATTCCTCCTACTGACACCAATGATGGGGCACTATTCCTACGGCTGATACCAATGATGGGGCACTATTCCTCCTACTGACACCAATGATGGGGCACTATTCCTCCCACTGATACCAATGATGGGGCACTATTCCTCCTGCTGACACCAATGATGGGGCACTATTCCTCTTACTGACACCAATGATGGGGCACTATTCCTCCCGCTGATACCAATGATGGGGCACTATTCCTCCTGCTGACACCAATGATGGGGCACTATTCCTACCACTGACACCAATGGTGGGGCATTATTCCTCCTACTGACACCAATGATGGGGCACTATTCCTCCTACTGACACCAATGATGGGGCACTATTCCTCCCGCTGATACCAATGATGGGGCACTATTCCTCCCGCTGATACCAATGATGGGGCACTATTCCTCCCGCTGACACCAATGATGGGGCACTATTCCTCCCGCTGACACCAATGATGGGGCACTATTCCTCCCACTGACACCAATGATGGGGCACTATTCCTCACGCTGACACCAATGATGGGGCACTATTCCTCCCACTGACACCAATGAAGGGGCACTATTCCTCCCGCTGACACCAATGATGGGGCACTATTCCTACCGCTGACACCAATGATGGGGCACTATTCCTACCGCTGATACCAATGATGGGGCACTATTCCTCCTGCTGACACCAATGATGGGTCACTATTCCTACCACTGATACCAATGATTGGACACTATTCCTTCTTCCACTGCCACCAGTCATGGGGCATATTTTACTGCCACTGACACCAGGACGTTTTCTACTCCCGCTAGCCACAGTCCAGCCCCCCCTAAAGATTGAAGGACAGTAAACTGGCTTTTTGTTTAGAGAGTTTGGAGACCCCTGGTCTAGGCCTACTGTATAACAGGGAGTGGGCTTGTGACCCATGAAAAAAAATATTGCAAAAGCAGAAAAATATGGTCACGATCTGTAGGCAAGAGCAAGGGGATCAGTGGTATAATCAAAGCTACACTTTTTTTTATTATTATGCTGTTTTTTATTGTAATAGTTATTATCAATATAACCGTTATAATTATGAGGGTGATTAAGAAAGAATCAGGCTAACAAGACATCTAAATGGTCTAACTGCCGCAAATTATTTTGAGTTATTAAATTAATTGTCCCCGGACGTCAGAACTCTGTCTTCTCCATGTCTCTTTGTTCCAGAAGTACAATGAGTACCATTACTATAACCGTGTTTTGTACTGAATTATAGGTCAATTATATATTTTGTGTTACTTTTCTAATGGCTTTATTGTTAAGCTGTTCGAATGAATGCCCTTTTAGATAATTTTGCTGGGTTAAGCAATTACAAGCAAATGCTTTCATTTATTTTACACTTTATCTTGTAGAAATAATTGTAGCTCATAATGGATCAGATATCCTGCCTTCCAAAGCTCCAGGAGTGTTAAGAAATATTTTTCCTTTTTTTTAATTAAACGCTCAGGTCACTGGTTCATTTATAAAATATGACTAATTAGAACTGCAATCTTTACTGAAGATCTATAGACAGAACCCCAACTTCAGTAACAAGTAGTCTTTGGGGCTAATTGAAGAAATATTCAAAATCCAATGTTCAGATATGTATATTTTGTATTTCGGGGGAATTTAGGTTATTTAAAGCGGAACTAAACATTCTTAATCAAAATTAATGTTTTTTTAATCCTTATGCTGCTAGCATTAGGATTAATTCTAGATAGGAAGGTATAGGCAGTGGTGTATTACCTTCTTGTGCTGCCCTAGGCAACACAAGAATTGCCCCCCCCCCCCCCGTTGCCACCACCCTCCGCCACTGATGCCGTCCACCACGAACAATCCCCTCCCCCCATCAACCTCCGCCACTCACCGCAGCCTCCACCCCGGGTGCCGACAACCCCCCCGGCAACTCGCCATCACCCCCCTGCCCTCTCCCCCCCATCGCCCATCACCACTGCCACCCGATCACAAGAACTAAGCTGGAGCTGGACATCCAACCACACAGCCTCCTCATCATATCCCCGTCCCTCCTGCCACTTCTTCCGCGGGGTGGTGCCGCCCCCCTGAAAAATTGCCTCCCCAAGCAAATGCTTTGCCTTGTGGTAAATACACCGCTGGGTATAGGGGGTTATTTACTAACACTGCATGGTGCAAAATCTGGTTCAGCTCTGCACAGAAACCAATCAGGTTTTATTGTCAAAGCTTAAGTGAACAAGCTGAAGTTAGAAGCTGATTGGCTACCATGTCCAGCTGCACCAGATGCTGAGTGACCCCCGTTTTAGTAAATATACCTCATATTATATTTTTTTGTTTTAAACTTTTGTTTTTTACATTTCTTCGGTTGCTTCCAGGTTTCTGGTCTAGGCCAAAAAGATATTATTATTATACAGGATTTATATAGCGCCAACAGTTTGCTCAGCGCTTCACAATATAACGGGAGACAGTACAGCAACAATACAGTTCAATACAAGAGGGATAGGAGGGCCCTGATCCTGGAGATGACAATTTATCACACATCCCATGGTCTTCATCTGGAGGAGGGGATTTCTCAGCCAAGCACACCCTCTGGCCTGCATGCCTGAGCTAAGGACAGGTGGATTCCAGGAAGTAAATGCTACATGATTATCTGCCCTTATTCAAGATGGCCACCACTAGAAATGTCATGAGATGGTTTTCAAAGTGATTTAAAGCATAGAGACATGTATGGATGGGTGAATTTGGAAATAAATATCTTTTTTGTTTTCTGCTACTGAGATAGAGTTCAGTTCCACTTTAAAAGTATTCCTTGATGTGAATTCAGGTTTACAACCTAATTATGTAGGGCCTATGGTTCTTAAAAAGGCACTGATAAATATTTTTTTGCAGAATTTTTTTTTTTGTGATCAGGTAGTTGCCCTAGCTACATTATTCCCTGGAAAAAACTGTCATTCCCATCCCAGCTATTATATAGATATTTCCTCAGTTCTAGAAATGAAATGACAGTCCCTAGTTAATGCTCACACACACACATGTATAATTTTTATTTTCCCCTGGAATCCTTCCTACGAACTGGAAGTCCAGTCCTAGCTATTATATTTTATATGAAAATGAATCCATATATTAACACCCATGACTGTCTGTCCTACCGTTGGGATTAGATAATAGAACATTGTGTTTTGCGAAGTGTTTTCATAAAAAGTCTTGCGGCTGTAACAAATGTATCCATTTTTTGTGGTAAATCCTCCTGCGCTGCTATACCTATCGAGGACAATATATTATATATTTGTATCCAAATAAAAACATAATGTATTTGGTCCATCACGTGCCGAATAATGATAGATCGAGATGATTATTATGGTATAGATGACTCTGCACCAGAAGAGCTTACAATTTAATGTCCCTGACAGTATATACATATATATGTATACTGTGAGGGAGCTTTACTACAAAGCTGATTGGTTTCTGGGCAGAGGTGCAGCAGCAGATTTTGCATGCTCCAGTTTGAACCTCCCCCAGTGTGTGTAATATTACAAAGTTCTATATTTTTGTTCTGTGTAGATCTGTGCAGATCCCTATACGATCCCTGTACGTATTGCTGTCACATTGTATGGTGTGCTCCCCTGTCTCTGCCAAACTGGTTTCTTGTCCCATTCTTTTGTGAGCATTGGTGGCAGCATCCATGGCAGCAACAACCGATTTTTCGTCGGCCGATAAACGAACCGTCTATGGCCTGCATAAACCACACACACAGCACACAGTGAAACAGCACACAGCTAATGCTTTGATCTCTCCACATGTTAACCCCTTCCTGCCCAGTGCCATTAGTAGTGTCAGTGCTTTTTATTAGCACTGATCACTGCATTGGTGTCACTGGGGATGTCAGTGACACCAAGTCAATTCCCCCCAGTGTCAGAATGCCCGCCGCAGACCCCCAGTCATGCTATAAGTCGCTGATCACCACCATTACTAGAAAAAAAAATTATATATATATATATATATATATATATATATATATATATATATATATATAATACACACCCCACCATTGTATATATACCACCATTTGTAAACAATACAACTTTCACGTAAACCAATTCATTTACACGTATTTTTTTAGCAAAGACATCATGTAGCAGAATACATTTTGGCCTAAATTGATGATGAAATTTGATTTTTTAAATTTTTTTACTGGACATGTTTAATAGCAAAAAGTCAAAAATAGTGTTTTTTTCTCAAAATTGTCAGTCTTTTTTTGTTTATAGCACAAAAAATTTAAAACACACAGGCAATCAATTACCACCAAAAGAAAGCTCTATTTGTGGGAAAAAAGAATGTACATTTTATTTGGGTACAGTATTGCATGACTGCGCAATTGTCAGCTAAAGTAACACATCGCCGTAACACAAAAAATAGCCTGGTCAGGAAGGGGGTAAATCCTCTGGAGGGCAAGTGGTTAAATGAAGCACAGTGCACTGCAACATACTACAATCCTTTCCTGTGTGTTACAGGATGCGTGAAGGGTAACAAAAAAAAAGTATTTTGGCTTCTGTTCCGGAAATAAAACATACAGTACATCAATGCATTGAAAAGAATACATGTCAAAGCATGGCAATAATTAAAGGATAATTACCACTTGCCCTCCTGAGGATTTACCCCCCTTCCTGACAAGTTTTTGCGTTACGGTGCTGCGCTACTTTAACTGACAATTGTGCGGTTCTCTAGCTCTGCTGGGAACTGAGTGGAGGTTATTTACTAATGTGCAAAATCTGGTGCAGCTCTGCATAGAAAGCAATCAACTTCCAGGTTTTATTGCAAAAACCTAATCGAACAAGCTGACGTTAGAAGCTGATTGACTACAATGCACAGCTGCACCAGATTTTGAGTACACCAATTTTGGTAAGTGTCTCCCAGTGTGCTTCCCTCCAGTGATATGACTTCTGCTGACTCCCCCCCCCCCCCCCGCACAGCCATTCACTGAGAAGTTTAGTGTGCTGGTGTTTCTCTTCCCCTAGCTCTCTGTTCTCAGCTCCATAAGAAGCTTAGAGGATACATGATCACTTATAAAACAGGGGAACAAAGGTATGTATATTTTTTAATGTCTATACACACATATTTTGCCTTTCATTTCTATTTTAAACTGAACGGGTTGTTTTAAAAGGTCAGGGTTTACATACATATACTTTAACCACCTGCTGACCGCAGATAGCCGAATGACGGCTACACTGCGGCCGGCCAGTTCTGGAAGGGCGTCATATGACGTCCTCCCAGAACGCGCTCTCGGGCGCGCACCTGACGATCTCCGTGATCGCTGTGTTATACGGACACAGCTGATCACGTGATGTGGTAAAAGGCCAATCACAGAGGCCTTTTACCACGTGATCAGCTGTGTCCAATGACACACTGATCACCGGAAAATGCAATTGCCAGATCTCGGCTGCACTTTCAGAGCAGGGATCAACACCGATCATCAGGGCACTGATGATTAGTGCCCTGATGATCGGTGCCCAGCAGTGCCACCCACCAGTTCTGCCCACCTGTGCCCAGCAGTGTGCCCACCTGTGCCTAGCAGTGTGCCCACCTGTGCCCAACAGTGCACCCTCCTGTGCCCAGCAGTGCACCCAGCAGTGCCATCCAGCAGTGCCACACACCTGTGCTCAGAAGTGCCACCTACCTGTGCCCAGCAGTGCCACCCACCTGTGCCCACCCACATGTTCTCACCAGTGCCACACACCTGTGCCCACCCACATGTGCTCACCAGTGCCACACACCTGTGCCCGCTAGTGCCACCCACCAGTGCCCATCAGTGCAGCCCAGCAGTGCTGCCAGTCAGTGCCCAGTGGTTGTGCCAGTCAATGCCCAGCAGTTGTGCTAGTCAATGCCTAGCAGTGCCGCCAGTCAGTGGCCAGCAGTGATGCCAGTCAGTGCCACCTATCAGTGCTGTCTATCAATGCCACCTATCAATGCCGCCTATCCATGACACCTCATCAGTGCTGCCTATCCGTGCCACCTCATTAGTGCTGCCTGTCAGTGCTGCCTATCAGTTCCCATCAGTGCTGCCTATCAGTGCCCATCAGTGCCGCCTATTAGTGCCCATCAGTGCTGCCTCATCAACGCACATCAGTGAAGGAGAAAAATTACCTGTTTGAAAAATTTTATAATAGAAACAAAAACTTTTTTTTTTTAAATTTTTTGCACTTTTTTTGTTTATAGCGCAAAAAGTAAAGTGCCCAGCGGCGATTAAATACCACCAAAAGAAAGCTCTATTTGTGAGAAAAAAATGATAAAACTTTCATATCAATCACCAAACTGGCAAAATCTTCCAGTTATTGCAGAAAGTTCAGAAAAATAAAGCTCCCAAACTAACAAACCTTTACTCAGGACTCAGCTTCCATGGATGATTTAGTTTCAAAAGTGCAGGCTTGAGTGCTGCCACCCTGATCCTCATCTTCACCACCAAGTGAATCACTGACTTGTAAGTATGTAGCTACGGAGGTCTGAAAAGTATCATCTCCCATTCTGCATCTTGTTCCAATTAAATAACTCACTACACCCACCTTTCTTAACTGTTTTTTTAACTGAGGGGAACCCCAAAAAACTTTTCAGGTCTCAAAGAACTATTACTAAAAAAAATTGATCAGGCATCAACGCGAAAAATGTCTCTAACATCGGTGGTCAGTAGCAAGAATTAAACTCTTACAGTGGTGGTCAGAATGCCAACCTTACAGAAAGCTAAAAAGTTAATTGGTGTCATGCTTGGAAGAGGAGGTAGGTGGGTGATAGTGGACCTTCCTTCTTGTTTCCCAATTAACTCATTGGGCACCAAGTCTGGGTCACATAAGAGGACAACCCCCTGGATGGGTTCTTCTGGGCTATGCTAGGCACCTAAGACAAGGGCACTCTCCTACACATGGGGTACATTTGCTTTAGTGCCATTTCATTACTGCCCTGGGACAAGGCCTCTCACTTTAGAGATGACTGATACACCGTGTACACTTGCACAACTGTTCTTCACCTAACTCTTGGATCCCCTTGTAAATGTACAGTACATCTTCCCACTGTAGTTTGCAATCTGGCGAGCTGTGTCAAACACTGACCACAGCCACCTGTCCAGCTTTTCCCACTACTGGTCCCGATAGCAGCATGGAACCTCACCGTGCTCATAGCATGGGCTCCAAAGTGCACTTGACTTTAACACTTGAACTTCCGTACCTCTGTACAGGATGTGGCCCTCTGCAGTGCAGTACTGTTTTAGTTGCTATGGGAGACAGAATGCGGCGCAGGGAATGCCGACAACATCTCTGTTGCAGTTAGAGGCAATTCCACCTGTAACTGGTACACGTTTATGGCAGACTGCTTGCTGACTGTACCTTCTTTGCTCATGGCAACATAAGTAATACTTGCACTAGGATGACTCCCAACTTGCTGACTCTTCATACCCCATGTGCTAGTGACCCAAGCTATAGACTAAATGCAAAGTTGTGCTGGTCACTTGCATTACAGCCCTTTGAGTATCTTCTGACCAGGCAAAAGGCAATGTTTCAATACTTTACTAAATAAAGAGCAAAGTGGTACAAAGTCCAACAAAAGAGCGATCCCTTTTCCTAAGTCCCTAGTCCTAACTACAGGCTTGAATGCTGCCCAGGCGTACCTGTAAAGGTGTAGTCTAGCAATTATAGTCCTTCACAGGCACTCTCATGTAGATGCAAGTCCTTCGAAGGCATGTTCCAGTGCTGATGTCTTCAGGGAGAACCCCAGGTTCAGATCACTTTACATCCAGGCAGTGATGAGTGACATCCTTCAGCTCCTCACAGGTATTTTTCTCTGTCTCATTCCCTTAAGGACACTGGCCCTGAAGCAAGCCCTGGTCCTCTTGACTCTCTCCCTCCTAGGGACCTTTCCTCTAGGGCTCCTCACTGGGAACAATCCACAATCCCTCCCCATCTACCTTTCCGGTTGGGTTCTCCACATACTAGACCACTGTCCTATATTTACATTTCACAGGAATAGTGGCCAAGAGAAGAACCCACCAAAAAACCCAAAGAATCAGGAAAGGCATTAACTCCTACCCTCCTGGCCTGGACAGCACCTAACTAACTATTTCAATGTGCCCACATGCTGTTGGCTCTGCCAGTTGGTGTTGGACCTTGAGCTGTACACTCACCAAGGATCTCAAGGAACCCCTATCTACTTCTGGAGGAACCCTAGGATTCTACAGATCCCTGGTTAAGAATAGCTGCTCTACACAGTGAGGTCGGGACCAGCATAGACCTTTAAAAGCTACTCAGCAATGGCAGCTCTGTATTTCTGTCATCACACATCAACTTTGATAATATATAATCATTTTAATAATGTTCTTCTGTCACCTTTTAGCTTCAAAGGTCACATCATCTGCAGCAATACTCAGTGGCCTTTTCTTAGTCTATAATGGCTATTAATGTAAAATTAATAGATTGCCATATTAATACAATCTGAAATACCCCAAGTGTTTAAAAGACAAAAACAGTAACAAAAAAAAGTATAACATTTATCAGTGCAATCAAATTTTCCAATGTAGCATTATTTTATCCGGAACCGAGGAGTCCTTTTTTTGCGGTTGCTATACAGGTGAAACTCGAAAAATTTGAATATTGTGCAAAAGTTCATTTATTTCAGTAATGCAACTTAAAAGGTGAAACTAATATATGAGATAGACTCATTACATGCAAAGCAAGATAGTTTAAGCCGTGATTTGTCATAGTTGTGATGATTATGGCTTACAGCTCATGAAAACCCCAAATCCACAATCTCAGAAAATGAGAATATTGTGAAAAGGTGCAATATTCTCGGCTCAAAGTGTCCCACTCTAATCAGCTAATTAAGCCATAACACCTGCAAAGGGTTCCTGAGCCTTTAAATGGTCTCAGTCTGGTTCAGTAGGAATCAAAATCATGGGAAAGACTGCTGACCTGACAGTTGTGCAGAAAACCATCATTGACACTCTCCATAAGGAGGGAAAGCCTCAAAAGGTCATTGCAAAAGAAGTTGGATGTTCCCAAAGTGCTGTATCAAAGCACATTAATAGAAAGTTATGTGGAAGGGAAAAGTGTGGAAGAAAAAGGTGCACAAGCAGCAGGGATGACCGCAGCCTGGAAAGGATTGTCAGGAAAAGGCCATTCAAAAGTGTTGGGGACTTTCACAATGAGTGGAATGAGGCTGGAGTCAGTGTATCAAGAGCCACCACACACAGACGGATCCTGGACATGGGCTTCAAATGTCGTATTCCTCTTGTCAAGCCGCTCCTGAACAACAAACAGTGTCAGAAGCGTCTTACCTGGGCTAAAGAAAAACAGACCCTGGTCTGTTGCTCAGTGGTCCAAAGTCCTCTTTTCTGATGACAGCAACTTTTGCATCTCATTTGAAAACCAAGGACCCAGAGTATGGAGGAAGAATGGAGAGACACACACTGCAAGATGCTTGAAGTCCAGTGTGAAGTTTCCACAGTCTGTGTTGATTTGGGGAGCCATGTCATCTGCTGGTGTTGGTCCACTGTGCTTCATTAAGTCCAGGGTCAACGCAGCCATCTACCAGGAGATTTTGGAGCACTTCATGCTTCCTTCTGCAGACGAGCTTTATGGGGATGCTGACTTCATTTTCCAGCAGGACTTGACACCTGCCCACACTGCCAAAAGCACCAAAACCTGGTTCAATGACCGTGGGATTACTGTGCTTGATTGCCCAGCAAACTCGCCTGACTTGAACCCTATTGAGAATCTATGGGGCATTGCCAAGAGAAAGATGAGAGACATGAGACCAAACAATGCAGAAGAGCTGAAGGCCACTATTGAAGCATCCTGGTCTTCCATAACACCTCAGCAGTGCCACAGGCTGATAGCTTCCATGCCACGCCGCATTGAGGCAGTAATTGCTGCAAAAGGGGCCCAAACCAAGTACTGAGTACATATGCATGCTTATACTTTTCAGAGGTCCGATATTGTTCTATGTACAATCCTTGTTTTATTGATTGCATGTAATATTCTCATTTTCTGAGATTATGGATTTGGGGTTTTCATGAGCTGTAAGCCATAATCATCACAATTATGACAAATCACGACTTGAACTATCTTGCTTTGCATGTAATGAGTCTCTCATATATTAGTTTCACTTTTTAAGTTGCATTACTGAAATAAATGAATTTTTGCACGATATTCTAATTTTTCGAGTTTCACCTGTAATCTCTCTTGGAAGCAAAAAAGACTCAGTCCTGTTCTTTAAAAGGAGGGGTGTTTCAACCTGTGGCCCTCTGATTTGGCCCTCCACTACAAACTGAAAGCAGGAGTTTTGGTGGACTTTCAGAAAGTGCACCACACCCACAAGATATAATAGAAATCTATGGCAAAGCACAGGTAACCCACAGGATAGCCACAGGTGCACTGCTGCACCCATGGCGTGGATAAACCTCAGCACATCACTATGAAAGCAGCCTTATAAGGGGCTCAGGACATTAAGGGTTCATGTACATTTGTGGTTTAGGGGGGTGATAAAACTCCATAGTTGAGATGTGCTTTTACCACATCCTCCAACCACTGGTTAAGCGTCAGGGGCCGCAATAGTGACCCCGCTCCATGATCTAGGGGGAGGCCGCTTACACGGCCTCCCCAACACATTGGTTTACACTTGGACAGAAAGGGTGGTGGGGACGGCATATACAGTAACCAGTCTTCAACATTTCCTCCTGCAACTGCTGAAATTGGCTTCTCCTCTCCATTCTGCTGGCATTCAGCAGCTGCAGCAGGAAAATGTTCGTTATGCTATTCAAAATAAAAAAAATTCAATTCTGAACCATTTCATTGTGATGATATTCTGCCCTATGTAAGAAAAACTGTCAGTCAATGTGATATCTGGGTGGTTGGGGAGGCATAGAGACAACATACACTATATTGGCAAAAGTATTGGTCCGCCCGCCTTTACACGCACATGAACTTTAATGGCATCCCAGTCTTAGTCTGTAGGGTTCAATATTGAGTTGGCCCGCCCTTTGCAGCTATAACAGCTTCAACTCTTCTCGGAAGGCTGTCCACAAGGCTTAGGAGGGTGTCTGTGGGAATGTTTGATTATTGTTTCAGAAGTGCATTTGTGAGGTCAGGCACTAATGTTGGACGAGAAGTCCTGGCTCGAAGTCTCCACTCTACTTCATCCCAAAGGTGTTTTATTGGGTTGAGGTCAGGACTCTGTGCAGGCCAGTCAAGTTCCTCCACTCCAAACTCGCTCATCCATGTATTTATGGACCTTGCTTTGTGCACTGGTGCGCAGTCACGTTGGAACAGGAACAAACTGTTCCCACAAAGTGGGAGCATGAAATTATCCAAAATGTCTTGGTATGCTGATGCCTAAAGAGTTCCCTTCACTGGAACTAAGGAGCCAAGCCCAACCCCTGAAAAACAACCCCACACCATAATCCCCCCTCTAGAAAACTTTACACTTGGCACAATGCAGTCAGGCAAGTACTTTTCTCCTGGCAACCGACAAACCCAGACTCATTCATCGGATTGCCAGACAGAGAAGCGTAATTCGTCACTCCAGAGAACACATCTCTACTGCTGTAGAGTCCAGTGGCGGCGTGCTTTATACCACTGCATCCGATGCTTTGGATTGTACTTGGTGATGTAAGGCTTGGATGCAGCTGCTCGGCCATGGAAGTCTATTCCATGAAGCTCTCTATGCACTGTTGTTTGAAGGTCACAGGAAGTTTGGAAGTTTTAGCTATTGACTCTGCAGACAGTTGGCGACTTCTGTGCATTTTACACTTCCATATGTGCTGACCCCGCTCTGTCATTTTACGTGGCTCACCACTTGGTGGCTGAGTTGCTGTTGTTCCTAGTTGCTTCCACTTTGTTATAATACCACTAACAGTTGACTATGAAATATTTAGTAGGAAGGAAATGTCACGGATGGACTTATTGCACATGTGGCAACTTATCACGGTACCACGCTTGGAGTCACTGGACCTTGCTTTGTGCACTGGTGCGCAGTCACTGAGCCCCTGAGAGCGACCCATTCTTTCACAAATGTTTGTAGAAGCAGTCTGCATGCCTACGTGCTTGATTTTATACACCTGTGGCCATGGAGGTGATTGGAACACCTGCATCCAATGATTTGGAGGGCTGGCCCAATACTTTTGGCAATATAGTGTATATCAGTAACTCTGCTCATTGCAAAGAAGTAATCTAAGGAGCATGTTTATTTAGGAAAAATGAACTCAGTCATGTATTGGTCCAACGTCATTTACATGTGCAGTAAAAAACTCCCAGTTCATCATGGATCTCTCTTTGGAGGGCAACACAAGCATAAATGAGCCCTTACTAACATATGTCCCCACTGAGTCCACACAGAGTTGAACAGGGGCAGGTGCAAGGGATGAGGCAAATGGCATCGGTTTGAATGCAGAGGGTCTGAATGATTTGCTGTGGGTGACTGTAAGGACTTGTATTGTACAGTATATATCTGCAATATCCTCTGAAAAGCAACCTGTAGTGGATCACTTTTCAGAGGGTTTTTGACAGGTGGTAAGGAGGCATTATGTGACCTCCTCACTGTCTTTTTTAACCCCTAATTCCTAACATTGCACATGGTTGCAGCATGGACCCATTTAGCTGAATGGGTTGTGTTTGGTACTGCCACCGAAAACAACAGGGGGATCCAATTTTTACTGTGCAGCGATGCAAACCATCATGTGTACACCCCATTGCAGCTTATTGGGGATTGGTATTGGGGGGGCAGAAAAAATTCTGGTCAACCACCCTCCAAGTGTAAACATAACCTAAGGGCTGAGACAGGCGGTGAATGTGATTATTATTGTGCCAGATCTAATGCAGGCTGATCAGCAAAAAAAAACAGTAAAACATTTGCTATTAAAAACTGCCCTTAAACCTGTGCATTGCTTATATTCTGTACAGCGATCTGATTTTCAGCATCCTCCTTCCCTTCCATTAACACCAGAGCAGAGTTCCTATCAGAGTGTGGAAGGGATATTATCAACGTGTCATAGATCTATGGAGTAAACATTCAAATCGCTCGCTTTCTCCATGTTCCTGACATCTTGTACTGCAGCCTACACACAGCCACAAGATGTCTCTCTTCAATAAAAGAAAACATCTCTATTCATCCAGCCTGAAGTAATTCAATAGATCGATGGGCGCATTATCCATCTGAGCAAAATTAGTTTGTTCCATAGATGGGAATTATTACTCATATTGCAATGAACTTGTAAGTATTTTTCTAATGAAAGCTCCCGAACTTTAGTATGAGTCAGCACTGGATATATGGGCTAATATTGATCTGCTCCTTTACTAATACTGAAGCATTCAGAAAGACTCCAGGAGCCTCTCTTGAGAATTATTTGTACACAAGATTCATGGAAATATTATTGTGTTAGGTCTGTATACAGAAAATGTATATTCTAACCCTAGCATTTGATATACATTATATTGCCAAAAGTATTGGGACACCCCTCTAAATAATTGGATTCAGGTGTTCCAATCACCTCCATGGTACAGGTGTATACAATCAAGCCCCTAGGCATGCAGACTGCTTCTACAAACATTTGTGAAAGAATGGGTCGCTCTCAGGAGCGCAGTGACTCCAAGCGTGGTACCGTGATAGGTTGCCACCTGTGCAATAAGTCCATCCGTGACATTTCCTGGCTACTAAATATTCCACGGTCAACTGTTAGTGGTATTATAACAAAATGGAAGCAACTGGGAACAACAGCAACTCAGCCACCAAGTGGTAGGCCACGTAAAATGACAGAGCGGGGTCAGAGTAAGCTGAAGCGCACAGTGTGCAGAAGTTGCCAACTGTCTGCAGAGTCAATAGCTAAAGACCTCCAAACTTCATGTGACCTTCAGATTGCAAAGCCTCAGATGCAGTGGTGTCAAGCACACCGCCACTGACTCTAGAGCAGTGGAGATGTGTTCTCTGGCGTGAGGAATCACGCTTCTGTGTCTGGCAATCCAATGGACATGTCTGGGTTTGCTGGTTGCCAGGAGAACGGTACTTTCCTGACTGCATTGTGCTAAGTGTAAAGTTTGGTGGAGGGGGGATTATGGTGTGGGGTTGTTTTTCAGGGGTTGGGCTTGGCTCCTTAGTTCCAGTGAAGGGAAGTCCTAAGGTGTCAGCATACCAAGACATTCTGGACAATTTCATGCTCCCAGCTTTTTGGGAACAGTTTGGGGATGGCCCCTTCCTGTTCCAACATGACTGCCCACCAGTGCACAAAGCAAGGTCCATAGAGACATGGATGAGTGAGTTTGGGGTGGAGGAACTTGACTGGCCTGCACAGAGTCCTGACCTCAACCCGATAGAACACCTTTGGGATGAATTAGTCGGAGACTGTGAGCCAGGCCTTTTTGTCCGACATCAGTGCCTGACCTCACAAATGTGCTTCTGGAAGAATGGTCAAACCTTCCCATAGACACCCTCCTAAACCTTGTGGATAGCCTTCCCAGAAGAGCTGAAGCTGTTATGGCTGCAAAGGGCGGGGCCAACTCAATATTGAACCCTACGGACTAAGACTGGGATGCCATTAAAGTTCATGTGCATGTAAGGCAGGCGTCCCAGTACTTTTGGCAATATAGTGTATAAGCAGAGTTGAGTCTCTGTAGTACACACTGCGCTGTATTCCACATTCTCCTAACTTCCTGCACCCTGTGAGTTATGCTGTACATTTCATACTTCAACCTGCTGTACTGGTATGGTATTGTGTATTTTACATACTCCTCTTCACAAAACTGCTTCAGTGTAGCAATATTCTTGGGATGTCTGGTGTGAATCGCTCTCTTAAGGTCATGCCACAGCATTTCAATCGGGTTGAGGTCAGGACTCTGACTGGGCCACTCCAGAAGGCGTATTCTGTGCTGTTGCAGCCATTGTTTTGTTGAATTACTTGTATGCTTTGGGTCATTGTCCTGTTGCATCACCCATCCTCTGCGGAGCTTCAGTTGGCGGACAGATGGTCGTACGTTTTCCTGCAAAATGTCTTGATAAACTCTGGAATTCATTTTCCCATCAATGACAACAATCCGACCTGTATTTGTTACAACATATTGGATATTACATATTCCAGGCCTATCTAATCTGTACAACATACTTCCCAACTGTCCCGAAGTCTGCGTGACTGCCCTGGAATTCAGTTATCCCTGTGTGTATTCTTTTTTTTTTCTGTTTTGATCCTTTAGCTTTTTGTGAAATTCTCATTCATAACATAGTAATTATGAAGCATTTTGTGGGTACAAGGACTGCTCACAGTATACTGTTTATACAATATGTACCCTATTTAAAACAGAACTCCAGGCAAAAACGTCTTTACATGTCCTTGTTTCTGATTTCCTGTCCACTGAATACGTCATCCATCTTCTGGTTTGCTCAGTAGTTGCTCTGAAATAGCCTATACATTTTCATATTAAACTGTTAATTCTCTTTGGTTTTCTGTTTGTAAGACCGGTGACTGCTATGCCTCCTATTCCCCCAGCTACTGGTCTTGGTACATCCCCTCTCTAGTTCTTTCTCCAGGAAGCAGTGATGGAATTTAGCTATACTTGCAGTGGTGGGCGGACCGAGACTCTCAGACACATTCAACATGTACAGGCCTAGTGTATTCACACACATTCAATACAGTTCCCTGAGGTTGATGGGAACTGCAGTTTCCTTTTACTGCAGAGAGAGAGGAGAGGATATGATGTAATCCCGGCTGTTACACCTCCTCCATGGCAGAGCAGATGCTGTTATTTTTTTTAAGTACAGAGATTAGGTCATGAAATTTCAATTAGATTTTTTTCCTAAATGTTAGGGATTTTCAAAAGTTTATTAACTGTGTTTTGCTTAGGGGGATGTACTAATGGGTGATTTTTTTGCCTATCCCGGAGTTCTTTTTTAACCTTTAAACCACACTCAATATTCAGTGCAAATTAGCTATGGCCATTTTTGCATTGTCACAATGAGTGCACCATATATTTTCTCAATCCCAGTGAGTCCTTCATTCTCAAGTTCCGAAGTTTGGAGATTTGGTACAGCAAAGTGTACTTGCATAAAACAAACTATGCTATATGTTACAAGACAACTGTGTGTAGTCAGGTGCTGTCTGCTTTCTCCACTGTAGGTGGTGTTTGACCTGAGTGGGTACTGCAGCTGGAGGGGAAGTCAAAAGAAAACTGTTTCTCCATGGTTCCCTGGTCTCTTGAGGCTACACTGCATTCAGCTGACCCTGCCAGACATTTTGGGTCAGCAGAGCCTTTTTATGTGCCTGCCTCTAGGATTTGGCGCACATTTGCAAGTGGATAGAATAGAGACAGAGCACCTGCCTGTCAGGGAAAGAGATTAACGGCATGGAGAGGTTCCAGACGAGTAGGGACCAGGGGCGGACTGACAACTCATGGGGCCCCCAGGCAATAGGGGATCATGGGGCCCCTGTGTCCTTGCCCAAACTCAAAAAAGCCTATGAAAAAGGTACCAGGGGCATCTCATGGGGCCCCCTACTGACCCCGGGCCCTCGGGCAGTCCCCGAGTTTCCAAATGGTCAGTCCGCCCCTGGTAGGGACAGACTAGGGAAACACTGTCCTGCATCAGCATCTTCTTCAATGAATTCAGATTGGCCAGGCCTCATTCCACCCTCGGAGACAGACGCTGTAGGTGCATCTAAACCTGCTATGAGTTGCACAGAATTGTGAACGTTCCCTCCCGCTGGGCTGTTTGTACATTTCGGCTATTCTTCAATACAAATCGTGTTATTTGCAACCAGACTCAGTGTGTTTACTGCCATCACACCACACTGCACCAACCCAAATGCGATCTGTCCAGCATGGTGCATGTTACATATCTCTGTACAATGTATAAGATCACACACAGCATACCTCTGCACTCTGGCAACTTTTCTTCAGGCTACATGAGTACTGCTGTCTTCTGTATGCTGCCCTGTATATGCTGGACCATTACAGTCTGTATGTCGTGCTATACCAGTGGCCTATCATCCATGGGTGCAATGGGGCAAGGGGCCCACTGTGTTTTGACCCACACTGCACCCATGGGTGAAACAAGTGTGAGGTGCTGCATGCTCACTGCCACTTTCCAGTGCCTGCTCACTGTCACTGCCCAGCACCCGCCCACTGTTACTTCCCGGCCCCACTGTTTTTTCTCAGCCCCGCTATTACTGCCCAGTATCACTGCAGGGGCGGACTGACTATTTGGAAACTTGGGCACTGCCCGAGGGCCCGGGGTCAGTAGGGGGCCCCATGAGATGCCCCTGGTACCTTTTTCATAGGCTTTTATGAGTTTGGGCAAGGGCACAAGGGCCCCATGATCCTTTATTGCCCGGGGGCCCCATGAGTTGTCAGTCCGGCTCTGGCTCAATGTTACTGCACAGCGTTTGATCGCTGTTACTGCCTGGCACTCTCTCCTGTCACAGAGGATCTGTGTGTGACTCGACTCACAATCCTGTTGCTAGAGGCGCTTTCGGCTACTCTGGAGGTGATGTCATCTTAACCCTCAGAGCCTGGGAGAAAAGAAATCTACCTATCTACCTATCTGCTGGTCTGTACAATCCCCCCCCACACACCTCAGGTCAGTCCAGTCTGTACCCACCCCCAGTACAATACCCCCTCCTCCCTAGGTCAGTCTGCAGCCATCCCCAGTAAAATGCCCCCCCCCGTCCCAGGTCATTCTATACCCAGTACAATCCCCCTAGGTTGGTCAGACTGACCTGAGGATGATGGGGTATTGTCCTGGGCACAGACTGAAACTGAAGGGTCTGGAAGAGGACCAGAGGAGGGCTGGAATCAGCTTCCAGAGTCCGCTGAATGCTGACACCAGGGGAGGCGGAGATGAGGGAGTGTTGTAGTTACATATAGAGGCACAGGATCTGTAGGAGGAGTTCTATCCTCCTCTCTGCTGACAACTGTTAAGATGGGGGGGTCAGAGACAAGCTTCTCCTCGACTGCACAGAAAAGTGCAGGATCTGGTGGAGGAGTTCTATCTTTCTCTCCTCTGCTGACTGCTGAGACAAGGCAGGGGCAGAAACAAGGGGTGTGCCACAGCTGCAGGAGAGGTGCAAGGGCCACATGAAATGGCCTAGCAGGCCATATTCGGCCTGTGGGCCTTGTGTTTGATGTGGTGTAAATATACATACAGCCAAAACAGTATGACTAGCCACCCAATATTATTAGGTCCCCCTTTTGTACAAGCTGTGCGTGTGTGTGTTGGGGGGGTGCACTGTGATGTAAGGACGGGTGGTGAACTCTTGACGTCTGATGGTGGGGGGGCTCTAATCATTTGATTTGGGAGAGGGGGGGATCTTGACATTTGATTTGGGGGGGGGGGGTGCTCTGGACATCTAGTCTTACAGATACAACCAGCCCTTTAAGTACAACCATAGTGCTAATACAGCCTGTGATGAAATTGTGTGTGACACCCCTGATCCACAGTATGTATGTCCATATATATATATATATATATATATATTTATATGAACATTCATATATGTGTCTCCTCTGATCACTTTTTGGTAAATTCAGCAAGTATCAGTGTTTTAGACTTTTGGCATATTCAAATAAAAACTCATGAACTGAGACGTAAGACTGGCATGTCAGGGTGTGGGTAGTCCACAATTACGTTGTTAAGGATCTTAGTGAATAGGTTTGCTGGAAGGAGATATAACTGACAGTGAGAGTTGCTCCTAGCACTGGTGTTATGGGTAACAGAACTTATACTGCATGGAGAAACCAACAAGTCACAGCAGATGCAAACAGCAGGGAAGCCAACTTACAGCTGACTACTGGCAGTAGCAAAGTAAAAACATCTAAACTCACAGATTAAAAAACATATAAAGAAGCTGTTTTATCTGCCATAGGATTTGTATTTCTATCAATTCAGTCCTGAGATATACACAGCTCTGCAAAGGATGATACCATCTATCACAATCAGGGATTATACTGCTGATGCTACCACACTCCAGCCTGCTGATTGGACAGAGGAGGAGCAGCATGAGATGGATGAGGTCATCACTGTCAGCATGTTCCTTGTCAACACATTTGCACACAGCTGAGTGGCTGAGTGTTGCTCCTTCCTCTCCCAGTCTGAGTGCCGCTGTACATTGCTAGAGGCTGATAACTCAAATTCAGGTAAATACACTAGTGCCATTAAGAAAAAAACATATGTTATGATTTGTTATTGAATACAGAGCTGCAATAGCGTGCGTCTTTCAAAGCTTAATTCCAGCCTAAGGTCTCATGCACACAGGGCATTTTTGAAGACACTTTTAGGGGCGTCACGCATTTTTTTTTTTTACTGCTTCCAAACGGCCCTCCATGTTATCTTATGTGGCCATGCACACATAGACTTTTAGAAGCTTTTAGTAGCAGTAGCATTTACCTGCAGGAAAAAAAGCCCCTTGATGCAGCTAAAAGCGTCCAAACACGCCTAAACGCTAGCCGCGATTAGTGCTGGAGCATTAATTCATTTCAATGGCCAGAATACATTATCATTCTGGCCAATGAAATGACTTAACGCCCAAGTGCTTGACACTTGTAAATGCGCCTAAATGCTTGTAAAAGTGTTAGATACTTTTACAAGCACAGGCATTTGTTCTGCAAAAACTCTGCTGCCAGGAGGACAGCTTCTAGGAGAGTTTTGTTTTAACTTCCTGTGTGGATGAAGCCTTACACAGTTGCACAGTTGTACCGGCTCCTTTCCTGTACTGTAATTGCTAACTTTGATTTCACTGCACACTGTGAGCTTCTCACAAGATGCGTTAGAATCTGCATTTCCAGGCTGGGGGATGTCAAGCATCATCTTGCTCTTTCTTCATATACCTTTCTTTTCACGTCCTGCCATTTTGATATATTGATTTGAAGTTCTTTGAGTCATGGAGGCTTAGCAGCACATGTGGACATTACACATGGCAGTCTATCTTCCAGTATTTCTGCATGTTAGCTTTGTCTGTGTTTTGCCAGTGTCTCTCTATGCGAAGATCTACAGTTGTTTCTTCCAGATGTTATGTGGGAACAGACCAGGGGCGGACTGACAACTCATGGGGCCCCCAGGCAATAGGGGATCATGGGGCCCCTGTGTCCTTGCCCCTACTGACCCCAGGCCCTCAGGCAGTGCCCAAGTTTCCAAATGGTCAGTCGGCCCCTGGGACTGGGTAATGTGCTAGGAACGTAAGGATGTCCCATTGTTTGATGGAAATGAAAATTATCAAACTCAAAAAAGTCTATGAAAAAGGTACCAGGGGCATCTCATGGGGCCCCCTACTGACCCCGGGCCCTCGGGCAGTGCCCGAGTTTCCAAATGGTCAGTCTGCCCCTGGAACAGACTGAACCTCATTAAGAGGTCTGTAACCTACCTTCCCAAGTGGATGGGTGGCCTAGGTCACACCGTTGGTTTTATTTTCTTGAAACATAATTTTTGTAGCATGCTGGCAGAGGACCCGCCTGGGTGGGTTGGTATTTTTCAGTCCTGGTTTAGGCCTTTTCTGCGGAACTGGGAGAATGTTGGGCCAGTGAAAAGCCCTTGAGGGTCCAACATGGTAAGCTCCTGGCTTATGTTGCCATTGGCCTTGAGGGATTGCCCAGGTCTGGTTATGAGGGAGGGCCTGCGTTTGATGAATCCGGAGAGAATGTGAAGGGCAACCTGAAGCATTGGTCTGCGGAGATCTGTGGTTGTCCAAGAGTGCGGTGGGGTGGAGGAGACAATGGACCATTTCTTGCTTCAGTGCCCCTTCTATATAGAAGTCTACAAGCGGGTGGGGCTCTGGGTATCCCTTTCCTTTCCCACTTGAGTTATGCGGAATGGTCTTACGAAGCCTTTCAAACTCACTGCAATTGTAATTTTGAGACACTTTTTCTAGTTAGCTTAGTAGTCCGTTACTACAAGTCGAATGCACAGTGTCAGGTTTCCATTCGCAAAAAAGTTTTCTCTGTCAGGGTGGTGGTGCACAACATTCTGGGTGAAGTAGGGAAGATTTGGAGTCTTGAGAAGGACAGGTGGTGGCTAGGTGTCTGGACAAAGGCATGGAGGAATGTCAGGTCCCCATAACTGCTGTCTGTCAGTCTCTGGGTGCATGGTTTCTCTTTCTGTCCTTTCACGTCCCCTAGATTTTTGTAAGATCAGATTTTTGAGAAAAGGCTGCATGCATGGGATAAACGTTTCTTAGCCTGAGGATGTGTTTAGGTGAAGGTCGGGTTTGTTGAGATACATTATGAATAGAGATGAGCGAATCGAAGCATCCGAAGTGGAATTCGAGTCGAATATCGGAAAAATTTCGATTCGTGCCGAATCCGAAAAACAGCCTAATTCGGACGCGCGAATCGAAATTTTTCCGAAAATGGCGGCTGACATGTGCGGCGACGGAGCGGGGATGTCGGGGAAGGCGCGCAGACAAGGCGCGCTGCCCCATAATGCATTCCTCAACGACATGTGATCGCATCAGCCAATCAGCAGCCAGCCAGCCAGCACTGTGTAATGGTCGAGGTATATATAGCGGCCATTTTGGAAATCTTCATTTGCCTGCAGTCATTGAACAGAGGCAGACCGCTCTGTACTAGGGACAGGGACAGAGTTAGGGCCACAGAAACGAGAATTGGGGACAGAGAGAAGTTACTTAGGGACAGAGAACCATTACTCAGGGACACAGACTTGTTAATGAGGGCCACAGAATCGTTATTTAGGGACAAAGAAACGCTAGTTAGGGCCACAGAATTCATACTCAGGGACAGACAGAATTGTTACTCAGTGCCAGAGAATTGTTACTTAGGGCCACAGAAACGTTATTAGGGCCACAGAATTTTTACTCAGGGACAGACAGAATTGTTACTGAGTGCCAGAGAATTGTTACTCAGGGACAGACAGAATTGTTACTGAGTGCCAGAGAATTCTTAGGGCCACAGAATTCATTCTCAGGGACAGACAGAATTGTTACTCAGGGACAGACAGAATTGTTACTGAGTGCCAGAGAATTGTTACTCAGGGACAGACAGAATTGTTACTGAGTGCCAGAGAATTGTTACTCAGGGACAGACAGAATTGTTACTGAGTGCCAGAGAATTGTTACTCAGGGACAGACAGAATTGTTACTGAGTGCCAGAGAATTGTTACTCAGGGACAGACAGAATTGTTACTGAGTGCCAGAGAATTGTTACTCGCACAGACACAAAATTGTTACTTGCACAGACACAGAATTGTTACTCGCACAGACACAGAATTGTTACTCAGGGCCACAGAATTCATACTCAGGGATAGACAGAATTGTTACTGAGTGCCAGAGAATTGTTACTCAGGGACAGACAGAATTGTTACTGAGTGCCAGAGAATTGTTACTCAGGGACAGACAGAATTGTTACTGAGTGCCAGAGAATTGTTACTCGCACAGACACAAAATTGTTACTTGCACAGACACAGAATTGTTACTCGCACAGACACAGAATTGTTACTCAGGGCCACAGAATTCATACTCAGGGACAGACAGAATTGTTACTGAGTGCCAGAGAATTGTTACTCAGGGACAGACAGAATTGTTACTGAGTGCCAGAGAATTGTTACTCGCACAGACACAAAATTGTTACTTGCACAGACACAGAATTGTTACTCGCACAGACACAGAATTGTTACTCAGGGCCACAGAATTCATACTCAGGGACAGACAGAATTGTTACTGAGTGCCAGAGAATTGTTACTCAGGGACAGACAGAATTGTTACTGAGTGCCAGAGAATTGTTACTCAGGGACAGACAGAATTGTTACTGAGTGCCAGAGAATTGTTACTCAGGGACAGACAGAATTGTTACTGAGTGCCAGAGAATTGTTACTCAGGGACAGACAGAATTGTTACTGAGTGCCAGAGAATTGTTACTCGCACAGACACAAAATTGTTACTTGCACAGACACAGAATTGTTACTCGCACAGACACAGAATTGTTACTCAGGGCCACAGAATTCATACTCAGGGACAGACAGAATTGTTACTGAGTGCCAGAGAATTGTTACTCAGGGACAGACAGAATTGTTACTGAGTGCCAGAGAATTGTTACTCAGGGACAGACAGAATTGTTACTGAGTGCCAGAGATTTGTTACTCGCACAGACACAAAATTGTTACTTGCACAGACACAGAATTGTTACTCGCACAGACACAGAATTGTTACTCAGGGCCACAGAATTCATACTCAGGGACAGACAGAATTGTTACTGAGTGCCAGAGAATTGTTACTCAGGGACAGACAGAATTGTTACTGAGTGCCAGAGAATTGTTACTCAGGGACAGACAGAATTGTTACTGAGTGCCAGAGAATTGTTACTCAGGGACAGACAGAATTGTTACTGAGTGCCAGAGAATTGTTACTCAGGGACAGACAGAATTGTTACTGAGTGCCAGAGAATTGTTACTCGCACAGACACAAAATTGTTACTTGCACAGACACAGAATTGTTACTCGCACAGACACAGAATTGTTACTCAGGGCCACAGAATTCATACTCAGGGACAGACAGAATTGTTACTGAGTGCCAGAGAATTGTTACTCAGGGACAGACAGAATTGTTACTGAGTGCCAGAGAATTGTTACTCAGGGACAGACAGAATTGTTACTGAGTGCCAGAGAATTGTTACTCGCACAGACACAAAATTGTTACTTGCACAGACACAGAATTGTTACTCGCACAGACACAGAATTGTTACTCAGGGCCACAGAATTCATACTCAGGGATAGACAGAATTGTTACTGAGTGCCAGAGAATTGTTACTCAGGGACAGACAGAATTGTTACTGAGTGCCAGAGAATTGTTACTCAGGGACAGACAGAATTGTTACTGAGTGCCAGAGAATTGTTACTCGCACAGACACAAAATTGTTACTTGCACAGACACAGAATTGTTACTCGCACAGACACAGAATTGTTACTCAGGGCCACAGAATTCATACTCAGGGACAGACAGAATTGTTACTGAGTGCCAGAGAATTGTTACTCAGGGACAGACAGAATTGTTACTGAGTGCCAGAGAATTGTTACTCGCACAGACACAAAATTGTTACTTGCACAGACACAGAATTGTTACTCGCACAGACACAGAATTGTTACTCAGGGCCACAGAATTCATACTCAGGGACAGACAGAATTGTTACTGAGTGCCAGAGAATTGTTACTCAGGGACAGACAGAATTGTTACTGAGTGCCAGAGAATTGTTACTCAGGGACAGACAGAATTGTTACTGAGTGCCAGAGATTTGTTACTCGCACAGACACAAAATTGTTACTTGCACAGACACAGAATTGTTACTCGCACAGACACAGAATTGTTACTCAGGGCCACAGAATTCATACTCAGGGACAGACAGAATTGTTACTGAGTGCCAGAGAATTGTTACTCAGGGACAGACAGAATTGTTACTGAGTGCCAGAGAATTGTTACTCAGGGACAGACAGAATTGTTACTGAGTGCCAGAGATTTGTTACTCGCACAGACACAAAATTGTTACTTGCACAGACACAGAATTGTTACTCGCACAGACACAGAATTGTTACTCAGGGCCACAGAATTCATACTCAGGGACAGACAGAATTGTTACTGAGTGCCAGAGAATTGTTACTCAGGGACAGACAGAATTGTTACTGAGTGCCAGAGAATTGTTACTCGCACAGACACAAAATTGTTACTTGCACAGACACAGAATTGTTACTCGCACAGACACAGAATTGTTACTCAGGGCCACAGAATTCATACTCAGGGACAGACAGAATTGTTACTGAGTGCCAGAGAATTGTTACTCAGGGACAGACAGAATTGTTACTGAGTGCCAGAGAATTGTTACTCAGGGACAGACAGAATTGTTACTGAGTGCCAGAGATTTGTTACTCGCACAGACACAAAATTGTTACTTGCACAGACACAGAATTGTTACTCGCACAGACACAGAATTGTTACTCAGGGCCACAGAATTCATACTCAGGGACAGACAGAATTGTTACTGAGTGCCAGAGAATTGTTACTCAGGGACACCTAATCGTTGAATTAAATAGTATGTCAGACAACATGCAGAGGAGTGGCAGAGGAGGCAATGTTTTAGGAGCGAGCAGACGTGGCAGCAGAGGAAGGGGTCGAGGCAGCAGTATTCGCAGCCAGAGGCCAGTGCTCCCGGTGTCATCCAGCGGTCGTGTCTCCACCGACAACCCTGCCGTCATTGATTGGTTGGCTCGGTCGTCTTCCTCTTCCCAGGTCACCTCTGACACCTACAGCCAACGGTCGGTGGGTACGTCAGACACAACCGTTAGTTGGCATGGCCCGGGAGCAAGCCCACTGAAATCACGTGTCCTCTACCTGCCCCTGTCCTTTGCTGTTCCCTCACCAAGCGAAGTATCGCATGCTGTGGGCTCAGCCCCACTGTACAGTGAGGAAGAGCTAACAGAGGGCGGTCAGGAACGGGGGGAGACATCGGCCTTTTCAGCAGCCAAGCGAACAAGTACTGGCGAGGAGAGTGGCTCGGTAGCCGGTCTAGAGACAGGTCTGTCTCCTGACCCAGACGCAGCCGAGGGGGCTAGTAGTGAGGCGGAGACCCTACTTGATGATGAGGAGGTTGATCGCACTTGGCAGCCTCGTCGTCATCAGGCAATTTCTTCCGCATCATCAGGAGAAGAGGGTGGCAGCTTGGCAGCGAGCAAAACAGTCGGTGGGTTGCCCAGGAGACAGCAGCAGGGTCGCATCAGTGTCAGTGGAGCCAAACGTCCACGGAGTAGAGCACCAGCTCCACTGCAGCCTACCACCACGGCCAGTAGTGGTGCCGGTGCGCACGGAGGAAGTAGCAGTCAGCCAGTGAAGAGTAGCGGGGGCAAAGTTTCCTACTCGGTGGTGTGGCAATTTTTCCTCAAGCCGCCCGAGGAAGTAAACGTAGCCGTATGTCGACTATGTGGCCAGAAATGCAAGCGTGGCCAGGGGGCCCATGTTGGGACTACAGCGTTGCGTCAGCATATGCAGCGTCACCATTCGGTGGCCTGGGAAAACCGTGATAAACATACGGCGGTTCTGCCTGCCCCAGCCCCCGCTCCATCACCCGCTCCGTTACTTGCTCCGTCACCCGACGTCGTCAATCGCCCTCTATCAGCCAGTCAAGGCTCCAACACCTCTGCTGAGGGGAGTTGTCGCTCATTGGCATCTTCCGCTCGTTCAGATGCTCCTTCTCCTGCTACTCCTCTTCTCGGATTCCGTCAACAGTCTTTCTTGGAATCCGTATCCAAGAGACAACAGTTTGCGAGCACGCACCCGACGGTGCAAAAGCTGAACGTCCTCCTGTCCAAGTTGCTGGTGCTGCAGTCCCTCCCTTTCCAACTGGTGGACTCAGCACCTTTCCGAGAAATGATGGCTTGTGCCGCGCCGCGGTGGAGAGTGCCAAGCCGTCATTTCTTTGCCCAAAAGGCAGTGCCAGCCCTGCATTCACATGTAGAAGAGATGGTGGGCCAGTCTTTGAGCATGTCGGTCTCTGCCAAAGTGCACGGCAGCGCCGACGTGTGGAGCTGTAACTACGGTCAGGGACAGTACATGTCATTTACGGCCCACTGGGTGAACGTGGTGCCGGCACAGCCGCACCAGCAACTTGGACAGGTCACGACGCTTTTGCCTCCACGTTTGCACGTCCTTGGTCCAGCAAGCATGTCCGCCTCTACCACCTCTTTTTCCGCCGTGTCCTCAGCCGCCACCCCCGTGCCAAGTCCCATTACCCGACCGGCATATCACATGTGCAGGGCGCAACGGTGTCACGCTGTGCTGCACCTGGTATGCCTTGGCGAACGTAGTCACACAGGGGAGGAACTGCTGAGTGTAATGAACAGAGAAATCGACAGATGGCTGTCTCCGCGCAAACTAAAAATCGGAACCATGTTGACTGACAACGGAAAGAACATGGTGTCTGCTCTGCGTCAAGGAAGGTTGTGCCATGCGCCATGCATGGCTCACGTGTTCAATCTGGTTGTCAAGCGGTTCCTAAAATCCACCATCCCACTGCAAGACATCCTTAAAATGTCACGTAAACTGTGCATGCATTTCAGCCATTCCTACACCGCAAAGAACACCCTCATTGAGCTGCAGCGGCAGAACGGAATTCCACAGCATCGCCTGATCTGCGACGTTGCAACAAGGTGGAATTCAACCCTACACATGTTAGACCGCCTTTACGAGCAGCGAAAGGCCATCACCGATTTCCTGATGTTACAAGCGGATAAAGGTACTCCCCTGTGTAACTTAGATGTCAGCCATTGGCAGCTCATGCGTGACACCTGCCGCTTGCTCAGGCCCTTTGAGGAGGCCACGCTATTCGTGAGTCGGCAGGACTATGGGATGAACGACGTCATTCCTCTGTTGCACGTCCTGGAACAAATGCTGTTAACAATGGCTGGTCAGGGTGCGGTAGACGTGGCGCACAGATCTCAACGCCACATGACCCCTGTGGGGGCAGGACAGGAAGAAGAGGAGGAGGTAGAGGAGGACATTTGTGCTCAGGAATTATTGAGTGAAATGGGTGGTTTTTCCACTCAGCGGACAGGAGTGGAGGAGCAGGAGCATCTGGTAGAGGAGGAGGAGGAGGAGACAGAGGACCCAGACGCACCGTGGCAGTATGCTGTGGAGATGGAGGCAGGGAGTCCCTCGCATTCCTTGGCACAAATGGCCCATAGCATGCTCGGTTGCTTGCGTAGCGACAGCCGAATAATAACCATCAGACAGAGGGATGACTTTTGGCTGTCCACCTTGTTGGACCCTCGCTACCGGTCCAAAATGGTGGCCTTTTTCACACCTGCTGAGAGGGAGGCCAAAATTACGTACTATAAAAACCACCTATGTAGTCAGTTGGTCTCTGCCTTTGTGCGCCAACGTCCATCCTCAGACACTGTGGGCCCTGTGCGCTCGCGTTCCGCTGGCATGGCAGCAGGGGAGGGGTGGGGTGGTAGGAGCAGTGGCAGCTCCACCAGCAGCGGCTGCCTCAGTCTGCAGTCGATGATGAGTAGCTTTCTTCACCAGCGCAGTGAGGAAACTACTAACCAGCCGCAGCAGCAGCAGCAGCATCAGGTGGACCTGGAGCAGGAGCTCAAACAACAGGCTTGGGCCTACTTGGACAGCACCCTGCCAACCGAGGTAGACAATCCCCTTGACTACTGGGCAACGAAACTTGACCTTTGGCCCCAACTAGCTGAATTTGCCCTTGAAAGGCTGTCATGCCCGGCCAGTAGCGTGGCATCGGAGCGCGTGTTTAGTGCGGCAGGAGGTATTGTAACTCCGCGGAGGACACGACTGTCCACCCAAAGTGTGGAGAGACTCACGTTTGTGAAAATGAATCAGGCGTGGATTAGTCTGGATTTCAAACCACCAGTTCCTGACACAACTGACTAAATCCGCCATGAATCATGCCTCAAACATGTGCCACTTTCAGGTCTCCTCACACTGCTGGTGTGTTTAATTTTTTGACATAGGGTGCTGGCAGATTACGGGCCTCCTATAGCTGCTGCCAGGCCCCTAATCTGCCATAGGCCCCTATATACCGCCTCCTCATGCTGCTGCCAAGTCCAGAGTCTGTCATGGGTCCCTGTATGGCCTCCCATTGCTGCTGTCTCCATCGCCACACTCTGCTGCCATGTGCCACTTTCAGGTCTCTTCACACTGCTGGTGTGTTAAATTTTTTGACATAGGGTGCAGGCAGATTACGGGCCTCACATAGCTGCTGCCAGGCCCCTAATCTGCCATGGGCCCCTATATACCGCCTCCTCATGCTGCTGCCAAGTCTAGAGTCTGTCATGGGTCCCTGTACGGCCTCCCATTGCTGCTGTCTCCATCGCCACACTCTGCTGCCATGTGCCACTTTCAGGTCTCCTCACACTGCTGGTGTGTAGAATTTTTTGACATAGGGTGCTGGCAGATTATGGGCCTCCTATAGCTGCTGCCAGGCCCCTAATCTGCCATAGGCCCCTATATACCGCCTCCTCATGCTGCTGCCAGGTCCAGAGTCTCTCATGGGTCCCTGTACGGCCTCCCATTGCTGCTGTCTCCATCGCCACACTCTGCCATGTGCCACTTTCAGGTCTCCTCACACACTGCTGGTGTGTAGAATTTTTTGACATAGGGTGCTGGCAGATTATGGGCCTCCTATAGCTGCTGCCAGGCCCCTAATCTGCCATAGGCCCCTATATACCGCTTCCTCATGCTGCTGCCAGGTCCAGAGTCTCTCATGGGTCCCTGTACGGCCTCCCATTGCTGCTGTCTCCATCGCCACACTCTGCCATGTGCCACTTTCAGGTCTCCTCACACACTGCTGGTGTGTTACATTTTTTGACATAGGGTGCAGGCAGATTACGGGCCTCACATAGCTGCTGCCAGGCCCCTAATCTGCCATGGGCCCCTATATACCGCCTCCTCATGCTGCTGCCAAGTCCAGAGTCTGTCATGGGTCCCTGTATGGCCTCCCATTGCTGCTGTCTCCATCGCCACACTCTGCTGCCATGTGCCACTTTCAGGTCTCTTCACACTGCTGGTGTGTTAAATTTTTTGACATAGGGTGCAGGCAGATTACGGGCCTCACATAGCTGCTGCCAGGCCCCTAATCTGCCATGGGCCCCTATATACCGCCTCCTCATGCTGCTGCCAAGTCCAGAGTCTCTCATGGGTCCCTGTACGGCCTCCCATTGCTGCTGTCTCCATCGCCACACTCTGCTGCCATGTGCCACTTTCAGGTCTCTTCACACTGCTGGTGTGTTAAATTTTTTGACATAGGGTGCAGGCAGATTACGGGCCTCACATAGCTGCTGCCAGGCCCCTAATCTGCCATGGGCCCCTATATACCGCCTCCTCATGCTGCTGCCAAGTCCAGAGTCTGTCATGGGTCCCTGTATGGCCTCCCATTGCTGCTGTCTCCATCGCCACACTCTGCCATGTGCCACTTTCAGGTCTCCTCACACACTGCTGGTGTGTAGAATTTTTTGACATAGGGTGCTGGCAGATTATGGGCCTCCTATAGCTGCTGCCAGGCCCCTAATCTGCCATAGGCCCCTATATACCGCTTCCTCATGCTGCTGCCAGGTCCAGAGTCTCTCATGGGTCCCTGTACGGCCTCCCATTGCTGCTGTCTCCATCGCCACACTCTGCCATGTGCCACTTTCAGGTCTCCTCACACACTGCTGGTGTGTTACATTTTTTGACATAGGGTGCAGGCAGATTACGGGCCTCACATAGCTGCTGCCAGGCCCCTAATCTGCCATGGGCCCCTATATACCGCCTCCTCATGCTGCTGCCAAGTCCAGAGTCTGTCATGGGTCCCTGTATGGCCTCCCATTGCTGCTGTCTCCATCGCCACACTCTGCTGCCATGTGCCACTTTCAGGTCTCTTCACACTGCTGGTGTGTTAAATTTTTTGACATAGGGTGCAGGCAGATTACGGGCCTCACATAGCTGCTGCCAGGCCCCTAATCTGCCATGGGCCCCTATATACCGCCTCCTCATGCTGCTGCCAAGTCCAGAGTCTCTCATGGGTCCCTGTACGGCCTCCCATTGCTGCTGTCTCCATCGCCACACTCTGCTGCCATGTGCCACTTTCAGGTCTCTTCACACTGCTGGTGTGTTAAATTTTTTGACATAGGGTGCAGGCAGATTACGGGCCTCACATAGCTGCTGCCAGGCCCCTAATCTGCCATGGGCCCCTATATACCGCCTCCTCATGCTGCTGCCAAGTCCAGAGTCTGTCATGGGTCCCTGTATGGCCTCCCATTGCTGCTGTCTCCATCGCCACACTCTGCTGCCATGTGCCACTTTCAGGTCTCTTCACACTGCTGGTGTGTTAAATTTTTTGACATAGGGTGCAGGCAGATTACGGGCCTCACATAGCTGCTGCCAGGCCCCTAATCTGCCATGGGCCCCTATATACCGCCTCCTCATGCTGCTGCCAAGTCCAGAGTCTCTCATGGGTCCCTGTACGGCCTCCCATTGCTGCTGTCTCCATCGCCACACTCTGCTGCCATGTGCCACTTTCAGGTCTCTTCACACTGCTGGTGTGTTAAATTTTTTGACATAGGGTGCAGGCAGATTACGGGCCTCACATAGCTGCTGCCAGGCCCCTAATCTGCCATGGGCCCCTATATACCGCCTCCTCATGCTGCTGCCAAGTCCAGAGTCTGTCATGGGTCCCTGTATGGCCTCCCATTGCTGCTGTCTCCATCGCCACACTCTGCTGCCATGTGCCACTTTCAGGTCTCTTCACACTGCTGGTGTGTTAAATTTTTTGACATAGGGTGCAGGCAGATTACGGGCCTCACATAGCTGCTGCCAGGCCCCTAATCTGCCATGGGCCCCTATATACCGCCTCCTCATGCTGCTGCCAAGTCTAGAGTCTGTCATGGGTCCCTGTACGGCCTCCCATTGCTGCTGTCTCCATCGCCACACTCTGCTGCCATGTGCCACTTTCAGGTCTCCTCACACTGCTGGTGTGTAGAATTTTTTGACATAGGGTGCTGGCAGATTATGGGCCTCCTATAGCTGCTGCCAGGCCCCTAATCTGCCATAGGCCCCTATATACCGCCTCCTCATGCTGCTGCCAGGTCCAGAGTCTCTCATGGGTCCCTGTACGGCCTCCCATTGCTGCTGTCTCCATCGCCACACTCTGCTGCCATGTGCCACTTTCAGGTCTCTTCACACTGCTGGTGTGTTAAATTTTTTGACATAGGGTGCAGGCAGATTACGGGCCTCACATAGCTGCTGCCAGGCCCCTAATCTGCCATGGGCCCCTATATACCGCCTCCTCATGCTGCTGCCAAGTCCAGAGTCTGTCATGGGTCCCTGTATGGCCTCCCATTGCTGCTGTCTCCATCGCCACACTCTGCTGCCATGTGCCACTTTCAGGTCTCTTCACACTGCTGGTGTGTTAAATTTTTTGACATAGGGTGCAGGCAGATTACGGGCCTCACATAGCTGCTGCCAGGCCCCTAATCTGCCATGGGCCCCTATATACCGCCTCCTCATGCTGCTGCCAAGTCCAGAGTCTCTCATGGGTCCCTGTACGGCCTCCCATTGCTGCTGTCTCCATCGCCACACTCTGCTGCCATGTGCCACTTTCAGGTCTCTTCACACTGCTGGTGTGTTAAATTTTTTGACATAGGGTGCAGGCAGATTACGGGCCTCACATAGCTGCTGCCAGGCCCCTAATCTGCCATGGGCCCCTATATACCGCCTCCTCATGCTGCTGCCAAGTCCAGAGTCTGTCATGGGTCCCTGTATGGCCTCCCATTGCTGCTGTCTCCATCGCCACACTCTGCTGCCATGTGCCACTTTCAGGTCTCTTCACACTGCTGGTGTGTTAAATTTTTTGACATAGGGTGCAGGCAGATTACGGGCCTCACATAGCTGCTGCCAGGCCCCTAATCTGCCATGGGCCCCTATATACCGCCTCCTCATGCTGCTGCCAAGTCTAGAGTCTGTCATGGGTCCCTGTACGGCCTCCCATTGCTGCTGTCTCCATCGCCACACTCTGCTGCCATGTGCCACTTTCAGGTCTCCTCACACTGCTGGTGTGTAGAATTTTTTGACATAGGGTGCTGGCAGATTATGGGCCTCCTATAGCTGCTGCCAGGCCCCTAATCTGCCATAGGCCCCTATATACCGCCTCCTCATGCTGCTGCCAGGTCCAGAGTCTCTCATGGGTCCCTGTACGGCCTCCCATTGCTGCTGTCTCCATCGCCACACTCTGCCATGTGCCACTTTCAGGTCTCCTCACACACTGCTGGTGTGTAGAATTTTTTGACATAGGGTGCTGGCAGATTATGGGTCTCCTATAGCTGCTGCCAGGCCCCTAATCTGCCATAGGCCCCTATATACCGCTTCCTCATGCTGCTGCCAGGTCCAGAGTCTCTCATGGGTCCCTGTACGGCCTCCCATTGCTGCTGTCTCCATCGCCACACTCTGCCATGTGCCACTTTCAGGTCTCCTCACACACTGCTGGTGTGTTAAATTTTTTGACATAGGGTGCAGGCAGATTACGGGCCTCACATAGCTGCTGCCAGGCCCCTAATCTGCCATGGGCCCCTATATACCGCCTCCTCATGCTGCTGCCAAGTCCAGAGTCTGTCATGGGTCCCTGTATGGCCTCCCATTGCTGCTGTCTCCATCGCCACACTCTGCTGCCATGTGCCACTTTCAGGTCTCTTCACACTGCTGGTGTGTTAAATTTTTTGACATAGGGTGCAGGCAGATTACGGGCCTCACATAGCTGCTGCCAGGCCCCTAATCTGCCATGGGCCCCTATATACCGCCTCCTCATGCTGCTGCCAAGTCCAGAGTCTCTCATGGGTCCCTGTACGGCCTCCCATTGCTGCTGTCTCCATCGCCACACTCTGCTGCCATGTGCCACTTTCAGGTCTCTTCACACTGCTGGTGTGTTAAATTTTTTGACATAGGGTGCAGGCAGATTACGGGCCTCACATAGCTGCTGCCAGACATGTAATCTGCCATGGGCCCCCGTACCGACTCCTCATGCTGTGACGTTGCAACAAGGTGGAATTCAACCCTACATATGTTAGACCGCCTTTACGAACAGCTAAAGGCCATCACAGATTTCCTGATGTTAAAAGCGGATAAAGGTACTCCCTGTGTAACTTAGATGTCAGCCATTGGCAGCTCATGTGTGACACCTGCGCTTGCTCAGGCCCTTTGAGGAGGCCACGCTATTCGTGAGTCGGCAGGACTATGGGATGAATGAGGTCAAATCGGCCATGGGCCCCCGTACCGCCTGTTCACGCTGATGCTGGTCCCACAGTGTGACCTGGGTCCCTGTACGGCCTTCCATTGCTTCCACTCTGCCATGTGCCACTTTGAAATCTCCTCACACTCCTGCGGTTGTCCATTTTGTCATAGGTTGCTGGCAGATTACAGGCCTTCCATAGGTGCCACCAAGCCCCATATCGGCCATGGGCCCCCGTACCGCCTGGTCACGCTGCTGCTGGGCCCATAGTGTGACCTGGGTCCCTGTACCGCCTCCCATTGCTCCCACTCTGCCATGTGCCACTTTCAGGTCTCCTCACGCTCCTGCTGGTTTCCATTTTGTCATAGGTTGCTGTATGGCCTCCCATTGCTGCTGCCTCCACCGCCACACTGTGGCTCCAAACACTGGTTTTGGCCCCGTGACTGGCCAAAGGAGTGAAGTGTGCAGTGATTCTAAGATCGACGGCACTCATCTGCATGTCATACTGACAGACAGTATTATTTCTCTTCCCCAGCAGACTCCAAGGGCATTTAAATTAAAGGTACAGTGTTCTGCACTAATATTAAGTCTCTCTGAAGCCTAGAAACACCCTTTTTTAAGTTAAATTCACAGCGAATTTATTCGACTCGAATCGAATATTGTCCACGAATTCGCCGAATCAGTCGAATCGAATTTTTCATTTCTTCGCTCATCTCTAATTATGAAGATGATAATAATAATATTAAAATACGATTAGTTCTGTTTATGTTTTTTCCCAGCGTAAAAGCCGTTTCCTATGCTGAAGTGAGTTATTTTTGTTTAATTATATATGTATTTATATTTTATTTATTCTGTATATATGTAAATATGTTTTTATTATGTTGTTTGTTTGTAAGATTTTTAATAAACAAAAATTTACACAGGGCAGTCTACCTAGAAACGCCCATCCTTCAGACCAGGGGTCCCCAAACGTTCTAAACAAAGGGTCAGTTTACTTTACAGTTTACAGACTTTAGGAGGGCTGGACTTTGGCCATTGGGAGCAGAAATGGTTCCAACATCAGATGGGAAAAAAAAATGCCCCAACATTGGTGTCATTGGGAGGAATTGTGCCTCATCATTGGTGTCATTGGGCCCCATCATTGGGTGTCATTAGGAGAAATTGTGCCCCCATCATTGATGTCATTGGGAGAAATTGTGCCCCTTCATTTGTGTCATGGGGGGGGGGTATTATGCCACATTGTTGGTGTCAGTGGAAGAAATAGTGCCCCAAGGGCCAGATGAAAGCAAGCAAAGGGCCGCCTCTGGCCCCTGGGCCACAGTTTGGAGACCACTGCTTCTGAATGACATTTACCAATCAAGGCATTTTGATATTTACATAACTTCTCCCAAGAGCCAGCCCACTGCTTAAATCAGGGCTGAGGACTCTTGAGAGGAGTACTGAGGCAGGGTGCAGTGATGTTTTCAGGAAACTCTGTACTGCACCATGCTGGCCCCTCCCACCAGCCATGAACTGCCTACATTTCATAGAAAAGGACAGAGACTCAATGATTACATCAATGAATCTAAAATAAGGCATGCAATAAAAATGCACAGGTTTTATTTCAAAATGCTCTGGAACATTGATTTATCAATATATAAGCAAAATATAATCCAAATAAACTTCAACTTTATGAATATGAATAGTAAGCTGTAAGGGAATGTATAGTGTATAAACATTATTTAAATATAAACCAATTTAAATAGTAGTGCCGCGCTCCTAATACAATATACAATAAAAAATAATTTCATACACTCATAAAAAATAATAAATAATGAAATTAATAGTGAATAACGTCCATTGTGACAATGTGATATAAATCAAACAATGTGATCAAAAGAATCCACTAATAATACAGATGACTCATCCAATGGTGAAAAAACGTAATTCCCAGTGACTTCTTAATGTGTTCACAATATGCGCTCACCTCATTTAGTGCCTACTAGGAGGCTAAACCAGCTTTTGTTCACCAAATGGAACTTTGAATCATATATTGCATCATGGCAGTAGTGGTGAGTATCTCCCAATTGTCGATGGAACGTGGCTCTCCTCTCCTATCACTATCACTGCAGAGGTCTCTCGCTTACTCTCCTCCTTAGAATATTCCTCAGTACAAAAAAGACATAGACATAGTGCCTTATCCTTAAAATAGATCAAGCCTTTAATTTGCTCCCATATGCACTCACATGTAATTAAAAATAACAAGCGTTTTGAATATAGCATCCACGATCTCTCACAGCCAGCGTGTGTGCCGTTCAGTGTATATACTTGCCGTCCTCAGGTGTCAGGTGACGTCGTAGCCCCTCCCCTACGTGTTACGCTGCAGGTCACGCAGCTTCGTCAGGGGGATATGAATGGCATTAATTAAATATATTAGATATAGATTTTTTTTTCTTTATAATCAAATAAATCTGAAGAAATACATTTGCATTCTTTATATTTCCCACTTTACACCTAACTGGCAGTAAGCTCCAAGGAAGAAAAGATCTCACTTAGGTTTGTACTGTAAAATATACCTGAAAAACAGGGAGATCAGATTACATAGAATGCAGTTAAAGGAGAGGTACAGTCAAAGCCAGGGGCGGACTGACCATTTGGAAACTCGGGCACTGCCCGAGGGCCTGGGGTCAGTAGGGGGCCCCATGAGATGCCCCTGGTACCTTTTTCATAGGCTTTTTTGAGTTTGGGCAAGGACACGGGGGCCCCATGATCCCCTATTGCCCGGGGGCCCGATGAGTTGTCAGTCTGCCCCTGGTCAAAGCTGTACTTCTGTGGATCACAGGAATGCAGTTTGTTCTGAACTTCTGTGACCTGTTTTCAGTCACAGTGCTGGTCCAAGCTGGGGAGAAATCATGACCATATGGTCGAGATCCACACAAGAGCTTAAACTGGCACCTGGATCAGCCTCTCAGTGAGCCGCTGAGAGCCTGAGCCAGCCTCTCTCACCCCCCCAAAGCTCAGCGCTCAAGTGAGTGCTGGGGGCAGAGCAGACAGCAGTGGCTGACAATCACCACTCCCTGCTAAGAATGGTGAGAACTGAGCAATCAGTGGTGTTTGATTGCTCAGTTTTCACCATTTGAGCTGGCAGGGAACAGATGCAGAATCCACCTAGGTAAGTATGTGTAGTGCCACCCCTGCAGGAGCCGCTGAGCTTTGGGTCCCCCTAAACTCTGCACTTTCAGGCAACATGCATTTTCAACTCTTTCATCCAAAGTCAGTAAACAGTCCATGAGCTTGTTTTTTGTTGTTTTATTAGGGGATTAACAACTTGGATGGGATCTGGGGGTGTATAGGATGCCCAAAGGATCTGAAACAACTTGGAGGACAAATTTCCTATGTACAAAAAGCAAAGAAAATTGATCAGCACACATTCTGTTCTAGGAGCACTTAGTCCTCTTTAAAGTAACCTTCTTTAGATCCCAAATAAAAATCTCCTTATGCACCTGGCTGTCATGAAGAATATCCCACGGCAAGGGATTCCAAGACACATGAGTATAACGTCCCAGGGAGAACTAGTTGGGTATTGCACCTGACTGCCCTATCCCTTGTAGGCCCAGGGGGTGTAGAAGTGGGGGTGTAGAAGTACTCACACTGTCCTGTTCCTGTAGCTTTGAAAGGTGAAGCTGCTTTCAGGCCTTATGCTGGGCTGGCTTCCTCCCCTACTGACAGGCTGTCCTTTCCTGTAGACTATAGAACAGTGGAGGTCCCTTTTTCCACCTCCCAGCCTGTAGGTAGACCCCCCCATCTCTGGCATCCCCTGGGATTGGTCAGACGCCCATAAATATTCATATCAGCCCCTCCTCACCCATACCCACTGGCTTCTAGACACTTCACCAAGTCTCTAGAGCAGGGGGAGTTATCAGGGAACCTACCTGTAGAGCCCTCCAGCTCTAACCTAAAGTAACTTTGCTGACTCACTCCCAGGCTGAATAACACCCAGGCTTCTAGCAAGCCTCTAACAGTACACTAACACTAAAAAAAAAACTAACTGCACTAGAGGGCATTACATATGAATAAAAAAACTAAAAACCTTCTCTTTTAAGGCCTGTATCATCAAGCTTTGGTTCACATCAGAACTTCATCACTCCGCTTACAAGTCAGTGGGAATGAAAAAACAGCTTGAAGCAGCCCTTACATAGTTAGGTTATGCCCCTTCCTCTCTATTGCAGGTAAAGTACCATTGTATTCAGTTATACACAGACTGCCAACAAGCATACATCATGTATTATATGTTTGTAAAATGTTGATCCTAAAAACAGCTCTGCAGTGAAGCTCCAGGAAACCTCTGAAATAGACTTTCAAAATGCTCATGTTCGAAATCGTCAACGGGATAATGGCTGGGCCCTCATTTAGGATGAACAGAAGGGACACATATGGCCCAAAAAACACCAGTTTGATGTGCTTAATCTAAAAAATTAAAAAATAAAAAAAAAGCATAATTGTTTTTTTTCTAAAGCAAATTTCGGCTAAGCAGAAGTAAGAATTTTTGCTTCAGCAAAATTGAAAATTGTTCTGAAATCACTCTATTTACCCCAAATGTAGAGATGAGCGAATCGAACCAGGCGAAGTGGAATTCGTTTCGAATTTCAGGAAAAATTCGATTCGCGTCGAATCCGAATATTTGCATAATTCGGGTGCGCGAATCGGATTTTTCCCGATCAGCCGGCAAAAGTGTCCCTGCAGAGAGCTCCGCTATTTCTGACAGTTCTCTGACAGTTCCTTCACATGTACAGCGGTTGAAACATTGTATCTATTTGTTTCCATTTAGGATACAGATGTTTTTATTCGGAAATAAATAGATACAATGTTTCAACCGCTGTCAACCGCTGGAACTGTCAGAGAACTGTCAGAAATAGCGGAGCTCTCTGCAGATACACTTTTTGCTGTACTGGAATACTTCTTCTTCTCATTCTTCTTTTCATTCTTCTTCTTCTTCTTTTCATTCTTCTTTTCATTCTTCTTTTCTTCTTCATGAAAAGAAGAATGAGAAGAAGAATGAGAAGAATGAAAAGAAGAATGAAAAGAAGAAGAAGAATGAAAAGAAGAATGAGAAGAAGAATGAAAAGAAGAATGAAAAGAAGAATGAGAAGAATGAAAAGAAGAATGAGAAGAATGAAAAGAAGAATGAAAAGAAGAAGAAGAATGAAAAGAAGAAGAATGAAAAGAAGAATGAAAAGAAGAAGAAGAAGAATCTTTTCATTCTTCTCATTCTTCTTTTCGTTCTTCTTTTCATTCTTCTTCTTCTTTTCATTCTTCTTCTTCTTTTCATTCTTCTTTTCATTCTTCTCATTCTTCTTTTCATTCTTCTTCTTCTTTTCATTCTTCTTTTCATTCTTCTTCTTCTTCTTTTCATTCTTCTCAGTCTTCTTTTCATTCTTCTTCTTCTTCTTTTCATTCTTCTTCTTTCCATTCTTCTTTTCATTCTTCTTCTTCTTCTTCTTCTTTTCATTCTTCTTCTTCTTCTTTTCATTCTTCTTCTTCTTTTCATTCTTCTTTTCATTCTTCTCATTCTTCTTTTCATTCTTCTTTTCATTCTTCTCATTCTTCTTTTCATTCTTCTTTTCATTCTTCTTCTCATTCTTCTTTTCATTCTTCTTCTTTTCATTCTTCTTTTCATTCTTCTCATTCTTCTTTTCTTCTTCATGAAAAGAAGAATGAGAAGAAGAATGAAAAGAAGAATGAAAAGAAGAAGAAGAATGAAAAGAAGAATGAGAAGAAGAATGAAAAGAAGAATGAAAAGAAGAATGAAAAGAAGAAGAAGAATGAAAAGAAGAATGAGAAGAAGAATGAAAAGAAGAATGAGAAGAAGAATGAGAAGAATGAAAAGAAGAATGAAAAGAAGAAGAAGAAGAATGAAAAGAAGAAGAAGAATGAATGAAAAGAAGAAGAATGAAAAGAAGAATGAGAAGAAGAATGAAAAGAAGAATGAAAAGAAGAATGAGAAGAATGAAAAGAAGAATGAAAAGAAGAAGAAGAATGAAAAGAAGAATGAGAAGAAGAATGAAAAGAAGAATGAGAAGAAGAATGAGAAGAATGAAAAGAAGAATGAGAAGAATGAAAAGAAGAATGAAAAGAAGAAGAAGAAGAATGAAAAGAAGAAGAAGAAGAATGAAAAGAAGAATGAAAAGAAGAAGAATCTTTTCATTCTTCTCATTCTTCTTTTCATTCTTCTTCTTCTTCTTTTCATTCTTCTTCTTCTTTTCATTCTTCTTTTCATCCTACTTCTTCTTCTTCTTCTTCATCCTCATCCTCATCCTCTTCTTCTTCTTCTGAGGATGAGGATGAAGAAGAAGAAGAAGAAGTAGGATGAAAATAAAAAGAATTCCAAGCCGGCAAAAAGTGTATCTGCAGAGCTCCTCTATTCTGCAGATACACTTAGAGGAGCTCTGCAGATACACTTTTTGCCGGTTTGGAATTCTTCTTATTTTCATCCTACTCCTCGGAAGAAGAAGAAGAGGATGAGGATGAGGATGAAGAAGTAGGATGAAAATAAGAAGAATTCCAAGCCGGCAAAAAGTGTATCTGCAGAGCTCCTCTATTTCTGACAGTTCTCTGACATTCACTCCATACAGCGGTTGAAACATTGTATCTATTTGTTTCCATTCACTTCTTACTTCTTACTTCTTCTTCTACTTCTTCTTCTTCTTCATCCTCATCCTCAGAAGAAGAGGATGAGGATGAGGATGAAGAAGAAGAAGAAGAAGAAGTAGGATGAAAATAAGAAGAATTCCAAACCGGCAAAAAGTGTATCTGCAGAGCTCCTCTAAGTGTATCTGCAGAATAGAGGAGCTCTGCAGATACACTTTTTGCCGGCTTGGAATTCTTCTTATTTTCATCCTACTTCTTCTTCTTCTTCTTCTTCTTCTTCATCCTCATCCTCATCCTCTTCTTCTGAGGATGAGGATGAAGAAGAAGAAGAAGTAGGATGAAAATAAGAAGAATTCCAAGCCGGCAAAAAGTGTATCTGCAGAGCTCCTCTAAGTGTATCTGCAGAATAGAGGAGCTCTGCAGATACACTTTTTGCCGGCTTGGAATTCTTCTTATTTTCATCCTACTTCTTCTTCTTCTTCTTCTTCTTCCTCTTCATCCTCATCCTCTTCTTCTTTCTCTGAGGATGAGGATGAGGATGAAGAAGAAGAAGAAGAAGAAGAAGTAGGATGAAAATAAGAAGAATTCCAAGCCGGCAAAAAGTGTATCTGCAGAGCTCCGCTAAGTGTATCTGCAGAGCTCCGCTAAGTGTATCTGCAGAGCTCAGCGGTTGAAACATTGTATCTATTTGTTTCCATTTATGGAAACAAATAGATACAATGTTTCAACCGCTGTAAATGTGAATGTCAGAGAACTGTCAGAAATAGAGGAGCTCTGCAGATACACTTAGCGGAGCTCTGCAGATACACTTTTTGCCGGTTTGGAATTCTTCTTATTTTCATCCTACTTCTTCTTCTTCTTCATCCTCATCCTCAGAAGAAGAAGAAGAGGATGAGGATGAAGAAGAAGAAGAAGTAGGATGAAAATAAGAAGAATTCCAAGCCGGCAAAAAGTGTATCTGCAGAGCTCCACTAAGTGTATCTGCAGAGCTCCGCTAAGAAATAGCGGAGCTCTGCAGATACACTTTTTGCCGGCTTGGAATTCTCCTTCTTCTCATCCTTCTTCTTCTTCTCATCCTTCTCCTTCTTCTCATCCTTCTTCTTCTTCTCATCCTTCTTCTTCTTCTCATCCTTCTCCTTCTTCTCATCCTTCTTCTTCTTCTCATCCTTCTTCTTCTTCTCATCCTTCTTCTTCTTCTCATCCTTCTCCTTCTTCTCATCCTTCTCCTTCTTCTCATCCTTCTTCTTCTCATCCTTCTCCTTCTTTTCATCCTTCTTCTCATCCTTCTCCTTCTTCTCATCCTTCTCCTTCTTCTCATCCTTCTCCTTCTTCTCATCCTTCTCCTTCTCCTTCTTCTCATCCTTCTCTTTCTCCTTCTTCTCATCCTTCTCCTTCTCCTTCTTCTCATCCTTCTCCTTCTTGTCATCCTTCTCCTTATCCTTCTCCTTCTTCTCATCCTTCTCCTTCTTCTCATCCTTCTCCTTCTTCTCATCCTTCTCCTTCTTCTCATCCTTCTCCTTCTCCTTCTCATCCTTCTCCTTCTCCTTCTCCTTCCTCATCTCCAAGGGCATTTAAATTAAAGGTACAGTGTTCTGCACTAATTTAAAGGCTCTCTGAAGCCTAAAAACCCTTTTTATAAGTTAAATTCGTAGCGAATAAATTCGCATCGAATCGAATTTCTTCCTCAAATTCGGCGAATCAGCCGAATCGAATTTTTGAATAATTCGCTCATCTCTACCCAAATGCTGTCTAGCACTGGATGCCTAGATCACAAGACTGACTGAACAGAGTTACACACCTTTTAGCTAGTAAAAGAGTCCACATCTATGTGTCAAATGCATATTTAGCGATCATTCTTTCTGCCGGTTATGCCTGAATCACATGACTGATCCATTGTTCACTTCTCTCTTAACAAAGCATAACCTTAAATAACCACTCCGACAACATAAGTTTTTTTGACTGGGTTTATACTTTATTAACCACTTCAATGCCGGGAACTTATACCCCCTTCCTGCCCAGGCCAATTTTCAGCTTTCAGCACTGTCGCACTTTGAATGACAATTGCGCAGTCATGCAACACTGTACCCATATGACATTTTTATCATTTTTTTCACACAAGTAGAGCTTTCTTTTGGTGGTATTTAACCACTTGCCCTCCTGAGGATTTACCCCCCTTAATGACCAGGCCTCTTTTTGCTACTTGGCACTGCACTAATTCAACTGATAATTGCGCGGTCATGCAATGCTGCACCCAAACGAAATTTACATCCTTTTTTCACACAAATAGAGCTTTCTTTTGGTGGTATTTGATCACCTGTGTGCTTTTTATTTTTCACGCTATAAACAAAAAAATTTTTGAAGAAAAACGATATTTTTTCATTTCAGCTATAAAAAATATATAGTAAACTCAAAGTTAGTTATAAATTTAGGCCAAAATGTATTCTGCTACATGTTTTTGGTAAAAAAATCCCAATAAGTGTATATTGATTGCTTTGTGTGAAAGTTAAAGGGTCTACAAACTATGGTATAGATACTGCAACTTATGCCATTTTTTTGCTATACAGCGCTGCGCTAGTTTAACGGACAATTGCGCGGTCATGCAATACGGTACATAAATGAAATCTATGTCCTTTATTTCACACAAATAGAGCTTTCTTTCAGTGGTATTTGATCGTCTGTGCGTTTTTCAATTTTTGCACTATAAAAAAAAAAGGCTGACAATTTTGAGAAAAAAAATATTTTGAACTTTTTGCTATAAAACATGTGCAGTAAAAAAAATTAAAAAATCTAATTTTGTCAAATTTTGGCCAAAATGTATTCTGCGACATGCTTTGCTACAAAAAACCCCAATACGTGTAAATTAATTGGTTTACGTGACAGTTATAGCATTTACAAATGGCGGGAAAGATACTGGGATTTTTTATTTTTTTTTCTACTAATAATGGCGGTGATCAGCAACTTATGGCGGCGATCAGTGACTTATGGCGGCGATCAGCGACTTACGGCGGGACTGCGGGACTGCGGGACTGCAGCGGACATTCTGACACTGGGGGGAACTGACTTGAGGTCACTGACATCCCCAGTGACACCAATACAGTGATCAGTGCAAAAAAAAACCCACTGACACTGTACTAATGGCACTGAGGAGGAAGGGGTTAACTTTTTTATTTACTGAAAGGGTTAACTGTGTGAGGGGAGTGTTTTACTAGGGGGCGGGGGTGTGTACTGCAGGGGGGAGGGGGCAGCTGATCGGGAGAGATAAACTCTTCTCTCCAGCTCAGCATGTCAGGATCTGACAGGGAATTGACAGAAAGCAGAGCTACTGCAGCCCTGCTTTCTGTCAGTGATTGCCGGTAATCGGCGGGACACAGCTGGTATTGACCGGCTGTGACCCGGCGACTGACATCCGCGGTCGTGATCAGCGGGACAGGTAGGGCGGTGGCGCGTCTCGTGCGTGCCCCCTACCTGTTTTGCAAACACATGTTTTAAAACGTGGTTTTGCCCAGCCGTGCCGCCCTGCCAACGTATTTCTACAGTGGCTGGGCGTCATGTGGTTAATCACCACTGAATTTTTTGTTTGCTAAATAAAACAAAAAAACCTGAAACTTTTGAAAATAAATACACTTTTCTTCGTTTCTGTTATACATTTTGCAAATAAATAACATTTCTTCATAAATATAGGTCAAAATGTGTTCTGCTACATTTCTTTGGTGAAAATAATAATAATAATTGAATTTGTATTTTTTTCAAATGTTTCTATTATTTTTTTAGTTTTTATAAAATTGTTTCTTTTTTTTACTATATTATTTTTCAGCACACTGTGACCAAAGCAATACAATGTTACCATAGTAACATTGAACTACTCTGGGCAAGTGATCAGGATTTTTTTTTTCACCATGTTATGATTGCTGATACCAATGTATTTCATTGTTATTTGCAATCATTGTTAATGAATGAAACTGATTCATGCAGTCTTTTGTTGTGATTAGCTGTGATTGGGCAAAGCTGATCACATGATACAGATGGGCTGTGATTGGCCCTGTCTGTATCATGTGACTGCCTTGACCAGTCACAGCTAACAACACAATTGTATACAATGGATGGCATGACAGGAATTGCTGTGATTGGTCACAGCGGTCACATGACATTGGCAATGGGCCAGTGTAGTGATATGTCATTGGCGGTGTCCCGTGGACACCCAGTCACAATGGCGAGTGTCCCGCCCGGCCGTCATTCTGCTATAGGCTGGGCGGGAAGGTGTTAAGTATCGGCCACAGCTTGATACGATATGTAAATGATGAACGATCAAAACACCAACATATAACCCGCTCCCTATCGCAGGGCTGAGTGGGTGTCCACAAACTCTCTTTCCTTATCAGGAGCCAATTCAGCCTCCAGCCATCCAGGTTAGGCTCAGGGGCTTACTTGGGCATCCTGCCAGCAATTCACCTAACTTTATCCGCCACCTGCCACCTCAACCCGCAAAACGGATAACCACCGGCTGTGGCCGGAAAAAGTGCAACAGAAGCACCACAGCTAAGATAAATCCCACACAAGTTTGACAAGTAACAAAGCATAGAAAAGAAAAAAAAAACATATGCCGTTGAAATTCGGTAGTCAGCAAATTTTACATATTCCTCAGTATGGGTTTTTTATTTATTTATTTATTTATTTTTTAATTTATTTGTTTGTTTGTTTTTTATGTTTTTATTTTTTTTGGAAGCCAAAGTAAGGATAACAAAGCCAAAACAATAAGGGTGGGAGGCAGGGGTGGACTGACAACTCATGGGGCCCCCGGGCAATAGGGGATCATGGGGCCCCAGTGTCCTCACCCACACCCAAAAAAAGCCTATTGAAAAAGCCAATGAAAGGTACCAGGGGCATCTCATGGGGCCCCCTACTGACCCCGGGCCCTCTGGCAGTGTCTGAGTGCTCGAATGGTCAGTCCGCCCCTGGTGGGAGGGAGGGATTCGTTCTCTCCTGAACATGTGCAGACTGAACGGAACTGCAGAACACAGGGCACTACATTAAAGACAGACCCCTCCTTCTTACACGCCCCACCAATAACTTCACACCTAGTTCATGCCATCCTTTTTCCTCCACCATTTGCCCACACACTTAACCCTGTTGTCACCAGTTGCTATCCGGAAGGAACTGTCATCAGTCATGATGCCTGCTGTGTTATCACCCAGGGCATTGCTAGACTAACTGAATAGATCTTTTTGTAAGGTAAAAATTATTTTTTAAATGTAATATATATTTATCTATCTATCTATCTATCTATCTATCTATCCATACTGTATGTATATATATATATATATATATATATATATATATATATATATTAGATATTTTGCCTGGAGTTCATTTTCAATATAATTATAACCCCAAAGTGATAAATATTACCACTCCTGAATAATGCTTGATCAGACAAAGTAACCTCATTATTTGACAAAAAAATAAAAAAAAACTCACAGACCTGCAACATGTTTGTAGAGCATCAAAGCCGTGTATTTCTTTGTGCTTTCAATTTGGCTCTCACCATCTGCCTTAGTCATCTGTTCATATATTATTTTATTATCGCTATGTATTATTAAATTGTAACATGAATCAAGGAAAAGAGAGACATCTGTGGACAGTTAGTGGTTAATATTATGAAATACAGCTCGAATTGTAATTAATTAAATTTTGCTGCTGTGTGTGTTTGTAATTGTATAATGAAGATACATTTGCATAATTGCATATTAAAATCTGCTAGAATCAAACCTTACTAAAATGATTTAGTTTTTAGAAATTGTCATGTCTGAAATATTGCTGCTTGTTTATTTCCAGCGAGTGGAAAGCAGAGTGCCATCCCGGAGATAAAGATGAATTGCAGTAAGTGAAATTTATGTCGATTTCTATGGTAAAGCCAGGAATGTGGAGGAGATCGTTATATTTTATATTTGTTAGATACATACAGCATGTAAAAGAGATCAGCTTAAATCACGACTCTGGGCTCCAGGCTCCCCATGGAGGAGCCCTTCTCCCCCATGAGGCCCCACGTCAGCTGTATGCTATGTTCTTGTTTATCTCTTCTGCACAGTGACATGACACGCTGGGCCCCCTTTAGTTCCCTCTCAGCGGTGAGCACTCCTGGTTGATGCAAAGACATTTGTATCACTGCCCTGTGAGTGCAGGGCTTCATGTTCAAGGTGCTAGTAAATGGCACCCTGCACTCACAGTATGTCCTCAGTCTTCTACATTCAATGAATCTGGGTGTTTCAACTCAGAATACCGAGGACATCTAGTGGCAAAGAAGAGGTGCTGCTGGGGATACCTCCAGATTGACGGAGAGTACTGCAGCTCGTACTGCATGGCAATCTTCCAGAAGCTGACAGCATTTGTGCGCATATGCAGAAATCCTGCCGTATGTGCGCATATGCATTGCCAGTCTCTGCCAGGTCCATGATACCTGGAAGACACCAGTGATGCATATGTGCACATGGTAGAGCTTTTAAGATGGCGGCACGGAGGAAAGGCACAGGGTGGCCATTCATTCAGCAGTTTAGTTTCGCTTTAACAGGTTCAAGTTTATATGAGATCTTAGTGATTGGTTTTAGATCTACTTTACAGCTTACAAAGAATTGAGGACTAGGACCTAAGCACATGTGATGCCTACAGTCACTAATACCAATATATAGCCCCAGGTATACTGACTGATAGAATTATCTCCAGATTAGGTGCTCCCAGAATATCAGGTTACCAGCAAACCAAGGATTTTACACAATGGATTCCCTGCTGTAATCAAGTATTACTCGGATGACGAACAAAAGGGAGGTTATGTCCCTTATGTGAATTGCCATGATGATTTCTGAAGTTTGACTACAGTTTACCTTTGACAGCAGGAATACACAATGTTCCACAGTGCCACTTCCGTATTTCAATCATTTTGACCATAGGCTTATAGCAATTGATGAAAAAAGCCTATATCAAAATAACAGATTGTTAGTAAATATTACCAATGATGAGATTTAATTTTAATAGAAATTAAATGGGACAATTTTTTATAACTAGTTGTGTTCTGTTGCTGTGAAAGTCCAACATTTGGGTGGTTAAGAAAGAGTGGTGCAAGCATAAGCTTTCCCCACTCTTCTAAACAAAACAATGGAGATGATGCTGCTCCTGCAACAGGGGCACAAGCCCTTTTGTTAATTAGGAATGGTCTGTTCTTTGTTCTGTGCCTGTGACAGATACAGCCCACAGCACAGAAAGTGGAGAGCTGGAGCTGCATGCTCTGATCTCAACCCCCATCCCTCCAGCTCAGAGCAGGAGGGAGGGAAAGGTTTGTTAACCCTGCATGCTCTGCTCGTGTAGTGAAATCACTGCACCAGCAGAGAGAGGGATGTGAGCTGTCAATAGATAGCACCTGGCAGGAATCTGCAAGAGATTGCTAAATGGAAAACTGCTGCTTTTCCCCTGTTAATTAGGAGCAGAGCCTGTGCCTGTTTTTATTTCACTCTACAATAGAAACTGGCCTATTTGCTTAGTTAATGTAGTGCATGTACTTTGCACTCCATACAGTTTAATGGTGCAGGAAACTTAGTTAATTCTCTGATTTGTGTGTTTAATCACAAGTTCTACAGTTTCCCAACCGTTCACTGTAACTTTTCTGCTACAGTGCGGCCGGCTGCGCAGAATCCAGTATAAATACATGATTCTGCTTTTCCGGGTGGGGGGGGGGGCAAGCATCCTCCCAGACGCACTTTTTTTTTTTTTCCAAAAAAAGTTTTTATTTTATTTTGAAATAAGAAAGGCATAACAAGTCATATACGGATACGGAACACAGTCCGCGCATAAACATCTGTCTTAATCTCCCGTAGCGCAGACGGGTCATAAGTTGTTTATTTGAAGTATAAATTACCCTGATACAAAAGATCACATTATAGTAAATGAATGAACTAGACCAATTAAAGCATTGAGTATGATAGGTAGTCTGGAGAATTATAGTGGATGCTGTTCTAATGAGTAGGGATTACTCAAATAATGGGACTATGAGGCGTAGTACACTATATCATTTGAAGGCGTGCAGTTCTTCTGTGTCCGTAGCCGGGGAATGTAGGGTTCTTATTGTGGAAGACAATCATACCTATATGTGAAAGGACACTCTGTCCCTCATAAAAGATGTAGTTACTTGTAGAAGAGAAAGGTGTGAAGAAAAGTAGGAAGGGAAAAGAAGGGGAGAGAGAAAAAAAAAAAAAAAAAAGGGGGGGGGGTGGGTGGAGGGGATCAAATAATAAATAGTGGTTGTCAATCTATCGTATCATGGAGCATTATTTATGGTAACTTAGCGTATACCTTTATGTAAGATATAGTCCGGGTAGATTCAGTCTATGGAGCAATTCTAGAGGTGAGAGCTCAAAAGGTTTTTGTGTTCTTGGATCCTGTCTTATTCATTCATAGAAAGACGATAAGTACTGGTGGTTTGAAAATGTTTCCAACACGCCCAAGTCTTCCTGAATCTCTCGGGGTGTTCTTTTGCCACTGAAATCAGCTCCTCCATCTCCGCAATCCTGATGACCCTAATAAACCACTCCCGCACAGTGGGAACTTGTTTTGATCGCCAGTGAACAGGGACACATTGTTTTGCCGCGTTTATCATGTGTAAGGCAAGAGACTTATGATAAGTCCGAAAAGGAAGTGAGGAATGATGGAGTAAAAATTGTGCAGGGGTGAAGTCTAGATTGTACGTGGTTATTTGTGATATTAAGTCTCGGACTTTTCTCCAAAAGGGCAGTAGTAGCGAACAGTCCCACCATATATGTAGGAGTGTACCCTTTGCCTGTTGACACCTCCAGCATAAATCCGGGACATCAGGATCAAATCTATGAAGCAAGGACGGCACTCTGTACCATCTAGAATATAATTTATAATTGTTTTCTTGTGTAGAGACACATATGGAACCTGTATGCATATGGTCATAGATGTGATCCCAATCTTCCGGTGACAATGGCAGTTGCAAGTCGAGCGACCAAGCCTCACATGCCTTTCGAGGTTGAGACATATTGGCGGTATCCAGATATGAATAGAGCTTGGATATAACATGTCTCTGGGGGACGTCCGTAAAACAAAGTTTCTCATACGGAGTAAGTGGCCTTGAATAATCTTGTACATGTGGGGAGCTTTGTATAAAGTGATGAAGTTGTCTAAACATCCATGGCGTAAATATCCGGGATGGCCATGTCTTCATAATATCTTCTCTAGATAAGAACTTCTTATCTTTGAAAAGTTGATGTACCGTCAGGTTATCTGGACAATTATCACCGGCTAGGAAGGCCCGGGACATACCCGGTAGAAAGTCTGGATTCCTTTTGACTGGAGTTAACGGACCCGGAGAGGAAGAGAGTTCTTTTTTCCGGAACAACTGATGGCAACAGCTTAAGGTAGGACCTATAAGAGGGTGTTCCCGAAACTCCGAAGGAATATGAACGTTTTCCAGCCAAGGGGAAGAGGCAAGTGGTATCGTTGAGAAATCTGTCTCCAAACCAACCCAAACCTTACTATTGTGGATCGTGGTCCAATCTACTACCCTTGCTAGGTGACAAGCCCTGTAGTATCGGGCAATATCAGGCAATCCAATACCTCCACCCTTCTTCGGCATGGTGAGTTGGGCAAAGCTAATTCTTGGGCGTTTATTATACCAAAGAAAGGAGGTACAAAGTGTTTTATAAGATGCGAAGAAAGAAGTTGGTAGTTTAATTGGTATTGTTTGCAGTAGATACAATATTCTAGGAAGCACGTTCATCTTGAGAATGGCAGCTTTACCAAACCAAGAGAACCAAGGTTTGTTCCAAGTTTGAAGGTCTGTGGAGATATTACGCAAGAGGGGTAAGAAGTTTTTATCGTAAAGTTCCGTTAGGTGAGTTGGTAATTGGATACCCAAATACGTGATCGCCTTCGACTGCCAGGTAAAAGGAAAATTCAATTTCGCTTGTCTAAACACATCTTGGGTCTAGGAGACATTAAGGGCTTGAGATTTAGAGAAGTTAATTTTTAGGTTCGCCAGATACTGGAACAATTTGAATTCTTGTAGCAGATTAGGTAAAGTGATATGTGGGTCTGTTAGGAAAAGTAATATGTCATCAGCAAAGGCTGCTATTTTATGAATTTTGTCATTTATCAGAATCCCCTTGATGTTATCATTCTGTTTGATGCAATTCAACAAAGGTTCCAGTGTCAGAATAAATAAGAGGGGGGATAAAGGACATCCCTGTCTAGTCCCATTGCCTATCGAAAAGGAATTCGAAAGGAGACCATTAACTCTCACTTTAGCTGTGGGAGTGGTATATAGAGACATGATAAACGTCAGGAAACGCGGAGGCAATCCAAGTCCAATCAGAACTGCCTCCATGTAGTCCCACGCCAGTCTATCAAATGCCTTCTCTGCATCTAACGATAGAAAGAAGCCAGATTGTCGTTTTTGAGTTAACCAATGCTGAATATTTATAGCCCGTATTGTGTTGTCTCTAGCCCCAGACGCACTTTTATTGGCTCCCTTACATAGCAATCACTGGGTCCCGGTCAGTGATTCATGACCAGGGCCTGGCGATGGGTGGAGTGGGCGAAAGAAGAGAGATCTGTGTATGTAAACAACACAGATCTCTCTCCTGTCAGCAGGAATGTGCCAGTTTTTATCTCCCTGCAAACCAGGAAATAAAAACCAGCACATCCCCTAGTAAAACCGCACACAGTACCCCTAGGAAAACAGCACACAGTTAACACTTTGATCACCCCAGATGTTAACCCCTTCCTGCCCAGTGTCATTAGTACAGTGACAGTGCTTTTTTAGTAGCACTGATCACTGTATTAGTGTCACTAGAGATGTCAGTGGCAGTTAGTACCCACCCAGTGTCAGTTAGTGTCAGATTGCCTCTGTAAGTTGCTGATCACGGCCATTACTAGTATTAAAAAAATAAATAATCCAGTATCTATAACATTGTTTGTAGATGCTATAATTGTCACGCAAACCAGCTAATATATACTTGTTTTGATTTTTATTTACCAAAGATATGTAGCAGAATACATTTTGGCCTAGACTTATTGGATATGTTTTATAGCAAAAAGTAAAAAATGTTGTGTTTCTTTCAAAATTTTCAGTCTTTTTTATTCATTGTTAGTGCAAAAAATAAAAAACCCAGTGGTGGTCAAATACCACCAAAAGAAAACTATTTGTGTGAAAAAATGATATAAATATCATTTGTGGACAGTGTGCAATTCTCAGTTAAAGTATTGCAGTGCAATATTGGGGGGCAAGTGGTTAAAGACTAACTCCACGTTTATTGGGAAGAAAACAATTTTTTCTGGGTATTCAATGTACATTACAGGGATTTTAACAAACTGTAGTAGATTTCTAACTGTTTCTCCCCTGAAGAAATAGCTGTTTGCTTCACCATGATTGCAGATTGAATGCAGACTGATTGTGAAATTATTGTTAAAGGGTAACTCTTCTTTCGTTGAAAAAATATATTGCAACTTTTAGGTCTGGTTCATTATAATCATTTGGTGCATTCTCAATGTTCTAATGAGGAAAGCTGCAGTGTCAGCATCCCATTAGAAGTATTTAACAGGAAAATGAATGAGCCAATCACACAAGCAGGAAATTATATTTTTGAAGGGGTTCTGTACTCCAACAGTAAACAGAGCTCCTCCGGGTTACCATGTGCTTTGTATATTTTTTGCAGTGGCTGCAGACTGAAATGGAAAGGTAATTTTTAACAACATTCAATTACAATATGGGTTGTGTAGCAATTCTATATGTTATATATATATTTTTAAATTAGCAATATTTTTTTTCAACAAATAAAGAGTTACCCTTTAACAATAATTTGTATTTAGCTTCAATACAGAAAAGTCTGAAAAAAAGCTTTATGTTTTACTTTACATTTTACCTAAAGAAGTTTTAATGTCCCAATTTCCACCTTGTGACTGGTAAGTAAGTGATTAAGTTACCGCAGTGAGATATGTCACTGCTATTGACTGGAAGCAAAGGCAGGAGTACAGACTGTAAGTCTGAAGCTGGAAAGTCTGGTTCAATAAATGTGTCTGCTGTTTGTTACCTTAGACAAGTCACTTTATATTTTAGTGCGGCACACAGTGAGGAGTTTATCTTGGGGCTCAATGAACTACCCTTCAGAATTCTGACAAGGGCGGCATGGCGGCCGTACACCGCAAGTGTCATATGTCACCAGTTTAAAGGGAAAATATAGTAGATTTCAATTTTTATTTCCAATTTTGAAGTCAAATTTGAGAAACCTCCACTATATTTTTGCTACAAAGCACACCTATATACTGTATATATCATATTTTCTTTTTTTTTTCATTTATTACCTATTTTTTTGTTTGGAGCAAATTTATACATAGGACACTTACAGGCACATTACTTTGAATAGATGGCAGTTTATAGGAATAGGGACAGTTTGTTTTTAAATGTGTATTAACCTCACTGGCAGTATGATTATTCCCGATCTTGGTGCTGAAAGCGGTACCATTATTTTGCATGGAAATATGTAGTTTTTTATTGTAGGCTGTAATTTTTAGGAATAACTCACTGAAATCTGTCCGAACAAGAGTCTAGTAAACATTCCGGATATGATAAAACTTGAAACACGAAATCATAAATTATAATTTAATAATCATAAAAAATAATAATATAATAATAATACATTTAATTCAATAATATAATCAAACCAAAAACACTGAAATTTGAAATACAGAGGCAAATTCACACATTGCTGAGCAAAGTCGCAAAATCGTTTTCAGTGTCTGATGACGAATTTCCCCACGAATCATTATCATTCAATTCTGCAAGTGGTTCTGATTTACTATCGCTGTTCTCTAGCCGGTCTAAAACCGCTTTTGACATAAAGGGACGCTTTTTGGACGCCATGGACTTTTCTAAGTTTCCAGGCAGAAAGAACAGTCAAAATGTAGGCAGGGCACAGGACAAAGCAGTAGGGACAAAATATATGTGAAATGCATTGAAACAGCAATGTTTTACTATATAATATTCAAATTATACTATATAAAAATTTCAAATTTGCCGCCGGTTCTGGCACCCGTACGTCCCGACGTCACAGGGACCGGAACACGGAAGCCGGATGCTGGCATCGGCCGAAGGAGATGGCCGGGGACACTGCAGGGGACACATCGCGGGAGCGAAGGATAAGGTAAGCGCTGCAGGGACTCCCTGAGCAACGCCGCATGGTAAGCCCGAGTGTAGCTCGGGGTTACCGCTCTTGGTACTGAAATTTTACCCCGAGCTACACTCGGGAATACCGCCAGGGAGGTTAACATACAATGCAGGGACCCAAATCCTGTTATCTCTATACCTCTGTTAGGGCATTCAGGGGGAGATTTACTAAAACTGGTGTAAACAGAATCTTGTGCAGCTGTGCATAATAACTTTGCTTTGTTGAATTAGGCTTTGACAACCTGGAAGCTGATTGGTTACTATGCACAGCTGCACCAGATTCTAATAAATCTCCCCCACAGTGTTCAAATCTAGTTCACTACTGATAATGAGATCTGCCAGCACAGACAGGGTTAAGCCGGCTATACACGGGCTGAATTCCGAAATAATTTTCTTTCGAAAATCTTTTCAAAGAATTTTCGTTCAAATTTTGCACCGTTAGTGGGTCACAGAAATGGCTTATTTTCATGTTTCAAAACTAATGAATTTCGAATCATTGATGGGAGAATCGTGCAGTAAATATAAACGAAAAATAAATGAGCATGAGCTGTGACCTTCAAAGAAAAGAAAATTCTTGGCCACAAAAATTCTTTTCTGTAGCGACATAAGGTGAAATTGAAGGCTTGGTTGGTTGAATTTTCGAAATCAATGGTGGCACCATCGGATTACAAAACGCACAAGATTTCCGATTTTCTAAAGAAAATTTGTTCGAAATTCGACCCAAGTACGGCCTGCATTATTCATGTTAAACATTACTGCACAAACCCCTTCCTATGATTTTCAGGAGAGAGCTTGGTATGAATTTTAAGAAATAAAAAAGCACTTAAAGTGTTACTAAACCCACAACAGTAAAATCAGTCTGTATATGCAGTAAAGCATGCTTGTTATCGAAAGGACTGGCACAAAGTAGGGAATCACCACTCTTGAAAAATGTTCATTCAATTGCTTAATTGTGTAAAAAAAAAACTAATCACAGACATGCCTCAAAACTATTTTCATTTAACATTCCAACCTTCTGGCTTTAAAAAACACTTATTTAACCTCCCTGGCGGTATGATTATTTCAGACTTTTGGTGCTGAAAGCGGTACCATTATTTTGCATGGAAATATGTAGTTTTTTTATTGTAGGCTGTAATTTTTAGGAATAACTCACTGAAATCTGTCCGAACAAGAGTCTAGTAAACATTCCAGATATGATAACATTTGAAACACGAAATCATAAATTATAATTTAATAAATAATCATAAAAAATAATAATATAATAATAATACATTTAATTCAATAATATAATCAAACCAAAAACACTGAAATTTTAAATAGAGCGCCAAGTTCGCACATCACTGAGCAAAGTCGCAAAATCGTTTTCAGTGTCTGATGAGGAATTTCCCCACGAATCATTATCACTCAATTCTGCAAGTGGTTCTGATTTACTATCGCTGTTCTCTAGCCGGTCTAAAACTGCTTTTGACCTAAAGGGACGCTTTTTGGACGCCATGGACTTTTCTCAGTTTCCAGGCAGAAAGAACAGACAAAATGCAAACAGGGCGCAGGACAAAGCACTCGGGACAAAATGTATGTGAAATGGGTTGAAACAGAAATGTTTTACTATGTAATATTTGTTTGGAAAAAAATTACATTTTTAAAAATTTTCAAATTTCCCACCGCCGGCGGCGCCCATACGTCCCAACATCACAGGGACCGGAACACAGAAGCCGGATGCCGGCATCGGCTGCAGGAGATGGCCGGGGACGCTGCAGGGGACACATCGTGGGAGTGAAGGACAAGGTAAGCTCTGCAGAGTCTCCCTATACAGCGCCGCATGGTAAGCCCGAGTGTAGCTCGGGGTTACCGCTTTTGGTACTGACATTTTACCCCGAGCTACACTTGGGAATACCGCTAGGGAGGTTAAGGGCTCGTTCACACTTGACTGTTTTACCAGCGCTTGCCAAACACCCCTATAGCGTTTGGCAAGCGTTGGTCCGGCGTTTGCGGAGCATTTTTTAACTCTCAGCAAACGCTCCGCAAGCGCCGCATTCGCGGTTTAGCGGCCGAGCGTTAACACTCCACAAACGCCTATAAAGAAGTTTAAATGGTGTTACCGCTCCGCAAACGCCCCGCAACCACATCGCAACCGCACCATACACTGGAATAGGACGGGCACCATACACTGGAATAGGAGGGGCACCATACACTGGAATAGGAGGCTTCAACGCCTCCTGACTCGGCCAGAGGCGTCCGTTTTGCCGCGACGTGACGCTAACGCTCCCCTTAGAACAGCACCATGTGCTGCAATGTGCAGAATTGTCTGAGGTGTTTGGGAAGCAGTAAAAACGCTTCCCAAATGCCTCTCTGCAGCCTGCACACAATGCTAGTGTGAACGTAGCCTTATTATTATTTAATTGCAACTGTTTTTGCAGATCAAGCAGAGGAAAAGAAATGGAATCACTCAATTCTGAGGAAAATGTTATGGAATTGCTATGTACTTTGCAGTTCTAAAACAAACATCTCCATCAGATTAAATCTGCTAATTAGTCTGCAGTTAAAGAAGAGTGCATGCACACCTTGGTGAGCTGTTGTACCCAGCTGATCGACCTGAATCATAGCTCCAACACCAGAGATGTCAGTTGAAACAAAGGAGAAGATTATAAAACTTCTTCAAGAAGGTAAATCATCACGGAATGTTGGTTGTTCCCAGTCAGCTGTGTCTAAAATCTGGACCAGGTACAAATCATATGTGAAGGTTGTAAAAGGGAAGCATACTGGTAGACCAAGGAAGACATCAAGATCAAGTGTCAAGATAGAAAACTTAAAGCAATATGCCATGAAAAGAGAAAATGCACAATAAAACAAATGAGGAACAAATGGGCAGAAACTGGAGTCAATGTCTGTGACTGAACTGTAAGACATTGCCTAAAGGGAATGGGATTTACATACAGAAAAGCCAAACGAAAACCATCATTAACACCTAAACAGAAAAAAGTGGGCTAAAGAAAAGCAATCATGGACTGCGGATGACTGGATGAAAATGATATTCAGTGATGAATCCCGAATCTGCATTGTGCAGGGTGATGGTGCTGGAACTTTTGTTTGGTGCAGGTCCATTGTAATGTATAAAGATGACTGCCTGAAGAAAACATGCACATTTCCACAATCATTGATAATATGGGGTTGCATGCCAAGTAAAGGTACGGGGCAGATGACAGTCATTAAGTCTTCATTTTTCAGGATGATAATTGCCATAGCACAAAAGCCGTGAAAACTTTCTTCAAGAAAGACATAAGAGGTCAATGGCATGGCCTGCAAGTAGTCCAGACCGCAATCCAATTGAAAATCTATGGTGGAAATGAAAGAGAATGGTCCAATACAAGGCTCCAACCTGCAAAGCTGATCTGGCAACTGCAATTAGAGAAAGTTGGAGCCAGATTGATGTTACAGATACGGTTTGTCGATAGTTAAATCCATGCCTTAGAGAATTCAATCTGTTATAAAAGCCAGAGGTGGTGCAACAAAGTACTAGTGGTGTACTGTAGTGTTTAATTTTTTCCTGATTCCATTATATTTTCCTCAGAATTGAGTGATTCCATATTGTTTTTCTCTGCTTGATCTGCAAAACAGTTGCAACTGATTGCAGTTTTTCTTTTTTCTTTTTTTAAGTGTTTCCTAAAGCCATAATGTTGAAATGTTAACTGAAGATAGTTTTTAGGCATATCTGTGATTAGTTTTTTTATACACAATGAAACATTTGAGTGAAAATTTTCCAAGAGTGGTGATTCCATACTTTTTGCCAGGGGTTCTACTCACTGTGGAACCTAAGGGGTTAATCCTCCACATTGTGTAAAAAGGCTGTTTGATCCTGGCTTGTCTGATCTTCTCCTTCTTTCACAGTCCCCAATCCATCTGCTGATAGCACAGAGTCCTAGGAGACACTCTGCACATGCTCAGTTTAGTGTCTATTGCTAGAGAAGTTTTTTTTTTTTTTTTTTTTTTAGAGAAAGCAAAGGGGGGGGGGGGGGGGGTCCGCAAGCAGGTTGATGCAGGACAGCATTGAGGGTATCCCAGTGGGCTGAATAACAATCAGTAAGAGGAATACAAGTATAGAATAGGATACATGAGATTCTACTGGCTATACTGCACTTAGAAGCGCCTTCTTGTTCTATCCAGTTGCATGTAGTTGCCACTAGAAAACTAAAATACAATAAACAATTAATTTGCTAATATGGAATAAAGCTTTGTATTCATTTTAGTACATACTGTCAAATTTGTTGAGCACCTAAAAAAATCTCTTTTTCTTCACGCATACTGCTAAATTGTAATTACCGTAGCTTTATCAGCCAATCCTGTAGCTTGGCATACGGAATCAGAAGAAGCAAATTTACTTTCACCACTGGATCTCAACAATGTAACTGCTCAGCCATATCCTTGCACAGCCTATCCAGCCATATTGCTGCACAATAGTGAACAGCTGAAGGTCCACTTTAATTGGGACCCATGATTTCAAAGTGTCACCATAGCATAGGCTGATAAAAGTTATTAATATGTTTAGTGTCTGTCCTCATGTTGCAAAACTTAATAGCTGACCCTAACGGCGTCTGGGGATCCATCACATTTACGACACCTCAGCATAAAATGACTTTGTTGATGTATCTGTTTACAAGGACAAAGGCCAGCCATGGATATTTTTTTCCCTTCTTCTCCGGACTAAACACCCTGCTTTATTGTGACATTTTTCATTTTAGACATTGCAGAAATAACAAATATAAGCTAAGCATACCTCGGGTGTCCCTGAAAGCGGGAAATAGGATCTCATAAATTCCAGGAGAATGGATATCAGCAAAGTGTGCTAAGCACCGTCTCGTACTACACCAAACAGGTAAAAACAAAGCAGCATTTAGACAAAGATATTTTTCTTTTATAGACATTAATTTATTCATAGTTATCTCTCTGAATAACATTTTCATTAAAATTGAACTTGAATTTATTTAATGCTTGCAATAAAACTAAATGAAATTTGATTGTTATGAGTTACTGTCCTTTTCATATCATCACTTACTTTTGTACTGGTTTAGTAAAGAGGAATTTTTATTATATTAACTTTCAAAAAACATGGTAAATAATATTTTTCACGCTAAAAGAAATAAAAGTACCTAACCAGTTTCTAGCGACAAGGACTGTTCCATGTATGGTCAGCTTTCTCTGTGTAGTTTGTATTCTGGATTTGCCATCGATTGTACTCAGACTATACAAAGAGATTTAAAGAAATATTTAGGGTAACGTTGGGGGTTCATTAAAGTGGTTGTAAAACTTTAGTGTTACTAAACTCAGGCCCCTGCATTCACTATATCTGGTCTCTCACAGTACACAAAACATGGAAGTGAAATTATTGTAGTAAAGATAAACTGCTCAATACCTTTTCTCATCAGCAGCATAAAGCAGTCTTGTGACTTCTATCAGTGTCTAGTCGAGCACAGGTTAAAGCTTGTGGGAGGAGTTTTCATTGTCCCCTAATTGTCCTATGAGACTGCATGACCCCTGATCCTTGGTCTGGACAGCGGTGATTGGCCCTGTGCTGATCACATGCACCCTGCCGAAGAAAAAAAAACCTCTCTAGCAATAGACACTAAACTGAGGATGTGCAGAGTGCCTCCTGGAGCTCTGTACTATCAGCAGATGGATTTGGGACAGTAAAAGAAGGAGAGGATCAGAGAAGACAGGATCAAAACAGCGTTTTTACACAATGTGGAGGATTAACCCCTTAGGTTCCACAGTGAGTATAACAAGCATGCTTTACTGCATATACAGACTGATTTTACTGTTGTGGGTTTAGTAACACTTTAAGATTTTTTACCTTAATGCACTTCTGATCCTTCCCCAACCCCCTGCTTATACCTACCTGAGCCCAGTTGTGATCCAGTGCTGTGCATGAGAGCAATTACTCTCTGCTCTTTCCTTCCCCACAGGGCAGATCGATAGCAGCATGAGCCATTGGCTGCTGTCAATCAAACTCTGTGACATAGGAGTAGAGGGCGGGGCCAAGACTCGATGTCTGTGTTTAAGGACACAGGCATCAGGGCTTGGGAGTGAGTCCTCACAAATGCCCCCATAGGAAGCGGCTTGCTATGGGGGCACTTGCTGAAGAGCAGAATCCAGGAGCTCCAGCAGGGGACCAGAGAAGAGGAGGATTGGGGCTGTCCTGTGCAAAACCATCACACAGAGCAGATAAGTATAACATGTTTATTATTTGAATTAAAAAAATAAAGCTTTATAATCAATTTAAAATAACAACCCCTCATCCACTTATACTCATCTTTCCCATCCTCCACCAAACTCCATTGCTCATCAAAGCCAGGAGACCAAACCTTGTGTAAGCTCACTGTTGGATGATGTCTTTTTCCCTTCCCTAACAGGAAAATGCTTAGGACTTGAGGCTGGCCACTCAGGCCCAAGTACTGTATCCCAGGAGGTGATCACGTGCTCCCCCATATTCTGCTGATCTTTCCCCCATTACTGTTCACAGCCATCTTGGAAGAAGGAGGGCTTTGCTTCCTCAAGTCAGAGCCTCCAGGAAGAACAGTGAGCAGCGCAGTGATGACTCCACCAACCTCCACTCCTATTCCCCTGAGACTAGCTGTCAGAGGCTGCAGTGCCTTAGATTTCACACTGCAGATATAAAGCTACGAGACTGTAGACACACTCACACACCAGGAAGTAAAATGCTAGTTTTCAGAAGAAATTCAAGAAAAAAATTACAATTTTCAGGATACTTTTAAGGCAGAAATAATATTTCTAGATGTTAGCATACCTTCATGTAACATAACACATAACATACCATCCCTTTGTGTTTTCAGTTCAGTTTCACATTAAAACAGAACTGTACTCACCTCCACTCCAGCACTGTCCCAGAACCTCCTGACCGGCCGCTGACATCTTCAGCTAACCCTCTTCCGGTTCTGACCTTCGGCCATTTTGATTGGCCAGGCCGAGATAAAGTCATTCTTTTGCATGCAAAGTTCATTTTTCTTGGCAGATGCCTAAATTCTTAGTAGATCAGTGTTCAATGTGGACAGGCAGGTTAGAAACATTAATGCAGAGAAAAAATAAAATGTCTCTTTATTAAAAAAAACTGCCAGTTTGCAATTTTTATGAAATTAAATTTTGACTTTATGAGAACTTCTAATTTTGCCTAGAATTGGCAGAGCCACAGACTCTCTTTAAACTGCTGGTTTCATTTTTGTCCTCTCTGCCACTGAGAAACCTAAGGGGACAGGAGGAGGAAAGTAACTGCTAATGCATACCAGGGGCGGACTGACCATTCCAGCACTCGGGAACTGCCCGAGGGCCCGGGGTCAGTAGGGGGCCCCATGAAATGCCCCTGGTACCTTTTATAGGCTTTTTTCGGGGTGCTTTGAGTGTGGGCAAGGACACAGGGGCCCCATGATCCCCTATTGCCCGGGGCCCCATTAGTTGTCAGTCCGCCCCTGATGCATACACATCACAGCATTTGTCAGGAATGGACTGTCTTTTGATTCTGGCATTGTTTTAGTGCCGAAGCAGCAGTAAAAAGTTCAGGATCAAGCTTTTCTTTTTTTAAAGCAGACTTAATTGTACCTGAGCATTGCAAAACAAAACATTATTTAATTAATTTTAAATATTCAAAGTAAACCCCTCCATCCATGCCTCCATGCTTTACTTTGTTGAGAAATCACTTTGAAAAACACCCCTCTAGTGCTTATAGTTACATACATAGCTACAAAGTTGGTAAGGTTGAATAAAGACCAGGCTGGCGGCTAATGTATTGGTATGACACAACAAAGTGGAGAAACAAAAAAACAAATCTGACATATTCCACACAAAACCCCAAAAATGGACTGGACAAAATTAGTGGCACCCTCAATTTAATATATGGTAGCCCACTCCTTGGAAAAAAATAAGTGAAATCAATGGCTTCCTGTAATCAATGAGTTTCTTCCACCTCTCTACTGGAATTTTGGACCACTCTTATTTTGCCAACTGCTCCAGGTCTCTCAGATTGGAAGGGTTCCTTTCCCCAACTGCTATTTTGAGATCTCTCCACAGGTGCTCTATGGGATTGAGACCTGAACTCATTGCTGGCCAGTTCAGTAATCTCCAGCGATTTGTCTAAAATCATTTCTGGGTGCCTTTTGATGTGTGCTTTGAGTCATTGTACTGCTGTAAGACAAATGACCTCTGATGGAGACCCAACTTTCTGACACTGCGCTCTACATTGCACCCCAAAATTCTTTGGTAGGGACTGCCTATATCCATGCATGGTCATGGTGCTTTCCTCTATGGAGTATGGCAAGCAGTAATTACAGTTGGGTGAATAGTGGAGCCTCCACACAAAATGGTCTGTACCATTGGGATCACTAGGTGCAGTTTGACTTGACTTAGTTGGTCCCATCACACAGTGAGTACTGGCGACCCAGTGTTGATATCTAGGTCATATCAGCTGTGCAGGCTTGCACAGGCTGGACTGGAAACACATCGATTCCGATTGCCCAACGCATAAAATTCAAATTACTAACATTGACGTACAAAGCTGTTCATAACACTGCCCCAAACTACATCACCGACCTGATATCCATATACCACCCAAAACGTACTCTCCGCTCCTCACAAGACCTCCTACTCTCTAGTTCCCTGGTCTCCTCCTCTCATGCCCATCTCCAGGACTTCCCCAGAGCTTCCCCCATCCTCTGGAACTCACTACCCCAATCCATCAGACTGTCACCTACCCTCCTCACCTTTAGGTGCACCCTGGAAACCCATCTCTTCAGGGAAGCCTACCCCACCATCACCTAATTGCCGATCTCCTCCACTCTTCCTACCACTCCATCCCCCACAGCTATTTCCTCCTGTACCACTATCCCCTCCCTCCTAGATTGGAAGCTCCAAGGAGAAGGGCCCTCAAACCCTCATGTATTGCACTGTATTGTTACTGTACTGTCTCGTGTACTGTCTCCCATTGTAATGTACAGCGCTGAGCAAACTGTTGGCGCTATATAAATACTGTATAATAATAATAATAATCAAGGTTAATGTGGCAGGTACTCAGATTACATGATTGAGTCTAGTCCCACTGGCTGTGCTACATTTATCCATGTCTACACTTCACATATGCTAGTTGGACTATACACAGGAGGCTTGCCATTGAAGATCGCCTTTGTCCAATTGTGCATGGTATTCAGCCTAAGTCCACCACCTGCAGGCTGTATGTGGTTTCCTTTTACATGTTGCATATGCATAGACTTTATTCCATATCGGACATACATTGCTGCACACAATCTGCAAGGACCTTTCGGATTGGCTATATAGACATTCACACCAGTAAGCTTTTGCATTGTTGACCTGATTGCCCGGTTTGGACTTTTGAGGTATTAGCCCATCTTCACATGGTATCCAGCAATCAGGTCTTTTAGCTACAGAGTCCAGTCTACCATTCACCATTCAGTGGCCACCTGGTGTTTAGGTCAGCCCTCACTGACTGCAGTCATTAAATTTTTTCCCTGCACATAGAGATACCCAGCAGGACACGGGCCTGACTCCCATGCTGTTGGTGATGTCTATGTAGTGTGTTATTAGGCGGGCAATTAGATCAGATGGGGATTGGGGGGGTAGGGAGGATTTAGTAAGTGAGTGATATACCTCAGCTCCCTTTGGGGAGTGACTGGGTTGTGGGGGTGGTGCCGGGAGGTCGTTGGGGGGGGGTTTGGTTTGGAGGGGCGGTGCGGGTGCTGCAGCCTCGCATCAGGGCAGATTAGGTACCTTCTCTGGTAGCCATCTTGGGGGTGCTCATCTTGGGAGGTTCCCTCCTGTGTGGGTGGGAGATGACATGGTCAAGAACAGTTTTTCTGTATCTACAATGCAACATGTTTTTACTTTTTATGTCTCATTGATATACAATAAATATTGGTAGCCTATAAGGGAAGCCTTATAGGTGTGAGCCTTTCTTTTTCTTTTGTTTTTTCTTCTCCTACTATAGCATCCCTTTTCGTTCACATGGCAATGTATAGTGCGAGCCGACTCAGTTATACCCTGTGCATGAAGGGCAGCTTGAATTTGTCTGGAAGTTGTTCGAGGTTCTTTGTCCACCATTCGAACAATCCTTTGTTGCAATCTTTGATCAATTTATTAATAAACATGACTAGAGCACCAGAGATAGGTCATCCAAATCCCCCCCCCCCCCCTTACTATACTTAAATAAAACCATGACACCAATTTTGGAGTAAATGGCCAACATGGCCTTTTATTAACAAACATTTTTAACACCAACCATTCCTTATAACAGAAACATACAGAGTTGTTGTTGTTGGTCTTCGAAGGCACCCCACAAAAATGATCTGAAATGCACCTGCGGACAACCATATTACACAAAGGCCTCCAGCCGCAACCAACCAGCTCGGAGACAACCATACTGTCCGCAGTGCAGCACCACCACCTTCCAGTTAAACCTTGGTTAACTGGAATGTCCCCGGGCACAGCATACCACCGATGGGTCCCACACCATTATCTGTACCTCCAAGATAAGAACCGCCTCCAAGACCAACAACCGCCCAAGACCGAAACAACCCCCTGTCCCCCGAGAGGAACACAATACCCCCTATAACATGGGAGGGCGGGAGGGAATCTCACTCACCAACGTCCAGCTCCGAAATGATGCCTCCCCCCCCCAGGACACCCCACCCTAAGGTGCGGCAGAGCCCACCCACGCTCTCTCTCCACCAACCAGCACACCCAGCTATACTTTTCCACACCCCCCTGGCACATCATTAACCCTTTCTTATTCTCCTTCCCACTCTAGGCCTAGTCATGCCTGCCCTGCGCTAATTTTCCTTTCCTTTTTTCGCTACGGGCATTACTTGACTAGAGCACCAGAGATAGGTCATCCAAATCCCCCCCCCCTTACTATACTTAAATAAAACCATGACACCAATTTTGGAGTAAATGGCCAACATGGCCTTTTATTAACAAACATTTTTAACACCAACCATTCCTTATAACAGAAACATACAGAGTTGTTGTTGTTGGTCTTCGAAGGCACCCCACAAAAATGATCTGAAATGCACCTGCGGACAACCATATTACACAAAGGCCTCCAGCCGCAACCAACCAGCTCGGAGACAACCATACCGTCCGCAGTGCAGCACCACCACCTTCCAGTTAAACCTTGGTTAACTGGAATGTCCCCGGGCACACCATACCACCGATGGGTCCCACACCATTATCTGTACCTCCAAGATAAGAACCGCCTCCAAGACCAACAACCGCCACAGCACGCTGGGTAAGCCCTTACCCATGCGTGCCCCACCACAAACGAACAGCTCTCTGAACTCCGTCCTGCAAACCCAGAGCCCATAAATCCGTGCCAATGGCATTGAGATGAACCCCATCACTCCGCAGATACCGCCAAGTATCAACCTCCAACTCAAAGTGCCGGACCACCAACCCCCCATTCCGAACAAAGAAGCGCCCCACCTCCTTGTTGACCTTGATCCGAGCCTTATTAAGCCGCTCCACCGACCGTGCCAAACGCCAAGAGGTGCGGGCTACCATGTCCGACCACACCAACACCATCTCGGGATAATCCCGACGCAATTGAAGAAAATCCAGCTTAACATCCCGCACCAGCGCCCGCATGGACCGAACCCCTAGATCGTTGCCACCCGCATGAAGTACCAAAACATCCGGCGGTCTATCCAGGCATGCAAAACGCCGCACCTCAGGTACCACACGACCCCACAACATCCCCGGCACACCTATCCATCGGACACAAGCCGCTTGCCTAGCCAATCCCAGCTGCCGGCCATTAGGCCGCACATCCGCCCACCGAGCCCCCCAAAAAACGTAGGAGTGCCCCAGGATCCAGACCAGGCAAACCGCTCCATCTGAAATAAAAGAACAAAAACTACCACAAGAACCAACAACATCACAGAGACAGGACAAACTCCCCCAGCCCCAGCAACCAAAAGAACCCGGAAACCATCCTTAGTCCCCCAGCAGATGCGGGCGAATGTACAGGCGAAATCTCTGCGAATCCCACCTACCAATCCGTTTTACCGCCTCATCCGACAAACCCCACCGGGCGGCCTCAGTAGCAGCCCCAATACGAAACGAGTGTGAAGCATACAAAGACGCATCCAAACCAACATCCCGTAAACATTTCCGAAAAACCGACACAAATTAAAAACGAGTTAACGGGGACCCATCAGCATGCATTAAAAAGGACCCCTGCCCCACCAGACGCCGGGACAAAAATTCTCGAACCGCATGCACCGGGCACACTAGTGATCCTGGAAGGGCAAGAAACCGAACCCGCGCACCACGACCCCAGCGGTCCGTCTTAGACCGACGGATGAACACCTCCACCCAGTCGCCCGAGCACACAACATCATCCACCAACAACCCCCCAAGCACCGATTTGGATGGACTAACAAGCTCCCCAATACGCAACGCCCCAAAGAAGGCCACCGCAAAAGCCGCCCTAAACAAGCCCACTTCAAAGTCCGAAGAACAAACAAACCGCAAATGTGTAAATAAAGATCCTAACAACTCGAAGGACACCGGGCGACGAGAATCCCTACAGCGATGAGCCCTACGGTAACCCCGAATAGCCTGACGCACCCAGAAATCTTTGGTAAAATCCCGACACCCTTGTAACTTAAAAAAGAAGGCCAAACCAGCCAACCGCCGATCCACCGCCGCAGCAGACACCCCCCGCTCAAAATTCCTCGCCAAATAGTACAGCAATGCCACACGCACCTCCGGCCCCCAGGGATCAATATCGACCTGTTGTAACAGGTCCAGCCACTCCCGCCAAACCGTCGAGTACGCAGACCATGTCGCCTCACTCACCGACCGCCGGATCCAGCCGGATACGACCCCAAGGCAATCTCCCACAGCCAGTCGGGACAAGGAACCCCACGGTGCTCCGCAGCCGGCGCCAACTCCCGGAATTTGTCCCACTGAAAACGAGACAAAGCGTCAGCCAAAGTGTTGACCACCCCAGGGAGATGCACCGCATGGATAAAAACATTCAGCTGCAGGCAACGCAACACTAAATGGCGAAGCAGGCCAACCACCGGCCGCGAGGCAGCCGACACCCGGTTGATGACCTGAACCACCCCCAAATTGTCGCAATGAAAACGAACCTTCTGATTCCGAAAATCTGCACCCCAAACCTCAACCGCCAAGACCACCGGAAAAAGTTCCAACAGAACCAGGTTACGAAGGAAACCCGCCGCCACCCAGGAAGGAGGCCACGGAGCCGCACTCCACCGACCCAGAAAAAAGGCCCCATAACCCCCGGAAGCCGCCGCATCCGTGAACAAGTCCAAGTCAAAATTGCTGACCGGGCCAGACATCCACAAAGCCCGTCCGTTAAACGAAGTCAAAAAATTGTGCCAAATCCGCAAATCCTCCCGATGCTCCCTAGTCAAACGAATAAAATGTAAAGGGGAAGTAATCCCTGCCGTCGCCGCTGCCAACCGGCGGCAAAACACCCGACCCATTGGCAGGATGCGACAAGCGAAGTTCAGTTTACCCAACAATGACTGTAAGGCCCGCAGTTGAATTTTTCGCTTGCCGAGCACCCCACCAATTTCCCCTTGCAGGGCCAAAAGCTTGTCCCCAGGCAGCCGGCACTCCATTGCATCAGAGTCCAAAACGATACCCAGGAAAGTAATGACCGAAGCCGGGCCCTCCGTCTTGTCCAAAGCCAGCGGAATCCCAAAACGTTCAGCAACGTGTTGCAAAGTGGCCAGCAAAACTGCGCACACTCTGGAAGCTGGCGGACCCACACAAAGAAAATCATCCAAATAGTGGATGACAGAATTGACCCCGGAAACATCCCGCACCACCCACTCCACGAACGAACTGAACTGCTCAAACAAAGCACAAGATATGGAACACCCCATGGGAAGGCACTTATCAACGTAAAACGAGCCCTCCCAATGACAACCCAAGAAACGAAAACTGTCCGGATGTACCGGCAACAATCGAAACGCGGACTCAACATCCGATTTCGCCATAAGCGAACCACGCCCATAACGACGAACCCAGAAAACCGCCGCGTCAAACGATGTGTAAGACACTGAACAGGACTGCGGATCGATAGCGTCATTCACCGACCCCCCTTTTGGAAAAGACAGGTGATGAATTAACCGAAACGAATTCGGCTCCTTCTTGGGCACCACCCCCAAGGGGGAAACCACCAGATCCGAAAACGGGGCGCAAGAAAATGGGCCGCCCATACGACCTAACCCCACTTCTTTTTGCAACTTAACCGAAACAACCTCCGCATGCCGCAAGGCCGACCGCAAGTTCCGAGCCAAGGGGGGAACGGAAGTCAAAGTGCACGGGATGTGGAAACCCTCCGAAAACCCTGCCGCCAGCAGCCCAGCGGCTGCCCGATCAGGATATCTATCTAGGAAAGGCTGCATCCTTTCCACCCTCACCGGTGTCGTCCCTCTTACCCGCATGCTCGCTGGAAGGGCTTCTGCCCCGCTTGAAACAGCGCGACAACGGATGGGAGCCGCCGCAACCGGAACACTCATGCTTAAAACGGCAGGACCCTCCGAAACGACAAGCGCTCTCCTGGAACTGCCAACAGAAGCCCCTACGCTTTGAGGCCGATTGTCCGGGGGAGAATGAACCACCGGCCCCCCCCTGAAAAAACGGACCTGGAGGCCTCGCTGGAGTCATGAGGCGCATCCAAAGGCCAATGTCCTTATGGTCCCAACGCAATGAAGGGCGAACAGCCCGCCGCTGCCGAAACTGCTCATCATACCGAAGCCACGCAGTCCCACCGTAAACCCTGTGAGCCTCGCTAATGGCGTCAAGGTAACAAAAGAGCGCCGAGCAATGCTCAGGAGCCTTCTCCCCAATAACACTGGCCATGATCGCAAACGCCTGCATCCAATTTGCAAAAGTACGCGGGATAAAGCGAAAACGCCGCTTCTCCGCTTCCTCCCGCCTGCCCTCGTCAACCCGCAACCCCTCTAAAGGAAAACGCTCCAATGGCAAGAGCGTGAAGATCTCCACATACTCCCCGCTCCAAATCCGCTCCCGAACCTCCAACGGCAAGTGCGCACCTAAAGGGCCCTCGAAGCACACGTATACCTCGCACTTGGCCGAGTCCGCCAAGCCGACCGCTCCGGACACTCCCGCACCCCCATCCAAAGCCGTGGAACCCAAAGCATCAGATTCCGCCGCAACCACCCCAGGCCCAGAACCCGAGGGAGGAGAAACCCCCGATCTCCGCACGGCCCCCCCGTCCTGCACTCGGACCTGTAAACCGTCCCCACCAGCCAGCGGGAGCCACGCCGCAGCAGGCCCAGGGACCCCACTACCGCCCCGTTCAAGTCGCTGCAACAAGTTACGCAAACCGGAAATCAAATCGCAGAGCCCCCCCCCGAGACCCGAATCGGGAACGCCGACCTCCCGCACCGCCGAGGCCCCGCCCCCCAACAGGTCCCGTAGCGCCGAAGAAAAAGAAAAAGGTAACTCACCAGGCTGCCCAGGAGACGTCCCATCAGCCGCGCGACCCACGTCCAGCGATGCCGAGCGGCCAGCTGTCGCCCCCGCATCGGGTTCCGACAGCTCGCCCTCCGATCTCACGTCCTCCCCTCGATGACCGGATGGCCTCCCAGTCCCAGGAGCCACGGATCCTCGAGCGCTGTGCCTCTGCTGGCTCCGCCTCCCGGCACCAGCCACGCCCATCGACGTCCCTGGGGTCCGACCAGACACGCCCCCGGCAACACTCTCCTCCAGCCTGTGGCTCTTCGGAGCCCCCGCTCCACGCTTCCCATGGGGCCTGCCGGCTGCAGCAGGGGACAGCCCGGCAGCCGCAGCGCTGCGTCTCCCTCGTTGGGCTCCCTCCCTGACAGGCACCTGGTCAGTGGAGGAGCCGGTGACATCCTGCTTCCTCAGCCGCGCGGGCGGGGGGGAGGGGCTTCCTCCCCGCGAGACCCCGCCCGCCGAGCTCCGCCGTTGCCGGGGATTCCTCCCGGCCTCCCCGCGAGCAGAGGCAATGGAGCGCCCTGCCAGCGGGGCCGGAGGGTCCCGAACGGGGCTCCCAGTGTGGCGCTGAACTCTGGGGGAGGGGGAGCCCGGACTAAAGCGCTCCGGAGGCCGAGACCTCCGAGCACGTGGGCGCACCCGCCCCTCTCCCGCTGGTGAGGAGCCCGGGTCCAGTGAAAGACCCGGGTCCTGGGACAAGCCCGGGTCCTGCAGGAAGGCAGACACCCGGCGCTGAGCTCTGGGGGAGGGGGAGCCCGGACTACAGCGCTCCGGAGGCCGAGACCCCCGAGCACGTGGGCGCACCCGCCCCTCTCCCTCTGGTGATGAGCCCGGGCCCTGCGATAAGCCCGGGTCCAGGGACACGCCCGGGTCCTGCAGGAAGGCAGAGACCCGGCTCTGCAGCCAGTCCATCCCATGAGAGGCTGCCGCCTCACGCAGCTGGGCCACCAAGCCATCCATGACAGCCCCCCAAAGACCGCAACGAGACCCCCAGGGAAAAAAGGCCCTAACAATATGCTGGCGTTGGGAGGGAATGAATCTCACTCACCAACGTCCAGCTCCGAAATGATGCCTCCCCCCCCCGGGACACCCCACCCTAAGGTGCGGCAGAGCCCACCCACGCTCTCTCTCCACCAACCAGCACACCCAGCTATACTTTTCCACACCCCCCTGGCACATCATTAACCCTTTCTTATTCTCCTTCCCACTCTAGGCCTAGTCATGCCTGCCCTGCGCTAATTTTCCTTTCCTTTTTTCGCTACGGGCATTACTTGAGAATGCCTAAACATTTGTAATTGCAACAATTTTCTGGGCGAAGTGGTGCATTATGTGACAGAAATGCAGGGGTGCCAGTATTGTTGAGTGTAAATAAAAATCCTTTTTAATGCACGCTAATAGTCTGCTGGCTTTGCTTACTACAGCTTGACACTGCATGCTATTGCTGGGCCTGGGGTCTCCTAGGATCCGCAGATCTTTTTGCATTCTAGTTTACCCAAAAGGTTCTCGACCCAGCGAGTAACTCGCGTTCATATTTTTATCCCTCAAGTACATTACTTTACATTTTTCAATATTAAACCTCTTTTGCCATGTAGATGGTCTCCCCATTATTGTATTGAGGTCTTCTTGTCAGTGGCGTCCCGAGGCAGGCGCCTCGCACCGGGTGACATCCACCACACAGGGTGACATCGGACCCGCTCCACAAAAAGGTAATTGTAAAGCAAGTCGACTATCCCCACAGGATGGATCCGATCCATCCTGCGGGGATTGTCGGCTTTCTTTACAACTTACCTTTTCATGAAGCGGGTCCGGTGCCACCCTGTATAGGTTGCATGCCGACAATCCCCGCAGGATGGATGGGATGTGCGGATTGGGGAGCATAATGGATTGGACTTCAATCCATTATGCTCAATCCGCAGATCCGAACCATCCTATGGGGATCGTCGGCATGCAATCTATACGGGGTGAAACTGGACCTGCTTCATGAAAAGGTAAGTTGTAAAGAAAGCCGACGATACCCGCAGGATCAGGATCAGATCTGCGGATTGGGGAGCATAATGGATTGGAGTCCGATCCATTATGCTCAATCCGCAGATCTGATCCATTCTGCGGGGATCGTCAGAGGGGGTGTCACCAAGTGTTATCGCACCGGGTGTCACCAACCCTAGGGACGCCCCTGCTTCTTGAAAGTTTCTATATCCTGCTGTGAAGTTATTGCCCTGATTTGCTTTGTATTGTCAGAAAACACTGACACTGAGCTATTAATGCCATCCTCTATATCATTTATGAACAAATGAAACAAATTGCCATGGCCATCTTGGAGCGTACCCCTGAAGCTGTGTATGCACACAAAATGCGTCGGGTGGAGCCGCACTTGCTGACGTCACACCGCCGTTGCTGAAGGTTGGAACTGTGGCCATCTTGTGATGAGCTATTCCTCATAGGAGATGGTCCACCTGCATTTTTTGCCCTTGGCTGAGCATCCCTTGCAGAGGCTTCATTGCTGTTACCTGTGCCCAGATGAGATGTGCTTACATGCTGTTTACCAGTAGATGTCTGGTGAATGTACATCTGACAGAGGTGGTGGATTCCCTATTGGATCACTTCACAATATTTCACCGTGATTGCCGTACTTTTATCCTTATTGAACATTTTTTATATTTGATTTTTATATGCTGCACTTGACTGTTCTGCTGAAAAATGTATTTATTTATTTTTTTCGCTATATGTCAGATTGACTTTGCACTTTATTTTCACTGTAACATCATTCACTTATTTTAGTGCTGCACTTTTGTATATATTTGGCAAATTATTAAATGAGGGCAAATTATTCATGTAGCATTTACTTCCTGGAATCCATCAGGCATGCAGGCAGGAGAGTGTGCTTAGCTGAGAAAGCCCCTCCTCCCCTCCTCCAGCTGAAAGAAAAAAATGTCCCCGAAAAATCCTGGGATGTATGACGTCATTTTGGCCTAGACCAGAAACCAGGAAGCAACTGAAGTAATGCAAAAAAAAAAATGAACACAAGTAAATGTAATATACCTTCCTATATATTTACTAATGATAGCAGAATAAAGATTAAAATAGTGCATGTTAATTGAGAGAGTTTATTTCCAATTTAACTAAATATATCATAAATAATGTTTTCATAGATTTTACTTATTTTGCAGACCTGAGCAAACAAGGCAGATACAGTGGGGCAAAAAAAAAGTATTTAGTCAGCCACCAATTGTGCAAGTTCTCCCACTTAAAAAGATGAGAGAGGCCTGTAATTGGCATCATAGGTAGACCTCAACTATGAGAGACAAAATGAGAAAAACAATCCAGACAATCACATTGGCTGATTTGGAAAGAATTTATTTGCAAATTATGGTGGAAAATAAGTATTTAGTCAATATCAAAAGTTTATCTCAATACTTTGTTATATATCCTTTGTTGGCAATGACAGAAGTCAAACGTTTCCTGTAAGTCTTCACAAGGTTGGCACACACTGTTGCTGGTATGTTGGCCCATTCCTCCATGCAGATCTCCTCTAGAGCAGTGATGTTTTGGGGCTGTCGCTGGGCAACATGGACGTTCAACTCCCTCCAAAGGTGTTCTATGGGGTTGAGATCTGGAGACTGGCTAGGCCACTCCAGGACCTTGAAATGCTTCTTACGAAGCCACTCCTTTGTTGCCCGGGCGGTATGTTTGGGATCACTGTCATGTTGGAAGACCCAGCCACGTTTCATCTTCAATGCCCCTGCTGATGGAAGGAGGTTTGCACTCAAAATCTCACGATACATGGCCCCATTCATTCTGTCCTGTACATGGATCAGTCGTCCTGGTCCCTTTGCAGAGAAACAGCCCCAAAGCATGATGTTGCCACCCCCATGCTTCACAGTAGGTATGGTGTTCTTTGGGTGCAACTCAGCATTCTCTCTCCTCCAAACACGACGAGTTGTGTTTCTACCAAACAGTTCTATTTTGGTTTCATCTGACCATATGACATTCTCCCAATCCTCTTCTGGATCATCCAAATGCTCTCTAGCAAACTTCAGATGGGACATGTACTGGCTTAAGCAGGGGGGCACGTCTGGCACTGCAGGATCTAAATCCCTGGCGGTGTAGTGTGCTACTGATGGTAGCCTTTGTTACGTTGGTCACAGCTCTCTGCAGGTCATTCACTAGGTCCCCCTGTGTGGTCCTTGGATTTTTGCTCACCGTTCTTGTGATCATTTTGACCCCACGGGGTGAGATCTTGCGTGGAGCCCCAGATCGAGGGAGATTATCAGTGGTCTTGTATGTCTTCCATTTTCTAATTATTGCTCCCACAGTTGATTTGTTCACACCAAGCTGCTTGCCTATTGCAGATTCAGTCTTCCCAGCCTGGTGCAGGTCTACAATTTTGTTTCTGGTGTCCTTTGACAGCTCTTTGGTCTTCACCATAGTGGAGTTTGGAGTGTGACTGTTTGAGGTTGTGGACAGGTGTCTTTTATACTGATAACAAGTTCAAACAGGTGCCATTGATACAGGTAATGAGTGCAGGACAGAGGAGCCTCTTAAAGAAGAAGGTACAGGTCTGTGAGAGCCAGAATTCTTGCTTGTTTGTAGGTGACCAAATACTTATTTTCCACCATAATTTGCAAATAAATTCTTTCCAAATCAGCCAATGTGATTGTCTGGATTTTTTTTCTAATTTTGTCTCTCATAGTTGAGGTCTACCTATGATGCCAATTACAGGCCTCTCATCTTTTTAAATGGGAGAACTTGCACAATTGGTGGCTGACTAAATACTTTTTTGCCGCACTGTATTTTTGTACAAAATTCCCCATAAATAAGCCTACTATTTGACGTCAAAACCTGTCTATTATTTCTCACAACACTCACGTTTCCTGTCTGCTTTCAGCACCTTAATACAATTCGATTAATAAGAGACAAGCTCTGATTTGCTGCCATTGCTTGCTGCTCTTTGTTCTTTGTATGTTTTGTTTGTTGTCATTGTGTTTGCTAGTTTGATTTATAGAAGCAGCCTGCAGATGTATGCCAGGCCTCGTCACTAGAGGTCACTCCAGACTGAAGTGCTGCCATGTTTATTGCCATCCAGGCAGAAATGCACATTTCCAGCGTATTGTTTCATATTCTGTAGAATTTCTGAGCTTTTAGAATGATGAATACATTTCTTGGGGTTTCATTCGCTCGCACTGCCAGTCAACAAAACAAAGCGTTGACTTTACAAATTCTCTTTGAAATGTACAGTGTACGGGGTCACTCATCCGGAAGAGGCTGCAAGTAACAAGTTCCAACAAACTGATCAAACACCAGAAGGCTCTAAATGACTTTGCAGCAGAATTTAAATTTACCGTACACCGACATCATTTGGAAGCCAGTCTGTAGCTCACTTCCCCTGCTGCTTACATTTTCTTATGCTCGCCCACCACACCATTCAAAGTCGCCACCTTTTCTTCAAGCCAAACCAGAATAATTTAGCCGGGCACAGCAAATGTTTTTTTTTTTTTATAAAGACCTGGGGCACCTTAGGTAGTAGTAATGTGGTGGCTAGCACCCTGTGGTGAACAGTGGGTGTGGTCAAATTACATTAACAGTGGGAGGGGCATAAAGGGACACGATTATATAAAACAATGGGCTGTGTTATAGAGCAGTGGTCATGTCAGTAAGGCAGTGGACAGTGGCAGTAGAGCAGTGGACGTGTCAGAAGAGCAGAAGTTGTGGTCAGTAGGGAAGTGGATGGTGTCAGTCAGTGGGGTAGAGGAAGATGTCAACAGGACAGTGGACTTTGTCAGTAGAGCAGTGGATGGTGTCAGTAGGGCAGTGGATGGTGTCAGTCAGTGGGGCAGTGGACGATGTCAATAGGACAGTGGACTTTGTCAGTAGAGCAGTAGATATTGTCAGCAGGGAAGTGGATGGTGTCAGTCAGTGGGGTAGAGGACGATGTCAATAGGACAGTGGACTTTGTCAGCAGAACAGTGGATGGTGTCCGTAGGACTGTGGATGGTGTCAATAGGACAGTAGACGGTGTCAATAGGACAGTGGATGGTGTCAACAGGACAGTGGACTTTGTTAGTAGAGCAGTGGATGGTGTCAGTTAGTGGGGCAGTGGACAGTGTCAATAGGACAGTGGACTTTGTCAGTAGAGCATTAGATATTGTCAGCAGGGCAGTGGATGGTGTCAGTCAGTGGGGTAGAGGACGATGCCAATAGGACAGTGGACTTTGTCAGCAGAACAGTGGATGGTGTCCATAGGACAGTGGACGGTGTCAATAGGACAGTGGACGGTGTCCATAGGACAGTGGACTTTGTTAGTAGAGCAGTAGGTGGTCTCAAAAGGCCAGAGGCTGGTGTCATTCGGGCAGTGGATGGTGTCAATAGTTTTTTTTTTATTATAGTTTTATTATTTTTTTATGTATTTTTTACAGGTTTTTTTTTAACAGCCCTGTTGGGGGGCCTTGGCAAAATATCAGGGGCTTAAACAGACCTCTGATGTCTCACTTATGAGACAGAGAAAGGGACTGAAAACAGATATTCCGCAGTCCCTTTTCTTTGCAGCCTTAGCTGTACTGGACAGTGAATGAATGGGAAACACTCCGTGCTGAGTTGTTATCTTAGTAAGGTTACTATGCTTCAGTTATCAATGAACACAGTGAAAAATCAGTCACGGTGTTCTTTCAGAAAAGGAAGGGGCCAGTAAATGAAATAATTACCAGCCTTCTCCCTCACTCTCCTTCCATCACTGTCCTGAAGATCCCCCTGCATCAGCCATGCAGAGGAAAGTAAGGGAGCTGGCAGTACTGTGGGGGGGAGCAGGGGAGCACACAGGGCCCAGGGGCAGCAGATGGAAGAGGAAGTTGGACAGGAGGGGCAGCAGGGCAATATTTACAATAACCGTTCACCTGTATTTTCCTCCTGCAGCAGCTGAATGCTGGTGGGAGGGAGAGGAGGAGAAGCTGACATTCAGCTGCCACAGAAGGAAAAAACAGGTGAATAGTTTCCAGTAAATGCTGCCCCCACCACCCCTCCTGTCAAGGTGTGACAGGGAATCCATTCAGGTCTCCTGACGCTATGCCCATGGTCAAGTCTGAATAGTGTGTGCAGGTTTCAGGCAGACTGAAACCCGGGCACATGTTTCAAAGTCTGGACTGTCGAGGTGAATCCTGGACAGGTGGTAACCACAACACCATTCTATTCTAGAATACACCTGATACCTCGAGGTATAGACAACCATGTGACAGCCTGCCAGTGATGCACATTCTCGCCATACGGCACTTGTGCCATACCAGTATTTAAGCCCCCATTCAACTTCTATCAAAGTCTCATAGTCCATTGTGTGCAGTTGGCATCAGACAGAGAATTCCCCCTTCACTACTTGTCCAAAGGACAAAGGCGTAGCTTGAAGCTTGTGGGCGCCAATGCAAAAGCTGACCTGGGGCCCCCCACTAGACGTGCATTTCGTTCCAATTTGTTTTTTGGCTGAAAACTAGATTTTATACATAGTAACAAATGTCAACAAATCAGAAAAATAAAGTTTTAACAAAATGAACGAATGCATTTGTTTAATTCAGATTCATTATGAATAGTTGGTTGTTGTGGAGCGGGCAGTAGCCACTTCCTTAACAACCATCACTCATGTACTGTCAGATGGATCTGACAGCAGAATGGTGTTTTTCCCCCTCAATCCACACCAGGCCCTTCGGGTCTTTTTGAGGGGAACCCCATGCCAAAAAAAAGTGACATGGGGTCCTCCAAAAATCTATATCAGCCCCTTATTCAAGCATGCAGCCTGGCAGGCCAGGAAACAGGGGGGGGACAAATGAGCACCCACCCCCAGAGCATACCCAGCCACTTGCCTCCAACTTGGGGGGGGGGTCCCCTCCCTCCAACTTGGGGGGGGGGGTCCCCTCCCAAGTATCTTGTCCCCATGTTGATGAGGACAAGGGCCTCTTCCCCACGACCCTGGCCCATTGGATTTAAGGGTGCTTGGAGTAACTTATCGGAATCTGGAAATCTGAAAGCCCCCACCATGTGCATGAGTATGCAGCCGCCCACTCGTCAGCAACTAGCTATTCTGAACAAAACGAATGCCAAAGATCCGAAACAAATTCTGAAAATGAATTGGTTCAATTAATAAATGCATCCAACACGGAATTCTTCAATTAACAAATGTACCTGAAACAAAACAAAAATTAAAATTTGCGGCATGCACATGTTTACCACCCAAAATGCCTAGCATGGGCCTCAACTGGGGTGGGTAGGCCATGCACATGTTTACCACCCAAAATGCCTAGCATGGGCCTCAACTGGGGTGGGTAGGCCATCTAACCTCCAGAATCACATACAAGCTCACTGCTTTCACCCAGCAGCTAAGAGTGTGGCCTGCCTGCCCCCACCTTGTGTGCACGTGCACGGTTCAGCAGGGCGAAGAGGGGCTGTACTGGGCTGGGCGAGGGGGGCACTGAGCAGAGAGTGTGCTGCTAAGGGAAAGGGCTTGCATTGTCACCCTGCAAGTCCCCTGCGACACAGTGTAAAACCTACTACCTACTACCACCCAAAAACTACTACTACTACCACCCAAAACCTACTACCACCCAAAATGCCTAGCATGGGCCTCAACTGGGGTGGGTAGGCCATCTAACCTCCAGAATCACATACAAGCTCACTGCTTTCACCCAGCAGCTCAGAGTGTGGCCTGCCTGCCCCCACCTTGTGTGCACGTGCACGGTTCAGCAGGGCGAAGAGGGGCTGTACTGGGCTGGGCGAGGGGGGCACTGAGCAGAGAGTGTGCTGCTAAGGGAAAGGGCTTGCATTGTCACCCTGCAAGTCCCCTGCGACACAGTGTAAAACCTAATGTGACAGAGAGGCTGAACAGGCCATTGCAACCCCTACAACCCCTCAAGTTCCGTCCATGCCAAAGGGTTTCAAGGGAAAAGTGAGGTAGCATTCTTCATATCTCAGTACCCATCAGGCAGGAGGTTTATTGTTTTTTGGTATTGTAATTCTCAATGAACTACTGCTGTCGAGATCATTGAATCTTCCTGTCAGTATATCTACTTGCCTGCACATCCCGTATGGGTAAGCAGATATACTGACAGATCTGCAGGGGACCTACATGGCACCAACGATCTGCTGTTCCTTGGTGCAATGCTTTACAGGCTCCTGCAACCAAAAATAATAAATGCACATTTTTTTCACCTGCAAAAAATTGTACATTTATTATTTTTGGTCAAAAGGTGAATTTATCCTTTAAGCATTACCCATACCTGGCATTCTTCATTAAACCATAAAGGGTCAAAACCCTGTCAATTTATTTATGTTTTGCTCTCTTTCTGTTTTGGGAGATTTCCCTTTAGTTTTTGTCCAGGAAACTCAATAGGAAGGGAGAGGAAATCTTTCCAAAGTCAGGGGAAATCCTTTTATAAATTGTCATCAGAACAGCTGCCTCATTGGAAGATTTATCCTCACCGGATGATTGGTCAGTTGTGGCAGAAGAGCAGTGGAGGAGCGGGGTTATTGGTAGGCGTGGTCTCTTCTGTGCTGTAAAAGGCTCAGTGTGGCTTGTCTGCCCTGTTTCCACTCAGGACTGCAGATTTGTGTAATATATATTACAGGGGGCGGGACAGAATGTGAATATTAAAAAAAAAATGTAAGCAATCAAACAAAAAAAAATAATTCGTTTCCGTGTTGTTTAGGATTTGAGAGGAGGAAAGTTCAATTTCAGTGTGAGGTCTACTTATCTGAAGTAGAGAAAAATCAGGTCTCTTTCCCTGCCAGACAGTACTGTGTGGCAGAGCTGTGTAAATCTCAGGACTGGATAAACACAAATACAAATTTCTTTACAGGCAAAACAGCTCCTGTATATGTATTTAATCTGTGTATTTACTTGTTTTCCTGGATATCAGCCTTAATGAAAAGAGCTGTGTTATTTGTGTATTTTATTCCTGCCCTGAGGTTTGCGTTAACCCCTTGTCTACCAAAGTATGTTTATAAACATTCTTGTAGGCAAGGGGTTAAAACAAGCTTGATGTTTTTTTAAACTGGTGCAGCTTTCATTAAAAGTGATCCGGGCAGCTATAGAGCTACTGGATCACTTTTACAGTACCAAAAGTGCTTGCCCCCCCTTCCCTTTGGCACTAGCTACGTAGGAATTGGAGAGCCCAGAACCAAGGTAAAGTTCCCCAACCTGTCATTCAGGAAGAGATCAAGGAACATCTGTTCTCTGATCTTCTACCTGCCAGAGAAATGCAAAATGTGTATGAGACCTTATGGTCATCACTAAATTTCAGGTCTATATATTATAGGAAAACCTATATTGAGGAAAATATGAAGACTTCCATTACTAACCCCTTGATCTAAAAATACAAGCTGCCTGAATGTCATGCTTATCCAAAGGCTTCAAGCGGTATTAAACCAAAAGCAAACATTTATTATATTGCAGCTTACCAATTCTTAGATGTGATGGTTGCATTAGATTCCTTTTTTAGACTTCTATTTTCACCTGGTGACCCAGCCAGAAAGTCTGTTTTGTGTTTTTTTTTGTTTTTTTTAAAGAACAAGCTCTCCAGAAGAATGTATCAGTTACAGAGATGAGAAAAACAATTTAACACTAACAGGGGTGCTTACAATGATCAGCTTTTTTTTCTTTATGTAAAACGTTTATCCTAAAAGGATAAAAACTGTTTCCTGTAAGCTCAGTCTGGGACAAAAAATAGGCCCAGGCGTTTAAGACTCAGCAGCCCATTTTTTTAAAATCAAATTTGAATAAACTTGAAATTAATTAATTTGCTGGCACCCAGACCTCTCCTAAATGTTCATTTTAAAAATGCCAAAATGTTATCAGTGTAACAGTGTGTAATGTCAATAGGAAAATTGGGATTGTTAATAGTATAGATCAGCGGTCACTAAATGGTGGACCGCGGTCTGAGAATGGCCCCAGCAGTGCTCCCTTCTGGACCGTCAGCCTGCAATGACAGATCTGCCACTGAGCAGGGCGGTCATCATGACATGACATCACGTGTGCACCCAGCCCCTTGCAGCTCACTCTCTATGGCTCCTGCATCTTACCTGTACACAAGCATCCTTCAGCAAGGATCCCGGATCAGCTCCTGTCTGCCCTCAAGGTAGGATGAAGTCTTACAGGGGCACTCTGATGGGCACAACATAGCATGTACCCATCGGAGTGCCCCTTAACATAAAATGTACCCATCAGAGTGCTCTTTAATATAACTGTGCCCATCAGCATGCCCCTTATTTTATGTTAAGGGGAACTCTAACGGGCCCATTTTATATTAAGGGACACTCTGATGGGCACATGTTATGTTAAGGGGGCACAAATGGGCACATACTGTGGAAAGGGGCACTCTGATGGGCACATGTGATGGAAAGGGGCGGTCTTATGACGAATATGGTGGAAAGGGGTACTTTGAGTGTAAGGGGGCACTCTGACAGGAATACCTGATGTAAGGTGGCACTGCGATGGGGACACCTGATGTAAAGAGGTTCTCTGATGGGGACAACTGATGTAAAGGAGCACTCTGATGGGTACACCTGATGTGATGGGAATACATGATGTAAAGCTGCACTCTGATGGAGACACCTAATGGGGGCACACTGATGGGCACACCCTATTCGGACCTCGGCCAGAAGAAAATTTTAGTGACCGGACCTCCTTGAATTTTAATTTAGATGATCGAAATTAAAAATCAGAAAGGATCTTCCAAAGCCAATGAGACTGTTTAGCAGGCAAATCTTGGCAGATTAAATGGTGCCAACTGCACTGAGCTAAAGGCTGCTCCTCATCTCCTGCTATGTCATCTAGAGTTACTTTGGACAGGTTGAGGGTACCCTCTTTCTTTTTAAATTACACTCTGATTAAGTTTTTTGCAAGATATAAATATTACACAAAGCACAATCTGAAATAACAGATACACAAAACTGGAATATCAGACACATAAATACCCCTATACCTCCCTGGAAGATCAGACACATAAGTACCCCTCTTCCCTCCGAGAAGATCAGGCACATAATTACCTCTCCCCCCTCATGTAATATCAGACACATAAGTGTTCCACTGCCCTCTTCCAGGAAGATCAGACACACTCAGTAAGTACTCCTATACCTCCATGGAAGATCATACACATAAGTATCCCTCTTCCTACCTGGAAGATCAGACACATAAGCACCCCTATATTCCACTGGAAAATAAGACACATAAGTACCCCTATACCCCCCTGGAAGATAAGACACATAAGTATTGCTCTGCCCCCTTTCTGGAAGATCAAACACACAAGTACCCCTCTGCCTCCTGGAATATCGGACACATCATTATTCCTCTTCCTCCTTGGAAGATCAGACACATAAGTCCCCCATTCCACGGTACCCACCTTGAATGCCACCAGCAGGGTGCAGTTTCAGTGGAGGGGGCAGCACTGAGCAGATGGAGTTTGGGCTGTTGATCCTGACCAGCTCGGCTGGGTGGTTGGCGATGATCTCCACCATGGTCCGGTTTTCATGCGCCTGTAGCCTAGGCACTGGCAGAGCCACTTCCTGCTGCTGGGGCTGCTGTGGGCTGGGCTCAGGGCTGATATCCCTCATCTTACCAGGTTGCAGGCTGCTAGAGGGCAGGCTGAACCTCTAGCTGGTGTTGGGATCTAGGGGAATAGGCATCAAACCAGCCATCGGTTATTGGCAGGGCTTGCAGGCAGAGAACAGTAGAAGGGACAAGATCGTACTGTCGGGTGCTCAGTACATAACTCACATTACTGCAAATGAGAACAAAAGAAAGCGCACCAACCTTGCACATTACCTCAATAAAAAATGTGACGTTATTAAAATACAGTGTATACTCACAAATGTAGCAGTATAAAACGCATGTAAAATCCAAAATTGGAAAACTGGAATATGAGACACTGATGAAAAGGGGATCTCCCTTCGAAACTCGTCAACTGTACTCTGAGTGTCTAACACTTCGGTAGGATTTGCACGTGTCTCATATTCCAGTGTTCCAATTTTAGATTTTAGATGCGTTTTATACGGTTACGTTTGTGAGTATACACCCCATTTTATTAAATTAAAATTTTTTATTGAGGTAATGTGCAAGGTTGATGCACTTTGTTTTGTTCTCATGTGCAGTATTGGTCGGGCTCCCCCAGCCTTGTTTAACCACCTCCCGCCTGCCATATAGTAATATGACGGGCGCAAGGTGGTTCTTTCGTTCTGGGAGGACGTCATATGACGTCCTCCCATTCTCACTGCGCATGCGCGGCTCAGGGAGCGCGCAGCGCGACGATCGGCTGTGCGCTGTGTCCCTCGGACACAGCGGATCACCGATCACGGAAAGAGCCGAAGATGTCGGCTCGGTCATGTGATCAGCTGTGTCCAATCACAGCTTATCACATGTAAACAGGGAAATGCCGGTTATCGGTATTTCCCTCCTCTCAAACTGTCACGCTGACAGCTCGAGAGGAGAGGAGAGCTGGTAATCGGCTTTCCGCGGAGGGGACATGTACACTGATCATCAGGGCACTGATGATCAGTGTGCCCTTATGATCAGTGCAGCCCCAGCAGTGCCACCTCTCAGTGTCCATTAGTGCCTTATATCAGTGCCACAACACTGCCACATATCAGTGCACACCAGTGCACATCAATGCCAGATATCAGTGCCCATCTGAGCTGCCTTTCACTGTCACCCATCAGTGCCAATCAGTGCCACCTATCAGTGCTGCCAATCAGTGCCGCCTATCAGTGCCAGTCAGTGCTGCCTATCAGTGCGCATCCGTGCCACCTATCAGTGCCTGTCAGTGCCGCCTAACAGTGCCTGTCAGTGCCGCCTAACAGTGCCAGTCAGTGCTGCCTAACAGTGCTGCCTATCAGTGCCATGTATCAGTGCCATGTATCAGTGCTGCCTTTCAGTGCCCATCAGTGATGCCTGTCAATTCCCATCAGTGCCACCTACCAGTGCCTCCTCATCAGTGCCCATCAGTGCAGCCTATCAGTGCCCATCAGTGCAGCCTCATTAGCGCACATCATTGAAGGAGAAAAATTACTTATTTACAAAATGTTATAACAAAAACTAAGAAAAAACATTTTTCTTTCAAAAGTTTCAGTGGTTTTTGGTTTGTTTAAGAAAAAATAAAAAACCCAGAGGTGATTAAATACCACCAAAATAAAGCTCTATCTGTCACAAAAAAATGATAAAAATTGCATATGGGTACAATGTTGCATGACCGCGCAATTGTCATTCAAAGTGCGACAGGGCTAAGAGCTGGAAATTGGCCTGGGCAGGAAGGGGGTAGAAGTGCCCTGTAGGCTAGTGGTTAACAGCTGCACAACCTTTGATCCATTGATGGTCGAACTCCCATAGAGGTTGATCCATCCACCAATTTCTGATCTGGGTCCCTGAGCGCAGGAGGTGCTGTTTCTGCATAATTCACATTAGTCAGATCTTGGGACATGCAGCCAGGCAGCCCCAGCCAACAGGGTAAATGTGCCCTATAGCCAGTCCAGGCTTGTATGTAACTGCTTATAAAGTTTTAGCTAGAGTTTAGCTTCAAGTTACTAGTGTAGCACTACCCTCTTAGGGATTGCTGATGAATTTGGGTCCCCCTATAGTCCTGCACAGTCAGTCAGTTAGCATTTTTCACACAAGCTTTCATCCATAGACAGGAAGCAGGCCTTGAGCATTGGTTTTGTTTTTTAATTGAGGGAATTAAACTTGGATGGGGTAAGGGGTGTATAGGATGCGCAAAGGCATCCGAAATCTGAGGACAACTTCCTGAACTATTCACAACTTCTGACACAGTCTCTGTTGGAGGGCTAGCGAGCAGCTCCATTGGTACCACCCCAGACCCTAGATGAACTCCTCTTAACCCAGCAATCTGCAGACTTTCTTCCTGAGTGGGGGATGTGGCTCCTGTTCCTTTACGTGGATAAGAGTGACTAGCAGAGCACTAATCTGGTTTCCCACCAGAGTGTTCCTTCCCCTATCTGCCCAGGGGGGTGTAGGTGTTCTCATTCAGATGCTCTCCTGTACCTCTTGCGGGATGGTTACTGCTACCAGGCCTATCAGCCGGGCTGTTCCTTGCATGCCATACAGGTGGTCCTCTCTCAGGGGGCCAGTAAGTCCTGCGTTTTCCTCCTCTTTGATTCCAGGCTCGCAGGCTTCCTGGCAGCCTTCCTCCTCCAGCCTCACATCTTCCTGCCTCTCACTCCGCTTCCACCACCGCACTCCACTCCTGCTACTGGGCAGGCTCCATCACTTTTAAGGAAGTCCAGCCCCTTGCCAAGCCTCCTGTTGTAGATTCCAAAAAAGTGCAGCCAACTACTCCTCAGATCCAGCCACTGCCTCCAAGGCCCTCCTCCAAAAGCCTCAGAGCAGGGGGAAATTCCAGAGGAGCTGACCTGCAGAGTCTCTCCGTTCTGATCAAAATGTGACTCCTCTGACTGTCTCAGCTGAGCTGCTAATCAGCTCCTCACTAGCCATCAGGGTCTATCTCCCCCTAGCTAAACTAGGAGGGTGCTACACTAGTTTATTTAAAACTGCTAGTACATCTAACACTCCCCCCCAGATGAACAATGTTGCTGTCCAAAAGTGCCCCCTGTGCTTCATCCAGAGTGGGGGAATTTTAATAGAGGAGGTGTTACTGGCCAGATCACCAGGTGAAAAAAGGAGGGGAAAAAAGCATAAAAAAAGAAAACTAATGCAGCCACCACATCTAATGATTGGTAAGCTGCAATATATTACATTTTTGGTTTAGGGCTTAATACCACTTTCAACATTTTCTGAGCAAGCAGATCAGAAGTTTTGACTTCAATCTGAAATGTTTGCTGTGTATTTGCTTCATGTCAGTGATAAAGAAAGTATTGAAGTCAATAGAAGCAGCCAGGTGATTAGCATTTTCATTAAAGGGGAGTCAAAGGAAGCCCACAGTCTGCTTTAACATAATGCAGCTTCCCTCTCTGTGCACAAATCTCCAGCCAGCTGGTACACTGGTATACACAGGTGTCTATTAGCATAGCACAAACCATTCATAATTAGCCGAGATACCCAAAGATAACGCCGCAGGTCCATCCGTATTCCAAGCCGCCATACAACGCACAGGTGCAAGCTTGCCTCCTGCCAAATAACAGCGCAAAACAATAAAAGCTTAATGCGGCCTAAATGTGCTGTGCACAAAGCCACCCAACCGATGAGGCAAGAGCTCCCAGTGGTGACGGATTTTTGAGGAATTCTAATTAACATGCAGTTAATCAGCTAGCATTGCTGTGTGTATTGCTAAGCCCTAATTGATTAATAGTGCTTTATTCAAATCCAAAGACTCTTTAGGAATTTTGAGTTTTTTGAAGGAGAACTGGCTAGATGGGTTGATTGGCTGCATTCTACATAAATGAAAGCCTAGCTCCAGGAACATTACATTTGTTAATTATAGAGTGAATACATTGGGGAGATTTAACCCTCACTTCCTGTTTGTGAGATGTCTGTACAATAAATGTGGAGGGCATTGTCAATGGGATTGGAATGCCCAGATAGCAATAAAAACCATTGCTACCTCACCCTATCTCTTTTCTCACTTTCCTACAGGAGGAATTTCCAATCTCTTCCTATCCTGCCAGAGAGAAAGGAGGAAACCTACTCAATAAGTTTAAGTTCACACCTTTGCATGTTGGGAACATGCACAAAATCATGCGCTTTCCCAACATGCACAGAAACATGCTGCCCTTTAGCAGATGCGCAGTGGTGCCATTAATTGTTATTTAAAAATCAAAAAATGTGGCGCTACTCATAAAACTTAAAAATTACTAATCAAAAAGAAAAAAAATATATATAACACATACAATACACCTCGTGAAATAAATACACATATAATAATCAAGTGGTCATAGTGATCAGAAAATATAAATTAAACTAATATCATAAAAAACATAGTGTATAAATATCGTGTATTAACAATCTTTGTGACAGTTTCTAGCACATGAGAGCAATAAATAATGATAATTAAACTGTGATCAATCATGCAAATAAAGTGCAAAATATGTCACACTAAAACACAAACAAAAATAAAAAATGTGTAGACAAAAGTCCAATGGGTGGGTGACACCACTACTGCAATTGCAAGCACACGTGATCATAAAGTGACTCCAGGTGTAGAAACTCCAACACACGGCTAGATTAGCCTCTCACCTCCAGGCTTCGACCCGTGAAGGTCAAAGCGTATAGTGGGATCAAACCCTCAAATCCTCTCAGCATCTACTGATATCCACTGATCCACTTTCCCCATCCATAGATATCCTTCTCTAGGGGTCGATGATCAAGCAGTGGCTCCTCTTATGGGATATGGGTATGTGCCAAGAAAATAAACACAATCTCCCATAGTGTAGCAGGTAAATTTAATGAGAATCAAACCATAAACATATGGAGACAACTCACATCCGTCCTCAAAGATGACAGCTTTACAACCATATGCTTTTGGGTGTAATCTGCATGGGTGTACAGGAATCAAGAAAAGGTGCACCAAGATGGCCACCACGCCAGAGGTGCGACAACACGTTAGGCCGACGCGTTGCGTCACAATATCATGTGACTTCCTCAGGGCTCTTATTTATTGTTATTTGCCCCCCAATACATCTGAAAATGCATGTTTCCAAATGCACCACACCGCAAGGTGCCGCAGCTCAATGTGGTTTGGTTTGCCACATTTTTGTAAAAGATTCAGGACTTCTTTTCTGCATTGCTCATACATAGGACAGCCCACTGAAATGAAAGGGCTTCCCTACATGCTATGCACAGGAACGCACTCGTGCGCAATTGCACCCGCATGGTGTGAACCAAACCTAAGGACAAAGACAGCGCTAGAGATGATGTTTGGGCTTGCCATTACTATGCATTCATGGCAAGTTCATGGCAAATTCCTGGGATCTGCGAAGTTCCCACATTGCAAATATTTGGATGAAAAGTTTGTAGGCTTGCTACCAGAAATAGGGAACAACCTATGTATGTAGTAGCCTTTTCCCTGGTTAGCTGAGCTAAATAATAATTTGAAGGAATTGATAATCCAGACCCTTTCTATAAAGGGGTGGGCTCACAGCAGCCATATTTTGTTGCAGACTTCACTTGAAGTGAATCTACAGGTTGTAATTTTTTTTTTAAATAACAAATATGTTTTATTTATCTGCTCCGTGTAATGGTTTTGCACAGAGCAGCCCTGATCTTCTTCTTTTTGGCTCCCGCACCGGTGTTCCTGGCTTCCCCCTGCTGAGTGCCCCCACTAGCAAACCTCTTGCTATGAGGGCACTTGAGCAGGCACGCATCAAGCCATGCTCCTGTGAATGGACATGTCCAGTCACTCACAGAGTGCAGCTTGGCCCTGCCCCAGCTCTCTCCTTATTGGTTCACTGGCTGTGATTGACAGCAGCAGGATCCAATGTCTCCCGCTGCTGTGTGAGCCAATGAGGAGAGAGAAACTTGAGAGAGCTGCTGCTGTCTTGCACATCCCTGGATTGACATGGGGCTCAACCACTCAGGTAAGTGTAAGGGGGGGCTGCGCCCAGAGCATTTTTTACCTTACTGCATAGAATTCATTAAGGTAAAAAAACCATCTAGAACCACTTAAAAAAAAAAAAAAATATATATATATATATATATATATATATATATTGGTAGTGGTAGATGTCCCCCATACCAGTATCTGGCTTCCCATGCCTTATGTTTGACAGTAGCTTACTTATCAGACCTACATATGGCCAGATGTGAATAACAAGGTTCGCTCCTTATAGAATTCAGTGGGGTTCATTGCAAAGTTCACAGACCTTGAACATCGAGCAAGATTCACGAAATTTGCAAAGCGAACCCAGGTAGATTTGTTCATCCCTAGACAGCAATATAAACCTAAGAAAGGCTCTAATTTTCCCAACCGTCTCCAAAGCTAATTTGCTAGGGTTGGGCAAAACTAGTTATTACAAAAAATTAATACACTCCTGCGCCACAGAATAATCTCCAACCCAGGTATGAAATGCTGCTGTTCACCAGTGTAAAACACCAAATAAAAAACAAAAATATATAAACAGCGCAAACCAATACCTTAAATATAAAGTAATATTATAGTGTCCAAAAAAGAATATTATAAATTAAAATATCAATAAATGAAATGTGTCCATAATAACTCAAAAATAAATATATGTGTCCATAATTACTCAAAAAATATTCTTTATATATTCAAAATCCTTCCTCCCAAACTCCACAGTGCTTGAACAAAGAAATATTCTTCTGTGATAAATGCTTCCACCATCCACCAGTGCAAACCGACATAAACCGCATTCACCAGATATTGGTGAATAGTAGGCCTTTTAGGACTTTCAGGCATCCTATACCCCCTCTATAGCCTCCAGACCTCCATTCCACCATGCAGAGCTAGTTATTACTTAAAATAAATGATTCTTACATCTTACATAGTTACATAGTTAGTCTGACTGAAAAAAGACAAAAGTCCATCCAGTTCAACCATAGAAAAAAAAAAAAAAAAGTTATTATCCTACACCCACAGTTGATCCAGAGGAAGGCAAAAAAACCCCAGCAAAGCATGATCCAATTTGCTCCTGCTGGGATAAAAATTCCTTCCTTCAACTTTACCTATAAATGTTATATCCAGTTATATTCTGTGTATCTAAGAAATAATCCAGGACTTTTTTTAAGCAATCCACTGAGCTGGCCAGAACCAACTCTTGAGGGAATCTATTCCACATTTTCACAGCTCTTACTGTGAAGAAACCTTTTTGTGTTTGGAGATTAAATTTATTTTCCTCCAGACGTAAAGAGTGCCCCCTTGTCCTCTGTGATGACCTCAGGGTGAATAACTCTACACCGAGTTCACTATATGAACCACTGATGTATTTATACATGGAGATCATATCCCCCCTTATGTATTATACATGGAGATCATATCCCCCCCTTATGTATTATACATGGAGATCATATCCCCCCCTTATGTATTATACATGGAGATCATATCCCCCCTTATGTATTATACATGGTGATCATATCCCCCCTTATGTATTATACATGGAGATCATATCCCCCCTTATGTACTATACATGGAGATCATATCCCCCTTATGTATTATACATGGAGATCATATCCCCCTTATGTATTATACATGGAGATCATATCCCCCTTATGTATTATACATGGAGATCATATCCCCCCTTATGTATTATACATGGTGATCATATCCCCCTTATGTATTATACATGGAGATCATATCCCCCCTTATGTATTATACATGTTGATCATATCCCCCCTTATGTAATATACATGGAGGTCATATCCCCCCTTATGTATTATACATGGAGATCATATCCCCCTTATGTATTATACATGGAGATCATATCCCCCTTATGTATTATACATGGTGATCATATCCCCCCTTATGTATTATACATGGAGATCATATCCCCACTTATGTATTATACATGGAGATCATATCCTCCCTTATGTATTATACATGGAGATCATATCCCCCCTTATGTATTATACATGGAGATCATATCCCCCCTTATGTATTATACATGGTGATCATATCCCCCCTTATGTATTATACATGGAGATCATATCCCCCCTTATGTATTATACATGGTGATCATATCCCCCTTATGTATTATACATGGAGATCATATCCCCCCTTATGTATTATACATGGTGATCATATCCCCCCTTATGTATTATACATGGAGATCATATCCCCCCTTATGTATTATACATGGTGATCATATCCCCCTTATGTATTATACATGGAGATCATATCCCCCCTTATGTATTATACATGGAGATCATATCCCCCTTATGTATTATACATGGAGATCATACCCCCCTTATGTATTATACATGGTGATCATATCCCCCTTATGTATTATACATGGAGATCATATCCCCCCTTATGTATTATACATGGTGATCATATCCCCCCTTATGTATTATACATGGAGATCATATCCCCCCTTATGTATTATACATGGTGATCATATCCCCCTTATGTATTATACATGGAGATCATATCCCCCCTTATGTATTATACATGGAGATCATATCCCCCCTTATGTATTATACATGGAGATCATACCCCCCTTATGTATTATACATGGAGATCATATCCCCCCTCATGTATTATACATGGAAATCATATTCCCCCCTTATGTATTATACATAGAGATCATATCCCCCCCTTATGTATTATACATGGAGATCATATCCCCCTTATGTATTATACATGGAGATCATATCCCCCCTTATGTATTATACATGGAGATCATATCCCCCCTAATGTATTATACATGGAGATCATATCCCCCCTTATGTATTTTACATGGAGATCATATCCCCCTTATGTATTATACATGGAGATCATATCCCCCTTATGTATTATACATGGAGATCATATCCCCCCTTATGTATTATACATGGAGATCATATCCCCCCTTATGTATTATACATGGAGATCATATCCCCCCTTATGTATTATACATGGAGATCATATCCCCCCTAATGTATTATACATGGAGATCATATCCCCCCTTATGTATTTTACATGGAGATCATATCCCCCCTTATGTATTATACATGGTGATCATATCCCCCCTTATGTATTATACATGGTGATCATATCCCCCCTTATGTATTATACATGGAGATCATATCCCCCTTATGTATTATACATGGAGATCATATCCCCCCTTATGTATTATACATGGAGATCATATCCCCCCTTAATCTCCTCTTCTCAAGAGAGAATAAATTCAGTTCCTCTAATCTTTCCTCATAGCTGAGCTCCTCCATGCCTCTTATCAGTTTGGTTGCCCTTCTCTGTACTTTCTCCAGTTCCCCAATGTTCTTTTTGTGAATTAGTGCCGAAAACTGAAGCGCATATTCCAGATGAGGGATAACTAATGATTTGTACCGGGGGAAATGATATCTCTCTCTCTGGAGTCTATACCTCTTTTAATACAAGAGATGATTTTGCTCGCTTTAGAAACCGCAGCTTGGCATTGCATGCCATTATTAAGTTTGTGATCTACCAGAACGCCCAGATCCTTCTCCACCATTGATTCCCTCTGTTGTACCCCCCCCCCCCAGTATGTATGATGCATGCATATTCTTAACCCTCAAGTAGGGATTAGAGTAGTTCATTAAAATAATGTATATCTAATCCCAAGAACAGAAGTGTAATATATTGCAGGGAACATGATATATGTGTATGCTTCATATACAGGTATATACTCCGATCAGCCAGAGCCTTATAATCACCCACCTAATAATGAGTAGGTCCCCCTTTTGCTGCCAAAACAGCCCTATCCTGTCAAGCATTGACTCCACTAGACCTCTGAAGGTATGCTGAGGTATGCTGAGATAATTACTTGTGTAGCAGCTAGTGACATCACCGGCACATGTGCTTTGAAGGAATGGCATACTCGTGCCATTCCTTCGGTGCTCTGTGCCGTTGCAGTGACTCCCACATGCATGGATGGGAGTAACAGCCATTCAATCTGCTGGAGCCCGCGATCCTGGAAGGAAGACCGGAAGAAGATGGAAGCCCTTTTAGCGGTGACATTGCGCAGCTGGAGGGCTTTGTTTTAAGGTCATTTTCACATAATGTGCTAATATGCAGTGCATTGTACTATTATATACTATTATACTAGCACATTATAACATTGACTTACAGGGGGAAAAGTATTTTTTTTTCTTTGGACACTTTAAGTCCTTTAAGTTCTGAGGTGGGACCTCCATCACTACCAAAAAGGAGGATTTCTACCTTCTCTGGAGTCCAGCTTTAAAGGATAAATTCACCTTTCATAACGTGTTACACCCATACTCAGGGTGTAACATGTTATGAATGCACCGCCCCCCCACTTTGAGAACTAGCGGGGGATCTTTTTCCCCTTTGCTAGCTGTCAAATGTTAAAGAAACGCGGCTGTGCGGGGTTCCGCCCGACCGGCCGCATCACTCATTCACGGAACACAATGAGAACTAGTGGGGATTTTTTCCCCCTTGCTAGCTGTCAAATGTAAAAGAAACGCGGCTGTGTGGGGCTCCGTCCGACCGGTTGCTTCCCTCATTCATTGTGTTCTGTGAATGAGAAACTACAAGTCCCAACAGCCTTAGTGGCTGTCGGCTTGTAGTTCTCAATGAACTACCACAGCACTGCGGAGCACCGTGGTAGTTAATTGAGCCTTCCTGTCAGTATGTCTGCTTGCCCGTACATCCGTATGGACAAGCAGATATACTGACAGGTCTGCAGGAAACCTGCATGGCACAAGCTGATCACTGATGCAATGGTTTAGAGGCCCCTGCAACAAAAAATAATAAACACACATTTTTTTGCCTGAAAAAAAAAGTGCATTTATTATTTTTTGTATAAAAGTGAAATTATCCTTTAAACAAAAGGATTGCTTTATTGCTGGAGGACCTCTTTAATTCTTCTACTTTGCACTTCATTAGATTTAATCCTTCATAACAGCAATTTTGAAGCCGTACCCTCTCAATTTTTGCAGGTAGATGAGAGGGGATTGGGCTATAAATAGAGGGGGTTTAAAAAGAATTCCTGCCTTTGTAAATGTTCTCATTAAGAGATGATGAATCGGCAGTGGTAAAAAGTTTTTCTCCCAAGCACAGAATAGGTTTCAGAAAATGTCTTGCATGGGAATCGTTCAGTGTCTGCAGTTCGGCTGACAAAATAAAATGCTGCAGTTAATTAACAACATTACGCATTATTTCACATCTTCATATTTCAGCATTTTCACCAGGGAAGTGTATTCTTTCTTAAGTGATAAAATGTTTTTCATTTTATAAAGAATGTATCACGGTATCGGAGAAGACTTTGCTGACTTGGCTTTGAAGGTGAAAGATCCAGGGCTTTTGTCTTTATCCATCCTCCAGTGTATGACAAGCCACTTACTGAAAAAATAACAACATTACTCATGTACCCCAAAAATGAATATTTCATGTCCATACCATCATCCCTAAATTCCATTAATTCCAAAAAAAAACAAACAAAACCAATACCAGTGGACTAGTATTCAGTCTTCAGTAGCCTTTTTGAAGCACATTGAAGTCATGAAATATATGAAATACACAAAATATCTCTCATAAAAATGAATCCAGGGTCTATATACTTTGTGAATCATTGTAAAAATCAACATGCAATATGTAGATATTAAATGTTGAAAAGGTTGTATGCTTCTAACATGAAAAAATGAACAAAACATGCCCCTCTATAGTGTATACGTGCCTCGATCCAGAGCACTTAATGTTATTTCTGTCTGCTGTCTCTTCCCTCTGCTATGTGCATGAGTCCCTTCTGACAGGTTATGCTGACACCACAGAATCCCAAGGTACAGCCCCAGCCCCCATCCAGCACACAGATTGTGATTAACAGCCTCAGCTGTGCATTTAAGACTGTATAGAGGGAGGGGTGTATTTCCCTCCATTCACATCTCAGATTACACTCAGCTCCCTGCTCTGTGCTCAGCAGTATGTGACATCAGATCCTGACCCCCTGCCTGTTAGAATTCTGAAATACTGTGCAAAAGCTGTGCTTTAGAAGGCTGTAGAGAAGAGAGGGCTATAGATAAACAGATACAACTTATGTAGGATTTTCCCAATCTCTGTATATCACCTGAGGCTAGTCACTTCACTGGGTATATGTAAGGTTTTATAACCATTTTAAGGGTCAGGTCACACCTGAATGGGACAGACATTGGTTTGCATTCCTGTGCAATTCCTGCAAGTTCTTGTGCATTGCGATTTTATAGCTCGCTGCAAATCACCAGGGGAATACAGAAAAAGTTGTGGATGCACTACTTCTCAAAAATTGGTGCTGCGGTACCTAGGGATCTGGTGCCAGAAAGCACAGTGCATTTGCAGTCTGCATTTGGGATGCCATATACAGTACATTACATTGGCCCATGCTGCAGATCACATTGGCAGCACTTTTTGAGTAGGGTGCAGGAAATACACACGGTACGTGCCTTTCCTGCACCGTAACCTGGTGTGAACCTGTCCTATGTCCAACCAGGATCAGTAAGTGGGTATATGGTACCAGAAAACAATTTGAAAAAACATGGACACTAAACTATTGGGTACCGGCAATGTAAATAAAGTGTAAACATTTTTTATGAGAGATATTTTGTATATTTCACGTATTTCATGACTTCAGTGTACCAAAAAAAGTCCCACTGGTTTTGGTTATAATATTAGACTTAATGAGGAAAGTTTGTGTATATCAGGGGTGTTAAAGCTTCATTGGGTGCATGTTTGTTCTGAGTTAGCAACTTATTGTATAGCGAAGGAAGGATAAAAATGACAGCCCCTGGATTCTGGACAAAGGGGTCAGCAACATTAGCGTTTTTTTCTGACCTGCTCCTTTAAGAAAAAAATTTGTATGAATGAGTGAAAATGAGATTTTTATTTCCCTGAAATTCCACTTCTTGAGGGTTACAGATGCTTAACTGTTTAATGCTTTAATAAATGTAATAATCTACAGAAAGAAAATATAAAAAGTTAAAGAGTATCTCAACCCAGAACCGAAACAATTGAGTACTGTCCGTGATACTTTTTTTATTTGCACTAACATACAATTTTGAGGACAAGCTTTCAGGGAACGGGGAATGTCCCCTTCTTCAGGTCCAAGCAGTACTGAACACAAAGGTTTAGCAGAATGTTAGAAGAGAGGATGAAAAAAAAGAAGAACAGAGATAAGACACGTGTCTTATCTCTGTTCTCTTTTTTTTTTAATCCAGAACCAAAACTGTAATATATTGCAGTTTACCGATCATTGGATGTGGTGGCTGCACTCATTTTTGTTTTGTTTTTTTCCATGCTGTTTTTCTTTTAGTTTTGTAGCACCCTCCTAATGTAGGATGCTAGGCAAATTTAATTTTTATTATTATTTTAACGATCAGGGGAGTAGAGATTGTTTGTTCTTGCTTGATCAGGGTCTTACAGCCTGGGCGACTGATTGCTTCCCCCTGCCTCTGAATGGAGTTTCCAGTGCTTAGGGAAGGAGAATTCAAAGAACCAGTCAGAATACTTATCAGGTTCCAGCCAATCCCTGGAGTGTCCAGTAGGGGGCTGGTATGGAGATAAATAGTTTGAGACACTGAACAACAGGGTTCCTTCTCCCCAGGCACAGGGCTTCTGTAGTCAAGCAGCCCATAGACCATGCATCTCTAGAAGGCCTCAGAAGCCCCAAGAGTAAGGCAACATTCACACTGAGCTGAGCAGTTTCAGGTGTTTATTTAAGTGTTTTTGAGCATTTTCTGAGCAGATTTACAAATATTATAGCCGTTTTTCAGGTGTTTTTATGTAGGCATTTTTGCTGTGGCCAATAGAACCCTGTGTAGATGTGTCCTAGGCACATACAACAGGAAAACCAGAATCAAGCACATGGCTGCTGTACACAGAAGTTCTGTACCTTTCTCCTTGATCTGGGGAGCAGTGTAGCTGTTCCACTGGGGCAGCAAGTTTTGTCCCAATTCTGCTCTGGTGGGTATTGCCCAGCTCTTACATAGCACCCTCTAGTGTGCTACTAGAGTAGTGTAGGTAAATCTATGGTGAATGACACATGGTAGCTGTGTGAGTCTGTAAATTAGGTTGGGTTACTGCAGGTCAGGATGGCTTGACAGGTTTGGATTCTATCGCCTCCACCTAGTTCTGGAGGACCAAGGAATCTTCCAGAAGCCAGTGGGCAGAAGGGGTGGAGACCTAATGTGTATGTTTATGGGAGTTTAACCAATATCAGGTTTGGAGGTCCTGGTAGAGTGGTGAAACCAACCCATAAATATGGGAGAGTCAAGCTGGCACGGCAGTTGTCAGCTGGAAGATGGAGTGCTGAGGAGGCTGTTGATGGCCTGGGAGGGGTCCCCTAGGTCTAAGGGGAGAGACTGCCACATGTAGCAAGCCATTAAAGGACAGCACTGTGCTTAATCCTTTATCCTTGTCCTGGGAGATCTTAAGAGCAGCCAGAAGGGCTGGTAGTGTCTGCAGGCTGTGGGAGCAGTTCTACAGGGGAGAGGCGACATCTCTGCATGTAGTTTGCAACAAACTAAGCTAACTTTTAGGTGGGAAAAAAAGCACACAGGTGGCACAAACACCTAGGTTTATTAAAATGTTTAAAAAGACAAAAAACATACAAACTTAGCACATAAAAATCCTGTAAGTTTGTGAGTATGCTTTTGTCTTTTTAAACATTTTAATAAACCTTGGATAATGCGCTAGGTGTTTGCTCCACCTGTGTACTTTTTTCCAGTTCGTTGATCTGAGGAGGGCTGCATCTCTGGGACTTTATCCATAGGTCATTCACACACCTGATTCCCTGGCCTCTCCCTGATATTGACCCCTTCGAGGTGCTGGAGAGTTAGTACTTTTAGGCAGGCTGTGAGTCCCTAGCCTGTAAGGGGCAGTTGCTACTGATACGTAATGACTGACCACTTTCAAGGAAAAAAACAGACCAGGATCGGTTTCTGTAAATAGGAAGGAAATCTTCCCTGTATCAAGCTCATGGACTGTTAAGCGACTGTGGATGCAAGTGTGGAAAATGCATGTTGCCTGGCTGTGCGAAGCTTAGAAGGATTCAGAAACAGAGTGGCCCTCAAGAGGGTAGTGCTACACTTATAATGGAGATCTCTGTGATCATAGATCCAGGGGTGGCCACGAATGAGAACATTGATTGTCTCAACTTCCAGAAGCAGACCGTCCTCCATTTTGATTACAAGATGTGTATTTATAAGGTGTAGAGTGATGGTAGAAAAGGGGAGGGGAGCTGCCAGGGGCGGACTGACAACTCATGGGGCCCCTGGGCAATAGGGGATCATGGGGCCCGTGTCCTCGTCCACAATCAAACCACACCCAAAAAAGCTTATGAAAGGTACCAGGGACATCTCATGGGGCCCCCTACTGACCCCGGGCCCTCGGGCAGTGCTTGAGTTCCCCAATGGTCAGTCCGCCCCTGGGAACTGCTGGTCGAGCTGAAAATGCCTGAAAAAAATGTTTTAAAAAATATGCTCAAAAAATTCTTGCTGTTCAGGTGTTTTCCATTCAAGTCTAGGAGCACAAAAATGCTCAAATCTGCCTGAAAAAAAAAGCATGTACTTTTCTGAGCCACAGGCATTTTGCTACAGTTGACAAAGCGCTCAGATGTGAACAGGGGCCATTGAAACGAATGGGATTTTTCTTGTTGAGCATTTCCGAGCATTGAGCTTCAAGATGAAAAATGCTCAAGTGCGAACAGAGCCTTAATGTACTTCACTCAAAAACTGACGGCAGAACCACACCACCAGGGATTTGGTCTCTCTCTCACCGGGTTGTGTCCAGAGGAAGCTGGAAGTCAGCAGCAGTCCTGGGGACTTAACCCTGAGTTGATCCTTGATTTTGAATGTTAGGAAGCTGCACTGGCTACCATTTACCCCTGGTTCACATCTGTGGGGGTGGTGCTGCTGTGGATCCGCACAAAAATCTGTGAAGCCACACCACCCGCACAGAGGAATGCGGACCCGCAGGCGGGTGCCATTAATTCTAGAGGTACACTGCCCGCACTGGAAAACGCAACCGTACTGGGAACAGAGATTCCCGTGCAGGCCGTGTTTCCAAAGAAGTGGAGGAACTTCTTCCCTGTGTGTCCTGGGGCACAGGAGTCCATTCAAATTAATGAGCTCTCGTGTCCGCGCAAAATGTGGCCCGCACTTTGAGAGTGAAGATTTTCAGATCACATATTGTAGAGGAAGGTGCATTGTAGCACAATATATCACTCTGGTATTCAGTTTTCACACCATAAACAGAGTCTCACAGTTTAGGATTGGTAGCACAGCATCTTAATTGTCTAAATGGTAATGGATATCTCCTGATTTGTGTTCATCATCAAAGGAAAACTGGCTTAAAAATCTTTTTTTTTCTTTTTTAATGTAGCTGTATATTTCTTGTTACTACAATAACCTACCACCAAAGAACAACCCAAAATAATTTCTCCTGCTCCTGATGTTCGTAGCGATACCACATATGTGTGGTTGTTTGCACCCGTAGTACGATCAAGAAACAAAAGTGGACAGGGCAACACAGTGGCTAAATGGTTAGCAATTCCGCCTGGCAGTACTCGGGTTGCTGGATCGAATCCGAACCACAGCACCACCTGCCTGGAGTTTGCATGTTCTCCCTGTGTCTGCGTGGGTTTCCTCCGGGTACTCTGGTTTCCTCCCACACTCCAAAGACATGCTGGTAGGTGAATTGGCTCCTGTCTAAATTGGCCCTAGTATGTGTATGTATGAATGTGAGTTAGGGACCTTAGATTGTACGCCCCTTGAGGGTTAGGGACTGATGTGAATGTACAATATATATCTATATATGTAAAGCGCTGCGTAAATTGACAACGCTATATAAGTACCTGAACTAACTAAATTTTGTGGTTTTTTTATCCTGCCACTAACTGACACTCATACTAGTTTAAAAATTGAAAAAAAAATTCTTACTAACAAAAAAAATAATACTGACCCTGATGTCAACCTTTGACCTTGACCCAAACACTAACCCTGGCACTGACCTAGATCAAATCTTGATCTAGGTATTTTTTACATTTTTAAATTTAATTACTTTTTAATTATTATTTTGTTATTATTTTTATTTATTTATTTATTTTACACACACTTGTTTTTTTTTCTCTCTGAAAGGACAGAGAGAGATACAATGATCGTTAGAACGGGACCCAGGGCTCTCAGTAAAGACCCTGGTCTCTGTTCTAGGAGTGCGCCATGAGGCGGACCTCCCAGCCTAAAGACAGGTACGCAAATTAGCGGCCCCGTGGCATAAAGCCCAATGAAGTGGAGTGCGTACCGTCGGCGTGAAGGGATTAATCTCCCACCAGAAGGGACTTTAGCTTACTACTGCTACTGCTGTTGCCTTAAAGCTGAAGTCTACGTTTGTTGCAAGCATGGACTTTGTTACAGCATATACTGAAGAATACCTAAATCCTTAAGTTATACATAGTTCTTGTTTTTGGAGTATACCACCTAATTCGCTCAACCCTATCCAGGATCTCCAAAAATAAAAACAACAATAACACTCCTAGACTGGTCATTGAAGAAAAATGTGAATGAGCCTATGACCCTGGTTGTGGGGCAAAACTTTTGGGAAGACCTGGACAGTATTCCTGCGGCCCTTATGGGTGTAGCACTACATACAGAAGATAGCTTGGGAGAAAGATAACTATTTTAATAAATCGTCCAAATCTCCACACATACAGCGCCACTCTAGACATGTACCTTGTGCAATCTCCATGGGCAGCATTTAAGGTTGGCACAAATAGGCTGTCTCCACTTACTACTGGAAGATATAGATGAAAAGGAACTGGACACCAAACATATTTTCTTTCTATGTCTTTTTGATTAAACCATCCATAATATACAGTAACTACTTCCATGATGTCCCTGTCCAAAGAGCACCTTGACTTAACGGGTTTCACCAGAACGGCTTGATCACAGGGTAATGAAATCATCCTCAGCAGGAAAAGAAGTGAGGGTGAAACTCTCTAAAAGCTCATTTGAACCAGATGCAGTCAAATGCGTTTAGAACCACAGTACAAATACATATGCAAGAGAACTGAATGTCTTCCAATGAGCCTAGTTTACACCATCGCAGTACATTTATGTTGCCTTTTTTTCACACATAAATATACTGGATTGCAGTGACTGCACTGCAAACACATGTGAATGGAAATCATGAATATTTAGCCTTTTCCTATACCCAGGGCCTGTGTTAGACTATTTTGCACCCTAGGTAAGATCAGCTACTTGCGCCCCATAAAAAAACAATAAAAACTAATTTTTTGAAAACAGTGTAACATAATAAATCAGCAAAACATGACACTGCTAAATTTCTTTTAATTTGCAAAAATAAGTGGCATAAAATGCCATCAGCACCAATATTAAAGACATAATCAGTGTCACGGATAGACTGTATCTGTGGCTGGCAGTGGAGTGAGATAAAACGCTGTGACAGCAGGCAGCTGAACTGAGCGATCCCACACAGTGGCAGATCCAACACAACACACCACCACCAACACTGACACAGATCAGCAGGCCCAGCAGACACTAGAAGAACAGGCTGTGGGATCGTGGTGAGGTCATCACTCACTGACACATTGTACATGTGATGGATGGATATCCAGCCTGCCGAGTCACACTCACACAGACACGAAACATCAGAGTCTGGCATTACCTTCCTCTGCAGGTGCAGCTCCACTTCCGCTGCTGAATGGGAAGAGAAGGGCTGGAACTCCACAGTGATCAGCAGCCGCCAGCCAGCTTGCAGTAAGGAACTAAGTCTGAGAGGAACACTGGAAGGAGCGGCAGCTCAGCTGCTACACTGGCCCCAGACACCCAGCATCTTCCTCTGTTCTTTCTTCCTCCCCTCTGCGGTCCCTTCTCTCAGCTGAAGGATCATTCATGACGTGGCGGCATCCCACACAGAGTGCAAGCCTGTGCTGTGCCCAAGCACCCCTAGGTGTCAGGGCGCCCTAGGCGGCCACCTAGTTTGCCTAGTGGAAGCACCGGCCCTGCTTATACCCCTGAAAATAATAAGGATGAAACCTTTGCTGGCTAAAACACACCACAAACACACTGCAAGCACAACAAAAACGCTTTGCAAACGTATAATAAATGTTTGTAAATGTGATTGTGAGCTCATATACACATGCAGCTGTGATTTTCATCCACCTGAAAAACAACCCATGGTGGATTTCTTTTTAGACAGCAATTGACAGGCAGCTGGGAGGCGATATGTCTCTTCCTGGATGTCTGTTTTCATCCTTACAGTCTTATGATTGTGGCCCGTCTCCATTCACTTCCATGGTTTATGTTTAGTGGTGGTACTGACTGCCGAACTGACATTGAGTATAATTTATGCTGCAGATGTGAAGCAATGCATTATGGCCACAGCATGTGTACCACCCTATTGGGCTGCCATGGAAGGTTAAGGTAGGCTGTAAGGGAGGGGTGGTAAAACTGTGGCTCAACTGCCTATTTTTACCGCTATCCAGCTGCAAGTGTATATGAGGCCTAACAAAGCCCTGGACAGCAGTAAAATATTAAAAGGGGTTCAAATCCTTCCCCATTTTATCCCAACCCCAACAAATCAGCTTGATACACAATTTAAGGCACATAAATAAAATTCAGTGAATCTAATTTTCACTATACATTCACTGCAGGCAGACCTGTGTTTTGAATGATGGTGATTGATTCTCCAACAGTGATTGCGTGTTAAAATGCGACCCTATGATATACTCTTCTTTGTAAATAGTTTTATTTCGTTTCTTGCCTTTTTATATTGTTGTCTGTGTTAAAAAACACCCACAAAAAACATTTTTTTTATTTTTGCTAAACCATCTGAATGAGTGTTTGCATCATCAAAACAGATACAGCAATTTAGGATGAAAGAGACTTCAAAGGGTATTTTAGCATGCAAATACAATTTAGATGCCTGTCACCTAAGTGGGAGCAATTCAATGGATGTCATCTTTCCAGAGTTCTGTACAATTATGGGAAATATTGGCTGTTTATAAAGAGTTTTATTCTAAAGCATAATTTTATGTTTCGTGGATCAAAGTGGGGGAATAATATGACTGTATACAAAATGTTCTTTTGCTTTTGTCTTTATGTAAAAAACTTTGCTCCGCACCAGGCAGTGGGTGAGAGGCTGCAAGTCCCAGCATGCAATGGGAGCCTGTGACCATCCACCTCCACAGTAGATGTAAACCCAAAATGAATTTTCTTGCTAAAACATTTTTCCATTTTTCATTTTTTATTAAATAAAATATCTTTCTGTCCTTGTTTATCCCTTTGTTTTTCTTATCCTGCCGCCTCTTTGCAGCTTTTTGCCTTTGCCTTGCCATGGACTTAAAGCTGAACTCCGAGACTATTAAAAATACCCTTGCAAGGTGGTTCTCCCACACTGCAAGGGTTAAATGGGGTATGGAAAAGACTGTATTACTTATTGTATTCCCTGCTCCAGTCAGCTTTAGTGCTGTCCTCTTCTCCCTGGGACTCTGGGTTGTGGGAGATCTCCGTATGTACAATGCTGGGCTGGACCAGTCATATTGATGGAGGAAGCCTGATGGAGCCAGGAGTAAGGTGTTACTCCTTATCCTCGTACCCCACATACTTAACAAGCATTTAACCTTTGCAGTGTGAGCGCCCTACTTCAAGGGATACTTTTCTTTCCCAGAGCTTTAAGCAATGGCTGCATGGCATTTGTCAGAGTGGGATAACTCATGATGGAGCATGTCTGCATAGTGTGCATTGAATTGACCACTTGTAGTCTGTATCAGATGCCCATGTGTTAATGTGCACAATTGGGATGTCACAGGACGTCATGGCAGAATCACCAGGTACCTTCATGGTAGGATCACAAGGTGCCTTAATGGCAGAATCACCAGGTACCTCTGTGGCAGGATCACCAGGTGCCTTCATGGTAGGATCACCAGGTGCCTTAATGGCAGGATCACCAGGTGCCTTTGTGACAGGATCACCAGGTGCCTTCATGGCAGGATCACCAGGTGCCTTCATGGCAGGATCACCAGGTGCCTTCATGGCAGGATCACCAGGTGCCTTCGTGGCAGGATCACCAGGTGCCTTCATGGTAGGATCACCAGGTGCCTTAATGGCAGGATCACCAGATGCCTCTGTGGCAGGAACTCCAGGTGTTATTTTAATGAATATTGCAGATTTAAAAACATTAAAAATAACTTTTAAAATGACATTAAAGTAATACTAAGCACTGGGCATTTAAGGCAGAGGTGTAACTACAGGGGTCACAATTGCAACCTGGCCCCATGCTCCAGGGGGCCCATGAGCTCCCTCGCCATATTTGCTTCTACACCTAAATAGGAGAGGTGGAATATACAGGAACCAATGCCTTTCATTTTCCTCCTGCAGCTGCTGAAAGCCAGCTTCTCCTCTTCCTCCCGCTGGCAAACAAACAAAAAATTTATATAATAAAATGGTAAAAATAATTTAAAAAAAACTACTGACCCCATCCACTGCCCTACTGACAAAGTCTTCTGCCATGCTGACCATGTCCACTGACATAATAACACTGTCCACTGCATTTCTTACACTATCCACTACTCTATTGACTGACACTATTTACAGTCCTACTGACACCAGTGGCAGAACTACCAGGGTCACCAAGGTCAAACTTGAGCCCGAGCCCTGGCAGTCCACCACCGTGGGGGAGCAGACCCGAGACAGCAGGAAAGTAGCCCTCTCTGGAACATGTGAAAGGGTACTGCTCCGGGACCATAATAAAGGGCCCCACGACAGGAGTACAGGGCCCTGGAACCAGTGGGAAGAGCCCGGGGGTAAAGAGAAGAGAAGGTCAGGGTCCGGGGAACCCTTCACGGATTTCCTTAGTGGCCTGTAGACCAGTCACAGGAACTAAAACGTTTCATAATACAGCATAAGCATATCTCCCCCCCCCCATAAAAAAATAGCTTTTAATATCACTTTGAAGCTTTTTATGAGAATATGGTTATTTGGTTTAAATGTTTTACTGTATACTTTAACGTGCGCATAAACCCTAACATGCGCCTTTTGGTCCGTTAAGTATACAATGGGAAGCATTATGCTATATATGTTTAATAAGTACAAAAAAAGAGGTGATGTTGTTAGAGATTCGGAGATACTTTATATTCTATTGCAAATTTCCTACATTACCTCAAAGAAGCTCTTTAGCCCACCTAGTTCTCAGCAAAAGACACTGGGTAGGGATGATACCACAAAAATTCAGCATGTTGTCAGCCCACAACATGACTTAGTAGTTGAGTGCACTTCTAGCAGATCAACAGGTATTGTTCTGCAATTGCAGGATTTTTAAAGAGGTAAACACAGAGAAATGTGCCAGGCCCCATCATCAGTAGGCAACTTAAATGTAAAACAGCCTTTCTCAACCTTTTTTACCCTGCCTAAAGGAACCCTTGTAATCATTTTCAGGTCTCAGGGAACCCCTGCTAAAATTAGTTCATGGGAGGTCTTTGGGAAGCTGCAGCTTCCATTAGTGGTGGTCAGTGGGAAGAATGGTCCCCTTACAGGCATGGCTCTGGCTCAGCTAAGTGATGTAGGACCTTGAACTATGTAGGCATCATCACATGGAAGATCAGTTAGCCACAGCTCAAGAAACCCTAGGGTTCCATGGAACCCTGGTTGAGAATGGCAGATGTTGAACATAGCTGCATGAACAGAAAGCCTCTAGGAGAAAAGTCAGATTTCAAAGATTGAAAAAGGAAAGTAAAATTTTATTAGAAAATTAACCCTATGTAATAACTTTTTTTTAACACCATGAAGTCAACAATTATCTATATGGCTCAAGGTTCACCTCAAAAAGTAACGAGTTGGTGCCTCCAAGTATCAATTCAATACATCCAACATCAACCATAAAAATGAAAATTAATCAATTTTCTGGGGCTACCAAAGCTCAAAAAATAATAATGTCTGGCCTTCTACAAAGATCTAAGGTTATATAGTATAAAGTAGTATAAGAAAGTTGTGTCCAATATAGACATACAAAATTATAAAATAATGTTACAACTGTGAACAATTACAAATACTAAAACAAAGCTCAACCTGCTATATATAGCATGGCTAAGTGTCAGTACACAACAAACCGCAGTTCATAGGTCACTACAAAAGGATTCCCTGAACCATGAAAAATCAAAGGAGGAGCATTTAAAAGTGTACCCTAACACATGAACCTACCTAGTGTTCCTAAACTTTCAATTCCATAGATCAGTGGTCTCCAAACTGTTGCTTGTGGGTTGGAATCGACCCTTTGCTTGCCCTTTTTTGGCTCATGGGGCACTATTCCTCCCAATGACACCAACAATAACAGACTTTTCCCTCCCACTGACATGAACAATGAGGGACTATTTCTCCAACTGACACCAACAATGAGGGACTATTCCTCCAACTGACACCAATGATGGGACACTATTCCCCCAACTAACACAGCAATGAGGGACTATTCCTCCCACTGGTACCAACAATTAGGCACTATTCTTCCGATGGACACTAAAGATGGGGCACTATTCCTTCCATTGACACCATATTCTACTCGCACTGGCAACAGTTCAATCCACCTAAAGTTTGAGGGGCAGTAAAGGGGCAGTAAATTGACTCTTTGTTTCAAAAACTTGGAGACCTGTACCATAGAAAATCAGTGATATAAAATGTCCAACTGGAAGAAAACATGCAAAAAAATGGCATAGTGATACAACTGTTTCAAGGATATGCTACTAAATGTCCACCCACAGACCTTCAAACACATCATACTCTTAGCATGTAATGCACGCCTTCATACAAATCCATTCAGTATTTGAAGTCCATTGTTCTAGCAAAACCATTGTAATGAAAAAAAAAGTGATTGCATATGCAAAGGAGCCACCCCACTAAGAGTAAAGAAACATCATATCTTCACAATGTATGCTTTTTTGCATAAATCAATGCTTTTAATTGTGTGTCCATAAAATATATTCTCTAGTGTGGGAAAAAAAGTGTCACAACTGATGTATATGTTATGGTATATAATGATGCCAGTATATCAGCTTCAGGAAATTCTAAATCAAAACTGTTATGTTGTATTCTGCCCAAGATAGTTAGTATGCTCATTGCAACATTTGAATCATCCCTCGAGGTAACTGATATTATGTGGTATTCACACTGGATATCCATCCTTACTGCTGATACAACATTAGCAATCTTTGCACCTGCTTTCCCAGGAGTGAGGATATATAGCAGATCTGATGGTGATAGAAGCACCCCTCGGGGTATACACACCACTGTTTGAAAACCAATGATGTAGGTGTTACTGCATGATCCAATATCCAATATCCTATCATAGCCACAGGGAATTCCTTTCTGAATTCATATGGATAAATAAAGCTTTCATGTAGCATATTCCTGTTCCAGTAGCTCTTCAAATACCCAACTCGAGGGTCTCAGAATTCTAAAGGCAAAAATATGGAGAAGGGACATCTAAGGGCCCTCCATAGTTAAATTGGCTATAGCCAAAGATCTTAGATAGAACAGGGAAAGGAGTTAATGCTGACAGAGCCATTTTTTTGCATTTTTTAAACACGTTTGAACAATAATTTTAAGCCTAAGGATTAGTTAAAATCTGCAAACATTATATATTTTCTGAAAACAGACACCCTATAGAATAAATGTTTTATAGTTCCAATTTTTACACTAAACAATATTTGTGCAATAGTTTCTCAAGCACAAAACTTGAGTAATAAAATACACTAAAGTTAATTTTAAGGTACAAAACCACAATATATTACCTAATTTATAAAAGATGAGGTTGCATCGAGGAAATAGATATCCCTCCCCCCAAAAAAGTAAAAAACCAAGCTGATGGAAAATATTAAATAACAAAATAAGCTGCAACCACACTATGAGATAGTCACCCCAGTAACCCCATTATGCATATACAACATGTTGAGCTAGAATATAAAATTTGCATTAAACATAAAATATCACACAAAAAAGGTGACTATTTAAATTGAGTTCATTTGTGAAATGATCCACGCCGTGAATAATTCAAATAATTCGAAGTGCCAAAAAAAAAATCAGAAATGTGTATCCAACTCTAAGAAAGGGACCCCACCACCAATGGCCACCAGGGAAACAAAGAGGGGGTCTGGAGACACTGAGGGCAAGTCACTACCACAGACAGGCTCTGAGCCCTGCCACACTGAGACATGTCACTGGAGCAGAGACCTTATAGCCCTGATACCCCTCACCACAGGTGTGTGAGATGGAGGATATCTGTGAGCAATTGGGTTTCTTGAAAGAGGCAGATCCTGCTAAGCTGAACCAGGAGTTGTGCCTGTGATGGATTAGCTTTCACATGTGCCATATATGACTTTTCTATAATATGAGGGTCATACTGTATATCTCCAGTAAGCCTTCAGTTGTGGCCATTGGTGGTGGTGTTCCTTCCTTGGAGTGAAATACACATTTCAAATATTTTTGGCACTTGGAATTCTTTGAAATATTCACTGTGTTGATCATGTCACAAGTGGACTAATTTTAAAGATTCACATTTTTGTATGTTATTTTATGTTTAATGCAATTTTTGTATTCCAGGGCAACACAATGTACTGTATATGCATAAATAGATACCGAACATGTCAAAATTTTAATTTGTGCCTGCCGGCAAAACAATGACTAACTTTTGTATCTTATGTTTTCCATAAGTGACACTTTAAAAGACCCTCTAGGTCATCAGTTTAGCGTTACCCATGAATAATTGGCCTAGAATCATTGCTCTTACTCCCGTGCTTGAAGCAATATTAACATGTGTATCGCAAGTGAGGTTTTGGAATGTAGGAACTCCCAACAGGTGTGTTTATGAGTGTGCACATTCATAGGGATGGGGAGGGCTTAAAAATTTGTCTTGGGGGATTTTAAGTGCTTGGGTGTAACCTTATTTTTTTACTTTTTTAAATTACTTTCACCAAAACATAATTTATATCACATAAGGGACAAAAGTTTCCTATGTGATATAATATTTTAAAACAGGTTCTCTTTAATGAGAAATTAGTGGTCTTTTAGACCTTTGAGATCACTTGCCCTCCATTGACACTAATAGAGTGCAGATCCTGCAGTGCAGAAAGTGACAACAGAAACCGCTTAAGGGTTCATTTCTAGGGGAGATCAGTGAAAGGATGTTCTTTGGTCTCCTTCCCCTTTACCTAGCAATACTTGCTATGTGGGTCCCGGGCCCACAGGTGGGGCAGCGGAGCACAAGAATTATGGCAGTGGAGGGATCCCACTCCAGGGATAATAGGAAGAGATTTGTTGGCTATACAGCCACCAGATTGTTTTGGTGAGAAAGCCAAGAGTTGGCTTTTGGAGTGTACACACTAGCAAGGGAGTATGTGCAACCCCCCCACCCCCCATGCTGCGCTATCCCTGTAAGAAATATGGCCACTTTCACACCCTTTTATGGATGAAAAATGGACAAAATTGTAGTTCTTTGGGCTAGCGGATGTAAACTGATGATCATCTGTTGACATCCATTTACATCCGCTTTCGTTAACATCCGTTTTTTTTTTTAATGGAAGAAAGCTCTATTTTTCTTCCATTAAAAAAACAGAACGGATGAAAAATGAATGTAAACGGGCTTATGGTCTGTTTTTGCATTCATTTTTGCATTGGATGCAAAGGATGTGAAAAAACTGATGTAAAAATTGATGAGAAACTGATGTAAACTGATCTGTTTTTTTTTTAAATATGACTGAACTGATGAAACAAACTGAACTCCTGTGCAAAAGGGGCCATATGGCCGTGTCAGTAAAAGGGTTAAACCCAGTATCAGGGTATTATTGCTGTCAGTGTCCTTGTTGGAGAGATAGTCTTCAGAACCAATGTCACTGGGATAGAACATGAGATTATATCAAAACTTTTATGGCTGTCAGTGAGGGAACTTTACATTTACTACCTGTTGGGGACAACTACTGCAAGGAAGTTATAGATTTCGATACAAATCCAACAGAGGTTCTGTTCCTCCTACATTTTAGCCAAAAGTCAAATAAAAAGCTTGGTTGGAGTTACACTTTAATATTCAGGTAAGAGAAAATGCATAATATTGCTCACTTTGGATGTAGCTTGGTGACACTTGAATATATGCAATCCCTCCACTATTGGCTGTGTGTCCTTCATGGCTTTGAACCCAGAGGTAGCTCCTTTTGGTTCTCTGTACAATTCAGATAAATGAAAAGTAGATGAAGCCAGTACAGAACACTGGAAGATGTCATCTACTGTTCTAGACTAGAGAAAGGTGGCCATACGGGACGCACATCCAAGAGTACAGATATCTTGTAAATATTCAGTGCGCAATTAACTACTTAAGTCCTCGGCCTTATTTCCCTATAACACCCCAAAGTCACGAAACATGTTATTGTCATTTAGGCAATGTCTCATTTTCATACCTTTTCTATTGTAGATCTTATAGTCTACCTTCACGTACATTGTTTTTTGGGGGGCAGATATGGCTTTAATTGGATAGCAGATTTGGATACATATTTATTTTTAAGGTCTCAATTAGGAGAAAGTAGTGAAATTTTGAAAATCATGAATTTATCTGTAATTATCTTCAATACAACTTTTATACACTGCTCAAAAAAAATTAAAGGAACACTTTTTAATCAGAGTATAGCATCAAGTCAATTAAACTCCTGGGGTATTGATCTGGTGAGTTAAGTAGCAGAGGGGGTGTTAATCAGTTTCAGCTGCTTTGGTGTTAATTAAATTAACAACAGGTGTACTAGATGGGCAACAATGCGATGATCCCCAAAACAGGAATGGTTTAACAGATGGAGGCCACTGACATTTTTTGTTCCCTACTCATCTTTTCTGACTATTTTTCACTAGTTTTGCATTTGGCTAGGGTCAGTGTCACTACTGGTAGCATAAGGCAATAAATGGACCCTACAGAGGTTGCACAGGCAGTCCAACTCCTCCAGGATGGCACATCAATACGTGCCATTGCCAGAAGGTTTTCTGTGTCTCCCAGCACAGTCTCAAGAGCATGAAGAAGATTCCAGGAGACAGCCAGGTACTCTAGGCGAGCTGCACAGGGCCGTAAAAGGTCCATCAGCAGGACAGATATCTGTTCCTTTGTGCAAGGAGGAACAGGATTAGCAACTGCCAGAGCCCTACAAAATGACCTCCAGCAGGCCACTGGTGTGAATGTCTCTGACCAAACAATCAGAAACAGACTTCATGAGGGTGCGCTGAAGGTTCAATAGAGCTTGATTGGCATTTGCCATTGAACACCAGAATTGGCAGGTCACCACTGGCACTCTGTGCTTTTCACAGATGAGAGCAGGTTCACCCTCAGCACATGTGGCAGACATGAAAGGGTCTGGAGAAGCCATGGAGAATGTTATGCTGCCTGTAACATTGTTCACCATGACCGTTTTGGTGGTGGGTCAGTGAAGGTCTGGGGAACATATCCATGGAGGGATGCACAGACCTCTACAGGCTAGACAATGGCACTCTGACTGCCATTAGGTATCAGGATAAAATCCTTGAACCCATTGTCAGACCCTACACTGGTGCAGTGGGTCCTGGGTTCCTCCTGGTGCATGACAATGCCCGGCCTCATGTGATGAGAGTATGCAGGCAGTTCCTGGAGAATGAAGGAATTGATACCATTGAATGGCCCCCATGCTCGCCTGACCTAAACCCCATAGAACACTTCTGGGATATCATGTTTTGGTCCATCTGATGCTGCCAGGTTGCACCTCAGACTGTCCAGGAGCTCAGTGATGCCCTAGTCCAGATCTGGGAGGAAATAGAGTCTGGTGAATCTGTGCATAGTAACCAATCAGCTTCTAACTTCAGCTTGTTCAATTGAGCATTGAAAATAAAGTCTGGAAGCTGATTGGTTACTATGCGCAGCTGCACCAGATTATGTGTAAGCATTATAGAAATACTATATATGCTTCATTCAGATTTCATGTCTGAGGTTTAAAACCACTTCATCAGCTGCTAATTTAAAGGATAAATGTGATTTTTATGTAACATGGTAAAACTCAAAGTGAAGGCTTAGATTTTAATTTAGGGGAGTTTTTTTCCCCTTTAATGATACATTGATACACAGGAAAAATATTTGGTTTGCATAAACTGTTAGCATAACATTCAGATACGATCAAGTTGGGTTGGCGAGATCCCAAATTAGCACGGCGGCGACTGTTTGTACAGGTTTGTGAATGTTAACATTTTGAATTATATTGCGTTTGCTTACATGAGCATTTGGCACTTACACAGCAAACAGATATCATTGAGATCAAGAGATATCATTGTCGGGAAGTCTCAATAAGGCCAAAAAGGAAATAAAAAAAATATATATATATACAGTTGTGCTCAAATGTTTGCATACCCTGCTGTTTGGATGATTTCTGTTATCATTATGATATAAACTGTGTGTGTGTGTGTATGTATATATATATATATATATATATATATTTATTATTATTAATATTTTTTTTATAATTTTCTTTTACTTTTTTTCTATGTATCTGGTCAGTGGCCTTGTGTTTGCAGTGATTTTTTACAAACACTAATATTGAGCACGATCAGAAGTCCAGGAGTTGATCGTTTCAGTCTTTGTTCGTAGTGCTGGAATATGAGAGAAGTTTGAGAAGAAGACGCAGTTCAAGAAGCCAGTCAGTTAATATGCTGACAAGAAGCTTGCTGAATAAATCAGAGTGACAGATAGATGAGCTCATCACTATGCTGCTTCTCTGTTCACTTTCCAATCACAGGCTGGGGGCAGGTCCAGGATGACCGGGGCTCAGAGGAAGTGGGTTGAATGAGGCTGGCCATCAGACTGAGGACATCTAGGGTGGTATTTACGAACACTGCATTTTGCAAAGTCTGGTGCAGCTCTGCATAAAAACCAATCAGCTTCCAGGTGTTATTGTCAAAGCCTAATTGAACAAGCTGAAGTTAGAAGCCGATTGGCTACCAAGCACAGCTGCAACAGATTCTAAATGTTCTAGTTTTGGTCAATCTCTCCCCTAGTGGCAGAAATCTCTGAACTGAAGGTAAAGATTGCTTTAAAAATGGTTTTATTTTATCTTTTTATTTCATTTTAAAACTGTATTAAACCCAAAACTAAAAATGTAATATATTTCAGCTTACCAATCATTAGACGTGGCGACTAAATTCGTTTTCTTTTCTCTCTGTTCTCTCTGGACAGTAACTCACACTCACATGTGCAATTCGTTCCGGTCCAAATCTTGATTCGAAAGAATTTTTGGTTATTCTGAGATTTGGATGTATCTGACTTTCCAAATAACATTTTCGATAAAATTAATTTCGTTTATTCATTTTATGTCAAATTTTCAGAACAATCTGAATTCGAATAATTTTAAAATGTATCAGCCGATCGTCATTCTGTGTGAAGAATTGCTGGTTAAGGAAAGGGCATGCTGGGTCTATGACGTCAAAAGGGGGCAGGGGTTACTTGGTGACATCATTGGGTGGCCCCACCCTTTTTTATTTAAGAATGGTCAGACTGCGGAGCTGTCAGATGGCAGAGCCTTTGTCAAGTGTGGAGCTCTTTTTTCTCTTTGGGTCGGTCGTGATTGACATTGGATCTACATCGGGGGACATTTATTTTTATCTTTTGTATTTTAAGCGCTTGCCCTCCAGAGGATTTACCTGTCCTCCTGACCAGGCGATTTTGTGCAATATGGCACTGCGTTATTTTAACTGACAATTGCGTGGTCACCCAAATGAAATTTATGTACTTTTTTTCCACAAATAGAGCTTTCTTTTGGTGGCATTTCATCACCTCTGCCTTTTTTAATTTTTGCGCTATAAACAAAAAAGACCGAAAATTTTGAAAAAAACAAACAAACAATATTTGTGACTTTTTGCTATAAACCATGTCCAGTAAAAAAATTTAAAAAATCAAATTTCTTCATAAATTTAGGCCAAAATATATTCTGCTATAAGTCTTTGCTAAAAAAAAATCCCAATATGTGTACATTAATTGGTTTATGTGAAAGTTATAGCGTCTACAAGTGGCGGTATATATACTGGGATTTTTATTTTTAATTTTTTTTTTTTTTACTAGTAATGGAAGCGATCAGCAACTTATAGAGGGACTGTAGCGGGTATTCTGACACTGGGGGGAACTAACTGCCACTGACATCCAAATGACACTAATACAGCTCGCTCATTCCCCCCCCCCCCTTTCCTGACCTGCTGGGCTCCATGCTGGGATATGGGTTTGGTATGGATTTTTGGGGGGGACCCCATGCCATTTTAAAAAAAAAGTTTGGCATGCGGTTCCTTTTAAAATCCATACCAGACCCTAAAGGCCTGGTATGGATGGGGGGGACCCCACACCATTTTGTTTCTTATTGTTTCATTGCCGGCAATTCTGTTTTTTATATTCAGCTGTCAGTGGGGAAACCAATGACAGCTGATGAGTCTTCAGTTATTTAGTATGCAGCGGTCAGCTTCCCAGCTCTCTCCTTAACAAGCAGCTATTCTTCACACAGAATTCGGATTGGTCGATACATTTTCAAATGATTCAAATTCGAATTGTTCTGAAAATTTGGAATTTGTTAGAAAATGAATAAACAAAATGAAATGAAACAAAATTGAACAAAGTCCGAAACGAATCCACCAGACAAAATTAGTAACATAACAAGTTTTTTGTTAGTGCAAATAAAAAAAGTATCACGGACAGTACTCAATTGTTTCAAACCGAAACTAATTTTTACTCTCTGCACATGTCTAACACACCTCCTATGTTAGCGTGCCCCCACTCTGGATGAAGGGGCACAGGGTACATCTTTGGAAAGCAGCATTGTTAATCTGGGGGGACTGGAGTGTTAGATGTACTAGCAGATTTAGATACATTAAAACATTGAAGCCAAACTCCAACTAATACTTTATAAGCAGTTACAGAAAAAATTATTTCCTTTTGGGATAAAGGTTTTACATAAATAAATAAAAGCTTATCATTACAAGTACATTTGCCAGTAGTAAATGGTTTGTTTCATCTCTGTAAACTGATACATTCTGCTGGAGAGCTTGTTCGGCGATTTACTGGCCAGATCACCAGATAAAAATAGAAGAGAGAGAACCTAAACAATAAAATGAATGCTGCCATCACATCTAAGACTTAGTAAGCTGTAATATAATAAATGTTTGCTTTTGGGTTAATACCACTTTAACCTTGTCATTTTTATCTAGAGTTCTGCTTCACCATGGTAAAGCTGATATGGTATTTAGATCAGCCTTTCACAACCAGGGATCCTTGGGGTTTCTTCAGGGGTGCCTTGGCAAACTTGCCAAAAACTTGTATACAAGCCAGCAAGTGGAACATGCCTACATTTTAGTTACACAAAGCCACAGGTTTTCATTGTGCACCATTACAACCTTCTAGCCCCCGGCATCCTGACAACCAATGAAATCATCAGTTGATAAGGAGGATGTCAGCTGCCTGCACAGTATCCTAGTTTGACCCTTCCCTGCCTCTTTCTATCAGTGCTGGGGTCACATGAGCTCAGTGATGGATAAAAACTGAGGGGGAAGAGAAACAATAGAATGCTAGTCAGTACCAGTGTGCAAAAGTGTATTTGCTTTGGAAGAATAAATCACCTCTAGCATTGGGTGTCCTACATGTGTGGATGTTGCTGCGTTTTAGAAAACTATTAGAATTGTTTTTCACATTTTAGAAAGGGGTGCCCTTTTAAAATGATGGACAGTTTTGAGGCACCCCATTTTAGAATGGGGTGCCTCAAGACTGTCCATCATTTTAAAGGGTGCCTCGGGACTGTCCATCATTTTAAAGGGTGCCTTGACTGAAAAAAGGTTGAGAAACACTAATTGATGATTAATTTTACATTTAATACTGTGGTTTACCTTTAGTAGCACCATCCATCTTTTACATGCACACTGAGCATTACAAAATGCTGCTGTTAGTGCCTGGCATTTTTGTTTGTCTGCCTCTAAGCACCCCTCCCTGTTAGCTCATGTGTCCATGCACACATAAGGGTTTAGAGGAAGAAATAAAAAAAACCCCACTGCCAGTGTGTCCAGAAAAAAAAAAGCTTCATGCGTGTAAATGTGCGAAAGCGCATCTAAACGTGCATTAATGCTAGGCGCATCAAGGGCTTGAGCGTTAATTTGTTTCAATGGCCAGAATAAATTATTATTTTGGCCAATTAAATGAATTAACGTGCAAGGGCTTGATGCGCCTAATCGCAATTACACATGTTTACACACATCAGTTATTTTCATTGCCATAGTGCTACTGCCAGGAGGAAATGCGTTTAGGAGAGCTGGGCAAGTACCCTGTATGCATGAGGCCTTAGAACTGAGTTGAAAACGTCTCCCTGGTCTTACTAGCCATTGAGTATAAATATAAATTTGGTATGTTTGTATGATTGTGATGGACAGGGCTTTTTTTTCTCAGAGAATAGGTGCAGGAACTCCCCCCTGAGTCACTTCTTGCCTGCCTCCCACCTGCCTCCAAGCACAGTCCCCGGATTCCACCCCCTACCCACCCCCCAGTACTGCAATACAAAGCCAAGTATAATTTTGTGGTGCTAGGTGATTTGTATGGAATGTGTTAAATATAACAAGAAAAGCAGTAATATAGATCCGAACAACCAGCAGCAATTGATCCCTCCAGCAACAATAGTTTCCACCAGCAACAATGGACCCCCACAACAAAATACCACCCCAGCAACAAAAGACCCCTGTCATCAACAACAGATCTCCCAGCAGCCAACATCAATACACCCTCCAAAAGCCAGTGACAACAGTCCCCACCCTCAACAGTAGATCCCTGCCAGCAACAATTGATCCTTGCCAGAATAACCCCCCCCCATAACAATAGATCCCATTCCAACAGAATACCTCCCAATAAGCAATAGGCAGCCACACAAAAATAGATCCCCCCAGCAACAATAGATCCTCCGAAGCCAACATCAATAGACCCTCCAGCCCACTACAGCACTCCTTTCCATTACATGCAATCAGTGCTGGAGGTGCCGGAGCTGCATTCCCCCACCTGTTTCCGCTGAAAAAAAAAGCCCTGGTGATGGAGACATTAGAATGTAATCTCCTGCATTAGGTACCACTACGAATGTTCTATGTCCTCAGTGAGAGGCACCACAGATTTTGTCTTTGCCATTGTAGCACTACCCCTCTAGGAGCTGCTGGTAGTTTGCTCAGGCCTTTCCCCAAATCTTTACCACGGCCAAGAACACAGTATTTCCGATAGCCAAGCGCACACACACCTTCGCTAGTTGTCTCCAATGACCAGTCTAGGGAATGCTTGTTTTGTTATTTTATTGGAGAAGTTGGATAGGGATAACAAATTTAGTAGGATACGAGGTGGTATCAAAAGGTTTTGAGACTAGTAACATGCCAACAGATGGCAGCACAAGGCTGCACGCACAGTCACGGGGAACACTAAAGTTCACAATTCAGTGTGTAAAAAGACATCATTGTTTGTACATTGGGAGCTGTGAAGCTGGTGCTATCCTGACCACGTACATTACCACATCTGCTATTTCATCAGCAAGTTGACTTATGAAGGTCTGTGCTCCTTGTGACTGTGAATACAGCCTTGTGCTGCCATCTGTTGGCGTGTTACAAAACTAGACTTGAAACCTTTTAATACCACTTTGTACTCCAAGAAAAGAACTAATTACAACAAGAACACTATCCAAATTCTGGTTGAGCTTTAAGTGAAGTCCTTCCTGGCGCAGATAAAAACTTCTCCTTTGCAGTAACAGTAACTTCAGGTTAGAGCAAAGTCCCTTGCAGCAAAGCCTAAATGGCCAGAGTTTCGTAGAACACTAGCCAGTGTTCCCTTGTCTGGACCCTTAGCTGACTCTATAGCACCATGAGGGGGTTAAAATCTATAAATTCTATAGATCCTTTAGGTTGTCTGCACTCACAAAATGTCCTGGGGCAGCTGGTTGCCTAATTACAACTTCCAAGTGACACTCTACACCAGTGACACCAGAGCAGATCTTCAATAGAGAGCCCCCTCAGCCAGCTCTCTGTAGAACCTCGGGTCACCCCCCTGAGACCACATGACAGCAGATGCAAGGCCGGCCTGCCTTGACCCTGGCATGGTGCAATCCACTCCTGGAAAGACATTGAGCCCATGTGCTCACAGAATATAATACCATCTCCCAGCATGCAATGGGGCCACTATCCCCTGTAAATGGCCAGAGCTGTATCCATAGTCATGCAATTAATTTGCCTACTTCCCACCTAGATTCTGGAAGGGTCTAGTTCAGGGGTGGGCAAACTTTTTGACTTGAGGGCCGCAATGGGTTCATATATTGGACCCGGGGGCCGGACCAAGAGTAGATAAATTATGTGTATGTGTCATCCATAGTAAGTATAGTAATATTCCCCCATAGTAAGCATAGTAATTAATCCCCCATATAGTAATTCATCCCCCATAGTAATTCATCCCCCATAGTAATTCATCCCCCATATAGTAATTCATCCCCCATATAGTAATTCATCCCCCCTATAGTAATTCATCCCCCATATAGTAATTCATCCCCCATATAGTAATTCATCCCCCATAGTAATTCATCCCCCATAGTAATTCATCCCCCATAGTAATTCATCCTCCATATAGTAATTCATCCCCCATAGTAATTCATCCCCCATATAGTAATTCATCCCCCATAGTAATTCATCCCCCATAGTAATTCATCCCCCATATAGTAATTCATCCCCCCCATAGTAATTCATCCCCCATAGTAATTCATCCCCCATATAGTAATTCATCCCCCCCCATAGTAATTCATCCCCCATAGTAATTCATCCCCCATATAGTAATTCATCCCCCATATAGTAATTCATCCCCCATAGTAATTCATCCCCCATAGTAATTCATCCCCCATATAGTAATTCATCCCCCATAGTAATTCATCCCCCATATAGTAATTCATCCCCCATAGTAATTCATCCCCCATAGTAATTCATCCCCCCTATAGTAATTCATCCTCCATAGTAATTCATCCCCCATAGTAATTCATCCCCCATATAGTAATTCATCCCCCATATAGTAATTCATCCCCCATAGTAATTCATCCCCCATATAGTAATTCATCCCCCATATAGTAATTCATCCCCCATAGTAATTCATCCCCCATATAGTAATTCATCCCCCATAGTAATTCATCCCCCATATAGTAATTCATCCCCCATAGTAATTCACCCCCCATATAGTAATTCATCCCCCATAGTAATTCATCCCCCATAGTAATTCATCCCCCATAGTAATTCATCCCCCACAGTAATTCATCCCCCACAGTAATTCATCCCCCATATAGTAATTCATCCCCCCCATAGTAATTCATCCCCCATATAGTAATTCATCCCCCATATAGTAATTCACCCCCCATAGTAATTCATCCCCCATATAGTAATTCATCCCCCATATAGTAATTCATCCCCCATAGTAATTCATCCCCATAGTAATTCATCCCCCATATAGTAATTCATTCCCCATATTAATTCATCCCCCATATTAAGTCCCCAAGTCCCCCCTGTGTCAATTCACTTACCTTTGCTCCGCGCGTTCCTCTCGCCGTGTCCCGCGCCGTTCCGGTGTAGCATGAAAATCTGTCTCCTATGAGGATCTGTCCCCCTTGACGTATCTGCGCATGTGCCAGTTTCAGGCATTAGCAGCCGATCGGCGATCTCTGGCACATGCGCAGATACGTCGAGGGGGACAGATCCTTATAGGAGACAGATTTTCATGCTTCACCGGTGTGCAGGGCGGACTGTGAGAGGAGCCTAGCTTGAGCCTAGCTCCGCGGGCCGGATTAAAAGGTCCGCCGGGCCGTATGCGGCCCGCGGGCCGTAGTTTGCCCATTGCTGGTCTAGTTTCTTCTAGAAGGCAGAAGGAGCTCAAAGCAAACTCAAACAGCACCAGCGCATCATGAGCAGACCTGACTAATAGACTGCAGCATTCTGCTAAGCAAGATGCAAGTAAGTTTACCTAACAGTCTCTCTGTTAACCTCTTCCCGTCCGGCACATGTTGATAAATGGCCAGACGGGAGCGCTGCCGATGCGGATGGATGTTTCTAAACATCCACCCGCATCCATTGCCTGTGCGCGCTCCCTGGAAGCGCGCTGCACTGCGATCGGTGCCAGCTGTATAGGACCTCTGTGTGAGGTACCGATTCATGTGATCGCTGATTGGCCAATAAGTGATCACATGAATAGTAGTAAACAAGTCACTTCCTGACATCATTGCTTACCACATGTGAAATCTGTGAATGATCACAGAGGTCACATGGTACAAGGCTATTCACAACAGCCTTGTACCATGTGACAAGCTGTGACCAATCACAGCTCTCACAGTATTTCTCAATGGCTGCAGGAATGCAGCCAGAGAGAAGGAGAATTGATTGCTTTTACAGCCTTTATGGGTGTAAAAGCAATCAGTGTAAAAAAAGAAAAAAAAAATCATCATCACCCCCCACAAGTAGTACAGTGTCACCATGGTGACACTGTATTGCTAGGGTGACAGTATGTAAAAAAAAAAACTAAAAAGAACATAAATAATAATATAACAAATAAAAATGTAAAAAAAAGTTTTGAAAAATTATAATTTTTGGTTATAAACTATTTTTTTTTTACTAAAAAGATAGATGAATACATTTTGGCCAAGATTTATGAAGAAAGATTTTTTATTTGCAAAATTTTATAAGAAAACTCTTTTTTTCACAATTTGTGGACTTTTTCATTTATATAGCAAACAAAAATCCCAGTACCACCAAAATAAAGTTTTATCTGTCTCAAAAAAATGCTAAAAAAACTCATATGGCTATAGTGTTGCATGACCGCACAATTGTCATTCAAAGTTTGATAGCACTGAAAGCTGAAAATGGCCTGGACAGGAAGGGGGTGAAATTGTCCGGACTTGCAGTGGTTAAGCAGAGAAACAGAGCTATACTATCCTAGCTGTAATAATACTAACACTTATCTTAAAGCACTCGGTTCGCAAAATATTTGGGTATAAAAACTAGGTGCCCAATGTATGTGGCCTGCACAGCGCGTACACAGAGAAAGGCATCGTGTACAAAGCTTAATACCGACACATACCAAAGTCAGACAAGAAAGACAAACAAATATGTTCTCATGAATTTCATTATCTAGCTGAAGTCTTGCCGTAATCAGATGACTGATGCAGAAAGGGCAATATGATTATTTAACTGAAGGCTCAATTATGATAATGAGACTTATCACTGCCTTCCCTTCATTTACCACAGGGAAAAGCTTATTATTACTCTCTGCATTTTATAAGAATGCCGATGAATCTTTATAAGAATGTGCAGTAAAACTTTACTAGCAAAAGACCAGACATGATTTCTAAAACATTAAATGCATGGAGATTGATTTGCTATAGGGGATATTTTTTTTACTTAGATCATTGGACTTGTATTAGCTTCAAACATACAATTATGTGCGGGGAAAATCTCTATTATTTTTTATTTTACGACCTGTGGTTGAGTGTCTTCAGCTTCAGCCTTGCGGCAAATGGGCAAGCTCTATGCTGCATCTGCCAAGAAAAAAAAAACAAAAACGGAATGTATATATATTTTAGATGTAAATGAAAAGAGAACACATTGATGTTAATATTATTTTTCATATGTGATAACAGTTTTAGAAACCACATTTCTGTAAGCAGAATTGAATTTTTGCTTTGTTAAAATTTCAGCAAAAATCTGTACATTTTGTTGAAATTCTCCACTTTGCTAAAATGTATTGTCAAGTCAAAGTAGGGAAAGCCAAATTATTATTATTATTATACAGTATTTATATAGCGCCAACAGTACGCTCAGGCTGTACATTACAATGGGAGACAATACAAGAGACAGTACAATAATAATACAATGTGATACACGAGGGGTTAGAGGGCCCTGCTCCTTGGAGCTTACAATCTAGGAGGGAGGGGATAGTGGTACGGGAGGAATAGCTGTGGGGGATGGAGTGGTAGGAAGAGTGGAGGAGATCGGCAATTAGCTGAGGGCGGGGTAGACTTCCCTGGAGAGGTGGGTTTTCAGGGTGCGCCTAAAGGAGAGGAGAGTTGGTAATAGTCTGATGGATTGAGGTAGGGAGTTCCAGAGGATGGGGGAAGCCCTGGAGAAGACCTGGAGACAGGCATGGGAGGAGGAGACCAGGGAACTAGAGAGTAGGAGGTCTTGTGAGGAGCGGAGAGTACGTTTTGGGTGGTATATGGATATCAGGTCGGTGATGTGGTTTGGGGCAGTGTTATGGACAGCTTTGTACGTCAGTGTTAGTATTTTGAATTTTATCATGGGCAATTGGAAGCCAGTGGAGGGATTGGCAGAGGGGGGTGGGGGATACGGAGTGGTTAGTAAGGTGGATGAGTCTGGCCGCAGAATTCAGGATAGACTGAAGCGGGGATAGCCTGTGGTGAGGTAGGCCGGTGAGGAGGGAGTTACAGTAGTCAAGTCGTGATATGATAAGGGAGTGAATGAGTTGCTTAGTAGTTTCCGGGGGTTAGGAACGTGCGTATTTTGGAGATGTTGCGGAGGTGGAGTCTACATGAGTTTGTCAGCGATTGGACCTGGGCCTGGAAGGACAGATTTAAGTCTAGTATGACACCTAGTACACTGGCTTGCGGGGTAGGACTGATGGTGGCATTGTTGGTCATGATGGAGGAGTCGGGGGGGCGCGGGCTGGGGGGAAAACTAGGAGCTCGGTTTTGGAGAGGTTCAGTTTGAGGAAGTGGAGTGACATCCAATCCGATATGTCGTTCAGTAGGCTAGTGATTCGGGCAGAGACTGAAGGGGTGAGGCGAGGGGTAGAGAGATAGATTTGCGTGTCGTCGGCATAGAGATGGTAGTTGAAGCCGTGAGAGTGTATCAACTGGCCAAGGGAGGAGGTGTAGATGGAGAAGAGAAGGGGCCCGAAGACAGAACCTTGAGGGACCCCAACAGAGAGGGGGAGTAAGGGGGAGGTTGCAGTGTTATAGGTAACACTGAAGGTGCGCTGTGATAGACAGACAGAGAGCCAGGACAGAGCGGAGTCTCTGAGGCCGAAAGAGTGTAATTTTTTGAGGAGGAGGGGGTGGTCGACTGTGTTGAAAGCCGCGGAGAGGACGAGGAGTAGGCGCATTGAATAGTGGCCATTAGCTTTGGCGGTTAGCAGGTTGTTGGTGAGTTTAAGTAGGGCAGTTTCGGTGGAGTGTAGGGGGCGGAAGCCAGACTGTAGGGGATCAAGGAGGTTATTGTCGTTGAGGTGGGAGCTTAGGCGATTATAGACTAAGCGCTCAAGGAGTTTGGATGTAAATGGCAGCAGGGAGATGGGTCTAAGGTTGTTCAGGTCGGTGGGATCCAGGGCGGGTTTTTTAAGTATGGGAGTGATGTGCGCGTGCTTCAGAGGGGAGGGGAATGCGCCAGTAGAGAAATCTATTTAGAGGGGGGGGAATGCGCCAAATCGAGGTTGTTTTTATTGGTTTAATGGTAGACTTGGTTTAAATGGCTCCTAATAGGCAAAAGGTTCAGGTTTGCTGCTGCTGATAAATTTATGTGCAGATGGAAATTTATTTTTAAAACCATAATGCACTGCATGGCCTGTGAACTGTGGCCAGCAGACATAAGATTCCGTTTGAAGAAGTCATTGCTGATGTAACACATATGGCGGAGCACCACGAGGCACTTAACCAGAGTGGAGGATTTCTTTTACCATGAGTTGACGCCCAATCTGTATGAGTACTAAAGCTGCCAGCCAGACTCTGCAGGGAGCAGTGAGCAATGGGATGCATCCTGCTCTTACTAGCACTCTGACTAGTGTTGTTTTGCCACTGATCTTAGCTACTTTGGTGAGTGTGGTTTTATAATTTTTTTTATTCCATAGCTTTTGACTGTGGTTTTATCATATTGATAAAGGGACCAATACTTTTATACAGAGAGCACTATTTGTCATATTTTTTGTTTTCACTGTATGGGTTGTATGTGTCTGCTTTGGCGCTGACCTATGGAGGGAGAAACATTAGTGAGCCAGTTGCCCAAGCTAATCCCAGCTTTTAACTGCTTGCCTGCCGCCCTATAGCAGAAATACTGCTACAGGGCAGCAGAGCAAGCAAATATATATACGTGATTTAGTATTTCCGGGTAGGGGGTTCACGCGCGCGCCCTACCCGCGCCTGCCGATCACCGCGTCCCAGCTGTAGATTCCCCACCAGCACCCGGCAATTGCCGAGGAACACTGGCATGGGAGAGGTCTGTATGTAAACAATACAGATCTCTCCCCTGTCAGCTCCAGCACATTGCTTTGTCTTGCTCTGCATAGCAGAGCAAGACAAAGCAACGTGCTTACACTGTAAAACACACACAAAGCACACAGTTAATTCTTTGATCGCTCCAGATGTTAACCCCTTCCTGCTCAGTGCCATTAGTACAGTGTCAGTGCTTTTTATGAGCACTGATCATTGTATTAGTGTCACTGGGGATGTCAGTGACAGTTAGTCAGTTCCCCCCCAGTGTCAAAATGCCTGTCCCGCTATAAGTCGCTGATCGCCGCCATTACTAGTATAAAAAAAAAAAAAAAATTCCACTATATATACCGCCATTTGTAGACGCTATAACTTTCATGTAAACCAATTCATTTACACATATTGGGATTTTGTTTAGCAAAGACATTGTCGCAGAATACGTTTTGGCCCAAATTCATGATGAAATTACATTTTTTTATATTTTTTACTGGACATGTTTAATAGCAAAAACTAATTGCAAAAAATGACCTGGTCAGGAAGGGGGGCAAATCCTCTGGAGGGCAAGTGGTTAAAAGGGAACAAGTGCTATAAGACTTTTCATAATCTGAAGGTCTGTAATATAAACATGTGTGGCCATCTATTTGCCCTCTGGTGGTGGTAGAGACCCAACTATGTTCACTGGGATTTGCTGTGGAGTTTGGGTGAAGAATTTTCACATTGTATGGCATGGACTGATATTTGCATAGACTATTTAAAATTGGTTTACAATTTATATACTGTATGTACACCAATCTTGGACACTATTTAATGAGAATGAGAATTATTGTAAATCTTTTTTGTAGCTTTGATTAGGGCTTCACTTTGTGTGATTTTTAGTGTGGCACTTGTGGTAGTAGAACCTCAAGGATGCACAGGTGTTCTGTGTATTACCATGCATGTAGTCCCAGGGTGCATTCAGGGCAATGCACCCACATGGGTGTCACATTGGGAGCAGCGACTGTTTAAAATTGACAGCAAAGGGATTGCCCTACAGGGATGCACGGGACAGCCCCTACATGGAGCATGGATTTATATGCCCAATGTGAATGAGGCCACAGAAGGGTCACTAAGGGGGCTTTTGGTTAATCAGCCCCCTCACTATAAAAGGAGGTGCACAAAGCAGTCATAGTATCAGTGAATTGGAAGCTGGGTTAGGGAAAGCATAGGAGAAATTACTTTACTTTACTTTAATTTTAATTACTTTAACTATACTTTAATCCTGATTGCTAGCTTTTGAGGCATTAAACCCTTTTTTTGTTGCTATTTTTATTCTTTCATTATACTTTGTGATTGATTTGGGGGTCATTCTTACCTGCTGTCCCGTCCATAGCATATTTTACGTATTTTCCTTGGGGTGCAGTATTTTGAGTTTTTCATTTATTTTTATTTTTTTTAATGTATTTATTTTTTGTTTTTAGGGCCTTTTAATCGGTAAAACTGTTCAACAAAGCAGGCTTTTGTTTCAGAGGTGGTATTTTGGGGTTTTCACTTCACTGTTATCCTTGAATAAAATTTTCTGCTGCTTTCCAATTTTACACTGCTGTATCCCCTGAAGTATCATAATTCTTGTAGTAAAACTCCAACCTGTGCTCCTTATTTCTTGTAAATGTGGGTCTAGCCTTGATCATTAAAATTGTCCTCCTGCTTTCTAATATTGCACTACTGATTCAACTGTGGTCTCTTAACTCTAGTAATATACCTGCCTGTTTTCTTTATCTGTAGTAATTTTTTATATAAATACCTGATTAAAACTGTTCTGCTACTGATCAATTTATGTAGTAAAACACTTGCCTGTACTCTTTTTCTCTAGTACATTTAGGTCAGTTCTCCCTCATCAAATAATGCCCTGGTGCTGGCCAATTTCACACTGCTGTATTATCTATGGTCTCTTTATTTTTAATGGGAGCTTAACTGACCAACAGCAGGGCTGTTTTATGTCAACAAGAAGAGGAGCAACCACAGTGAACTATTGGCCTATTTCTATCCTCCAGTCAAAAGTGAATCTATTACTGTGAGATGAAAAAGTGTCACTGCTAAACCTACCTGAGAAAAAACTTTTTTAAAACTGAGATGAATCAGATTGGGGTGCTGTTGTATGTAGGTTTAGCATACTCCTAGATAGGTGCTAGTTTTAGATAGATAGATTTAGTTTATATTTTGATAGGTAAATTTAGTTGCCACACTGTAAATTGTGTGTTTGTAATTGCTGTTAGGTAAAAGCATAACTTGCACACTCTAATCAGGGCTGCTCTGTTCTGCTAGTTAGGTCTGTTCAGTGTGATCAGCTGCACCCAGACTGATAGCTCCCTCTACATCCAGAAAGCTCGAGAAGCTTCTGGACGATAGGAATGGAGCTATGCAGATGGCAGTATGAATATTTATACAGCCCTGGCCTATCCCAGAACTAGAGAGAGGCTCTGAGGGCATGCTGGGTATCTGTATATATTCTGTAAGCACACTGGCCTCTGGGTCTTTCCTATATAGGATTGTTCCATCCTGGAATGCTGCCCTCTCAGGCAAAGCTGCTGGATCTACTGTGGTGGACCTGAGGGCCTAAACGCTGAAACCTGGGTTCTGCTAAAGCTGACTGAGGGGACCATCTACTGAGGGTCTGGTCTGGTATTATGGAGGAAGGCAACTTGCTGTTCTTGGGCCTTGTGAATACAGACACCCTTAAAGGATCTTAGAGACTGTGCTACTTTAACCCCTCTGGTGCTAGGGAGTCAGCTGCTGATCTAGTTAGCGGGAACTACGGCTGGTGTTCAGAAGAGCTACTACTGTTGCCTTAAAGCTGAAGTCTACTGTTTGCTTCAAGCACGGACTTCACCGTAGCTTATCCAAAAGACTACCTAAAGTCCTGAACTGTACATAGTTTGTAGTTTTGGAGTATCCCACCTAATTCCCTCAACCCCATCCAAGTAATCCGAAAATAACTAAAAAATCCTGCAAAAACACTCCTAGACTGGTCATTGAAGAAACGTGTGAGTGAGTCTATGTGCCTGGCTGCGGGGCAAAGTTTTTGGGGAAGATCTGGACGGTATTCCTGCAGCTGTTATGGGAGTAGCGTTACATAAGCCAGGCTAATTTAAAAAGAAACAAAATCTATTTCACAGCTAAATATACACAACCTCTGCCCATGAAAGTTGTACTGCTCCATAACACCATGCTTTAAAGAAGCCCCAAGCATCTTATTCAAATGATTTGCACATTTTTAGTGTTGCCCTTTGAAAAGACCCTCTCTTCACAGTACAGAATTTAACAATTGTGTTTTTGCACTCATATATGTGCCTCATACCATTACCAGCTTCCCATGTCTTTACTGTATTTGACAGTAGGTTGCTTATCAGCTCTAAAAATGGCCAGAAGTTAAACTGATTTGCTCCCATACACTCCAGTGCGATTCACATTTAAGATTAGGCTCACTAAAATTTTGAACAAAATTTGCTGAACCCTTTTGTGAATTGAACCTGGGCGGGTTCAATCAGCACTATTCCTAGGGTTTATATAAACTCATTTAGATTATCTCAGGGAAGGAGAGGAATGTGATTGAGGGTTGCAAAAATTAGCCCAGCTTTAAACTGATTGCACTGCTTGTTTTTGAGCTTTTGCAGTTAGTTTTTTATTCTGGTTTCTGACATGCTTTTGTGAAGCTGTTTGGAGGAATCTGGAGCACAGTGTCTGAATCTAGAACTTGATCTTACGAAACATGTGCCCTCTTATTTTTATGTGTTTGCTTGCCTTCAGTTTTGAGTAAATGCATAATGTTCTATACTGCTATATCCCAGCTGCTTTTTCCACCATGCAACTAAATGCGACAGCAAACAAAAGCCATAGACCAAGCCCAAAGGAACTTAAAGTATAGGCAAAATCTTTTTCCTGACACCAACATGGCAGCATACATGTGATATAGCTCCGCCTCTATATCCACCCACAGGACCTGTGTATATCTATAAAATTCTGACTGAGAGCAACCTCCCCCATTCTCCTTTTTGTCCTCAAGATCTATACCTGCAAGACCGAGATGTTGTGATAAGTCCCTACCTGACGACTGATTCGGAGTCAGTCTGGGTTCAGCCTCTCCCAGGCGTAGTCCTGTATCTTAGGTTGCTAAATGAACCAACAAGGTGGAGAGCCCCTTCTGGTGGTCTTTTGGGGCTGAGAAGTTCTCTAACCAGAGACATCAGAACCTCATGCTTGGGGCTTCTTTAAAGCATGGCGTTATGGAGCAGTACAACTTTCATGGTCAGAGGTTGTGTATATTTAGCTGTGAAATAGATTTTTTTTTTATTTTTTAAATTAGCCTGGCTTATGTAACACTACTCCCATAACAGCTGCAGGAATACCGTCCAGATCTTCCCCAAAAACTTTGCCGCTGACACCTGAGCTGGTGTCTTTTTGCTGCAGTCCATGCTGTATGTTTCTCTGCACACCTGAGCAGGATCATGATGCTGGAGTTAGTGCTGCCTTTTTCTTTTCTCCCACAGGTTAGTGATGTTCCATTTTGTCTTCCTCCCTTGCCTCTACCTTCATTAGATTGTAATTTTTCCCTTTTGAGAGTGATTTGAAGGGTTTTCTTTTGTCAGCAGGTTTTTCCTTTCACTTGTGACCAGCGTGTGTACACAATCCGGTCCGGGGTTTGTGGCTGCTTTCGGTCTCATGGCTGGGTATGGAATCCACACATACACTGTGCAGAGGACCTCTTGTGGCTACCATCTTTGTTAAGGCATGTCCAGGCTCATGCATGTGCAAGGTGGGTTTGCACTGTAAACATCTGCTGTTTTCCATTACTTATGCTGCAGATGAATGAGGGGGGAGGAAGATGATTCAGACACATGTATATGATCCTTTTTGCTTTTTTCTCTGAGTCTTTCATTTTACTTTCTGTGTAGTGCTGACACCCTTGCTCCAACATGAGCCTTCTGCCACATAACCAAGACCTCCATGTGCTCAGGTAGGGACCATGAGTGTGGTAAGTAAGAAGAGGAAAAAGAGTGCCTTTCCAGGAGCGTGGCCTTTATCTTCTGGTACAACCTAGCCCTCTCGCTCTTGCTTAAGGTCAGCCTAAAATAGCGTTGCCATGGCCTGACGAGTCCAGTGGCTCTTCCAGTCCCACAGGTCTCACCCACGATGCACATAAAGTCTCCAGTGAGTGTTGGCATCTCTGCTTCCCTGAGCTCTTAGAGTGACAAAGGGTAAAAACATGTCTGATGATATTGCATGGACAAGTGATACTAAACCCAGGACCCTGCATTCACTATATCTGGTCTCCCACAGTACACACAACATGGAAATGCAATTATTTTAGTAAATCTAAACTGCTAAATACCTTTTCTCATCAGCAGTTAGAGCAGTCTTGTGACCCCAGCAGAGCACTGGCTAAAGCTTGTAGGAGGAGTTTTCTTTTTGCTCTAGGAGGATGTGAAGCCTCTGACCCTCCGTCTGGATAGTGCTGATTGGTCCTGTGCTGATTTTATGCACCATCGCTAGAAAAAAAAAAAACCTCTAGCGATACACACCAAACTGAGCATGTGCATGTGGCCACGGGTTCAGTCTGTATCAGGTGGTCATTTCAACAAGAGGAGGGGGAGAGAAGAATGGATCAAACAGACTTTTTACACAATGCAGAGGGTTTAGTAACACTTTAATGATCCTCAGAATTCTCCAACCACTTATGCCAGCAGACTCTGGGTACAACGTCAAGGACGCAGCCCTACTCAGGAGTACAGGGCACAACAGTTAGCCCTTCCTACGAAGAAGGCCCCAAGCCCATCATAGTTCTCTTTATTCCTTGCTCTGGAGGCACCTTTATCCAAGCCATTCACTTTTGCCTTGCACCTGGCTTCACCAGAGGTAGAAGGTCAATCATCCTCCTTGAAAGGCTAAGCAGGGTTCAAGTGTCTCTTGGGTCCAGACATTCATTAGGGTAGCAGGCTCAGAATGGGATGACCCAGATGACCGCCTTTCGAAGTCAGAACATACTTCACGTTTGCAAGGCACAGCCTTCCATTCTCCCCGATGAATGGAAGGATGAAGAGGTTGTTTCAAGAGGAGTGGTAATAGTGGTATGAAATTTTTCATTAGTAAGCAGCTGCAAAATGATACCCTATCCAGGAGGAAACCGCCACTTCTCTGTTGAAGATAATGGCACTGCCACATGCTAACGCAGTTAACATGCATTGCAGTAAAACACATTACAGCACTGCACTCCACTGCAAATATATGGACAATACTAAATTAATTCTTAAATGCCCAATGAAAATTGACTACATGGGGTCACTTTTCAGAGGAGTGGCTATGTTATCTGCACATGCAAACAAGCCCTAATGCTCATGTTTGACAGGCAGCTCTGTATACTAATCGGCACTATTTCAAGAGCTGTCAATGGTTTATCTGGCCTTTCTCTTCATAGGAGGTCAAGGCTCAGGTGAGTTCTCTCAGCTAGTTTGGCCCATTTTACATTTCAAGACTATTGCACCAGAATGATTAACTTCTGGTAGAAGAATGTGCAAAGGTACCTTTCTGAAGAAAGAACAGTCATGGTCCATTACGTTCCTTTCAACCCCTACTGGAGTTTTGTGGAGAGGACACCCCCCCCCCCCCAGGCTAGTGTGGCTGATTGGGCGCACAGATGGTAAAGCCCATTTTTGAGATCCATGGGTGCCTTCTATGGTAAAACTCGGTTACTTTTGGTGGTTCAGACATCGCCCCCTAGAATCATTCTTCATCCAGGCCAGAGTAACATTTTCTGCTCGAGGTGGATGTCCTCTTTCAGTACATCAATAATATGACTTCAAAGGGCATGGATTCTAAGTCCTGCCTCACAGACTTGTTATTCTCTTCAGTGTCTGTACGAAGAAGACTGAAGATTCAACTGGTATTGAGTTTAAAGAAACTGAATCTCAGTGGGGGATTGACAATTTCCAGTTTACTTACCTTCCTTTATGGCTCTCCACCTCACAGATGACCTTTACGAAGGTCCTAATCTCTGTGTAGCCCCTCTGAGGAAACTGGGTGCTTTGTATCCATCATTACTTAGATGGTATTCTACTGTTGGCCTAGGGCCCAGATCACCTACTAGTTCAAAAGGATATTCATCTGGCCAGCCTGAGAAGTATTGGCTGGATTGGAGGTGTCAAAACAGTGGGGGCAGACCCATCTAGTCATGAAAATGAAAGCCCAGCTTAATGATCGAGTAAGTACTTTTCTGCTCCTTCTCAGAATAGGCCAAGGAGCAGGGAATGTGGTATCTGTCAGTTTTGTCAAGCTTCCCAATTCAGGGGTGTCCTGGAAACAATGATATCTTGCATCCCTATGATACCCTGGGCACACTGCATTCTCTGCATGTTCCAAAGAATTACCTTTTTGCAACACAGAAGTTGGCACTTGAGCTGATTCAAAACGCTTCTCCTCAGATGTGCAGGAGTCTCTGGTTATGGGTGTGACGGGGGATTACTCGATCCCATATGGTTCATTATCTTGGACTATTGTCACCTTTGGTGCCTGTGCTACATGCTGTCTCCTCGCATTCAGGCTTCACTGGTTATTCTGCATGTTAACACAGCAGCAGTGTCATGCATTTAGAAATAAATGAAACTCAACAGCAGGTTCAAATGGAAGTGTAACTATCATGTCCATGACTGAATGTAATCTTCAAAGTCTGCGGGCACCCAGGATACCAAAAGGGTCTGTGGTGCCAGGTGTTTTTGCTTCCCAATGAATAGGTCTTTAATCAAAAAGATCTTGCCCATATCACTCAAGTATGGGGCCTCCCTCAGTTAATTCTGTTTGCATCACCATCCTTTCACAGGATGCCTCTCATGCCACCCTCACCTGTTGGTGGAGGAAGTGAACGCATACTCAGCCAAGGAATAGTTGCCTAGCAAATGGCTTTCCTCTACTACTTTTGGTCATGAAGTTCCAGTGGGGACTGTTGTCTGAGAGTCTCACTGTGATAATCGGGTATGAGTCTCACGCAGGTCTGGGTTTTACCCTAGCCATGGAAATGGAGTCTGGACCAAGCACTTCAGCTGCCAGTGTTTCCATAATACTTGACAAGGATGGATTGGAAATTGAGAGGGAAGGATTAGGGCCATCCTCTTTCAGTGGTAAATCCTGCAGGGTTTCAGGAAGGATGCCAACAAATGCCATTTACTCCGAAGTCTTGAACAGGTTCACAGTCTTTGCAGCTGAGCAGGAATTTGAGCCTAGCAACCTGGTGGTCGCCAAGGTGCTATAATTGCCTCACACAGATCTAGATTTGGGGCTCAGCGTAGTTCTGTAAGGGCTCAAATTTCAGCTTCATCAGGGAATATGAGTGTGTGAGCTGCCAGAGGAGCATTTCAGGAGGTTGGTCCTGAGACTTTGCCCTGAGGAGGAAAAACGTTTCCCCTGTGGGAATTTATTCTGGCACTGGATTTCCTTTCTAGAACTCTGTTTGCACCAATAGAAAGGAAAGGAGTATTCAGTAGGACATCACTCGAGAAGCAGTGTCCCTCGCTAACTTCAGGGGGGCACAGTTTTGGACCTGCAAGAGCTTCAAGCTACAGAGTCCTACATCTTCTTTCTTCTGAACAAGCTGGGGACTATGCCCCTTGAGCACTTTTGTCCCCATGTGGCTTCAGTTTTTATCTTACAAATTGGTGATTCTATCCTTTCTGGCACAGATGGTACCTAAGCTACACAAGTTGGATGTACCAGGTATCTAAGATATCTACCTTCAAGCTGCTTCCTAGTTTAAATCCTCTGGGAGGCTGTTCGTGTTTCCATCAGGCAAATTCAGAGGAGGAAGCTGCAGCAAACCTTGTCATCTTGGAGTGTCAAGGTCATTCTGAAAATATAGTGCAGCCAGGCAAAGCCTCCAGAAGTGGTAGAGGCTCATTCAGCCAGGGCAATCTCTACATTCAGGACAGCGCATGCAAAGTGTCTATGAAGACTTATTCAAAGCGGCAGGCTAGTTACCACAGTGCACCTGCCTCAGGCGCTACAGGGGAGATCCAGGGGCTTATACGTCAATGGACTTCAACAGGTTGGTAATCCTAGGCTTCCATGTCCATTGTAATGCAGTTTGACTATACAGTTTAGCCCTCCCTGTTTATCTAGTTATTTATCACATGTATGCTGCCATGTTGGTGTCAGGAAAATTGTATCATATTTACTGTAATTTTCCTTTTGACGCCAATTCATGGCAGCATACGAACCCTCCTGTGGTTTGATCTTGACTGTATGGAGAATGGGGGAGGTTGCTCTCAGTCAGAATTTTATAGATATACAGGTACTGTGGAGTAGAGCTACATCACATGCATGCTACCATGAACTGGAGTCAGGAAAGGAAAATTACGGTAAGTATGATACAATTTTCCGATTTATTATTTTTTTTCCCATTTTAGGATACTCTCCTGTACATACTGCCTACTGTCATACCCTCCACACTCCTCTCATCTATATACTGCCCACTGTCATACCCTCCACATTTATATCTACAACACAACAACAATTTGTTATAATTCACCATGCTTTAGCAAACTAAATGTCATGGAGTTAAAGTTAAGATGTATTTTAAGTACATTTTAACTTTACTCAATGACATTTAGTTTGCTAAAGCATGGTGAATTATAATAAATTATCATATGTTTCCCCCTTAACTGTTTTGAACATTTTTTTTTTTTATCCTTTTTGTTTCCATTTTGTTGCTGCTGATCTCCTACAGTCTTTCAGTGACTTCCCATCTACAAGCACTTGCTCCAGTGTTGGTTGACCATCATTGCTCTGTGTCAGCTCCCTGATAGTGACAATGAATGACCATACCTATGCAATATGTAGCAGGCATATGTACAAGGATACATGGGTACAGGTATAACCTTTTTACCTTAAAGTGTATCTAAAGCCAAAACTACAGATTTAAATAGAGGGAAGAGATAGAACCCCTGTCCAAATGTTATTACTGTTTGTGTCCCTGCTGGGAGGTTCACTATCTCTATTTGTTCTAGAACTGAAAGTGAAGGAAAATCCAAAATTGAGAACCATAAAACAGCGGAAATCTTGCAATGGGGACACTCATTCCCATAAAATTGTCTAACAGGATAATTTGCTGTCACTTTGTAGAGCTTTTCAATCACTTCCTGTTGTGTCTCCAGGACAGAAAGGGAAGAGACGTATCCCCAATGGGACATACCTAGTAAAAGGAAAAACAAAAGCCTGACAAGGGTTTTATCTACCCCTAACTCTATCCAAAATGAAAAAAAAAGTTTGGGCTTTAAATATACTTAAGCTATTCAAAGAAGCATGCCTTTCTTTTCAGTGAACGATATTTGAGGAGAACAGAAGTCATTAACCTTGAAAGAATCTCAGTAGGTTCAGTAAATGTGCAATTTATAGAAAAACACAATATGAAAATACAGCCTCAGCTGCTACCATGGATGCCTCAGTCCTGTGAAATTATGACTCACAGATGAGGGAAGTAAAAAATAATACAAAAAAGAAGATAATACAAGAGAAAAAATGTGAGTTCCAGTGTAAAATTAGAAAATATATTGAAAGAAAAGAATAAAGTTATTGGGCAGCGACATGGATTAACTTTTCTGGGCATTGATGTAACCTAGCTACCCAAAACGACTTTCAAACGGAAAATATAATGGCTTTGACGTAAAGCACAACTCAATTTTTAAAAGCCAACCCCAATCTTTTTTTTTTTTTTTTTTTTTTTTTTTTAATGTTCCCCCGGCACTGGTAAGGAAAAAAAAAAAGTTATGGCTGCAATACTCACCTTCAGTCTGAAGCTGTTAACAACAGTACCTCCTCACAATGTATTGAATGGGAATTATGTAATTATGTGCAGTGCTTCTTCCACCCCAACTTTTCACCCATGGTTGCCAAAATGGGAAATATGAGAGTTAGATTAGAAAAAGAAAATTAAAACACATTGAATACTGCCCTGGAAAAAATAGACAAGGTTAATGGACAGTGGCATGGATTATTTTTCTGGGCATTGATGATACCTAGCCACCAAAAACAACTATCAAATGGAAAATGCAATGACTTTGACTTAAAGCACAAATTTTAAAACCCAAATCCAGCCTATTTTGTAAATGTCCCCCAGGCACTGGTAAAATAAAGAGAGAAAAATTATGGCTGCAATACTCACCTTCAACCTGGAGCTGTCCTCAGTGGTACCTCCTCACAAAGTATTGAATGGGAATTATGTGCAGTGCTTCTTCCACCCCCAACTCTTCACCCATGGCTGCCAAAATAGGAAATATGCCCATGGTAATGCCCACCCTGATCTCTCTTCCACAAAGCAATAAAATTGTCTCACCTTCTTGTCCACCAGCTTACAAAACCTGCACTTCTTAATTTTTGCTTTTGACTAAGAACTTTACATAATGAGATCTCTAGGATAATTATACTAACTAAATTAAAAAGTCATTTCACGACTCCTTCAGGAATACATAAACCAAAGGGTGTTTTATGTATTTGACCATGGTTTTTTTTAAAAAAAAGGCATTTTATATAAACCAACTGTATCTTTACCGGCCTTTTTATACATGCTTGGGGAATGTCCATCTATTTACATATTGCATGCTTTACTTGTGTTATCAATTTACTAACATTCTTGGAAAGGTTTAATTAGTACAGAACATTCCCAGCAGATTTACATTTCTTTTTTTTTTTCCATGCATCCGATGCAGAGCGGTAAGACGTATCTCCGCTTCAAGAGTATTACTGGATTCTGTAGCAGACTGGTCTGCTGCAATGTTCCATTTTCTAATTAAGATTAATGACTGATTTAGAACAACAGAACACAGGTCATTGATTATCTGTCTTTAATGTTGCAGGATTAAAAGATTTTTCAGAAGAGTCTATTGTTTCAGGTCTCAGGCAATAAGAAAGTGGCTACAGTAAGAAGGGAAAAAATAATATCCATATTGCTCAGTGACTGCTGTTTTGTGCCTTGCATAAACAAAAAATAAAACGTGGCTATTAATGTTTTACAAGTGATTCAACTTTTTGGCTCTTGTTTTGGCTTTTTTTTTTTTTTAAGTTACCTTGTGTAAATTGAGCGTCAGTAAGAACAATGTGAACCTTGTACTCCAGTCACCCATGAAATCTATGCATTGAAACTAAATGGTACTTCTGTTCATAAGTACACTATTGGTTCCTAAAATAGCTGGTATCATTTTGCCTTGATGGCATAGAATCTGCAAAAGACGTTTCTTGTCACCAGGATTTCCGCATTTAAGATCTCATAAATGCTCCTGCTCATGCAGACGTTTCTGGCATAGAATAAGGTGATGTCATGCTAAGAACTTTTAAAATCTTCCTTCACCATGACCACTTCCGCTACCTCTACAACCGCTTTTACTACCACTGCTCCTCCATGTTCCAAGACTTGCCCAGTTAAGAATGACAGCAGTATGAACTGAAAGAACTACAGGATTTCATCACATATCCAGGGGCGGATTGACAACTCATGGGGCCCCCGGGCAATAGGGGATCATGGGGCCCCTGTGTCTTTGCCCAAACTCAAAAAAGCCTATAAAAAAGGTACCAGGGGCCTCTCATGGGGCCCCCTACTGACCCTGGGCCCTCGGGCAGTGCCCGAATTTCCAAATGGTCAGTCCGCCCCTGCACATATCCAACTCCTAAACCTGGACATGCAGCCAGAAATGGACAAGGACATTTACAAAAGCACAGTGACCATTAGGCTTAAGTTGACCTGCTCAGACAAGGATCTATGGTTGCATATCAGGAAGATCAAGCTCTCAGGGCAGCCCATGTTAAGGGATCACAATGGTCCAGAGTAGAGATGAGCGAATCGAACATGACGAAGTGGAATTCGTTTAGAAGATTAGGAAATATTAGATTCGCGCCGAATCCGAAAATTAGCAAACTTCGGATGCACGAATCGAATTTTCCCAAAAATGGCGGCGACATGTGTGGTGACGGAGCGGGGATCTCTGGGAAGGCGCGCAGACAAGGCGCGCTGACCCATAATAAATAAATAATTTGCGCTAGTAAATGTGTATAAATATATAAATATATATGAAGAAATCATCAAATCATAAGTCCAGAAAAAAATATATATATATGCCAATACCACAAAAAAATATAAAAAAACTTTTAGGTGCAAAAAACTTTTGTGCAAAAAAAGTGTCTGAATATGAAAAATTTCACCAAAAAACCTTGATAATATAATGGCAGATCATCCATATATCTTCAGAAACGGAAACTCTGCAGCACACCGATCCTCATCGATCGAAATAACAGGATGAAAAACTTTGTAGTTAATCGAAAATCCACTTCTCCAATAGGTAAAGGACCACCTTCAAACGTATCCATAGGGGGAAATGCCAAGCACTCGGGAGAAACAGAAAGACTTCATGGTGCAATATTATAAAAACCAATTCCTTTATTAGGTACTCATTGCACTTACTCAAGAGGTGTCCCAGCCGACACCAGCATCAACAGCATAACAGCAGTCACATAAACGAGCCTGGCTACTCAGCACATGCGCAGTAGCTGGCAGCCAAAAACGTAATGACGTCACATCAATCAAGCCCCGCCCTACGCGTTTCGTCATCGACGTCCTCACGGAGCGGATAGATGTGAGACGTCTCAACCTCCTTAAATATTCACTCACAGGAAACGAACAGCTGACATCAATGGGGAATCAAGCAAAGCAAGACGCCCCATCGATGACAGGAGTCCACAAAGGATATACAATGTATCCAATATATTTGCCATCACAAGCAAAAAAACTTTAAAACAAGAGAACAAAAATAAAATAAAAAATTAAATAAACAATAATAATAAATAAATTAAATGAATACAATAACGGGCCAGTACCCTCTAAGACTGTGTTTCAAAAAGGGAACTTAAAGGGCCAGTAACACTTTAAACACAAATAAAGGGGAACTCTAGTAATAATACAAAAATAATACAGAAATTGTACAAAAAGCATACAATCTCCCATATATCATCTTTAAACAGTTGCCTATATAAAAATATACTTAAAATAGCATAAAAATTAAAAATTTGTGAGAAAACAATTCAAATCTATATCGACATTTAACCCAAATGGTTGCAAGGAATTTAGTTCATAAATCCAAAACGTCTCTTTTTTGGAAATCTCATTAACCAAATCCGAGCCCCTCCAATGGGGTTTTACCATCTCGATCCCATAAAAGGTAAGTAAGCTCGGATCACAATTATGTACCAATTTGAAATGTTTGGATACACTATGTTTATCGAATCCTTTTACTATGTTTCTTATATGTTCGCCTATTCTTATTTTTAAACATCTCCCAGTTCTCCCAATATATCTCAAATGACATGGACATTCTAAAACAGAAATCACATGTGTAGAATTACATGTAATCAGGGATTTAATATCATATTCTTTTTTGGAAAATGAAGAGCAGAATGACTTTTTTTATTATTACCAACTTTTACAGTCCTACAAACTTTACACTTCCTACAAGGAAAAAAACCCATTAAATTTGGAAACAGATCGAACTTTTTTGGGGGTTCGATGACATTGCGAGCCAGTTTTATCCTAAGAGACTTATTTTTCTTATAAATGAATTTAGGAGTTTTAGATAAGAATTTATTTAGTATATCATCTTTTAACAAAATGGGCCAATATTTTTTAAAATTCGTTCAATATTTTTGTATTGCATATTATAGTTAGTAATAAAGGGTACATTATTTTCAAATCCCAAATGAGCCTTTCTATTTCCAAGAAACGTCTCCCTATCTTTAATACTAATCGAATTTCTTTCTTTAATCAAAAAGGTCTTATCATACCCTTTCTCTATAAATCTTTCAATTAACACCTCAGATTGGTCGAAAAAATCTTTGTTAGCGCTACAATTTCTTTTTAATCTGGTAAACTGACTTTTTGGAGTGCTATATAACCAATTTGGATGATGTCCACTAGAAATAGGTATATAGCTGTTTTTGTCCACTTCCTTGAAGTAAGTTTTGGTGCAAATTTGGCCATTATCTTTATATAGGACCAGATCCAAAAAATTAATTTGCTCAAAATCACTAATAACAGTGAATCTCAATCCATAGCGGTTCATATTAATATATTCCATAAAGGAATCAAGCTTTTCTCTGGATCCATCCCATACCATTATAATGTCATCAATATACCTCTTGTATAGCGCCATCTCTGGCCATTTATTGAAAATACTTTCTTCCTGACATTTATCCATTACCAGATTTGCCACACTGGGAGCATACTTAGCTCCCATGGCAACACCCTTACATTGCTGAAAAAAAGTGTTGTTGTACCAAAAGAAATTGTTATTCATCGCAAATTGAAGTAATTCAACAACAAACTTCCTCTGCGATCTTTTCAGGAGTGATTTATGTTTAAGGGCCCATTTTACCGCATTAATTCCATCATTTTGATCGATGTTAGTATATAAAGATTCTACGTCTATAGTAACCAACATACAATTATCAACATTATGTAATTCTTTAAGAATGTTAATAAGATGTCCACCATCTCTCAGAAAAGCCTTATTTCACAATGTTTTTCAGAAAAGTATCAACATATTCACCAACTCTTGCAAATAAAGAATGTATCCCACTCACAATGGGTCTCCCCGGTGGGTTCTCCTTATTTTTGTGTATTTTTGGTAAATAGTATATAGTAGGTATTTTCGGATGTTTAATCAATAAGTATTTTGCTTCTTTTTCAGTTAATACCCCCAACTTTTTTCCTTTGTTAATAATACACTTAAGTAGTAATTTAAGTTTTTTAGTGGGATTTTTTTGCAAAATTTTATATGTATCTTCAGATTGTAATAATCTCTTCATTTCTTTTTCATAGTCATTCTTATTTAAAACAACAATACTTCCCCCTTTATCAGCACTTCTAATTACTATATTCTTTCTCTTTTCAAGATCCTCAATACCCAATTTTATATCTGGTGGAATACAGTACGAATTTTTAACATTAATACTCTTAATCTCATTTTCTACCATATTTTTAAATACCTCCAGAAAAGCATTACCAGAAATCTTAGGGTTAAATGTAGAAGCATTTTTTAAACCACTATTTTGAAAACCATGAGAAGATAAAGTAGGATTGTTTCCTTGCGATTTATTCAATTCAAAAAAAATTTTAATATTAAGTTTTCTCACAAATTTTTGCAAATCAATAAAAACATCGAATTTATTTAAATTCGTCCTAGGTATATATTTCAACCCAAGATCCAAAACTTTAATTTCTCTTTCAGAAAAAGTAACATCACTCAAGTTATAAATTCCTGACCCATAATGCATTCATTCATGACATGTGATCGCATTAGCCAATCAGCAGCCAGCCAGCCAGCACTGTGTAATGGTGGAGCTATAAATTGCGGCCATCTTAGAATTCTCCATTAGCCTCCGGTCATTCAAGAGAGACAGACGTCTGTGTATTAGGGACAGAGTTATGGCTACAGAGACTTTAGGGCCACAGAATCGTTACTTAGGGACACAGAATCGTTACTTAGGGACACAGAATCGTCACTCAGGGACACAGAATTGTTACTCAGGGACACAGAATTGTTACTCAGGGACACAGAATCGTTACTCAGGGAAAGACACAGAATTGTTACTCAGGGACACAGAATTGTTACTGAGGGACACAGAATCGTTACTCAGGGACACAGAATTGTTACTCAGGGACACAGAATCGTTACTCAGGGACACAGAATCGTTACTCAGGGACACAGAATTGTTACTCAGGGACACAGAATTGTTACTCAGGGACACAGAATTGTTTCTCAGGGACACAGAATTGTTACTCAGGGACACAGAATTGTTACTCAGGGACAGACACAGAATTGTTACTCAGGGACACATAATTGTTACTCAGGGACACATAATTGTTACTGAGGGACACATAATTGTTACTCAGGGACACAGAATTGTTACTCAGGGACACATAATCGTTACTCAGGGACACAGAATCGTTACTCAGGGACACAGAATCGTTACTCAGGGACAGACACAGAATCGTTACTCAGGGACACAGAATCGTTACTCAGGGACAAAGAATCGTTACTCAGGGACACAGAATCGTTACTCAGGGACACAGAATCGTTACTGAGGGACACAGAATCGTTACTGAGGGACACAGAATCGTTACTCAGGGACACAGAATCGTTACTCAGGGACACGAAATCGTTACTCAGGGACACAGAATCGTTACTCAGGGACACAGAATTGTTACTCAGGGACACAGAATTGTTACTCAGGAACACAGAATTGTTACTCAGGGACACAGAATCGTTACTGAGGGACACAGAATCGTTACTCAGGGACACAGAATCGTTACTGAGGGACACAGAATTGTTACTCAGGGACAGACACAGAATTGTTACTCAGGGACACAGAATTGTTACTCAGGGACACAGAATTGTTACTCAGGGACACAGAATTGTTACTGAGGGACACAGAATTGTTACTCGGGGACACAGAATTGTTACTCAGGGACACAGAATTGTTACTCAGGGACACAGAATTGTTACTCAGGGACAGACACAGAATTGTTACTCAGGGACACAGAATTGTTACTCAGGGACACAGAATTGTTACTGAGGGACACAGAATTGTTACTCAGGGACACAGAATTGTTACTCAGGGACACAGAATTGTTACTCAGGGACAGACACAGAATTGTTACTCAGGGACACAGAATTGTTACTCAGGGACAGACACAGAATTGTTACTCAGGGACACAGAATTGTTACTCAGGGACACAGAATTGTTACTGAGGGACACAGAATCGTTACTCAGGGACACAATCGTTATTCAGGGACACAGAATTGTTACTCAGGGACACAGAATTGTTACTCAGGGACACAGAATTGTTACTGAGGGACACAGAATCGTTACTCAGGGACACAGAATTGTTACTCAGGGACACAGAATTGTTACTCAGGGACACAGAATCGTTACTCAGGGACACAGAATTCTTACTCAGGGACACAGAATCGTTACTCAGGGACACAGAATCGTTACTGAGGGACACAGAATCGTTACTGAGGGACACAGAATCGTTACTCAGGGACACAGAATCGTTACTCAGGGACACAGAATCGTTACTCAGGAACACAGAATCGTTACTGAGGGACACAGAATCGTTACTGAGGGACACAGAATCGTTACTCAGGGACACAGAATCGTTACTCAGGGACACAGAATCGTTACTGAGGGACACAGAATCGTTACTGAGGGACACAGAATCGTTACTCAGGGACACAGAATCGTTACTCAGGGACACAGAATCGTTACTGAGGGACACAGAATCGTTACTGAGGGACACAGAATCGTTACTCAGGGACACAGAATCGTTACTCAGGGACACAGAATCGTTACTGATGGACACAGAAGCGTTACTCAGGGACACAGAATCGTTACTCAGGGACACAGAATCGTTACTCAGGGACACAGAATCGTTACTCAGGGACACAGAATAGTTGAATTAAAGAGTATGTCAGACAACACGCAGAGGAGTGGCAGAGGAGGCAATGTTTCAGGAGCGAGCAGACGTGGCAGCAGAGGAAGGGGTCGAGGCAGCACTAGTCGCAGCCAGAGGCCAGTGCTCCCGGTGTCATCCAGCGGTCGTGTCTCCACCGACAACCCTGCCGTCATCGATTGGTTGGCTCGGTCGTCTTCCTCTTCCCAGGTCACCTCTGACACCTACAGCCAACGGTCGGTGGGTACGTCAGACACAACCGTTAGTTGGCATGGCCCGGGAGCAAGCCCACTGAAATCACGTGTTCTCTACCTGCCCCTGTCCTTTGGTGTTCCCTCACCAAGCGAAGTATCGCATGCTGTGGGCTCAGCCCCACTGTACAGTGAGGAAGAGCTAACAGAGGGCGGTCAGGAACGGGGGGAGACATCCGCCTCTTCAGCAGCCAGGCGAAGAAGTACTGGCGAGGAGAGTGGCTCGGTAGCCGGTCTAGAGACAGGTCTGTCTCCTGACCCACACGCAGCCGAGGGGGCTAGTAGTGAGGCGGAGACCCTAATTAATGATGATGAGGCTGATCGCACTTGGCAGCCTCGTCGTCATCAGGCTATTGCTTCCGCATCATCAGGAGAAGAGGGTGCCAGCTTGGCAGCGAGCAAAACAGTCGGTGGGTTGCCCAGGAGGCAGCAGGGTCGCAGCAGTGTCAGTGGAGGCAAACGGCCACGGAGTAGAGCACCAGCTCCACTGCAGCCTACCACCACGGCCAGTAGTGGTGCCGGTGTGCACGGAGGAAGTAGCAGTCAGCCAGTGAGGAGTAGCGGGGGCAAAGTTTCCTACTCGGCGGTGTGGCAATTTTTCGTCAAGCCGCCCGAGGAAGTAAACGTAGCCGTATGTCGACTATGTGGCCAGAAAGTCAAGCGTGGCCAGGGGGCCCATGTTGGGACTACAGCGTTGCGTCAGCATATGCAGCGTCGCCATTCGGTGGCCTGGGAAAACCGTGATAAAGAAACGGCGGTTCTGCCTGCCCCAGCCCCCGCTCCATCACCCGCTCCGTTACTTGCTCCGTCACCCGACGTCAATCGCCCTCTATCAGCCAGTCAAGGCTCCAACACCTCTGCTGAGGGGAGTTGTCGCTCGTTGGCATCTTCCACTCGTTCAGATGCTCCTTCTCCTGCTACTCCTCTTCACAGATTCCGTCAGCAGTCTTTCTTGGAATCCGTTTCCAAGAGACAACAGTTTGCGAGCACGCACCCGACGGTGCAGAAGCTGAACGTCCTCCAGTCCAAGTTGCTGGTGCTGCAGTCCCTCCCTTTCCAAGTGGTGGACTCAGCACCTTTCCGAGAAATGATGGCTTGTGCCGAGCCGCGGTGGAGAGTGCCAAGCCGGCATTTCTTCGCCAAAAAGGCAGTGCCAGCCCTGCATTCACATGTAGAAGAGATGGTGGGCCAGTCTTTGAGCATGTCGGTCTCTGCCAAAGTGCACGGCAGCGCCGACGTGTGGAGCTGTAACTACGGTCAGGGACAGTACATGTCATTTACGGCCCACTGGGTGAACGTGGTGCCGGCACAGCCGCACCAGCAACTTGGACTGGTCACGCCGCTTTTGCCTCCCCGTTTGCACGTCCTTGGTCCAGCAAAGATGTCCGCCTCTACCACCTCTTCTTCCTTCGTGTCCTCAGCCGCCACCCCCGTGCCAAGTCCCATTACCCGACCGGCATATCACATGTGCAGGGCGCAACGGTGTCACGCTGTGCTGCACCTGGTATGCCTTGGCGAACGTAGTCACACAGGGGAGGAACTTCTGAGTGTAATGAACAGAGAAATCGACAGATGGCTGTCTCCGCGCAAACTGAAAATCGGAACCATGTTGACCGACAACGGAAAGAACATGGTGTCTGCTCTGCATCAAGGAAGGTTGTGCCATGCGCCATGCATGGCTCACGTGTTCAATCTGGTTGTCAAGCGGTTCCTAAAATCCACCATCCCACTGCAAGACATCCTTAAAATGTCACGTAAACTTTGCATGCATTTCAGCCATTCCTACACCGCAAAGCACACCCTCCTTGAGCTGCAGCGGCAGAACGGAATTCCACAGCATCGCCTGATCTGCGACGTTGCAACAAGGTGGAATTCAACCCTACATATGTTAGACCGCCTTTACGAACAGCGAAAGGCCATCACCGATTTCCTGATGTTACAAGCGGATAAAGGTACTCCCCTGTGTAACTTAGATGTCAGCCATTGGCAGCTCATGCGTGACACCTGCCGCTTGCTCAGGCCCTTTGAGGAGGCCACGCTATTCGTGAGTCGGCAGGACTATGGGATGAACGACGTCATTCCTCTGTTGCACGTCCTGGAACAAATGCTGTTAACAATGGCTGGTCAGGGTGCGGTAGACGTCGCGCACAGATCTCAACGCCACATGACCCCTGTGGGGGCAGGACAGGAAGAAGAGGAGGAGGTAGAGGAGGACATTTGTGCTCAGGAATTATTGAGTGAAATGGGTGGTTTTTCCACTCAGCGGACAGGAGTGGAGGAGCAGGAGCATCTGGTAGAGGAGGAAGAGGAGACAGAGGACCCAGATGCACCGTGGCAGTATGCTGTGGAGATGGAGGCAGGGAGTCCCTCGCATTCCTTGGCACAAATGGCCCATAGCATGCTCGGTTGCTTGCGTAGCAACAGCCGAATAATAACCATCAGACAGAGGGATGACTTTTGGCTGTCCACCTTGTTGGACCCTCGCTACCGTTCAAAAATGGTGGCCTTTTTCACACCTGCTGAGAGGGAGGCCAAAATAAAGTACTATAAAAACCACCTATGTAGTCAGTTGGTCTCTGCCTTTCTGCGCCAACGTCCATCCTCAGACACTGTGGGCCCTGTGCGCTCGAGTTCCGCTGCCATGGCAGCAGGGGAGGGGTGGGGTGGTAGGAGCAGTGGCAGCTCCACCAGCAGCGGCTGCCTCAGTCTGCAGTCGATGATGAGTAGCTTTCTTCACCAGCGCAGTGAGGAAACTACTAACCAGCCGCAGCAGCAGCAGCATCAGGTGGACCTGGAGCAGGACCTCAAACAACAGGCTTGGGCCTACTTGGACAGCACCCTGCCAACCGAGGTAGACAATCCCCTTGACTACTGGGCAACGAAACTTGACGTTTGGCCCCAACTAGCTGAATTTGCCCTTGAAAGGCTGTCATGCCCGGCCAGTAGCGTGGCATCGGAGCGCGTGTTTAGTGCGGCAGAAGGTATTGTAACTCCGCGGAGGACACGACTGTCCACCCAAAGTGTGGAGAGACTCACGTTTGTGAAAATGAATCAGGCGTGGATTAGTCTGGATTTCAAACCACCAGTTCCTGACACAACTGACTAAATCCGCCATGAATCATGCCCCAAACATGTTATTATTTTTAACATAGGCCTCTGTATGGCCTTCAATTTAAGCTGCTTACGCTTCGCCACTCTGCCATGGGCCCCTGTACCGCCTCCTCTTGCTGCTGCCAGGTCCAGAGTGTGTCATGGGTCCCTGTACGGCCTCCCATTGCTGCTGTCTCCATCACCACACTCTGCCATGTGCCACTTTCAGGTCTCCTCACACTGCTGGTGGGTTCCATTTTGTCATAGGGTGCTGGCAGATTACGGGCTTCCCATTGCTGCTGCCAGGCCCGTAATCTGCCATGGGCCCCGTACCGACTCCTCATGCTGCTGCCAGGCCCGTAATCTGTCATGGGCCCCTGTACCGCCTCCTCATGCTGCTGCCAGGTCCAGAGTGTGTCATGGGTCCCTGTACGGCCTCCCATTGCTGCTGTCTCCATCGCCACACTCTGCCATGTGCCACTTTCAGGTCTCCTCACACTGCTGGTGGGTTCCATTTTGTCATAGGGTGCTGTATGGCCTCCCATTGCTGCTGCCAGGCCCGTAATCTGCCATGGGCCCCCGTACCGACTCCTCATGCTGCTGCCAGGCCTGTAATCTGTCATGGGCCCCTGTACCGCCTCCTCATGCTGCTGCCAGGTCCAGAGTGTGTCATGGGTCCCTGTACGGCCTCCCATTGCTGCTGTCTCCATTGCCACACTCTGCCATGTGCCACTTTCAGGTCTCCTCACACTGCTGGTGGGTTCCATTTTGTCATAGGGTGCTGTATGGCCTCCCATTGCTGCTGCCAGGCCCGTAATCTGCCATGGGCCCCCGTACCAACTCCTCATGCTGCTGCCAGACCCGTAATCTGTCATGGGCCCCTGTACCGCCTCCTCATGCTGCTGCCAGGTCCAGAGTGTGTCATGGGTCCCTGTACAGCCTCCCATTGCTGCTGTCTCCATCGCCACACTCTGCCATGTGCCACTTTCAGGTCTCCTCACACTGCTGGTGGGTTCCATTTTGTCATAGGGTGCTGTATGGCCTCCCATTGCTGCTGCCAGGCCCGTAATCTGCCATGGGCCCCCGTACCGACTCCTCATGCTGCTGCCAGGCCCATAATCTGTCATGGGCCCCTGTACCGCCTCCTCATGCTGCTGCCAGGTCCAGAGTGTGTCATGGGTCCCTGTACGGCCTCCCATTGCTGCTGTCTCCATCGCCACACTCTGCCATGTGCCACTTTCAGGTCTCCTCACACTGCTGGTGGGTTCCATTTTGTCATAGGGTGCTGGCAGATTACGGGCCTCCCATTGCTGCTGCCAGGCCCGTAATCTGCCATGGGCCCCCGTACCGACTCCTCATGCTGCTGCCAGGCCCGTAATCTGTCATGGGCCCCTGTACTGCCTCCTCATGCTGCTGCCAGGTCCAGAGTGTGTCATGGGTCCCTGTACGGCCTCCCATTGCTGCTGTCTCCATCGCCACACTCTGCCATGTGCCACTTTCAGGTTTCCTCACACTGCTGGTGGGTTCCATTTTTTCATAGGGTGCTGTATGGCCTCCCATTGCTGGTGCCTCCACCGCCACACTGTGGCTCCACACTCTGGTTTTGGCCCCGTGACTGCCCAAATGAGTGAAGTGTGCGGTGATTCTAAGATCGACGGCACTCATCTGCATGTCATACTGACTGACAGTATTATTTCTCTTCCCCAGCAGACTCCAAGGGCATTTAAATTAAAGGTACAGTGTTCTGCACTAATATAAAGGCTCTCTGAAGCCTAGAAACACCCTTTTTATAAGTTAAATTCGCAGCGAATATATTCGACTCGAATCGAATTTATTCCGCGAATTCGCCGAATCAGCCGAATCGAATTTTTGAATAATTCGCTCATCTCTAGTCCAGAGATTCAACTTATTTAGTGCTTTGAGTACTGACCATAGGAGTATGTTTATGGAGTTCACACGCCAGCCTGTGCCTGAACACAGTTTGTTAGTTAGATGCTGAAAAGTGCCCAGTGTGTATAGTCCCAGTAAAGTTGTGCCAAATTAGGATCAATGTATCTAGATGCAGCACCACAAAGGTCAGTGAGAACAAAGCTTTAGTTTTTCTTTACTTGAGGAGGGTGAGACCAACTTATGATCTTGCACACATGCCCAGTGCATTCAGAAAACTGATCATTTAAAAAAAAAAAAAAGTTCAAGAACAGTGTGCACCTAAAAACGTTTACATGATATCATTTACATTTACAGCACCCTCCTATCCCCATAGACAAATAAAAGTTAGGCCTTTTATACCTGAATGAAACTGTCCTGCTGCTGGCCAATTTGAAACTGCTGTTTCCTGTATGGTATCCCCATTTTTTGTTTTAATTTTCATTTAGAAATCTTATCCAGCCTTTATATTCGGATATATGATCAGTCATTGTACTGCAGGTGTTTCAGTTTAGCTAACTAGTAGTGGTGAGTGGTTAATGGCTGGGTTTGGACCAGTGTTTGGCTCTCAGCAGTATTAAACTCAGGTTTCTGCCCTTTCTGTCTTGTTTAAAGCGGAGCTCCACTCAAAAGGGGAAGTTCCGCTTTAAGCCTTTGTCCCCCGCTCCCCATTAAGGATTGGCACTTTTGGGGAGCGGGTTCCCGAATTTGACAGGTACCCGCTCCCATTTCTGCTGCGATCGCCTAGGCGATCAGAAATGAAAGTTGTCTCCCCCCCCCATAGTCTTCTGGGACATGTGACAGGTCCCAGGAGACTACGGGACCATTCACAAAGCGCAGTGCTTCTTGCACATGCGCAGTGGGCACCTGCCTGTGAAGCCGCAAGCTGCCACAGCTGGGTGCCCACACTGACGATGCCGGCGCCAAGGAGAGAAGACGGTCGGTGAAACCAGCTGTAGTGGGGACGCCGCTGGATTGAGGGACAGGTAAGTGTTTATATTTTAAAAGTCAGCAGCTACAGTTTTTGTAGTTGCTGACTTTCATTTAATTTTTTTTTTTTTTTCAGCTGGAACACCGCTTTAAAATACCATTGGACTCTCACAGAATAAGATCTAATCTGTTTTACAGATCAGCTGTAAAAAAGATCTACTAGCTTGTGATTTATCCTTCCTTGCTACAGCATGCACTGAACTGAGATAAAGGTGTTTCAGGAACTCAACTGCTGGTTTGTGTAGCACCTACAGGATGAGTTCCCACCCAGCTTGTCGGTCTGAACACAACTAAATAGCGTGCTTGACTATCACCTGTTGCTTGAGCATTATGACAATTTTCTATCTCCAAGCTATGGTCCATGTTATTTCCTGTGTTTATGTGTCTCCATTTACTGACTCCAGTTTGTATCTGACTACATTTGTTTCCCACCCTCCATGACCTTTTGTCTGTCCCTGTTTCTGAAATTACCTACACTCTTTGCAGGGTGCCCTAGTAAAGATCTGGTGTGTGTGCTTAGACTTCTTGCCTAGGCCATTTTCAAGGTTTACACCCTGTCAGGGCAGGAGCTGAGGAACGGACAGGCAGGCCTAAACAATGTAACGCACTGGCTGACGACAACCACCACCCACACACCGAAGTCCCTCAGGGTGCGGAGTCTAAGTCCCAGGCTGCCCTTCACCAGGGCCCCTGATGGTGGGGATGGACTTGACGCAGCCAGGAACCAGGTCGCGGACCCGAGACACCTCAGTTGCGGTAATGGCCGCCACCAATGGCGTGTAGCTGGTAGAAAAGACAACAGAGTAGTCAGACAGGCCGGGTCAACAACAACGGGATAAAACGGTACAGGACAGCAGACGAGAATCACAGGTCACGAGCCGGGTTCAGCAACAGAGGGTCAGATCAAAGGAGAACACAAAGAAAAGTCGAGTCCCAAGCCGAGTCAGATTCCAGGAAAGTCACGAGAGTCAGAACAGAGTAATAGCAACACAAAGACACAAGACACAAGTGCAAAGAGCATGTGCGGACCACAGGCTTTTATGTCATCAGCCACACCCCTCTGGGGGATGGACCTCAGAGACCTGAAGGCATAAAGGATTCCCACCATGCTCAGCAGAAATCCAAGATGGATGCCAGCACATGGAGTAACATAACCTCTGGGAAAAGGTAGGACCTTGACACACCCTCTCCAATGTACAAATACCACAGAAGGTCCACTATCCAGTTTTTCTCTGACAGCCTGGCTCCTTTTGTGCTTCAGAAACAGCCTTTTTAACTCATTAGAGCCATTCCTTTCTGTACCTTTACCTACAAGGTATTTCTTGCAGCCAGTGCCATGACCTTTGTCAGTTGAGTGTAGCCAGGGGCTAACATTTACAGATGAGACTATGATTAATCCTTTTCTCCCTAGTACCCAGTACTGGGATTCTGACATCACTTCCTGTTAGCAGAGTGGATTCAGTTCTTCTGAAAGCAGAGGATCTTGGGACCTGTAGTCTTATAACCAATACATCCTATATTCCTGAGTGCTGATTGAACTACAACTACCAGAGAGCTGGCAAATGAGAAGGATGCTGGGAAAGCAGATATATTCTACAACAAGGGACTGACTCACTCTCTTGGTGTGGGATTCATTACTGAACACAGTGGGACTGTCTTTCTCTTACAGAGACAGATTGTTTGCCTACTGCTGTGGGACTCTACACATCAGTTCAGCACAGTGGTGACACTGATCACCACACTGGGATTACATCAGCTTCTCTACATCGGGAATGTCATTGTCCAGTCTTCACACAGGCATCTCTGCATGTCGCTTTGACATGCTGTCAGGCAGTACATCCACACATCCCTGCAACCAGCCAGAAGCCTGAGTAAAAACTCTGTTCCAAGGAGGCCATGCTGTCCATAGGATTAGTAATCTGGCGGATGCCCAACCTTTTTCAGTCATCAATCTACAGACACTGCATGCAGACACTTAAGTACCAGAAGATCTTTGGTTTGAGCAGTACCACAGTCTAGCTATTTAACTTCATTGAATTTCCAGTATTCAATAATGTTTATGGGCCCCACTATTGCTAGCAGAAGACAATGGATACCACCATATAAGGAAATGTAAACACCACAGGACTCAAGTTGAAATCTCTAGTTAAAGGGACCTCCTTTTCATTTAAGGCCATTGTTATTCAAATTAGGACACTTGTATATATTCATGCTGGAGTATAGGTTTGCATAATTCTCTGCATTCCCCATTGTGACGCCGGTGGCCCTGAGGGAGCTAATGTACACACAAGCCTTTTCTTTCACCACTTGCTGCTGGTTTTGCAAATAAATAGTTGAAGCTTACTACTCAGGACTGTATAGTCTGGTAAACATTGCTAATTGATTATTTCTATTTCACCAGTGTTCTGCTTTTATGTTTTAACTGTGGTTGTATATCCTATCCCCATTATTTCTGTGGCCTATTCTTTTGAACAAATTTAATATAGAGTTGTACTAAAGAATTGTGTCGCTTGCATTATTATTCTATACTGTTGAAATTTGTCTGAAACCAGAGTGTCAGAGGTGTCGGGAAGCAAGGTCAGAGCAACCACTAGGGACAAGTATTATCAAGTGGCCCCTGTGGGGGTAGCGCTAGATGAATGTCAGATTTTTTTTTTTTTTTTGCTGCAAGGCAGTAGACTTTGGATAGTTTTGCTGTATTTATCGGGCTCTTCCATGTTGCTGATTTCTTGAACCTCAGCTGGCCTTTCAGTACTTTCATTGTCTTTTTTTGAATAGCTGTCAAATGTTCCACATTTGTATTTTTATTGATCCACTGTACAATATTCTTTTTAAGTTCAGCACTGAATAATAATAATATAATTTGAAGTCTTCGATGAGACAAATCACCTGATTGTTTGCTTAATATTATTTCCTATTCTCTTCCATTGGGTTCCTTGAGTCAGCAAGGCAAATAGTGTACAAAAAGATGATTATAAAAAAATGAATTTTCCATCTCCATTTGTGCTGCCTGCACTTCTCCCTGCATTATGGATTGGTCGGCAGCCTACGGATGTAGGTTTTTCTCCCACAGCTATGCCTCCAGCATGGGGGATGCTTGCACCATCAGGAAATGCAGTAAAGAGGTTGTCACAAATTACATCCTCAAAATGGAGCACGTTGAGTTCCCTCTGAGATGTGGCAGTAGATCCCCCTTGGGAGGGGTGAAACATTCCCCTTGAAGCCTTCCACCAATTTTCTCCTTATCCTCACTGCCAACACCTCCACCCTCCTACTCCTCACCATCATTACACCACAAGCCAAAGTATTCAGCCAACTCCTTTTAGCCAGTTGATGGGGCTATGGCAGGATTAGCCAGATAGAAGTAGAAGCAGGAAAAAGGCACAAGAAGGGAAGTGACTGCTCTGCACCCTTGAGGTGGAGGAGGCAGATAAGGGTGCATGAACAGCTGCAGTGTCCAGTCTGCAATTTTGAGGAGGAGGAAAAGGAAGTGTAGAAAAAAAAAGGAATGTTTTGAAACCAAAGAGGAATGGCGGTATTGGAGAATATGGAGGAGCATTAGCTGCAATTTAAAAAAGTAACTGATTTGCACCTTTGAGGAGGAGGAAGAGGACAAGGCCAACGTAAGAGTTAATTAAAATGGCTGTTATGCACCCTTAAAGAGTGGGAAGAAAAGGGCACATTAGCAGCACTTTATAAGAAAGGGGTTGCTATGCATCCTTGAAGAAGAGGGATGTGTGCCTTTTGCTGCTGAATCATCTTAATGAAGTGCTGCTCCTGTGGTGCAGAGTCATGTATGTGCTACCCCAAAATGGCTGTTAATTTTAACTTAGCTACAGGTCACAATGGTGCTTTCAGCAGCAGATACTTTTAATAAAGGTCCACACTGCAAAGCTTATTCTATTTCCTGCCTATTCATCTGCTCTGGTACTGTCCTGATGCTGATAATTTTCTACAGAACACCTACAGTAGCTGAAGTTTGTGTTTTGAATATTTTGGGAATAACAAGGGACACAGATTGATTTGGGGAATGCGAGTTGCGGTTTATAAACTATTAAATTGTTGTGCCACTGGCCAAATTGTACAAATCAGAAAGCTTTGGCCTTATTTTTTAATAGTAACAACTAGAGATGAGCGAATCGAACTTGGCGAAGTGGAATTCGTTTCGAATATTAGGAAAAATTCGATTCGCACCGAATCCGAATTTTAGCAAACTTCGGATGCACGAATCGAATTTTCCCCGATCAGCCGGCAAAAAGTGTCACTGCAGAGAGCTCCGCTATTTCTGACAGTTCTCTGACAGTTCCTTCACATTTACAGCGGTTGAAACATTGTATCTATTTGTTTCCATTTAGGATACAGATGTTTTTATTCGGAAATAAATAGATACAATGTTTCAACCGCTGTAAATGTGAAGGAACTGTCAGAGAACTGTCAGAAATAGCGGAGCTCTCTGCAGATACACTTTTTGCTGTACTGGAATTCTTCTTCTTTTCATTCTTCTTCTTCTTTTCATTCTGCTTCTTCTTCTTCTTTTCATTCTTCTTCTTCTTCTTTTCATTCTTCTTCTTCTTTTCATTCTTCTTTTTATTCTTCTTTTTATTCTTCTTCTTCTTCTTTTCATTCTTCTTCTTCTTCTTCTTTTCATTCTTCTTTTCATTCTTCTTCTTCTTCTTCTTTTCATTCTTCTTCTTCTTCTTCTTTTCATTCTTCTTCTTCTTTTCATTCTTCTTCTTTTCATTCTTCTTCTTCTTCTTTTCATTCTTCTCATTCTTCTTTTCATTCTTCTTTTCATTCTTCTTCTTCTTCTTCTCATTCTTCTTTTCATTCTTCTTCTTTTCATTCTTCTTTTCATTCTTCTTCTTCTTTTCATTCTTCTTCTTCTTCTTCTTTTTATTCTTCTTCTTCTTCTTTTCATTCTTCTTTTCATTCTTCTTCTTCTTCTTTTCATTCTTCTTTTCATTCTTCTTTTCATTCTTCTTCTTCTTCTTTTCATTCTTCTTCTTTTCATTCTTCTTCTTTTCATTCTTCTTCTTTTCATTCTTCTTCTTCTTCTTCTTCTTTTCATTCTTCTTTTCATTCTTCTTCTTCTTTTCATTCTTCTTTTCATTCTTCTTCTTCTTTTCATTCTTCTTCTTCGTCGTGCCCCGTGACTGCCCAAATGAGTGAAGTGTGCGGTGATTCTAAGATCGACGGCACTCATCTGCATGTCATACTGACTGACAGTATTATTTCTCTTCCCCAGCAGACTCCAAGGGCATTTAAATTAAAGGTACAGTGTTCTGCACTAATATAAAGGCTCTCTGAAGCCTAGAAACCCTTTTAATAAGTTAAATTTGCAGCGAATAAATTCGCATCGAATCGAATTTCTCCCGCAAATTCGGCGAATCAGCCGAATCGAATTTTTGAATAATTCGCTCATCTCTAATTGCAACCCAACTATCTAAAAAAGCTTTTTTTTTAAGCTGTAATGAATCAGATTTGGGTGCTGCTGATGAATTTAAGTCAATCAGCAATATAATAGTAAAAAATCAATTTCACATTCAAAATATGGTATACCAAAATACAGTGTCACTGATGCTGTCCATGAGAATGGTACTGTTCTTTAACACCACATACAGCTAAAAGGCATCTCCCAAGCATGTCATTTGAAAGGGTTAGTGTGCTTTTCTCATGGTAACCTTGAACTTACACTAATTGGTAGATATCACACTGCATTGGTAGATATCTCCCATGCCTTTTTGACAATGCCTTGCATATTAGCTGTGAAAATGAGCAGAATTGACTTTCAAGATTCATCACCCCTAGATTTCAATGATCTTCAGATTAAAGTTTAAACTTTTCAATGAGTTTGTCCTGCATAGCGAACCCAGACACATTCACTCATCTCTGTCAGCACAAGGACTGAATGGCTTTGTGCTGTCTCTTTCTCATACAGTTTAAAGTATTAAGGATTCACTTTAAGGTCTGGGTTAAAGCTTAGGAGTGGTTAAAGCAGTCAGATAGGCTTTATGATCAGCACAATGGCTTATTGGTTAGCCCTTCTTCTTTGGGGCACTAGGGTCCTCAGTCTAAATCCCAGCTAGGACACTGCCTGCATGTTCTCCTTTGTGCTTCTGTGGGCTTTCTCCAACACTCCCATAGTGCTGACCCCCAAAGGGTCCACTGATTAGGTCCCAAGGTTCTTTCCCAGTATGTGAGCTAGCAGCCAGGCATGTGGTCACCGTCATTCTTGTCGATCAATGATCAGTCTAGGGGTATTCTTTTGAAAGCTTTATTTTAAAACTTGTACTTGGATGGGTGCGGGTAACTGTGAGATACTCCAGCAACTTTAAGTAATAACTTGAGAACACCTATCTCCCTCATAGAGATCTGAGCCCAGTCCTTGTGGCAGCAAATAATGAGCTGAGCTACACTAGGAAACCATGAACAGTACCCTCTTTAAGTGATGCTGACTCTGATACAATAGGGACAACAGCAGCACACAGTCACTGGAATCTTTCACACCAGTCTGTGTTCACTAAGTTTCTTGGATAATTGGATTACTATTTGCAGGCATATCTGCTATGAAGACTTCAGATCAGATTCCCAAAAAGAAGTCCCTTAGTCAGCTACAGTAGAATAGGCCCCCTAGCTAGCATATCTAGGACCTCAATGAGAAGCAGAAGGCACAGCTGGACTGACCAGAAGGCCAGTAGCCCTTTAGGCTGGGATGTCCTCCTCCTGGACAAGAAGCCCTTTATTCTAGGCAGCAAGCTATTTACGCCACCATCCCCAGGGACTGCATAAATCTTCAGCTGCTGATTTGACTCTCCCAACCCACTATTTTCCAGAATCCTTCAGAAAACAGGGTGAAGCCATCAAACCTGCAACCAGTGAGACACAGAACAGCCAACAATAATCACACGCAGCTCAACTGATTTGAGCACAGCTAAGAACTAAACTTACCTAACCTAGCACCTATTTGGGAGAGTGTTACATTCCCAAGTGGGTAGGTAAATTGGCTTTGAGACTGCAGCCACTGGAACATGTTACCTAAAATACGGGTGGAACATGTAGCATGTTCCAAAAGGTGAACTTATCTGTTAATTTTCCTATTAAAACAGTTCACGCAGGATGTCTGAATATATCTGTATTGTTCAGTTAAAAATATTGCCCTCTGTAATGCAATTGACCCAGTTAGACATACATCTCCCCTTATCTGCAATACAAATCTATAAGAGAACACTTTGTACTGAGGGGTGTGGTTATTACTCAGCTCCGGCAGTACAGAGTACTGCAGTTTGGGGGCAGAAAGCAATGTTTTTACTGAGAAATTTAGAGGAATTTCTTAGCAAAAATCCATCACAATTCATGCCATGCAATTTTATTTATTTTTTAAAGTTTAGAATAGAGCTTGGAAGTGGTGACAATGTACTTTGTCTCCTATTGACATATCACATTGCAAAAGGTAGGAGAAGAAACTATACTCCCTGAAGCAAAGTCTCAGCTCCGGAACCCAGGTATCACTATATATTTCTGCCTGTGAAATGAGGCAGGATGCAGCTTACACAGCTCAGTAAAACAAGAATGCTGGAGGTATTGGGGAAGTGGGGGGAGTAAGTGAAGCCCCAGGGATCCTGTGCTTGTGCTGCACTTGCGCTTGCTGTAGTTTAGCACTTGCAATCAATCACATTTTCCTTTACTGAAGCAGATCAGGGAAAGATTACATCTGTTTGGTGGTAACCTTAGTTTCTCTTTTTGTACATCTGTGCTGTTTTATTTATGCTGTAACCCAGTTTGATAAGGAGGGCAGTGAGATTCAGCTTGCGGGATGTGTCCTAAAATGTAGAACAAAAAAATTGTTAATTTTCTTCCACTGATTTTGTGTCTTTAACAATTATCACTTGTAGAAAGTGCAAATAGGATTGTATTTGTGACAAACAAAGCTGCAGTTTGTTAATGAGATTTGTCAACTTTAACTGATTTAGAATTTCTAAATTAAGCACAGGAAGCAAATATATGTATATAAAACCCCTACAAAATATAATGCTGTTTGAACAAAGGTGACCTAGAACTGTAACATATACAAGGAGAGCAGTGCTTGACCTTCCGGACTATCAGGACTGGATTACCGGTGTTCAGGCTGGAGGAACATCACACCCCAAAAGTCGTCTATCCGATAAGGCAAAGACAACAATGCCAAAATCTTTTCAGCTACATGTGTTTGCTAATCAACTTAAAATTTCCCATTTTTAAGTAAGTTTATGATTTTGTGTTGGGCCGCATTCATAGTCGTCTTTGGCCGCATATTGGACAAACCTGTTCTAGACACTTACTCAAACTGAGGAAACCATTGGATGAGTATTGGAATGTGTTCAATATTACAGAAGAGGTCCAGTTGGATGTGACTAACTAATACAAAGCTTATTGAGTGTTAGACATCAATGCAAAGGCAACAACGCCATGTACATCTTAAGTTAAAGTTTTGTTTTCAGTATATTTCTTGGCCAACAGGAAGAAGCCTGCTACTTGGTACCATCCAAAAAATGTGAATACTTTATTGGCTACAAAAAACATTTCAATTGAAGGGCAAGCTTTTATGTTTCAGCTAGAAAGCCTTAAGGTGGGAATACACGATTAGAAAATTGACTGATCGGTCATCCGACGACCGAGAGGCGTTCGTTCGTTGGTTGAAATCGTGGCCCACATTAACCAATCTAAAAAAATGGTTCATCAGGCAATATGTAGTGTTGACATCTTCCGTACAAGTGGAAGTGATGCAGTGTGTGTGTGACCTTGTAGCCACGCCCTTCCGGCCGGAATGAGCGATATACACAACAATTACCAGCAATGAGTATAATATAGTTTATTACACTATCTATATACATAAATAGTGATACATAAAAATATATGCAGAATTATGGTTGCATTATCTCATTAGGTCAATCTACTTTTAATATTTGCATTTTTCGTTCATGTTTACAAAGATTCCTTGGACATAGATTTTTTTCGTACAACCGTCATACCACCGTATAGAAAATTGGTAATTTGTATGCAAAACGACAAAATTTTTCACTGTTGTCCAACCGGATTTTTTCGTTCACAATATCGTTATCGGTTAAAACATCCTGCTCCTCAATGAAGAGAAAATCATTAGATCAGTGGTTCTGCAAAATTTTTTTGGCCAATTTTCTTATCGTGTGTACAGGGCATTAGTCATAGCTCCAATACTACGACTAAGGCTTTCTAGCCGAAACATGTAAGTCTGCCCTTCGAATTAATTTTATAACGTAGCCAGTAAAGAATTCACATTTTTGGATGATACCAAGTAGCAGGATTCTTCCTATTGGCCAAGAAACATACTGGAAACCAAAACTTTAACTTAAGATGTACATGGCATTGTTACCTTTGCATTGATGTCTAACACTCAATAAAGCTTTGTATTAGTTAGTCACATCCAACTGGACCGCTTCTGTAATATTGAACACATTCCAATACTCATCGAAGCGGTTTCCTTGGTTTGAGTAAGTGTCTAGAACAGGTTTGTCCAATATGTGGCCAAAGACGACTATGAATGCAGCCCAACACAAAATTATAAACTTACTTACAAATGTGAAATTTTAAGTTGATTAGCAAACACTTAGCAAATGTGACTGAAAAGATTTTTTTTCTACTGGACCTTTTAATTCTACCAAAGAAAAATATCCCACTCTTCGCAATCACGCCTTATTCATATCATCAGTTTTTGGCAGCACCTATATTTGTGGGCAAATATTTTCAAGTATAAAGCACACAGAGAGCAAAATTGGAACCAAAATATCTGATGAGCACCTTGAGAATTCATTGAGAATTGCTACTACAACCATCAAACCAGATATTGATGTGTTCGTTTATCAAAAACATTGTCAAATATTGCACTCGTTTTATGTTGCCCTTTTTTTGCCTTTAAAATAAAAAAAAAATACAAAAATGTATTATTACTCAGGTACATTATCTACAGTATATCAGTGATCGTTAACTTATGATCTGACTTTATCTGCTCATTAGCTATCCTTAGTGTTAGGATATTTTATGTGTGACCTAAGACATTGTGGCCCAGGAAAGTCAAAAGGTTGGACACCTCTGGTTTAGAACATGCTCCAGCATTTTTAGTCAAACTAGAAACTGTCAACTTGATCCAATCACCATGGAATCATGGAATGTGTCAAGGCAGATGCTGATTGTCTGAAAACAAGATGGGAGATGTGAACGTTTGGAAACCCCCACATGAGGATCTCAAACCAATACTTTCTTTTATTGTCTAAAATGTATAAGGATTTGTTTATATTCCCTATTTGTAAGGACCAGGCTTTTTCTGGCACTTTTTGTTTATATGTAACAATCAGGATATTTTGATTACTTAGAACACCAAAACATTATATATTTTTTTAAAGCAGAGGCCCTAGAGAATGAGTGGTGGGTTTTGCAATTTTTTCTGTTACACAACATTTGCACAGTGGTTTTTTAAACACAATTTTCTGGAAAAAATACACTTTTTGAAATTTTAATGCAAAAAAAAAAATACATAACCTGTTTTATTTTAAATATAAAAGATGATGTTATGCTGAGTAAATAGATACCAAACATTTCACACTTTAAAATTTTGCGTGCCCATGCAACGGAGACAAACAATGTACATCCATTGGCAACATTTTTAAAGCCTTTACAAGTTAGCACTTTATATTTACAGAGGAGGTCTAGTGCTAGAATTACTGCCTATGATCTGACATTTGCGGTGATACCTCACCTTTGTGCGCGAGCACAGGAGCACTTTATTTTTTTTTTGCTTTTTAATTATTAATTTATTTTATTTTTTCTATTTGTACACTGTTGCTTTCATTCTTTTTATCACTTTTATTGCTGTCACAAGGTTTGTAAACATACTTTTGACCTCAATAGGCCCATGACAGGTACTCTTTATGGAGGGATCTAGGGTCTATAAGACCCCAAATCCTTCCTCTGCACTTAAAAGCATTCAAAACACCAAGATCTATGTTTTTGAATACTTCTGAGTTTTTAAAAACAGCATTAACCTCTTGCCGACCGCGCATAGCCGAATGATGGCTTCACCGCGGCCGGCCAGTTCTGGGTGGACGTCATATGACGTCCTCCCAGAACGCGCTCTCCTGCGCGCCCCAGGGGCGCGCACCCGGCGAACTCCATGATCGCTGTGTCCTACGGACACAGCTGATCACGTGATGTGGTAAAAGGCCAATCACAGCGGCCTTTTACCACGTGATCAGCGGTGTCCAATGACACGCTGATCACAGGGAAATGCAAGTGCTGGTTCTTGGCTGCACTTTCCTCACGCTGTCAGATCGTGAGGAAAGTACTGCCGAGAACCGGCAGTTGTCAGAGCGGGGATCGGCACCGATCATCAGGGCACTGATGATCAGTGCCCTGATGATCGGTGCCCAGCAGTGACACCCGCAAGTTCCGCCCAGCAGTGCGCCCACTAGCTCCGCCCACCCGTGCCCAGCAGTGCACCCACCTGTGCCCAGCAGTGCACCCACCTGTGCCACTCTGCAGTGCCACCTACCTGTGCCCAGAAGTGCCACCTACATGTGCCCAGCAGTGCCACCCACCTGTGCCCCCCCACCTGTGCCCACCAGTGCCACCCACCTGTGCCCACCAGTGCCACCCACCAGTGCTGCCCACCAGTGCCACCCACCAGTGCAGCCCAGCAGTGCTGCCAGTCAGTGCCACCAGTCAGTGCCCAGGGGTTGTGCCAGTCAGTGCCGCCAGTCAGTGCCCAGCAGTGATGCCAGTCAGTGCCGTCTATCAGTACCCATAATCAGTGTCACCTATCAGTGCCGCCTATCAGTGCTGCATATCAGTGCCGCCTATCCGTGACCCCTAATTAGTGCTGTCTATCAGTGCCGCCTATCCGTGCCACCTCATTAGTACTGCCTATCAGTGCCCTTTAGCGCTGCCTATCAGTGCCCATCAGTGCCGCCTATCAGTGCCCATCAGTGCTGCCTCATCAACGCACATCAGTGAAGGAGAAAAAATACCTGTTTGAAAAATTGTATAAAAGAAACAAATAAACTTTTTTTTTTTTCAAATTTTTTGCATTTTTTTTATTTATAGCGCAAAAAGTAAAGCTCTATTTCTAAGGAAAGCTCTATTTGTGAGAAAAAAATGATCAAAATTTCATATGGGTACAATGTTGCATGACCGCGCAATTGTCAATCAAAGTGCGGCAGCGTTGAAAGCTGAAAATTGGCCTGGTAAGGAAGGGGGTATAAGTGCCTGGTAGGCAAGTGGTTAACATGCAGATAAACCGGATGTGATTACATCACTTCTGGGTTACCTTAGCGGAGAGCCAATCAACGCCGATCCCAAACTGAATTACTTGTGTAACGCCCTCCAGTGTAGATAGTTTTTTTTTTTTGTGTGTGTGTATAGTTAGAGGCTTGCTAGAAGCCTGGGTGTGAGTCAGCCTGAGTGTAAGTCAGCAAGGTTACTTTAGTCCTCTGGTACCTCCCCCTACTCTAGAAACTTGGAGAAGTTTCTGGAATCCAGTGGGTGGGTGAGGAGAGGCTGATCTGCATATTTATGGTAGTCTGGCCAATCCCAAGCAGGAGGCCTGGCCGTGTGGGAGATTGAACCATAAATATGAGAGAGCCTGACCAACAGGGGAGTTGGGTGAAAGATGGAGTACTGCTGGTGTGGATTTTTTTTTTTTGCTGCAGGACAGAATAGAAATGCAAAACGTGGCAAAAGCACACTACCATGCATTTCAGCAGCTTCTTTACTGAACTCTATTGCAGCAAAAATTCTGCTTTTTGCTTTGAAAAAAGTCCCTGACCCTTTCCAAAAACGCAGCAGCTCAAAAAATCACAGATGTGGACGTGTTCCATAGGAAACCATGGGCAGCAGAGTTGCTAAATGCTTAACACTTCCGCCTGGCAGTGCTTGGTTCAAATCCCAACATTGGCACCACCTGCCTGGAGTTTGCATGTTCTCTCTGAGCCTGTGTGGGTTTCCTCCAGGTACTCCGGTTTCCTGCCACACTCCAATGACATGCATGTAGGTAAATTGGATCCTGTCTAAATTGGCCCTAGTATGTGTATGTATGAATGTGAGTTAGGGACCTTAGATTGTATGGCCCTTGAGGGTTAGGGACTGATGTGAATGTACAATATATATGTAAAGCGCTGCGTAAATTGATGGCGCTATATAAGTACTTACCCCTGGTTCACATATCTGTGTTCCTGAAGGCTGCATTTTGCGTGGGCACATTAGCCCATTCATTTGAATGGACTCCTGTGCCCCAGGTCACACAAGGAAGAAGTCCCTGCAATTCTTAAAACGCAGCCCGCACGGGAACCTCGGCTCCCAGTAAGATTGCGATTTCTAGTGTGGGTGGCGTGCCATTAGAATTAATGGCACCTGCTCGCGGGTCCGCATTCTTCTGTGTGAGTGGTGCGGCTGCACGGATTTTTGTGCGGATCCACAGCGGCACCACCCGCACATAGGTGAACCTAGCCTTATGGGCTGTAGTGTGTTTCTGCAAAAAGGACTAAAAATGCATTGGTGTGAACAGAGCTTTACTAGGTGCACAAATTCTGTGAATCAGTGAGGAAATCCAGCTGTTTAAAATGCCGGAACCTTTCCTCTTTGTCACTTCTTGAAGTAACTGTTAGTAAATGGTAAGTGATACGCCAGCTTATTGCACTTCAGGTGTTCAATGCTTTTCTGCCGTTGACAATCAGTCTAAGACAAGTCAAGTGCACCCGACCTAATATCATATAAGTATACTGGTTATCTGCATCCTAAGTAAAATGTATTGTTGATCCTTGAGGCAAGGCTTATAAATTTCCATATCACATCTTCAAAAGTGACCATCCGGCTTACAGTGCATCTGCTTAATATTAAAACACCAAACTGAGATGTGTGAATCTAATGCTGATTACAGCAAGAGATGACCAGTAATGTGTTCTCTCAGGGGCACAACATCATGCAGAAAAAAATTTAAAAAAATTAAAAAAAGGAAATTCCTTTAGGGTCAGAGAATAAAATGTGATTTTTTTCTACAGTTACTATATATTTTCTTTTCTTTACCAGAACTGCCATTGTAGTCAGTCAGCAGCAGCTGTCAAATTTTAATTCTGCTTGGAAAATCCCTTTAAAAGACGATATCTCGGTTCATTTATTATGAGCCTCACAATATAAATGATTTCATTATTCCAATAGACGTGAGCCTCCTACTGTATGGAGATCCGGGCTTTTAGTCAAACCCCCAGGTTAGCATGTTCCTGATGATTAAATCCCCCAACTAAACAGATGCTTTCTAAGGCAAGTACTATTAAGCATATTGCAGTGAAGAGAAATGCCCGGAAACAGTGTCTTTCACTCCGTTTTAAATATAACCCTCCTGTGTTCTGAAAATCTTTCACAGGTCTAATAGCCCTGTCAATACAGAGCATTTGTTCACAGCTGCAGCTCAATCTATACACCGGGCAAGGTGAGGAAATGCCTGAGCCTTGTGCTACAATAGGAACCGGCAATGGAAAATCATACAAAGACTTTATATTTACAATTTCTCCAATTTTAAAGAGGTTGGGGGAAAAAACAAAAGGTTTGTCAGGCAACCAAGAGGCTGTACAAGTAGAGCAAAATGGACAAAAAAGTCTGCATTCACTATATCTGGTCTCCCCGGACCCTGCATTTACTATATCCAGTCTCCCCGGACCCTGAATTCACTATATCTGGTCTCCCAGGACCCTGCATTCACTATATTTGGTCTCCCAGGACCCCACATTCACTATATCTGGTCTCCCAGGACCCTGCATTCACTATATCCAGTCTCCCCGGACCCCGCATTCACTATATCTGGTCTCCCAGGACCTGCATTCACTATCACTGGTCTCCCCGGACCCCGCATTCACTATATCTGGTCTCCCAGGACCCCACATTCACTATATCTTTTCTCCCCGAACACTGCATTCACTATATCTGCTCTCCCAGGACCCTGCATTCACTATATCCAGTCTCCCCGGACCCTGCATTCACTATATCCGGTCTCCCCGGACCCCGCATTCACTATATCCGGTCTCCCCGGACCCTGCATTCACTATATCTTTCCTCCCCGAACACTGCATTCACTATATCTGCTCTCCCAGGACCCTGCATTCACTATATCTGGTCTCCCCGGACCCTGCATTCACTATATCCGGTCTCCCAGGACCCCGCATTCACTATATCTGGTCTCCCATGACCCTGCATTCATTATATCCGGTCTCCCAGGACCCCGCATTCACTATATCTGGTCTCCCCGGACCCCGCATTCACTATATCTGGTCTCCCAGGACCCCGCATTCACTATATCTTGTCTCCCCGGACCCCGCATTCACTATATCTGGTCTCCCATGACCCTGCATTCACTATATCCAGTCTCCCAGGACCCCGCATTCACTATATCTGGTCTCCCAGGACCTGCATTCACTATCACTGGTCTCCCCGGACCCCGCATTCACTATATCTGGTCTCCCAGGACCCCAAATTCACTATATCTGGTCTCCCCGGACCCTGCATTCACTATATCTGGTCTCCCCGGACCCTGCATTCACTATATCTGGTCTCCCAGGACCCTGCAGTCACTATATCTGCTCTCCCCGGACCCCGCATTCACTATATCTGGTTTCCCAGGACCCTGCATCCACTATATCTGGTCTCCCAGGACCCTGCATTCACTATATCTGGTCTCCCCGGACCCCGCATTCACTATATCTGGTCTCCCCGGACCCTGCATTCACTATATCTGGTCTCCCTGGACCCTGCATTCACTATATATGTTCTCCCTGGACCCTGCATTCACTATATCTGGTCTCCCACAGTACATGGAAATGCAATTATTTTAGTAAATATCAACTGATAAGTACCTTTTCTCATCAGCAGTTATGCAGGCCATACATGGTTCAAATTCCGAATGATTTTTCGTCTGAAAATCGAAAACGTTGTTCGCTCGGTAATCCGATGGTGCCATCAATGATACGGAAAGCGGCCAACCAAGTCATATAGTTCACCCCATATAACAGCCAAAACTTCTGTTTCTTCCAGGTCACGGCTCATGCACATACTCTTTTTGGAAAAATGTTCGTACGATTTGACTATTATTGAGTCCAAAATTGATTGTTTTTCACAAATTTTCTAACATGCCCGATCACCAAAAAGGGGAGGAACAACAAAAATCAGCCGGTGCCATTGACCCACTAACAGAGCAAAAATTGGCCGATTATTCTTAGGTCCAATTTTCGGATGTAAAATCAGTCGAATTTCAACCCATGTATGGCCGGCCTTAGAGCAGTCTTGTGACTTCTATCAGTGTCCAGCAGAGCACTGAATAAAGCTTGTAGGAGGAGTTTTCATTCTCCTCTGACTGTCCTATGAGGCTGCACAACCCCCGACCCTCTGTCTGGACATTGCTGATTGGCCCTGTGCTGATCACATGCACTTTCCCAAGAAAACCCCCCCAAAAAACTCTCCAGTAATACACACCAAACTGAGCATGTGTAGCTTCCCCCCCAGTCTCTGTTCTATCAGCAGATGGATTGGGACAGTAAAAGAAGGGGAGGATCAGAGAAGACAGGATCAAACAACCTTTTTACACAATGTGGAGGATTAACCCCTTTAGGTTCTACAGTGAGTTTAACCACTTGAGCTCCAGAGGATTTGCCCCCCTTAATGACCAGGCCTCTTTTTGCTACTCGGCGCTGCACTAATTCAACTGATAATTGCGCGGTCATGCAATGCTGCACCCAAACGAAATTTACGTCCTTTTTTTCACACAAATAGAGATTTCTTTCTGTGGTATTTGATCATCTGTGCACTTTTTATTTTCCACGCTATAAACAAAAAAAGGCCAAAAATTTTGAAGAAAAACAATATTTTTTACTTTCAGCTATAAAAAATATATAGTAAACTCAAAGTTGGTTATAAATTTAGGCCAAAATGTATTCTGCTCCATGTTTTTGGTAAAAAAAATCCCAATAAGTGTATATTGATTGCTTTGTGTGGAAGTTATAGCGTCTACAAACTATGGTATAAATACTGCAATTTACGCCATTTTTCTGCTATACAGCACTGCGCTAGTTTAACGGACAATTGCGCGGTCATGCAATACGGTACATAAATGAAATTTACATCCTTTTTTTCCCCACAAATTGAGCTTTCTTTTGCTGGTATTTGATCGCCTGTGCGGTTTTTATTTTTTGCGCTATAAAAAAAAAGGCTGACAATTTTGAGGAAAAAAAAACAATATTTTGGACTTTTTGCTATAAAACATGTCCAGTAAAAAAAAATGCAAAAATCAAATTTAGTTATAAATTTCTGCCAAAATGCATTCTGCTATATGTCTTTGCTAAAAAAAACCCCAATACGTGTAAATTAATTGGTTTACGTGAAAGTTATAGCGTTTACAAACGGCGGGAAAGATACTGGGATTTTTAGGGTTTTTTTTATACTAATAATGGCGGCGATCAGTGAATTATGGCGGCGATCAGTGACTTATGGCAGCGACCAGCGACTTATGGAGGGACTGCTGCGGACATTCTGACATTGGGGGGTACTGACTTGGGGTCACTGACATCCCCAAAAACATTAATACAGTGATCAGTGCAAAAAGAAAAACACTGACACTGTACTAATGGCACTTGGGAGGAAGGGGTTAACTTTATTTTGCAGGGAAGGGTTATCTGAGTGAGGGGGAGTGTTTTACTAGGGGGCGGGGGTGTGTACTGCACGGGGCAAGGCTGATCGAGAGAGAGAAACTCTTCTGTCTCGATCAGCTCGTCCTCGAGCTGTCAGGGAAGTGACAGACAGCACAGCTACTGCAGCTGTGCTCTCTGTCACTGTTTACCGCCGATCGCTGGGAAACAGCCGCTAAGGACTGGCTGTGACACGGCGACTGACATCCGCGGGACAGATAGGGCGGCGGCGCGCCTCGTGCGCGCCCCCTATTTGTTTACAAAACACACGTTTTAAAACGTGGTTTTGCCTGCCAGTGCCACCCTGCCGCCGTATTTCTACAGTGGCTGGGCGGCAAGTGGATAACAAGCATGCTTTACCGCATATACAGACTGATTTTGTGGTTGTGGGTTTAATAACACTTTAAGCAGCACAGTGGCTAAATGGTTAGTACTTCCGCCTAGCAGAACTAGGGTCATTGGTTCAAATCCCAACCACGTCACCACCTGTGTCAGGAAAGGCCTGCCCATAGTGCAGGTGAAGTTCCACGGCGCACAAATATGTGCATGCGCAGAGTCCTTACGAACCAAACAGATGTGCTGGCACTTGGACATAGGTGCGCACACGTGTGCCCGCACATATGGGCGCGCCTGTCACTAATGCTGGCGCCAAAAGGGCTATTTAAACTGGCTGCAGTAGTTGTCCCATTGCCATATGGTCTTTTCCCTGCTCGTGTTCCCTGATTCCTGTGATTGTCTCCTGATACCGAACCAGCTTGTTCCTGATCTCTGCTTGATCGCTAACTGCCCTGACCTCTGGCTTGTCTTGGATTATTCTTCGGTCTCCGCTCCTGTCTGATTGATCTTCCGTTGCTGACCTGGCCTGTGACCCAACTATTCTTCCTCCTGCCGCTTTAAGCCTGACCTGCCTGACCGATACCGAACCCGACTCGTCTGACTCTGCATCCTCAGCACGTTGCTCTCGAGTATCCATCCAGCACGCAGTTCCATCAGAACCCTGCTCCCTGCCTACAACTCATCAGCTCATCTGCTATTACTGGACTGATCACAGGCAGTCAGGCACTCATACCCCACCGTGCCCCTGCGACCGCTGTCCCACCATCAGTGGTCCTTGAGCTGGAGTTGTGCGGGAGGCCTGCCTCTTCAAGTCAGGATCACTATCCAGGTATGTGACAACCTGCCCGGAGTTTGCATGTTCTCCCTGTGCCTGCATTGGTTTCCTCCCACACTCCAGAGACATGCTGGTAAGTGAATTGGCTCCTGTCTAACTTGACCCTAGTAAGTGTATGTAGGAATGTGAGTTAGGGACCTTAGATTGTACATCCCTTGAGGGCAGGGACTGTTGTGACTGTACAATATATATGTAAAGCGCTATATAAGTACCTGTAATAAATACATTTAAAGCATATCTAAACTGAAGTAAATAAAATGTTATACAAGGAGTGTTCAAGTCATACCAGGACTTTTAATTTTTCAGGTATAAAAAGGGATGCTAGCGTGGCCATACTACACGCAGTAGTAAGTAGCAAGTGTGCCCTATTACTGGTAGGCAGCGCACATGGTGTGGACCAGTCTAGAGGCCGTTAATCAAGATGGCAGACATCAGTGTTAGTGCATGCATGGAACAGCGTATGATGGCCAACAAAGGCGTAAAACCCCCAGATATCTCCAGAAGACTTCAAGCACAGTGCGGTGATGAGCCGCTCAGCCGCATTAAGACATTTGAATGGTGTAAATGTTTCAAAGATGGCCGTACGTCCGTCAGTGACGATCCCGGCCGTGGTGGTTCCCAGCCCAAAGCAGTCATTCCTGTGAACATTCAGAACGTGAAACGCCTGATCTTGGATTAACGCATAACCTGTCATGAAATTGCACAAGAGACGAATCTTTCTGTGGGAACGGTGAACACAATGATGATGAAGTGAAGCTGACTGTCCTAGGATGGTTCAGGCATACTGACAGATCTTTCTATGCCGAAGCTTTCCAGGCAGTAGTTAAATGCTGGGATAAGTGTATACATGTAGCAGGGGAGTATGTCGAAAAATAAATGCAGTTTCCTTTTGAATATTGAAACATACTGTATGCTTGGACACAGGTTGGCTGCTGAAGTTGTTGGAGACCAATTCCTAACAGGACTATGTTTATTTCTCTGTAGATTGTGGAATAATTATACCTTATAACTGTGCCTGGCATCACTATTTATCTTGTTAGTACTTTGAAGATGGGTCCTATGGAAGGAAGTTTATGACAACATTTTGCTATTGCTCCCTGGGACTTTGTCCCGATGATATCTGTAAGCCATATCATTACTGTCAGGGCTCCGGGTATGACCAGAAGTGTGTGGACTGACACAGGGAAACGTAGGCTTCAGATATAGTAAATAATATAATTTATTGAGACTAACAATACAAATATAAACGCAGTGCACCAAACCCCAAGCTAACACAAATACATACAACAAGATGAAACAAACCCAAACCTAAACTGATATAGATACACAGGTACATACACATATAGAGCACAACGTAGTCAGGCAGGCTGGGTCGATAACTATCGGGCAGGTAGGTACAGGAGGAGCAGGTGGAGAGAATGGTCAGGGTCACAAGCCAGGGATCAAACAGGAGAAGTCAGCAGAGGTCAGGACCAGGCAGGGTCGGCAACAAGTCAGGCAGAAACAGGAACAGGAATGCAGGTTACAAGATACAGGGGCCCATGGAAAAACACACACCAAGGCCCTGACTGTGAGTCTGGCCATTCCTTAAATACAACCCCTGCAATCAGCTTCAGGTGTTTTGGCTGACTGCAGGGGTGAGTCTCTGATTGCTGAGAGCACCCGCTGGCCAGCCCTGGTACTGCAGCCCACAAGGCAGGTGAGTCCCACCATTATTGGCAAGTCCATTCCTGACAATTACATTAGTTCTAGCGATTGGATCCTCAACAAGCATGTAAAACGCGTTGATCCTCCATGCTATTTTGGGATAGGCAAATATACAATTTGGGCTAGTGGAGAGGCTTGGGGGCCAGCATCCTTCCCACTGACTATAAACCCAGGACTAAGCAGACCCCCTCTTGAGGTTACAAGGAACCTTTTCCCCAAGAGGGTTATATCACTTCTCTGTGCTGTTTGTTAATAAAATCAGTCCTTGTCACTCCACACTCCAACATTGGTTTTCTCCGAGGCTTGGGGTAAATTGGGGTACCCAGGCGGGGTGTCAGGCAGTCCGTCACAGCAACCTTGATGCCTAAGATAGTAACCAAAATGTAATGTTATAAAAAAGCTGTACTTTTTATGTATATATGTCTATGTTGTGGCACATTTATTTCCCATCCCCCACCAAATGTTGTGGTGGGGTGGTTGGAGTAATATGATGTCAAATTGAATAATTGGGGCTGGTGCCATGAGTGACATTTACAGAATGGTTCCACCATATTAGTTTCTATGAATTCTATATAAATTGGGGATGGTGCCATGAGTGACATTTACAGAATGGTTCCACCATATTAGTTTCTATGAATTCTATATAAATTGGGGATGGTGCCATGAGTGACATTTATAGAATGGTTCCACCATATTAGTTTTATATGAATTTTATATAAATTGGGGCTGGTGCCATGAGTGGCATTTACAGAATGGTTCCACCATATTAGTTTTATATAAATTTTTTATAAATTGGGGATGATGCCATGAGTGACATTTATAGAATGGTTCCACCATATTAGTTTTCTATGAAACTCCACCCTTTCGTATTCCTCATAACATAGAGAGGCATAGTTCTCAGAGAACAATGGAATTGATAACAATGCAGCACCTGGCAGAGATAATAGGAAATTATCAGTTTACGGGACGATCAATGGGTATTTCTCGAATTTATCAAACAAATATAACACAATGCCTTCAATGGTAAATGTAATGTACAACTAAACCCAAACCCTTTGTGCTTCAATTCTGGATAGAGCAACTCCTATCAACTTTATTTATGCCATCTATTTCCCATAGGGGAGATTCCCCTTCATTTCCTGTTCAAATGCCAAAACAGGAAGAGAGAGGAAATCCCTGCAAAGTGTCACCAGAACCCTTTATTTCTGCTCTGGTGATAACCAAAAGTTTGTCATTTTCTTTCACTTTCGGAGATAATGGTAAATAGGACAAATAGAGAGGGTGAATCTTCTCAAGGGGAGGCACAGACAGCAATTAAAACTTAAGAGGTGTTCTATTCCCTCTCCACTCCATCTAAAACGAAAAATAGAAAAAGTACTTCCTTTTGTTATACGCTAACAGACCCAAAGAGATCAAATAAGAGAAGTTAATTTTTAGGTTTTACATACTCTTTGTTTTTGCAGAGATGTTCATATATGGAGGAAGCCACGTGCTCCACAGCATATAAAAGAATATGAGGATGTGTATCGATGTGCTCATCGCATCGGTACGCACGGTGTTTTCTCAGAAGATACTTAGATCATTCAGAATTCATTGCAGGTGCAGTTCACCTACGTTTGGCCAGCTTCACCTTCAGTCCCATAGACTTGTATGGGGAGTGAAGCCATTCTGAAGCTAGCAAAAGCCCCTCAAAACTGGCCCTACATCTCTAATGGTCCAGTGGCTGGGGCAGCAGGGTTGCTTGGGCCAGCACCAAGCCTTGAAGAATATGTAAACCCAACATTTCATATTCTTGATATGTGCCTGCTGTACCTTGTACTTGTATGAAAAAGTAACCTATTCTATTCTTTGTATTGCTTCCGTTGTGTGAAATCCCTGGTGTTCCTGCCAGCCTGTCTGCTTTCCTATTAAAAACTGACCACCATAAACATAAGAGCACAGCGTGGTAAGTTCTCTAGCTGTGCTGGGAACTCAGCCTACTCTCCTCCAATGATCAGACTTGTGCTGACCCCCCCCCCCCCAAAGCACACACAGCCATTCACTGGGAAGACCAGTGTGCTGCCATTTTTCCTGCCCCAGCTATCTGAGCTCCTTCTGTAGCTGAGAACAGAGGGTATGTAATAACTTATAAAAAAGTGAAAAGGGTATTTATAAATGTTAGTTATATGTATGCACAAATGTTTTGCCTTTCATTTCTATTTTAAACTGAATGGGTTGTTCTACAAGGTGAGGGTTTACATATTCTTTAATGTATATAAATCATGGTAACTTATTTTGTTTCCTCCTTCTGTGGACATTTTTGGCTGAAATCATCAAGCTAACTGCAGGGGGTAAGGGGGTGGAGGGGACATTGAAAGGAGACATGAAACTTACTTATTTTGGTGGTTTGTGAAGTGGGAAAGTAGTTCTCCATATAAAACAGCCCTTATGCTGCCTCCAATATCCAATAACCCTTTGTAGAATTTTGAATTAAAATAATCACACGACACAGAGAGTGGGGCTTTTACCAACGGGTGTCATTATTCAAGTTTGGGTTAATAAAAGATTTTACAATCTATTAAAAAATATATATATATATATTCATAAGAATTCCTTTTTGCAGTTTGTGAGAAGCCTTGGGGGGGGACACAGCAAACATGTGGAAGAAGGTGCTCTAGTCAGATAAGACCAGAATTTAACTTTTTGGCCTAAAAGCAAAACGCTATGTGTGGTGGAAAACGAACACTGCACATCACCCTGAACACACCATCCCCACTGTGGTGGCAGCAACATGTTGTGGGGATGATTTTCTTCAGCAGGGACAGTGAAGCTTGTCAGAGTTGATGGGAAGATGAATGGAGCCAAATACAGGGCAATCTTAGAAGAAAACCTGTTAGAGTTTGCAAAAGACTTGAGACGGGGGTGGAGGTTCACCTTCCAGTAGGAGAACAACCATAAACATACAGCCAGAGCTACAATGGAATGGGGTCTTCAAACTGCAGCCCTTGGGCCAGATGTAGCCCTTTGCTTGCTCCAACTGACACCAACAATGGGGCACTATTCCTTCCACTGACACCAATGATGGGGCACTATTTCTCCCATTGACACCAACAATTTAGCTCTATTCCTCCCACTGACACCAATAATGGGGCACTGTTCCTCCCACTGGCCCCAACGATGAGGCACTGTTCCTCCCACTGATCCCAACGATGGGGCACTGTTCCTCCCACTGATCCCAACAACAGGGCACTGTTCCTCCCCCTGACACCAGCGACGGGGCACTGTTCCCCTCACTGTTATCAAAAATAGGGAACTAATTACCCAACTGGCACCAACGATGGGGCACTGTTCCTCCCACTGACCACCAAGCCTAGGGTATTGTTTACTCCCACTGATGCCAGGGCATTTACTACGCCCACTGGCCACAATCCAACCCCCTAAATTTTGAAGGGCAATAAACTGGCCCTTTGTTTCAAAATTTTGGAGACCCCTGCTTTATAACAAAGCATATTTATGTGTTAGAATAGCCCAGTTAAAGTCCAGACCTAAATCCAATTGAGAATCTGTGGCAAGACTTGAAAATTGCTGTTCACAGACGATCTCCATCCAAGCTGACAGAGCTTGAGCTATTCTGTAAAGAAGAATGGGCAGAAATGTCCCTCTCTGGATGTGCAAAGCTGGTAGAGACATCCCCAAAAAGACTTGCAGCTGGAATTGCAGCGAAAGGGGGTCCTGCAAAGTATTGACTTCGGGGGGTGGTGGGCTGAATACAAATGCACGCCACTTATCATTTTCTTTCCACTTCACAATTATGTGCCACTTTGTGTTGGTCTATCACATCAAATCCCAATAAATACATTTACGTTTTTGGTTGCAACATGACAAACTGGAAAATTTCAAGGGGTGTGAATACTTTTTCATGGCACTATGTGTAAATATATATATATATATATATATATTTAATCTGTTTTACAGATAAACATCTAATACAGGGAACCATCCATAACACAAGATTCACAGTTGTAGATCAGAGAAAACAGCACCACTCCACGTCTTGTGTATATGATCCTCCGGTCTCTATAAGGACCCAAAATGAGCTTGTCTAACTCAACACAATAAAAACAGAGGATGAGGCAGCATGCTGATGATGTCACTCCATTTATGCAATGATTTATCCATTCACATTGGCTTTAACCCTTTGAGGACCAAGGGATGTATTTGTCCCATGTTTTTAATTGCCTGTATCATCTGATTAAGAACTTAAAATACTTTTTTTTTTTTGGTTTGAGTCATAATATTACTTCTTATCAACAAATGGATCTAGCTTTTTGCCAATTATTTCATGAAATGGCTTAGTTACAGCAAATGAAGTGTACAAACTTTAAAAACAAAAAGTTGATTCTTTTGGCGTTCCATAATCTTATGGTCCTCAAAGGGTTAAACACAGTCCCTGCTTGTAGCCATGTTCCTCTGAGGGCCCTGGGCGGGGACTATGTATGAAGTCATTTTGAATAATAAATCACATGGCGTGATGTCATCAGTGTGCAGCAATATCCTCTGTAGTTACAGGATTCACAGGCCATTATAAAAATTCTCAAGAAAGAATACACCAGAAGGTGCTTTCTTTGAGACACCCTGTCTCTGACTGAAACTCCATACAAAGCCCTATGAAAGGATGGTAAAATCATGAGGGAGGGAGTGGCTGCTCCAAATTATTTTTGTGAGTAAATTTCAACTTCAGCTATTGCCTTTTATTGCTATTGCTTTTGTCTTCCTCTGGATCAACTGTGGGTATAGGATTATATCTTTTTTTTTTTTTAATGGTTAAACTGGATGGACTTTTGTCTTTTTTCAGCCAGACTAACTATGTATCTATATGTAACTATTGAGTATTTTAATCAACAAAGCAAATAAGCAGATCCTGTAAAAATGAACTGCGGGTTTTTCTTGCTGGTTGCATATGAAAATATGAGATATTTGTATGCAATATTTCATAATTATCTGCCAAAAAAAAACTTTTTTCACACTTTATTTTTTATTTTTGACCATAATAAATAGAGAAAATAAATACAATTCCCTTTACAACTCATTACATGGATACGCTGTCTGCTATTTATAATGAAAACCAAAGTGCACCATTAGTGAATTCTTTCAGTAAACTCTTTCATGATAATGTACTGCAATTACTGCTGACTGCCTACTGTACAGCTATTGTATTTTATAGGCTGACAAAAAAAAAAAAAGAAACAAAATGCATTTACAGTTTATATTTTATTCTAGACCACAATAAATACAAGAATTACTGTATATAAAAATCCAAGCTAAATTTAGCATCATCTGTATTCGTCAGTTAACTTGAACAAAACTGTGTGAGTATTTGACTACCTAAAAATGTTTACACTGGGGTTGATTTACTAAGGCCTGGCTCACACCACCAGTTTGTTTTTTATCCATTTATGCAATTCTTTTTTCATTTCGCTTTGTGTTTTTACACATGCATTCTTGTAGCGTTTTTAGCACGTTTTCCAATTTTTGCAGTTTTTTTTTTTTTTGTTAAAGGGAAATGTTTTTGTTGCTGAACAGATCAAAAATGCATAACACGGCAAAAATGCACTACATGCGTTTCAGCAGCGTATCCACTGAACTCTATTGTAGTGGAAACACTGCTTTTTTGTTAAAAAAGTCCCTGAACCTTTCCAAAAATGCAGCTCTTCAAAAAAGCATAGATGTCAACGTGTCCCGTAGGGAACTATGTTAAATGGACTGTAGTGCGTTTCTGTGGAAAGCACTAAAAAACGCATAGGTGTGAACCAGGCCTTATGCAGGCCATAGACGGGGAGAAAAACGGCAGATTTTTCTTTTAAAAAATGAAAAATCGGTCGTTCAAGCGGCCGACGTTACCATCAATGGTGAAAAAAATCGGCCGATTTTCATCCTGTCTACAGCTGGCAAAAAGTGTCCCTGCAGAGAGCTCCGCTATTTCTTTGACAGTTCTTTAACAGTTCCTTGACAGGTTGCAACAATGTATCTATTTGTATCCATTTAGGATACAGATGTTTTTATTCGGAAACAAATAGATACAATGTTGCAACCGCTGTAAATGTCAAGGAACTGTCAAAGAAATAGCGGAGCTCTCTGCAGGGACACTTTTTGCCGTACTGGAATTCCTCTAATTTTTCATCCTTCTTCTTCTTCTCCTGCTTCATCATCATCCTCTTCTTCTTCATCATCATCCTCTTCTTCTTTTTCTTCATCATCATCATCCTCTTCTTCATCATCATCCTCTTCTTCTTCTTCTACTTCTTCATCATCATCCTCTTCTTCTTCTTCTACTTCTTCTTCCTCTTCTTCATCATCATCCTCTTCTTCTACTTCTTCTTCCTCTTCATCATCATCATCCTCTTCTTCTTCTACTTCTTCTTCCTCTTCAACATCATCCTCTTCTTCTTCTTCTTCTTCTACTTCCTCTTCCTCTTCATCGTCTTCTTCTTCTTCTACTTCTTCTTCCTCGTCATCATCCTCTTCTTCTTCTACTTCTTCTTCCTCTTCATCATCATCATCCTCTTCTTCTTCTTCTACTTCTTCTTCCTCTTCATCATCATCATCCTCTTCTTCTTCTTCTTCTACTTCTTCCTCTTCCTCTTCATCATCATCATCCTCTTCTTCTTCTACTTCTACTTCTTCTTCATCATCATCATCCTCTTCTACTACTTCTTATTCCTCTTCTTCATCATCATCATCCTCTTCTTCTTCTTCTTCTACTTCTTCTTCATCATCATCATCCTCTTCTTCTTCTTCTACTACTTCTTCTTCCTCTTCGTCATCATCATCATCCTCTTCTTCTTTCTCTACTTCTTCTTCCTCTTCATCATCATCATCATCCTCTTCTTCTACTTCTTCTTCTTCTTCTTCTTCTTCTACTTCTTCTTCCTCTTCATAATCATCATCCTCCTCTTCTTCTTCTTCTACTTCTTCTTCCTCTTCTTCTTCTGCTTTTTCTTCTTTTTGTCTTCCTCTTGCAGGTCACTGCTCATGCGCAGATTTTTTATCGGTAAAAAATTGGCCGATTTGCCCATTATTGCCGCGAAAATCGGCCGATCGGCAAAATCGGCCGATTTTTTTTTCCAACTTTACCGAAAAAAAAACCCCGGCCAAAATACCGAAAAACGACCGAACAAATAGCCCACTAACGATCCGAAAATCGGCCGATTTTCGACCCATCTATGGCCTGCATTAAAATGGAGAGTGCAAAATCTGGTGCAGCTGTACATGGTAGTCAATCAGCTTCTAACTTCAGTTTGTTCAATTAAGCTTTCTTGAAAGCAGTCTCCCATCTGTTTCTTAACCTCCCTAGCAGTCTGATTATGTCCATATTTCTGTGCTCAAAGCGGTACATTTTTTTGCATGGAAATATGTATTTTTTTTATTGTAGGCCTGTAATTTTTAGGAATAACTCACTGAAATCTGTCTGAACAAGAGTCTAGTAAATTTAATAAATTAATCATAAAAAATAATAATATAATAATAAATTTAATTCAATAAGATAATCAAACCAAAAACACTGAAATTTGAAATATAGCACCAAGTTCGCACATCGCTGAGCAAAGTCGCAAAATCGTTTTCAGTGTCTGATGACGAATTTCCCCACGAATCATTATCACTCAATTCTGCAAGTGGTTCTGATTTACTATCGCTGTTCTCTAGCCGGTCTAAAACCGCTTTTGACCTAAAGGGACGCTTTTTGGACGCCATGGATGTTTCTCAGTTTCCAGGCAGAAAGAACAGACAAAATGCAGGCAGGGCGCAGGACAAAGCACTCGGGACAAAATGTATGTGAAATGGTTTGATACAGTAATGTTTTACTATGTGATTTTAGTGTATTTAGTGATGTATTTAGTGACGTCGCAGGGAACGGAACCCAGAAGACAGATGCCGGCATCCACCGGAGGACATTACAGGGGACACTGCAGGAGGGACATCGCGGGAGCGCAGGACAAGGTGAGTGAAGAACAAATCCCGGAGCAGTGCCGCATGGTAAGCCCGAGTGTAGCTCGGGGTTACCACTTTTGGTACTGAAACTTTACCCCGAGCTACACTCGGGAATACCACCAGGAAGGCTACGGACAAATATGTCTTTGATTTAGTGCATGGTTTTGAACAAACACCCTACTCCAATTTTGTATTAAAATCTAAGAAATGGACATAAATGTGAAAAAAATGAATATAGTACTTTTAACAGCTTATAATATATATACACAACTCAAAAAAAGGTACACTTTTTTTAATCAGAGTATAGCATAAGTCATTTAAACTCCTGGGATATTAATCTGGGGAGTTAAGTAGCAGAGGGGGTTATTAATCAGTTTCAGCTCCTTTAGTGTTAATGAAATTAACAACAGGTGCACTAGACGGGCAACAATGAGACAACCCCCTAAACAGGAATGGTTTTACAGATGGAGGCCACTGACATTTTTTCCCTATTCATCTTTTCTGACTGTTTTTTACTAGTTTTGCATTTGGCTAGGGTCACTGTCACTACTGGTAGCATAAGGCGATACCTGGACCCTACAGAGGTTGCATAGGCAGTCCAACTCCTCCAGGATGGCACATCAATATGTACCATTGCCAGAAGGTTTGCAGAGTTTCCCAGCAGTCTCAAGAGCATGGAGGAGATTCCAGAAGAAAGGCAGTTACTTTAGGAGAGCTGGAGGTGGCTGTAAAAGGTCCTTAACCCATCAGTAGGACCGGTATCTGCTCCTTTGTGGAAGGAGGAACAGGATGAGCACTGTGAGAGTCCTATAAAATGACCTCCAGCAGGCCACTGGTGTGAATGTCTCTGACCAAACAAACAGAAACAGACTTCATGAGGGTGGCCTGAGGGCCCAACATCCTCTAGCGTGCCCTGTGCTCACGGAATGGCACCATAGAGCTTGATTTGGCATTTGCCATTGAACACCAGAATTGGTATGTCCACTACTGGAGCCCTGTGCTTTTCACAGACGAGAGCAGATTCACCCTGAGCACATGTGACAGATGTGAAAGGGTCTGGAGAAGCCGTGGAGAATGTTATACTGCCTGTAACATTGTTCAGCATGACCGTTTTGGTGGTGGGGACCGTTTTGGTGGTGGGTCAGTGGTGGTCTGGGGAGGCATATCCACGGAGTGACATACAGACCTCTACAGGCTAGACAATGGCACCCTGACTGCCATTAGGTGTCGGGATGAAATCCTTGGATCCATTGTCAGACCCTGCACTGGCACAGTCCTGGGTTGCAGGCAGTTCCTGGAGGATGAAGGAATTGATACTATTGAATGGCCCCCACGCTTGTCTGACCTAAATCCAATAGAACACCTCTGGAATATCATGTTTCGGTCCATCCGATGCCACCAGGTTGCACCTCAGACTGTCCAGGTGCTCAGTGATGCCCTGGTCCAGATCTGGGAGGAAATACCCCAGGGCACCATCCATCATCTTATTAGGAGCATGCCCCAACATTGTCAGGCCTGGGTGCCATACAAAGTACCATTTTGAGTTGCTGCAATGAAATTTCAGCACAATGGACTAGCCTGCTGCACCGCTTTTTCACTTTGATTTTCAGGGTGTCTTTGAATTCAGTCCTTTGAAAGTTGATAATTTCCCTTTCCATAAAACAATGGGGCATCCTTACATTCCTAACACATTTCCCAGTCCATATTTTTTGAGCAGTGTGTGTGTATATATATACAGTTGCAAGAAAAAGTATGTGAACCCCTTGGGATTACGTGGAGTTTTGCATGAATTGGGCATAAAATGTGCTCTGAACGTCATCTAAGTCACAACAATAGAAGAACACAGTCTGCTGAACATAATACTACACAAACATTAGATGTTCCCATGGTTTAATTGCACATAACATGTAAACATTCACAGTGCAGGGAGGAAAAAGTATGTGAGTCCCTAGCTTAATGACTTCTCCCAGAGCTAATTGGAGCCAGGAGTGAGCCAACCTTGACTCCAATCAGTGTGATGATATTGGATGTGTTGCTGACAGCTGTCCTGCCCTTAAAAAACACACACCTGTTTTGGGTTTACTGGTTTCAAGAAGCACTCTCTGATGTGAACCATGCCTCGCAGAAAAGAGCTCTCAGAAGACCTATGATCAAGAATTGTTGACTTGCATGAAGCTGGAAAGGGTTACAAAAGTATCTCCAAAAGCCTTGATGTTCATGTGTCCACGGTAAGACAGACTGTCTACAAATGGAGAAAGTTTAGCACTGTTGCTACTCTCCCTAGGCACGGTCGTCCTGTAAAAATGACTGCAAGAACACAGCGCAGAATGCTGCATGAGGTAAAGAAGAATACCAGAGTGTCAGCTAAAGACATACAGAAATCTCTGGCACATGCTAACATTTTTGTTGACACATCTACAATAAGGAAAACATTAAACAAGAATGGAGTACATGGGAGGACACCACGGAGGAAGCCATTGCTGTCCAAAAAGAATATTGTAGCACGTTTGAAGTTTGCAAAAGAGCACCTGGATGTTCCACAGCACTACTGGCAAAATATACTGTGGACAGATGAAACCAAGATTGAGTTGTTTGGGAAGAACACACAACACTATGTGAGGAGAAAAAAAGGCACAGCACACCAACATCAAAACCTCATCCCCACTGTAAAACATGGCGGAGGGAGCATCATGGTTTGGGGCTGCTTTGCTGCCTCAGGGCCTGGACGGATTGTTGTCATTGATGGGAAAATGAATTCCAGAGTTTATCAAGACATTTTGCAGGAAAACGTACGACCATCTGTCCGCAAACTGAAGCTCCGCAGAGGATGGGTGATGCAACAGGACAATGACCCAAAGCATACAAGTAATTCTTCAAAACAATGGCTGCCACAGCACAGAATACGCCTTCTGGAGTGGCCCAGTCAGAGTCCTGACCTCAACCCGATTGAAATGCTGTGGCATGACCTTAAGAGAGCGATTCACACCAGACATCCCAAGAATATTTCTACACTGAAACAATTTTGTGAAGAGGAGTGGTCCAAAATTACTCCAGATCGTTGTGCAGGTCTGATCTGCAACTACAGGAAACGTTTGGTTGAGGTTATTCCTGCCAAAGGAGGGTCAATCAGTTATTAAATCAAAGGTTCACATACTTTTTCCTCCCTGCACTGTGAATGTTTACATGTTATGTGCAATTAAACCATGGCAACATCTAATGTTTGTGTAGTATTATGTTCAGCAGACTGTGTTCTTCTATTGTTGTGACTTAGATGACGTTCAGAGCACATTTTATGCCCAATTCATGCAAAACTCCACGTAATCCCAAGGGGTTCACATACTTTTTCTTGCAACTGTATATATATATATATATATATTTGGACACATGTGCAGTTCTCATACTTTTGGCTCTGTAACCCACCAGAATAAATTGAAATGAAACAATCCAAATTCATTTGAAGTGCAGACTTTCAGCTTTAATTCAAGGGGTTGAACATAAATATCAAGTACAAATTTTAGGAACTGCAACCATTTTTATACACAGTCTCTCCATTTTCAGGGGCTCCAATGTAAATGGACAAATGAATATAATCATAAATAAAATGTTAATTTTTAATATTTTGTTGAGAATCCATTACAGGTAATGACTGCCTAAAGCCTGGAACCCATGGACATTACCAAAGATTGATGCTTTACCAGGCTCTAACTGCAGCTGTCTTCAGTTGTTCTTTGTTTGTGGGTCTTTCTGTCTTTAGTTTTGCCTTCAGCAAGTGAAATGTGTGAGATGGGGAAACAGCTATCATTGTTTGAACACTTTGTGTGGAAGTAAATTAATGTTTTGACTGACATTCTGCAGTTTAGCCACAAGATGTCACTGTTTTTTTAACACAGCCTCAGACTGCATAGATATTTGTATATTCATGAAGAGGTGGGGTTTTTGCACACAGAGTTGGAGAGAACAGGAAGGAGAGAGAGAAGCCATGTTTTGGGGCTTGGTGAATAAGGGGTCGTGTGAGCTGAGAATCTGATGACATGCAGGTGTGAAAGCGTCCCTCAGTAACCAGAGCTGCAGCTGAGTGAAGCTGATGAGATTGCTGCCAGGAATGCTGATGAGATTGCTGCCAGGAAGCTGATGAGATTGCTGCCAGGAATGCTGATGAGATTGCTGGCAGGAATGCTGATGAGATTGCTGGCAGGAATGCTGATGAGATTGCTGCCAGGAATGCTGATGAGATTGCTACCAGGAATGCTGATGAGATTGCTACCAGGAATGCTGATGAGATTGCTGCCAGGAAGCTGATGAGATTGCTGCCAGGAATGCTGATGAGATTGCTGCCAGGAAGGCTGATGAGAGCAGAGGAACTAAGCAACATATACGGTGAGACCGCATGCTTGTTGGAGAGACATTTGTTCTGTTCAGAGTCACCAGCGGATGCAAAGCAGACCTGGGTCGGTAAGATCGTGCACGCACCTCATTCCAGTGTTGGCGTCTTGAGACTGAGTCCAGGCTTATAGTTAGTTAGTGTCTCTGTTTGTGTCAGGCCACAAGTGTTGTTACTGAGTATTTGTTTATTTATTTCAGGTACTTTTATAGCGCTGTCAATTTATGCAGTGCTTTACACATATATATTGAACATGCACATCAGTCCCTAACCATCAAGGGGTGTACAATCTAAGGTCCCTAACTTACATTCATACATACACATATTAGGGCCAATTTAGACAGGAGCCAATTAACCTACCAGCATGTCTTTGGAGTGTGGGAGGAAACCGGAGCACCCAGAGGAAACCCACGCAAGCACAGGGAGAACATGCAAACTCCATGCAGGAGGCGCCATGATTGGAAGGACTCCTCAACTTAAAGTGACATTTCACATTGGAGAGCTGACAAAATCCTACCAACTCAAGCCAGACTGGCGTTTTGCTCAGAAGGAATACTCAGGCAGCTGCTACAGGACCAGTTATGGGAGGGGGATTACTGTAGATTTGTGTAAGATTTTAAGCTGTTGTGCTGCACCGCGGGCTAGCCCATACCATACACCCATACACTGATTCCTGCTCTTTTAGGGTAATAACAGGTAAGGTGAGGCAGCTTATTTGTGCCCGCCAGTAGGTAAATTACTTCACTTTCTACCTTCATCCATCAGAAGGCGCCGTGCTGTGCAGCACAAGGGTCTCAACCTTTGGGCTGGGTGTATATAAATTTATTGTATGTTCCCGGCATTTGTGGTTGTGTTTATTTGCCACATCTAAGTAAAATTCTGTTGTGGCAAAAGCTGGTGTTGGGGTTGCTTTCCTCGTTCGTGACTTCACTGTATCCTGAGGAGCCCACCCCGGTACACGGCTTACAACTGCATGGTCAATTGGGTTGAGATCAGGAGATTGACTCGGCTATTTCAGAATATTCCACTTATTTTCCTTCAATAGCTCCTGGATTGCTTTTGCAGTGTGCTTTGGATCATTGTCCATCTGTACTGTGAAGCGCCGTCCAATCAACTTTTGCAACTGAGTCTGGGCTGACAGTATATCTCTAAACACTGCAGAATTCATCCGGCTGCTTCTGTCTTCTGTCACATCATCAATAAACACCAGAACTCGTCTGGCTTTTATTAGATGTTTTTTGGCAAAGTCTAATCTGGCTTTTCTATTCTTCAGGCTTATGAATGGTTTGCACCTTGTGGTGAACCCTTCACTTGTCTGGATGCTGTGAATGGGGTTTTCTTTACCATAGAGAGGATCCTGCGATCATCCACCACTGTTGTCTTCCGTGGACGTCCATGCCTTTTTATGTTGCTGAGCTCACCAGTGCATTCTTCTTTCTTCAGAATGTACCAAACTGTTGATTTGGCCACTCCTAATGTTGCTGCTATCTCTCTGATGGATCTGTTTAGTTTTTAAAGCCTTACAATGGCCTGTTTCACTTGCATGGACAGCTCCTTTGAACTCATGATGTGGTTTCACAGCAATAGATTCCAAATGCAAATACCGCACTTAGAATCAACTCCAGACCTTTTACTCGCTTAATTGATGAAGAAACAAGGAAGGAGTAGCCTACACCTGGCCATGAAACAGCTTTTGATTCAATTGTCCAATTACTTTAAGTCCCTTGAAAGAGGGGGGGTTGCTACTCTTAAGAGCTGTAATTCCTAAACTCTCCCTCCAATTTGGTTGTACATACCCTCAAATTAAACTTGAGAGCGTGCACTTGCAGCCTATATCAATTATTTAACTAGCTTGAATATGTTTTGGTAAATACCTGAAAAAAACTAAAACTGTGCCAAATATATATGGACCTAACTGTGTGTATATATATATATATACACACTATATTGCCAAAAGTATTGGGACGCCTGCCTTTACATGCAAATGAGCTTTAATGGCATTCCAGTCTTAGTCTGTAGAGTTCAATATTAAGTTTCCCCACCCTTTGCAGCTTCAAACCTTCGGGAAGGCTGTCCACAAGGTTTAGGAGTGTCTATGGGAATGCTTGACCAGTCTTCCAGAAGCACATTTGTGAGATCAGGCACTGATGTCGGATGAGAAGTCTCTGCTGTAATTCATCCCAGAGGTGTTCTGTCGGGTTGAGGTCAGGACTCTGTGCAGGACAGTCAAGTTCCAACTTGCTCTTCCATGTCTTTATGGACCTTGCTTTGTGCACTGGTGCACAGTCATGTTGGAACAAACTGTTCCCACAAAGTTGGGAGCATGAAATTGTCCAAAATGTCTTTGTATGCTGATGCTTTAAGAGCTCCCTTCAGTGGAACTAAGGGGCCAAGCCCAACCCCTGAAAAACAACCCCACACCATAATCCCCCCTCCACCAAACTTTACACTTGGCACAGTGCAGTCAGGCAAGTACCGTTCTCCTGGCAACTACCAAACCCAAACACATCCATCATGTTGCCAGACAGAGAAGCGTGATTTGTCAGTCCAGAGAACATATCTCCACTACTCTAGAGTCCAGTGGCGGCGTGCTTTACACGACTGCATCTGATGCTTTGCAGTGCACTTGCTGATGTAAGGCTTGGATACAACTCCTCGGTATGGAAACCCATTCCATGAAGCTCTCTATGCACTGTTGTTGTGGTAATCTGAAGGCCACACCAAGTTTGGAGGTCTTTAGCTATTGACTCTGCAGACAGTTGGTGACTTCTGTGCACTGTGCACTTCAGCATGCACTGACCCCACTCTGTCATTATACGTGGCCCACCACTTTGTGGCTGTGTTACTGTTGTTCCCAGTTGCTTCTACTTTGTTATAATACCACTAACACTTCACCGTGGAATATTTAATAGGAAGGGAATTTCACAGGTGGCCTTATTGCACAGGTGGCAACCAATCACGGTACCACACTTGAATTCACTGAGCTCCTGACAGCAGTCCATTCTTTCACAAATGTTTGTAGAAGCAGTCTGCATGCCTAGGTGCTTGATTTTATACACCTGTGGCTATGGAGGTGACTGAAAGACCTGAATCCAATGATTTGGAGGGGTGTCCAAATACTTATGCCAATATAGTGTAGTCTGGTCAGATGAGACCAAGTTTGAACTCTTTGAATGCCATAATACACACCATGTTTGAAGGTCAAATGGAACTGCATATCACCCCAAAAACACCACACTAACAGTGAAGTTTGGAGGTGGGAACATCATAGTGTGGGGCTGTTTTTCAGAATACGATACTGGCAAACTTCAGTCTGAATCATTAAAGGAAGGATGAATGGAAAAATGTACCAAGAAATTCTGCCATCTACCAGGATAATGAAGATGAAACAAGGGTGGACATTTCAGCAAAACAATGAACCCAAACACAAATCCAAGGAAACGCAATTGGTTTCAAAGAAAAAAAATAAAGCTGCTCGAATGGCCCAGCCAATCACCTGACTTGAATCCAATAGAATATCTATGGAAAGAACTAAAGATCAGAGTTCATAGAAGAGGCCCACAGAACCTTCAAGATTTGAAAACTGTGTGGAAAAATAGGCCAAAATCACACCTGAGCAATGCATGTAACTAGTTTCTCCATACAGGAGGCATCTTGAAGGTATATTTACCAACAAAGGATTATGCATGAAGTATTAAATAAATTTCAGTTAGCGTGTTCAATACTTTTTCTCTGTGGCATTTAATTTTTTCACACATGACTTAATTTCTGAACTTCTTTGCTTTGGTTTCTTTATATATATGGATTGCATAGGTTGTTGCTGACATATGGTGAAAATGTCATGTCAATAGAACCTTTAGAACAATATTTACCGAGAAAAATGTGTTCAATACTTATTTCATATATATATGTGTATATATATATATGTTGTGCAGTATGTGGCAAGAAATCCTTGCCGCCTACCTTCTTGAGCTAAGAAATGCTGTGTAGAATGTGTATTTTAGGAGGCTCTATGGTAGATAATCCTGTAGATAAACAGGCACAACTTATGTAGGAGGATATGCTTAATCTCTCTGTATTACCTGAGACCAGTCACTTTATTGGGTATATGTAAGGGTTTACAATCAATTTAATAGGTGGAGCCTGCCAATTGCTTGTTTGTTCACAATGTCATGTGATCACTATGATTGGGTACCATGGTGGTTGGTTCCCTATCACTGTACATGACAGATGCAGCCTTAGAACAGAACTAGCAGCTGGCACAGGTGCCAACTGCAAGTTCTGAATGTGTGTGAATGGGTAAAAACTACTGCAACTAACTGCATGCTTAGCAAACCTACCAGTAAACCAGTGTCTCTCTCGTATGTGTGGCAAGCATGCCATTTTTGCACATTGGCTGTGCTGTGTTGGTGAAGTACACAGAGACAATCAGATGTTGCTTCTGCATTAATGTCCTCTCTGTTACACACAATGACTTTGCATTCTTATATACGTCCTATTCATTTTAGTAGTTTGCTGTCTTTATGTCCATTGTGTGTAAACACCCTGCTGTTGGGAAAATCGTATTCATAGATTACATACATAATTTAATAAAATAATTTATTGATTCTCCACGAGGAATCAGCTTTGCTTTACATTTGCTAATATGTTCCTTTTCCATTCACAACATGTGAAAAAAATTGGAATATCAATTTTTAACGTCTTGTGAAATTATTAAAACATTCATCAGACCATACTTTATACTTGGATTGACTAATGGAAGCCGTAAGTGCATTAAAAATTAAATATTAATTTATTAAAATAAACATGTAAAATAAAAAAAATGTAAAAAGGGGAATGAGTAAATTGTGACACCATATAAAGCTGACTTTGTAATTATGAATAAGTAATGCTTAGTGATGTTGAATGAACGCATTAGACCTTTACACGTTTTTCAGAGTTTTATGGTTTGAGAAATAAGTATTTAATGTACACAAAGTCACACATAGAAGAGTTTGTGGCCTTATGTTCTGTTTTCATGGGGCTTACATTTCCAAGAGTGTACAGATGTATTAATGACCGGCCAGTCTGGAAAATGTATATTTCAACACCTTATCAGTAGAACTGTACTGGAAACCTTGTTAACAATAACAGTTTTGTTTAAAATAAGTGTGAATGTTCCACTATAAATAGTGTGAACATGTTCAACAGCTTTGTATAGGAAGAAGATAAACATGCATCTATGTTAAGAAATACTGTATATGCAACACAGAAAACTATGGACCTCCCTTCCTTCCTTCCTATTTTTTACCTTCTACTAATTTTTTTCCCTTTCTTCCTTATTTCTCTCTTTCCTTCTTCTCTCTTCCATTCTATATTTCTTCCTTCCTTTCTTTTGCTCTCATTATCAACCCATGCCTCTCTCTCCTTCCTTCCAATCTCTCTTCCTTCCCTTCTTTCTATCTCATTCTGTCTACTCCTCACCTTCCTTTATCCATGCCTCTTTATTTATCTTCTGCTCAAATTTTATCCATCCATCCTTCCTTCCTTCCTTCCTTCCTTCCTTCCTTCCTTCCTTCCTTCCTTCCTTCCTTCCTTCCTTCCTTCCTTCCTTCCTTCCTTCCTTCCTTCCTTCCTTCCTTCCTTCCTTCCTTCCTTCCTTCCTTCCTTCCTTCCTTCCTTCCCATGCTGCATTGTGTCTCATTTCAAAACTGCTGTGAATAGTTCTGTAAAACTGCAATACACTTACATAAACTGAAGTTACAATATGCTTGTAGACATGTCTCTCACACATGCATGCAATGAACACACTTCTTACAAACAGCTTCCTACAAATCACATTAAATACATTGAAATGTGATCTAGCTATGTATGTGACTTTAACAAGCACAATGCATGAATTTACAGGCATATTTGTATCAAGGGGAGGAAGGAGGCCTTCTCTGGAAGCTAATATGGCTCTGGACTGATGTGTGAGTGAAACTTCCTGTTTACTGTTTCAGAAAAGAATAGACTGCAATTGCAATGAGTGCCCAATAGATGGCTTCCTACTCACAATGATGGGAATACTGAACACCTTCCTTTCATTTCCTTGCCTTGTTTCTTATGTTGTGCTCAACTTTTATTCTTCCTATCTTCCATTCCCTTCTCCCTCTTTTGTTCACAGGGGTCCCCTAAGACCATCAGAAAACACATATTTCCGATGTGTAAAGAGCAGCTACTGTGTAGAAAGCAGCTGCTGTGTTGAAAGCAGCAGTATTGGAGGTAAAACAACACTCATGAATTATAATTACTGGGTAAATAATTTTATGGTTGGGGGTCACCACAACATGAGGAACTGTATTAAAGGGTCACAGCATTAGGAAGGTTGAGAACCACTGGCCTAAGGGTTCATGTTCACTGTCATATAAGGTTACAACATATAGAACCTGTGTAATCAGTCTCCTGGGTTCTGTGGCTGCTGCGTACAGCCGCCAATTGAGATGAATTAGAAGATGTGGCAATATGTGATTATTCATGGGGGGGGGGGTTGTGTAAAGCACATGGATGTATGTTCTTAATGCAGATATTGTGCTTTAGGAGTATAAGTCCATGTGCATTCTTTCACAACCCAACTGCGTACAGCTGCATCTTCTAATTCATCAAAAGAGGCAGCTGAACGCTACAGCTGTAGTTCCCAACAAAGTAACTGTATGCTGTAAAAGGCTCTGTATGCTGTAAACACCCTGTATTGACATTTGTTTGAAGCCTAATAACATAATTTGTAAGGTTTTTTTTACCTACCACCACACTGCATTTTCTTAGATGTTTAAAAACTGTCAAAAGAGAATTAAAAAAACTTCAAAACCACAACCTTGCTTTCCCCACGACCCCCTCTATATCCCCAGCAATTTCCAAAATAATAAAAATATAGACGTTAAGTATTTGTTAGGTAGAAATTGGCTAGCATCAAGACAGTATGCAAGTACTTTAAATAGGCAGCAAATAGAGAGACACAAGGAAGGTTTCATCTTGAAATAAACATTACATTGTTTTATTTAAGAGACAATATCCACCATTTTTTAGCCTGTTGAAAACATTAGAGGTTTTGAAGCTGCCATCAAGCTGCAAAGAAATTATGTAGTACAATTACAGTGCCAGAGTATCAGCATAAGCCACAAGCTCTGAGGCTGCAAAGCCAGCAGTTTTGTCAAGCTGGCATGAATACGCCGAGCATGGGGGTAATTTAGGGACATTTTTTCTTCCTCTCCAGTAGCCTTGGAAGAGACACTTGAAGGATGTTTCTGGAGACAGTGACATGAGTGTAGAAGAATTCTGCAGAGGTTCAAGCCTTCACTTAACCCTTTTCTGCATGGCCCTATGACCCTCTTTCCAGTTTGATGTGGCATATCCTAAGTTTCTGAAACTCATTGTGAAACTTCCCTTCTGAGTTCCAGTGTCCCTGAGTTCCTGTGTTCCTGTCTTTATTTTTATCTACCTTGGCCCTGTATCTGACCATGTGTGTTCGTTACCTACCTTTTGGCCATTCCTCATTTCTGAGATTGCATATCAGTTTCCTACTGCATTATGGTTCTTTCCCTAGTCCTTTGCCGCTGCAATAGTGTGTCTGTGGTGCGCAGCCTTGGAGCTGTCCAGCAGCAAAGCCTATCCCACCTTGAAGGGTGTGCTGATGCAAACAAGGTGGCTACTTAGACTCTGTTTTGGAGGCCCACCTCCACCAAATGTGCAAAGAACCCAGAGAGTTCATAATCTCACTGCCTCATAACACCTCCTTATCACTAGAGGAAGCGTGTTTTGTAGCAGATGCAGCAGCAGAATATTGGGGGGGGGGGGCAGGAAAGTGAAATGAGGAACAAATTGGAGGAGTGTGGACCTTGCTGCTGACTTGCCCTATTGAGGTGCTGCTCCCATTGAGCTATGTGTAAAGATTTAGTTGCTTCATGCATGTGGTACCCAAATGACAGGACTTTTTACCATAGCTGATACATTGCAGGAAAAGGCTGCAGACCACAATGGTGCTATTGACAGCAGATACGTTAAAACAATGCCCACACTGCAGAGCTCTGTGGACCAGTCCTGGGGATAACAGTGGCCTGTACCTGTGGGGTATTACCACCAAGTGGATTAGGGGGGCTGTCATGTCTAGTACTCTGCAAGTGGCACCTGCCCCTGGATAAAATCTTCATCTGCTGATGTTCTGCCTCTCTCTTAGAACTTTCCTGTCAGTGGGACCCCTGAAAGGTCTACCACCTCATTATTCACCCCCTCTTCCTCATTGGAGCCCACTTTGGAGTATGAGCCAGCTGCTGGAACATCACTCCCTTTTGTTGTTCCCAGCCTTCTGTTCACTGACTAAGGTCATGGCACTATCTTCCTCATTCTCAATATCTGAATGAAGGAATGCTTGATCATCCTCCTAGAATCAGGTTAGTGATTGTGTGCTCAAATTTATCAGCTGAAATCTTTGGGCTTGGTTTGGAGACTATCCACCTATGACAATAACTAGCTGTGCAACCTATTTCTTTAATTTCACTGTGTGGCTGCTCTTTGCTCATGGGAAAGGCTATTATTTTTTAATTCTTTGTCTATGTCAAAAAGTTCGTACAAGCAATAAGAGATAATATCTCGGCAATGAGCAATGGACAAGAAGTATTCCATACATTGCACATAATATTCAGATATGCAATATGATACAGTATATACAGCAGACATAAGTTCTTCACTTCTTTGGATCTCAAAAAGGCCCTTTTGGGAGAAGATAACAACACCCGTTGAATATGGGTGGTAAACTATATCGGCTAGATCCATATAAATGCCATCAACATAAACCTAACCCAAAAAGTCTGCCATTGGTTAACCTGCAAGATTGAAGGCCCTCTAGGACAAAAGATTATCATCAAACAAAAAAGATAGAAGAAAAGAGAGGTGAATATTTTGGAAGGGAAGAAGGAGAGAAGGAAAGAAAAAAGAAAAAAAAATGGGAAGAGAAGACTTAGGTTACCCTCCCACAGGCATCTCACAATGTATGGCATGAGAAGAAGAGGGAACCTAGGATGAATCCCATTACATAGCAGGAAATGCCTACAAATAGTCATCAGAGTAAACAATTTATCTTTGAATTTCTCCTTAGTGTTGTATAACGTAGCAGTAATTTCCTCCATGTTTTATGTTTTCTGCTTTCCTTGTCCAACTGCCCCTTTTACTGCCATTCTAAGCCAGTTGGCTGACTAATATTAGTATAACAGTCAAAAGTAATCTAGGGCACAGTGACATTCATTTGAAAACCCACCCCTGCCACTTTGTTTCTCCATCAGGTCCCTTGCAAAATATACTTAGTGCTTCCAGGTATGGAGAAATATGTGACTGTCTTTCAGGATGCACTGCAGGGCCTGAGCAGCAAACTGCCAGGTTCGAAAGCTGTCACTTACGAAATAGGGAGACATGGAACTTGTGCAGAGTTTGACTCCCAACTGTGGCCTCTGACTGCTGCAAAGGGCCACACAAAATATTCAGCATAGGACAAAAGATTACCAGAGAGTTTGAGACTTTGGATAGGGGTGGTCAGAGACTGAAGACACTCTAAAAGAGATATAGACTTTCTACATGGGACTGCTAGAGCTCTCTATCATTATAACCTCTTCCAGTACTGACAGCTGGGGTTTGCAAAGGGCCACAAAGGGCCACAGAGCAAGTACCAAAGGGCCACATGTGACCCTTGGTGTTATGGTCAGGGGTCAGTCTTGGAGACCAGTAGCATAAGTACCTGAGCCAATCACCCTTGCGGATGACGTAGGCTCACCTGAAGCACGAGGTTTAAGCAATAACTGGTGTTCACCAAAGAGCGTGATAGTGGAGCTGGGGTTTGCTGCATGTTGGCACCAGTCATGGTCCTCAGGATCGCCCCACCAGGAGCAAGCCAGTGTTCAGTAACAGATATAGCAGGTAGGGATCAAGCAGAAGCGTAGTCAGTAAGCAAGCTAAATGGTGGTAACAAGTGGTTGAAGGTTGGGATCAATCAGAAGTGTAGTCAAGGCACAAACCAATTATTGGGAAAAAGTGGAAGTGAAGATATGGATGGCCGCAGGAGTGACAAAAGTGAGATATTAGCTGGAATTTCATGGAGGGAGCAGAGTTCAAGGTTCACCAGAAACAAGGTGCAAGGCAAGATTGTCTAATACACAGGTGTCAAACTGGCGGCCCTGCAGCTGTTGCCAAATTACAAGTCCCATGAGGCATTGCAAGTTTGACAGCTACAAGCATGACTCCCAAAGTTAGAGGCATCATAGGACTTGTAGTTTCGCAACAGCTGGAGGGCCACCAGTTTGACAACCCTGGTCTAAGGATCAGACAATGTGCTATCCAGCATCTAAGGTGGCTCAAGAAAAAGTCTCTGCTAGACACAGCAGAGGCCCTGGGTTCAGATCCTGACACTTTGGCTGAAGGTTGGGCCCCAGGGCCTTAGAGATTGCTTTCCATTTCTACAACTACTACTAATAAAAAAACATTAACAATAATTATTATTTTTGCAGAAATGTTTTATGGTTGTGTCATACCGAGCAGGGAACACTCCTAAATTCCATAAAATATGCATAGAAATAAAGTTCACTGATTCATACATATCTGCTGAAATATGTATCTGACCAAAACAGTTTTCTTTGCAATCCATGCAATTAATTTTTAACACACACAGACTTTGCTAAAATGATAAATGTTCTTTAATCCAGCTTAATTGTTGCATAACCAGCTGTTGCACGTTACACTGGAGAGTCTTCATCATAATGGGAATGGGTATATTTTGCATAAAAAATATGCATTTAAGAAATGTATTTGTCAATTTGCACTGAATTAAGTAAGCACAATATGCACTGTAACTCATTAAAGTTTCTTACTAGTCAGGCTTACGGAATCCTTTTATGCAAATCTCTCCTGTTTTATGTTCCAGTTCAGTCGCGGTGATATGTTCGAGTTGTATTTCAAACACATATATTTTGTATTTTTTTTTTGCAATGTAAAATTTATCTGGAAATCATTTTTGATGTTTTTTTATATTCTAAAAATTGGAAGTATAGTTTCACAGGACTTTTCAGAATCTCAAATCATTTGGCATACACTTATCTTGACTGCAATGTGCAATGTTATATCTTATTTTTCTTTCTTTTTTTGCTTGCCCTATTTTGTTAATTGTGTGTCGCATCAGTTTTGGCTGCTGACAGGAGGCGAGGCTAACCAAATCTGTTATAGCACCTACCTATGTACACTCTTCCACTGGGCAGGCAATGAAGGAGGGAGTGGCCAGCCTAGAGCAATGCTCTCTGTTGTGATTGGTTCATGGGTGGAATAAGAAGTAGTGAGTCTGGGCTTAGAGTGGATTTGATGAAATTCAGGCGGCCTCATGCCTTCTGGGAAATATGTGCTTGACACCCCTTCATATACCGACAGCTGCCCATCAAAATTACATTATAATAGGCTGATTAAAGTATATGTGAACCCTCACCTTGTAAAACAACACATTCAGTTTAAAATACAAGGCAAAACATCTGTGTATAGATATAAATACCATTGTTTTTCTTTCTTTTATGATTTTAGTGATCACATACAGTATTCTCTGTTTGCTGCATAAGGAGCTCAGAGAGCTGGGGGAGGAGAAACAGCAGCACACTAATCTTCCTAGTGAATGGCTGTGCATAGGGGCATGTCAACACAAGCCTAATCCTTGGAGCAGAGCCAACTGAGTTCCCAGCAGAGCCAGGAAACTGACCATGCTGTGCTATCAGGCCTAGTGTGGTCAGTTTTTAATAGGAAAGCAAAGGGAATGACAAGATCACCAGGGACTTCACTCAAACGAAGTAATACAAAGAGAACAGGATACTTTTTGATACAAGTATATGGTACAGCAGGGACATATCAGGAATATGACATGTTGGGGTATCATGTTCTTTAAGGTCCCATCACATAATTGCAGAGTGCAAATACATGCACTTTGGGCGTTTTATGCAGCGCAGGTGCCTGTATCATTGCTAGCAGCTCACCACAACACAATGTACTCTGGTGTTGTGCTACCACCAACATCCATACCTGCAATGCATGTAACATGCGGTGCAGTAGTGTGCACATTAATGTGTGTGTTACTGCAATGCAATAGTGTTAATGGGCTCTTAATCACTTCAGTACCGGACACTTTTACCACCTCCCTGCCCAGGCCATATGTCAGCTTTCTGTGCTATCACACTTTAAATGACAATTACTCAGTCATGCAACATCGTACCCAAATTCAATTTTTATTATTTTGTTCAAACAAATAGAGCCTTCTTTTGGTAGTATTTGATCACCACTGGGTTTTTTATTTCTTGCCAAATAAACAAAAAAAAGACACTTAATTTTGAATAAAACGTGTTTTTTTTAGTTTCTGTTAAAAAATTTGCAAATAAATAATCTTTCTTCGTAAATTTAGGCCAAAGTATATTCTGCTACATTTATTTGGTAAAAAACACAAATCAGTGTTTATTATTTAGTCTGTAGGAAAGTTATAGAGTCCACAAACTATGGTATATACACTATATTGCCAAAAGTATTGGGACACCTGCCTTTACATGCACATGAACTTTATTGGTATCCCAGTCTTAGTCTGTAGGGTTCAATATTGAGTTGGCCCCGCCCTTTGCAGCTATAACAGCGTCAACTCTTCTGGGAAGGCCGTCCACAAGGTTTAGGAATGTGTCTATGGGAATGTTTGACCATTTGTGAGGACAGTCACTGATGTCGGACGAGAAGGCCTGGCTCACAGTCTCATGATATATAGTCAAAAATATTGACTCCCACTCTTTTCCCCTATGGCTGGAGGGATGCTCACATCATTAGCATGGCTATCCTCCACAGGTACTTTATTGTAGATATGAGCTTGGTAACAGGGTGGTAAAGTTGTGTTGAACTGATACTCTATAATTACTTAGCTTATGTATATGTTATGTGCTCTTTGTAGGACAAGACTTGTAGGTGGCTGAAGGCTGTTGCCCCCCCTCCCTTCCCCCTATTTTCCCTCTTCCCCTCCCCCTCCCCCCACCTGTGTCGTCCTCTAACCTCCTGGCATGTCTGGGCTGGATGTCAATTGCCCTAATTGTATCTTCTGGCTCTTCTTCCTGTGGGTCACCTACAGGGGCGGACTGACAACTCACGGGGCCCCCGGGCAATAGGGGATCATGGGGCCCCTGTGTCCTTGCCCAAACTCAAAAAAGCCTATGAAAAAGGTACCAGGGGCATCTCATGGGGCCCCCTACTGACCCCGGGCCCTCGGGCAGTGCCCGGGTTTCCAAATGGTCAGTCCGCCCCTGGTCACCTATTAGAGGTGGACAGCTACCAGCATAGGTAATTTGTTGCCATAGTGCTGTGCTATGGTTATTATTAGAGATGAGCGAATTATTCAAAAATTCGGTTCGGTTGATTCGCCGAATTCGCCGATTTAATTCGCTTCGTGCCGAATATATTCGCTGCGAATTTAACTTATAAAAAGGGTGTTTCTAGGCTTCAGAGAGCCTTTATATTAGTGCAGAACACTGTACCTTTAATTTAAATGCCCTTGGAGTCTGCTGGGGAAGAGAAATAATACTGTCAGTCAGTATGACATGCAGATGAGTGCCGTCGATCTTAGAATCACCGCACACTTCACTCATTTGGGCAGTCACGGGGCCAAAACCAGAGTGTGGAGCCACAGTGTGGCGGTGGAGGCAGCAGCAATGGGAGGCCATACAGCACCCTATGACAAAATGGAACCCACCAGCAGTGTGAGGAGACCTGAAAGTGGCACATGGCAGAGTGTGGCGATGGAGACAGCAGCAATGGGAGGCCGTACAGGGACCCATGACACACTCTGGACCTGGCAGCAGCATGAGGAGGCGGTACAGGGGCCCATGACAGATTACGGGCCTGGCAGCAGCATGAGGAGTCGGTACGGGGGCCCATGGCAGATTACGGGCCTGGCAGCAGCATGAGGAGGCGGTACAGGGGCCCATGGCAGAGTGGCGGAGCGTAAGCAGCTAAAATTGAAGGCCATACAGAGGCCTATGTTAAAAAGTCCCCCCAGCAGCAGCGTGGGGAGACGACTATCAAGAGTCCAATGGCAGAGTGGCGGAGCAGAAGCAGCTTCAATTGAAAGCCATACACAGGCCTAGGTTAAAAAGCGGAAGCCGTCAGCAGCGTGAGCAGACGACAGAGACACATGGCGCAGGGTGGCGGTGGATGCAGCAGTATTCGGAAGCCAAACACAGGCCTCGGTTAAAAAGCGGAAGCCGTCAGCAGCGTGAGCAGACGACAGAGGCACATGGCGCAGGGTGGCGGTGGAGGCAGCAGCAATGGAAGGCCATACAGCACCCTATCACAAAATGGAACCCACCAACAGTGTAAGGAGACCTGAAAGTGGCACATGGCACAGGGTGGCGGTGGAGGCAGCAGTATTCGGAAGACATACACAGGACTAGTTTAAAAAGCGGAAGCCATCAGCAGCGTGAGCAGACGACAGAGGCACATGGTGCAGGGTGGCGGTGGAGGCAGCAGTATTCGGAAGCCATACACAGGCCTAGGTTTAAAACTGGAACCCAGCAGCGTGAGCAGACGACAAAGACGCACATGGCAGAGGATGGATCTGGCAGCAGTATGAGAAGGCGGTACAGGGGCCCGTGGCACAGTGTGGTGATGGGGGCTACAGCAACTGGATGCCAGAAAGTGGCCGATAGGGCTATATACTGCATGGAATTATAAAGTTGTAAAGACAGCGGCCTATAAGGCTATACACACTATAACAATCATGACTTGATTGACCATTGGCCTATAAGGCTATACACAGCATGAATATCATGACTTATTCTGAGAGTGGTTTGGAAGGCTATATAAAAAAGTAATTCATGAGCTGTCCGGACAGCGGACAATAAGTACATATATACAAATCCATTCATCAGCTGTCCAGCCAGTGCCCTCAAAGGCGACACATATAGAAAGCAATTCATGAGCTGTTCAGACAGCGGCCTCTAAGGCGACAGATATACAAAGCAATTCCCGAGGTGTTCAGGGAGCGGCCTGAACGGCTAGGTTATTAGGTCAGTTGTGTCAGGAACTGGTGGTTTGAAATCCAGACTAATCCACGCCTGATTCATTTTCACAAACGTGAGTCTCTCCACACTTTGGGTGGACAGTCGTGTCCTCCGCGGAGTTACAATACCTCCTGCCGCACTAAACACGCGCTCCGATGCCACGCTACTGGCCGGGCATGACAGCCTTTCAAGGGCAAATTCAGCTAGTTGGGGCCAAAGGTCAAGTTTCGTTGCCCAGTAGTCAAGGGGATTGTCTACCTCGGTTGGCAGGGTGCTGTCCAAGTAGGCCCAAGCCTGTTGTTTGAGGTCCTGCTCCAGGTCCACCTGATGCTGCTGCTGCTGCGGCTGGTTAGTAGTTTCCTCACTGCACTGGTGAAGAAAGCTACTCATCATCGACTGCAGACTGAGGCAGCCGCTGCTGGTGGAGCTGCCACTGCTCCTACCACCCCACACCTCCCCTGCTGCCATGGCAGCGGAACGCGAGCGCACAGGGCCCACAGTGTCTGAGGATGGACGTTGGCGCAGAAAGGCAGAGACCAACTGACTACATAGGTGGTTTTTATAGTACTTTATTTTGGCCTCCCTCTCAGCAGGTGTGAAAAAGGCCACCATTTTTGAACGGTAGCGAGGGTCCAACAAGGTGGACAGCCAAAAGTCATCCCTCTGTCTGATGGTTATTATTCGGCTGTCGCTACGCAAGCAACCGAGCATGCTATGGGCCATTTGTGCCAAGGAATGCGAGGGACTCCCTGCCTCCATCTCCACAGCATACTGCCACGGTGCGTCTGGGTCCTCTGTCTCCTCCTCCTCCTCTACCAGATGCTCCTGCTCCTCCACTCCTGTCCGCTGAGTGGAAAAACCACCCATTTCACTCAATAATTCCTGAGCACCAATGTCCTCCTCTACCTCCTCCTCTTCTTCCTGTCCTGCCCCCACAGGGGTCATGTGGCGTTGAGATCTGTGCGCCACGTCTACCGCACCCTGACCAGCCATTGTTAACAGCATTTGTTCCAGGACGTGCAACAGAGGAATGACGTTGTTCATCCCATAGTCCTGCCGACTCACGAATAGCGTGGCCTCCTCAAAGGGCCTGAGCAAGCGGCAGGTGTCACGCATGAGCTGCCAATGGCTGACATCTAAGTTACACAGGGGAGTACCTTTATCCGCTTGTAACATCAGGAAATCGGTGATGGCCTTTCGCTGTTCGTAAAGGCGGTCTAACATATGTAGGGTTGAATTCCACCTTGTTGCAACGTCGCAGATCAGGCGATGCTGTGGAATTCCGTTCTGCCGCTGCAGCTCAAGGAGGGTGTGCTTTGCGGTGTAGGAATGGCTGAAATGCATGCAAAGTTTACGTGACATTTTAAGGATGTCTTGCAGTGGGATGGTGGATTTTAGGAACCGCTTGACAACCAGATTGAACACGTGAGCCATGCATGGCGCATGGCACAACCTTCCTTGACGCAGAGCAGACACCATGTTCTTTCCGTTGTCGGTCAACATGGTTCCGATTTTCAGTTTGCGCGGAGACAGCCATCTGTCGATTTCTCTGTTCATTACACTGAGAAGTTCCTCCCCCGTGTGACTACGTTCGCCAAGGCATACCAGGTGCAGCACAGCGTGACACCGTTGCGCCCTGCACATGTGATATGCCGGTCGGGTAATGGGACTTGGCACGGGGGTGGCGGCTGAGGACACGGCGGAAGAAGAGGTGGTAGAGGCGGACAACTTTGCTGGACCAAGGACGTGCAAACGTGGAGGCAAAAGCGGCGTGACCTGTCCAAGTTGCTGGTGCGGCTGTGCCGGCACCACGTTCACCCAGTGGGCCGTAAATGACATGTACTGTCCCTGACCGTAGTTACAGCTCCACATGTCGGCGCTGCCGTGCACTTTGGCAGAGACCGACATGCTCAAAGACTGGCCCACCATCTCTTCTACATGTGAATGCAGGGCTGGCACTGCCTTTTTGGCGAAGAAATGCCGGCTTGGCACTCTCCACCGCGGCTCGGCACAAGCCATCATTTCTCGGAAAGGTGCTGAGTCCACCACTTGGAAAGGGAGGGACTGCAGCACCAGCAACTTGGACAGGAGGACGTTCAGCTTCTGCACCGTCGGGTGCGTGCTCGCAAACTGTTGTCTCTTGGAAACGGATTCCAAGAAAGACTGCTGACGGAATCCGTGAAGAGGAGTAGCAGGAGAAGGAGCATCTGAACGAGCGGAAGATGCCAACGAGCGACAACTCCCCTCAGCAGAGGTGTTGGAGCCTTGACTGGCTGATAGAGGGCGATTGACGTCGGGTGACGGAGCAAGTAACGGAGCGGGTGATGGAGCGGGGGCTGGGGCAGGCAGAACCGCCGTATCTTTATCACGGTTTTCCCAGGCCACCGAATGGCGACGCTGCATATGCTGACTCAACGCTGTAGTCCCAACATTGGCCCCCTGGCCACGCTTGACTTTCTGGCCACATAGTCGACATACGGCTACGTTTACTTCCTCGGGCGGCTTGACGAAAAATTGCCACACCGCCGAGTAGGAAACTTTGCCCCGCTACTCCTCACTGGCTGACTGCTACTTCCTCCGTGCACACCGGCACCACTACTGGCCGTGGTGGTAGGCTGCAGTGGAGCTGGTGCTCTACTCCGTGGCCGTTTGGCTCCACTGACACTGCTGCGACCCTGCTGCCTCCTGGGCAACCCACCGACTGTTTTGCTCGCTGGCAAGCTGGCACCCTCTTCTCCTGATGATGCGGAAGCAATAGCCTGATGACGACGAGGCTGCCAAGTGCGATCAGCCTCATCATCATCAATTAGGGTCTCCGCGTCACTACTAGCCCCCTCGGCTGCGTGTGGGTCAGGAGACAGACCTGTCTCTAGACCGGCTACCGAGCCACTCTCCTCGCCAGTACTTCTTCGCCTGGCTGCTGAAGAGGCGGATGTCTCCCCCCGTTCCTGACCGCCCTCTGTTAGCTCTTCCTCACTGTACAGTGGGGCTGAGCCCACAGCATGCGATACTTCGCTTGGTGAGGGAACACCAAAGGACAGGGGCAGGTCGAGGACACGTGATTTCAGTGGGCTTGCTCCCGGGCCATGCCAACTAACGGTTGTGTCTGACGTACCCACCGACCGTTGGCTGTAGGTGTCAGAGGTGACCTGGGAAGAGGAAGACGACCGAGTCAACCAATCGATGACGGCAGGGTTGTCGGTGGAGACACGACCGCTGGATGACACCGGGAGCACTGGCCTCTGGCTGCGACTAGTGCTGCCTCGACCCCTTCCTCTCCTGCCACGTCTGCTCGCTCCAGAAACATTGCCTCCTCTGCCACTCCTCTGCGTGTTGTCTGACATACTCTTTAATTCAATAAGCACCCCAAAAATAAAACCGGATTTAACTCTTTGAACGTACAATAGTGGTTGTGAAGCAGAAAGTCAGTTTATTTAGCACAATCGGTCAATTGCAGCTTGCCGTTGGCTGGAAACTGTACGTTTATGTCACTGGAATGCACTAATCACCCAAAAAATATTACCGCCAGCCGGCGTGTAAATGGATCTAACTCTTTGAACGTACAATGGTGGTTGTGAAGCAGAAAGTCAGTTTATTGTACACAATCGGTCAATTGCAGCTTGCCGTTGGCTGGAAACTGTACGTTTCTGTCACTGGAATGCACTAATCACCCAAAAAATATTACCGCCAGCCGGCGTGTAAATGGATTTAACTCTTTGAACGTACAATAGTGGTTGTGAAGCAGAAAGTCAGTTTATTTAGCACAATCGGTCAATTGCAGCTTGTCGTTGGCTGGAAACTGTACGTTTATGTCACTGGAATGCACTAATCACCCAAAAAATATTATTGCCACCCGGCGTGTAAATGGATCTAACTCTTTGAACGTACAATGGTGGTTGTGAAGCAGAAAGTCAGTTTATTGTACACAATCGGTCAATTGCAGCTTGCCGTTGGCTGGAAACTGTACGTTTCTGTCACTGGAATGCACTAAGCACCCAAAAAATATTACCGCCAGCCGGCGTGTAAATGGATTTAACTCTTTGAACGTACAATAGTGGTTGTGAAGCAGAAAGTCAGTTTATTTAGCACAATCGGTCAATTGCAGCTTGCCGTTGGCTGGAAACTGTACGTTTATGTCACTGGAATGCACTAATCACCCAAAAAATATTACCGCCACCCGGCGTGTAAATGGATCTAACTCTTTGAACGTACAATAGTGGTTGTGAAGCAGAAAGTCAGTTTATTTAGCACAATCGGTCAATTGCAGCTTGCCGCTGGCTGGAAACTGTACGTTTATGTCACTGGAATGCACTAATCACCCAAAAAATATTACCGCCACCCGGCGTGTAAATGGATCTAACTCTTTGAACGTACAATAGTGGTTGTGAAGCAGAAAGTCAGTTTATTGTACACAATCGGTCAATTGCAGCTTGCTGTTGGCTGGAAACTGTACGTTTATGTCACTGGAATGCACTAATCACCCAAAAAATATTACCGCCACCCGGCGTGTAAATGGATCTAACTCTTTGAACGTACAATAGTGGTTGTGAAGCAGAAAGTCAGTTTATTTAGCACAATCGGTCAATTGCAGCTTGCCGTTGGCTGGAAACTGTACGTTTATGTCACTGGAATGCACTAATCACCCAAAAAATATTACCGCCACCCGGCGTGTAAATGGATCTAACTCTTTGAACGTACAATAGTGGTTGTGAAGCAGAAAGTCAGTTTATTTAGCACAATCGGTCAATTGCAGCTTGCCGTTGGCTGGAAACTGTGCGTTTGTGTCACTGGAATGCACTAATCACCCAAAAAATATTACCGCCACCCGGCGTGTAAATGGATCTAACTCTTTGAACGTACAATAGTGGTTGTGAAGCAGAAAGTCAGTTTATTTAGCACAATCGGTCAATTGCAGCTTGCCGTTGGCTGGAAACTGTACGTTTATGTCACTGGAATGCACTAATCACCCAAAAAATATTACCGCCACCCGGCGTGTATATGGATTTAACTCTTTGAACGTACAATAGTGGTTGTGAAGCAGAAAGTCAGTTTATTTAGCACAATCGGTCAATTGCAGCTTGCCGTTGGCTGGAAACTGTACGTTTATGTCACTGGAATGCACTAATCACCCAAAAAATATTACCGCCACCCGGCGTGTAAATGGATCTAACTCTTTGAACGTACAATAGTGGTTGTGAAGCAGAAAGTCAGTTTATTGTACACAATCGGTCAATTGCAGCTTGCCGTTGGCTGGAAACTGTACGTTTGTGTCACTGGAATGCACTAATCACCCAAAAAATATTACCGCCAGCCGGCGTGTAAATGGATTTAACTCTTTGAACGTACAATAGTGGTTGTGAAGCAGAAAGTCAGTTTATTTTGCACAATCGGCAAACTGCAGCACCAACTGTGCACGACAGCCACCAAAAAAAAAAGGGTGTATGTCACTTTAAATTTTCGATTCTTTGATAGCTGTGGCCCTGAGTAACGATTCTGTGTCCCTGAGTAACGATTCTGTGTCCCTGAGTAACGATTCTGTGTCCCTGAGTAACGATTCTGTGTCCCTGAGTAACGACTCTGTGTCCCTGAGTAACGATTCTGTGTCCCTGAGTAACGATTCTGTGTCCCTGAGTAACGATTCTGTGTCCCTGAGTAACGATTCTGTGGCCCTAAAGTCCCTGTGGCCCTAACTCTGTCCCTTAATACAGACAGGTCTGTCTCTCTTGAATGACCGGAGGCTAATGGAGAATTCTAAGATGGCCGCGATTTATAGCTCCACCATTACACAGTGCTGGCTGGCTGCTGATTGGCTAATGCGATCACATGTCATGATTCATGACTCATGAATGCATTATGGGTCAGCGCGCCTTGTCTGCGCGCCTTTCCAGAGATCCCCGCCCCATCTTCTCTGTCCATTTTCTCCTGTCGCCACACATGTCGCCGCCATTTTTGGGAAAATTCGATTCGTGCATCCGAAGTTTGCTAATCTTCGGATTCGTCGCGAATCGAATTTTTCCAAATCTTCGGAACGAATTCCACTTCGTCATGTTCGATTCGCTCATCTCTAGTTATTATGTATACTTTATTAAGGCAATTTGATTTGTGTGTGTGTGAAATGTTCATACACAACAATGATTTGACTCTATGAGTATTTTAATGGGTTTTTGTATATTTGCAGTGCTTGTTCCTTCCTTACGTTTGAACCCCTGGAGAAGCCTATCCAGCATTGGGTTGTGCCACCCTCCATTAGATATTGCATCTATAAGCTCATCAGGTTTATTAGCTGTTCTATCATCTCACCTATATTTTCAGGAAGGTGGTTCAGGGTGACTAGCACTTTAGGACATTGAAATTTTGATGTGTTTTTATTATTAGAAAACAATACGTCTCTGTGTGTTTAACATATTGTGCAATAAAACTTGATATTTTATATATAGTTGCGTGTGTCTACATCCTGGAGGAATATTTTACACCTTTAAAATCCCACATACTTTTTCTGTTTTTGATTCGGGCATTTGACAGATGGCAGGAAAGCATTAAGTTGTCTGCTCACCATTTGGTTAATGACCTAAGAGCCCACACCACAAGCACCTACATTACACACAATTGCAGTGCAGCCTCATTCATTTGAATGGGAAGCCTTTGACGGGTACTATTGCCTGCCAGTCAAGACAGTTGGAATAAATTTTGCCGTATGTACAACCCTGTTCACTGCTTTTGCAGCTTATGGGGGAGCTGTTGGGGATAGTAAAATCGTGGCACAGACACTTGTTTTTATTTACTCCCAACCACATGTGTAAACAAGACCTAGGTGATACAACAAAAGAATGATGTATCTGACTGCCTCTGTAAGGTGATTTCTTTTGACTTTTGACACTGTAATGCTACTGGGACCTCTAACCTCTCTCACGCAGATATGTGTATTTTTCAGAAGGGCACTAAGATTTCTGCTGGTAAAAAAAAACATCCATTTAGAAGTGTTGAGACAGGTTTAGACATTATAAATCATAAGATGCAGCGCTACAGAGCCAAAATGTTAAAATAGAAGCGAATAAATGCATCAAATAAATAAATCAATATTAGATGACTGGACAGATGCAACAGTTCATAGAATAAGGTGACTTTTAGTGCTCTCCTCTATTTCATATCCTCCTGATGCTCAGGCGTTGTGCAAAATAGTGCTGAAGAAATGCACACTCACCAGAACGCACAGGAAAATGAGCGTTTGTCAGTATAGATTCCCCTTAGAATCATCAGCTGGTCAGGATGTGGTAGTATGATAGCCTCCTTCCAGAGCTCCTGAATATTCCTGTGCAATCCCTTGATAGGTGGCCTGTGGACTTCTCCTTAAGGCTTACATGCGTTTCTTACCCGGCAGAGAGATGAGTGACTGAAATGGATACTCCCCAAGGGAGTCAAAACAAAAACGTATCCATAGTGTAGTAATTAAAAGAGGATTTATTTAAACAACAAATGTCCGTGATACACAGCAGTGTATATGAAAATGTGGACTGACCGTCCAATGGTAAAGATGGCCGCCGGAGCTCCACGATGCTCCAGCGGCGTGACGTCACGGCGTTCCTGGCTCCTCCTACGCATTTCGTGCACATGCACGTCGTCTGGGGGGATTTGCAAATCCCCCCAGACGACGTGCATGTGCACGAAACGCGTAGGAGGAGCCAGGAACGCCGTGACGTCACGCCGCTGGAGCATCGTGGAGCTCCGGCGGCCATCTTTACCATTGGACGGTCAGTCCACATTTTCATATACACTGCTGTGTATCACGGACATTTGTTGTTTAAATAAATCCTCTTTTAATTACTACACTATGGATACGTTTTTGTTTTGACTCCCTTGGGGAGTATCCATTTCAGTCACTCATCTCTCTGCCGGGTAAGAAACGCATGTAAGCCTTAAGGAGAAGTCCACAGGCCACCTATCAAGGGATTGCACAGGAATATTCAGGAGCTCTGGAAGGAGGCTATCATACTACCACATCCTGACCAGCTGATGATTCTAAGGGGAATCTATACTGACAAACGCTCATTTTCCTTTGCGTTCTGGTGAGTGTGCATTTCTTCAGCACTATTTTGCACAACGCCTGAGCATCAGGAGGATATGAAATAGAGGAGAGCACTAAAAGTCACCTTATTCTATGAACTGTTGCATCTGTCCAGTCATCTAATATTGATTTATTTATTTGATGCATTTATTCGCTTCTATTTTAACATTTTGGCTCTGTAGCGCTGCATCTTATGATTTATATTGTTTTTAGGGTGTATGGTACCTAATGTTCAGCTGCTATTTTATAGATGCGCTCGTACATACATTTTCTTTTCACAGGTTTACACATGCCTATGTCCATCATGTTTAAACATTTGTCATGTTTAAATGTGTTTACGGATTTACACGTGCTTAAGCATGCTTACACATGTACATGTGGCAAAAATGTAGAATCTGTGCAGCCACAGACACATCCTTGGTTTCTTTTTTTTCCACGCTGCTAAACACAACGGCCCACTGTTAGACTACAGTGTTCATGTAATTTGTGCTACAGCTACATCAGTATTCAGTAGAGATATTCTTCAGCCAGTAGATGGCCGTGTTTATAAGTCTGTAGCTGCATCTATGGTATATTCTGTGTCTTTTCTCTGAATAAAATTTCCCGTTTCCTTGTGGCAGTGAAGCATATATACACTTGTGAACTGTGCATGTCTGTTTTGTGGGGCTATATGCAGAATTTCTAGCAGATTATGGGCTCAGTTACAGCCGACTGCAGCAAATAAGTGCAAGATACAGGAACAGAAAGAAGTCTGCAACAGAATAAAAGAAAATGGCCAATAACACAGCTGCAGCAAGGCTTTCATTTGCAAATCTAACACCCCAAAGCACCTGTTTGAATGGTGGAATTCATTTTAATTATGCATGTATCTGTATGCAGTGTTTTTCCTGTGTGCATGAGGCCTTACTCCTATCAGTTTGTAGTTAAACATCATAAGTGTCAACTTTTATTATCCTATTTTTGTTATTTTTAATTTTTTTTATAAATGTTTTAAAATTATTATTTTTTTTTTTTTACAATTTAGGGCTCCCGTTGGGGGGCTTTGGTGAGATATAAGAGGTCTAAACAGACCTTTGATGTTCCACCTTGAGACAGAGAAAGGGGATTGAGGAAACAGCCCTCAATCTCCATGTCTGCAGCCTCAGCTGCACTCAATGAATGGATAGGAATAGCTCTGTACAGAGCTTCCCGTTCATTCACAAAAACACAGTTTACTATATTTCAGTTATGAATTGACAGTTATGAATCGGTACAGATCACTGACTCAACATTCAGGAAAGGAAGGGGCCGGTAAATGGCTGCTCTCCATCCTGACAGATCACCACCAGCTGATAGCAGAGGGGAGGGGGGAAGCCAGCAGGGCTGGGGGGGGGGCAGGAGAGAGCATGGGGGGCTGGGAAAGAGCTTAGGGGGACTGGAGAGCACACATGGGGAAGGAGAAAAAAGCTGGATAGGAGTGGTGAAAGCAGCTGCGTATAGAAGAACAAGTCTCTGCATGTTCCTCCTGCAGCTGCTGAATGTCAGCTTCTCCTTCTTCTTCTCTGCATTCAGAGGCTGCAGGAGGAACATGGAGAGATTAGTTCCTTTTTATGCAGCCACCCCCACTGCTCCTTCTATCCAAGTGTACAGGGGGGCTGCATGGGCTCCCTGGAACATGGGGCCAGGATGAAATTGCACCCCTGCAACCCCTGTAGGTACACCCCAGAGTACAGTGATATCACAAACCCAAATTGTGTTGGTGAAAGAACCTTTATATAATGTAGGGAAGTCCATAGTGTGTACCAGCTAGGACTGCAAAGGCTAGTGTTCATCAGCTTTTTAGATCAGTTATAGCTGACTTAGACTGTGGTAGCATAAAACAAAAATGTAAGGTGAAATGTTAAGAACTAGTCGCTGTAATTCATTGCAGTCGATGCCTTTGTGTGGAATTGGCCTGGAACAGGAAACCATCAGCAGATGTCTGTGAGGTGGAGTGTGGAATGGCACCAGCTCTGGGAGGGCTGTAGGCTGTTGATCGGCTGAGACCCTACTTGGACTGTTTGATTTTACATATTACAATGTAGAGCTACCCCTGCAGGAGCCGCTTGTGTTTTGCCCAGGCTTTCCCCTAGATTTCTTCTCGCAGCCAAGCACCCCCGCATTTCCTTAGGTGCACACAACTTCTGCTCATTAATCCACTGATCAGCCTAGGGATTGTAGTTTTTTTGTTGTTTTGTTTTTTTGAAACTGGGATAGTGAAGGATACTCTGAATCAAACTATGCGCAATTGAGAACAGCTTTCTTAAAGTGGAACTGTGTAGCAGACTGTACAAGAATGGAGCAAAGTCCCTCTGTAGATATGCAGACTTATGGACAATTGCTCTTCTGGACAACAGCTGGTGCCCCCTCTAGCTTAGATCCAGCAGCTGACTATATAGGTCCCAAGGTGGGGGGGGGGGGTTGAACAGCACAAATCCCATTATCCATGTTGAACAGACTGAACTCTGCACGAGGCCCTTGCTGCAGGTCACCTTCCTCCGTGATACCAGACAGGATCTGTAGACATCCCACTCAGTCAGCTCTCAGAAGCACCCTGGGTTTCAGCATTCTGGCCTTTGGGTGGTCCACCCGAGGCCTCCTAGAAGCATGAGCCTGGGAGGCAACCGCCTCCCCTGGCTGGAACTCCCTTCTCACAGGAAGAGGAAGAACCCAGATCACAAGTGCTCACTAAATATAAAACTAGTACCCAGCATTCTCAGGGGCACAACTCGCACCTCCAATTGGCTGGAACTGCATCCATAGTCATGTTGCTGATCTGCATGGGTCACTCCTGTTCACCCAGAACCTTTCAAAGACTATTGCATTGGTCTCCAAACTGTGGTCCGGGGGCCAGATGCGGCCCTGTGCTTGCTTATATCTGGCCCTTGGGACACTATTTAATTCACTGACACCAACAATTTCCTCCCAATGATTCCAATGATGGGGCACAGTTTATCCCAATGATATCAAGAATGGGGCCCAATGACACCAATTATGGGGCACAGTTCATCCCAATGATACCAAGAATGGGGCCCAATGACACCAATGATGGGGCACAATTTATCCCAATTACACCATCAATGGAGCACAATTCCTCTCACTAACACCAAAGATGGGACATTGTTTACTCCCATTTTGCAATCTGGCCCCCCTAAAGTCTGAATGACAGTAAAATGGCCCTTTGAGTAGAAAGTTTGGAGACCCCTGGCCTATTGGATACAGAGGAGCCAGTCACAGAAGCATCACTGTGAGCCACACAGGATCTCACTAAACAATTGTAGCTTCCTGTTAAGCAGAAAATCTGCTATGTTTTCCCTATCAGTCTCCCGTTAAGCAGCAGACCACACTGTACTAAACTAGACTATGTACATCCTAGCAACCCAGGAGCGGACTGACCATTTGGAAACTCGGGCACTGCCCGAGGGCCCGGGGTCAGTAGGGGGCCCCATGAGATGCCCCTGGTACCTTTTTCATAGGCTTTTTTGAGTTTGGGCAAGGACACAGGGGCCCCATGATCCCCTATTGCCCGGGGGCCCCATGAGTTGTCAGTCCACCCCTGTAGCAACCTACCTAGGAGGGTGCCACAACAATATTACCCATCACCTGGTGATTCAGTCGATGACACTTCCTGTCCTATGCTGACAACACTAACACACTGTATTGGATATGGAGGAGCAGTGTTGTCACCATAAGTTGCTCCATCCTGCTTAGGACTTAATGGGGGGATTTTTTCTCTATTTTCCTAGGTGATCTGGGCAGGGCTAATAATACTGCTTGGCATTTCAGTGCAGCAGTGGCATTGTATTGTTGGCTCACTACAAGAAGTTACAAGCCTATTTCTGGCAGGATCAAGTTTTTTTATGCCCTTATTGAACAGATGTAACAAAAGACTTTCAATGGATTATTATCAGCCCAAAAGGAAGCAAATAAGAGAAGTTTATTGTTAGAGTTTACATATCCTTTAAGCCTATTATAAAACCGTGTTTTCTGTTAATTTTTAGGTGAATAGTCACATTGTAAAGAACGTTCAGCTATTATCATTTAACACTATGCACGGTGCAGCTTATTTCTTGCTAGATTGAGCAAGGCATCTCCATTCCAACCTGCTGAAGTAATTACGATGGCTCTGCCTTAAGATACAATGCCGAGATTTGACAAGGTGTGAAAGGATCTTTATTTTTATACGAAGCTATAAAACCTTTTTTTGCCCAATATCCTCATTCTTTCTCCAGGTTTCAGTTTTATATGTGTTCCTTTCATTATATTTACATATAAATTGTTCAGCCAGTAAATAGCATTACCGGCTGCTCACACAGGAGGTAACTGCCGCAGTAATTGCTGACATTAGCTGGAGACTGGAAATATTTCTCCGAGTCCCACAACAAGTTATATAAATATATATGAGTGAATGTAGCAATTTAAAGGGAAACTGTAGTCCATTTACAGTTTGTTATGTGTAAATCTGATAAGAGAACAAAACAAAAAGGTTTGTTTAAGCCCCATATATTTATTTATTTCAGGTACTTATATAGCGCCGTCAATTTATGCAGCACTTTTACATACATATTGTACATTCACATCAGTCCCTAACCCTCAAGGGTTGTACAATCTAAGGTCCCTAATTTACAATCATACATACACATACTAGAGGCAATTTAGACAGGATCCAATTAACCTACCAGCATGTCTTTGGAGTGTGGGAGGAAACCGGAGTACCCGGAGAAAACCCACGCAGGCACAGGGAGAACATGCAAACTCCAGGCAGGTGGTGCCGTGGTTGGTATTCGAACCAACGACCCTAGTACTGCCAGGCAGAAGTGCTAACCATTTAGCCACTGTGCTGCCCAATTTGATGCAGTGTGTGGCGTATGGTCTGAGCTGCGCTGCCCCACGTTACACATTCGTATTTTGGGAATATGTGTGCAGAAATACACGTTTCTGTGCACACTCTTGAAAATTAACCAGAAAGGTGCATCACTTTTATGGTGCAATGTTTCTTCTGATGTAATGATACCCCAAACATGGCTGCTGTGCAACAAGATGCGCAGAACATGTGTTACAAAAATGCATTGGTTTGACTGCCAAAAAAAGGTGCCTGAGCTACTTTGGCGCATTTCAAGGGAATGGGCTGCACTATCCTGTCGCGCAGGTGCGAATGAGGCTGTGCACAAAACGACTAGAAAAAAAGCCCCAAAAAGAAAAGAGAAAAGTCCAACGCTAAAAGAAGTGTAAATCTAAATCTTCAATCCTTCATCAGATAAAGTGCTCTGTGATATCGCCATGAGAATATACAAACTGCTCGTCTGGCACATTTTGCTGGCTGAAAGCTAAAAAGAGAGGGTAAGTTGAGTGAAGAGTGAAAAACAGTTTTGCTTTTGTCTGCTGGTGATTGCTGGTGCTTGTAGTTGTTTTATTTATTTCTTTGGGGTCTTGCTAACAACTTTTACTTTTTTAAATCACTTTTTCTGACACTTTTTAATAGCATTTTTTCCTTTCCTTCCTTCAATCTGCTGATTAAGGAGAGTGGTTAGTTGGTCACAGGTGCTCCAGGTCCTATATAACTTGCTGTAGAGCTCACTCTGAGCTTGCCTGTATTTTGCTCTCTGGACCTTTGACAAAGTGGACATTTGATTAAGTGGAATTAAAAAACCGGAGTGGAAAACAGGAGATTATAACAGGAGTCTACTAACCTGTGACATTTGATATTTCCTATCAGTAATAATAATATTGTAACTAGGATATGAGTGCTAGCGAGGTTGAAGGTTTTGTGCAGTGCACAGTGTGCCACATGTATGCAACAATGGAGCAACAGCTCCAAAATGGATACCGCTGTGACAGATGTGAGTGGGTTGCCCTTCTGGAAGCTGGAATATTTGGAGGAGCAAGTTGCAAAAAAACGAGAAGTGCACCAACCTTGCGCATTACCTCAGTAACCAAACTTTGATTGATAAAGGAATGGTACTCACAAACCGCGAATAAAAACAGGCATGTAAGTCCTCTAGGGGACTTCAGAGACAGGGAGCCAGCGCGAATCCCATCATGGGGGTAGACACTCAGTAAAGCTGACACGTTTCGAAGGCTGTGCCTTCTTCATCAGAGCTAGCACAGCCTTTGAAATGCGTCAGCTTTACTGAGTGTCTACCCCCATGATGGGATTCACGCTGGTTCCCTGTCTCTGAAGTCCCCTAGAGGACTTACATGCCTGTTTTTATTCGCTGTTTGTGAGTACCATTCCTTTATCAATAAATTTTTGGTTACTGAGGTAATGCGCAAGGTTGGTGCGCTTCTCATTTTTTGTTTCACTTTGCAGCATTGGTCGGGCTTCCCCAGCCTTGTTTGGAGCTGCACAACCTTTTATACACTGGTAGTTGTTCTTCTGATTTTGGTTCCATCCACTTGCCACCATCCTGGGTCCTTGAGCGCAGGAGAAATCGCATTTGGAGCAAGTTGCAACACTGGGCAGAACCGACAACCTTGAAAGGGGTCTTCTGCTTTCTGAGCAGGTAGCTAATGGGATTGATGTAGAGGGCGGAGGGACTAGTCAGGATTATCAAGTAGGAAGATGGGTTACTGTAACGAGAGGGAGTGGTAGGGGCTCACAGAAAAGGAAGACCAGCCCTGGGTTTGAGCACCCAAACAGGTTTGCCAAGTTGGGTGAAGATGGGGTGGCAAGCTCAGGGGTGGCCTCCCAGATGGTGAGGGTAGTGTAGGAAGGCCTAGACAGTTAGTGGTAATAGCAGATTCTATAATCAGAAGGACTGATTGAATAATTTGTCACCAAGATCACCTCAATCGAATGGTTTGCTGTCTCCCTGGTGCCAGGGTTTGGCATGTGGTGGACCGGGTTGATCAATTAGTGGGAGGGGATGGGAATGACCCAGCTGTCTTGATCCATGTTTGAATCAATGACAAAATACATGGAAGGTGGAATCAATTTAAAGAACTATGGCTGCAAGTTGAAGGGAAGGACCTCCAAGGTGCTATTCTCTGAAATATTACCTGTGCCATGGGCAACTCAGGAAAGACAGGGGGAGATTAGAAAACGAAATGCATGGCTAAAGACCTGGTGTAAGAGAGAAGGATTTGGGTTTCTAGAGCACTGGGCTGATTTTGCATTGGGGTGCAACCTATATGCTAGAGATGGTTTGCACCTAAATGGAAGGGGATCTACTGTACTGGGGGAGAGGGTTATGGGACGGCTGGAGGAGTATTTCAACTAGAATCGAGGGGGAGGGAGAATTAGATTCTAATAAGGCAGACAGATCAGACAGGGGTCAGTACCTATTGGTGGGTGGAATGGGGAAATATGGGGGAGGGCTATGGCAGGTGATAAGAAGGTGCCCATGTTACAAACAACTATTGGAATTGATACCATTTGTATGATAATAAAAAATATGCAAAAGACATGTGCAGAAGGTGACAATGAATTAAAGTGTTTGTTTACCAATGCCAGAAGTCTGCCAAGCAAAATAGGTGAGTTGGAAACTTTGGTGCATGAAGAGAACTATGATTTATTTGTATTGCTGAATCTTGGCTTCATTCATCACATGACTGGGCAATTAATATTCCTGGCTATGTACTTTTTCGGAGAGACAGGGTAAAAAGGAAAGGTGGTGGTGTCTGTCTCTATGTGAGAAGTGATCTCAGAGCGAGTGTGAAAGATGACCCAGTTGATGGAGACTGTAATGAGGCAGAAGCATTATGGGTGGAACTTCACATGGGGGTGCGTACTACAAAATTGTTGGAGTTTTTTAGGCCACCCAGTGTTAATGAGGAGGTGGAGACTCAGCTCCTTGCACAGATCAAAAGGGCTGCAAGGGCTGGGACAGTGATAATAATGGGGGATTTTAACTACCCGGAAATTGACTGGATTAATGGCACTGCAGGAACAGTTAAAGGGCAAACATGTATAAACCTACTAAAGGACAATTTTATGGTACAGTTCATAGAGGCCTCAATTAGGAATGATGCTCTGCTGAACCTGGTCATCTCAAACCATGCAGAGCTTATTGCTAATGTACATTTAAAAGAACATCTGTGTAGCAGTGACCATAACATGATTTCATTTATTGTTAGCTGTAAACAACAAGTACGTACGGTTAAAATAAAAACACTCAACTTTAAGAAAGCTAATTGTCCAAGGCTGAGAGCTGCTCTCAAAGATTTAGGCTGGGAGAGAATATTGGCATCGATGAACACAACACAGAAATGGGAGTTCTCCAAAAAGACTGTATGTGAACACTCTGCAAAATATATTCCCATGGGCAACAATTTTAACCACTTGTCCTCCTGAAGATTTGCCCCCCTTAATGACCAGGCCTTTTTTTGCTACTCGGCGCTGCACTAATTCAAACTGATAATTGCGCGGTTATGCAATGCTGCACCTAAACGAAATTTACGTCCTTTTTTTCACACAAATAGAGCTTTCTTTCGGTGGTATTTGATCACCTGTGTGCTTTTTATTTTTCACGCTATAAACAAAAAAAGACCAAAAATTTTGAAGAAAAACTATATTTTTTACTTTCAGCTATAAAAATTATATAGTAAACTCAAAGTTAGTTATAAATTTAGGCCAAAATGTATTCTGCTACATGTTTTTGGTAAAAAAAATCCCAATAAGTGTATTGTGATTGCTTTGTGTGAAAGTTATAGCGTCTACAAACTATGGTATAGATACTACAATTTACGCCATTTTTTTTGCTATACAGCGCTGTGCTAGTTTAACGGACAATTGTGCGGTCATGCAATACGGTACATAAATGAAATTTATGTCCTTTTTTGACACAAATAGAGCTTTCTTTTGGTGGTATTTGATCGCCTGTGCATTTTTTATTTTTTGCGCTATAAAAAAAAAAAGGCTGACAATTTTGAGAAAAAAAACAGTATTTTGGACTTTTTCCTATAAAACATGTCCAGTAAAAAAATTAGCAAAATCAAATTTTGTCATAAATTTCAGCCAAAATGCATTCTGTGACATGTCTTTGCTAAAAAAAAAACCCAATACGTGTAAATTAATTGGTTTACGTGAAAGTTATAATGTTTACAAATGGCGGAAAAGATACTGGGATTTTTATTTTTTTTTTATACTAATAATGGCGGCGATCAGCGACTTATGGCGGCGATCAGCGACTTATGGCGGGACTGCGGCAGACATTCTGACACTGGGGGGGGAACTGACCTGGGGTCACTGACATCCCCAGTGACACCAATACAGTGATCAGTGCAAAAAAAAAACACTGACACTGTACTAATGGCACTGGGGAGGAAGGGGTTAACTTTTTTATTTACTGAAAGGGTTAACTGTGTGAGGGGAGTGTTTTACTAGGGGGCGGGGGTGTGTACTGCAGGGGACAGGCTGATCGGGAGAGATAAACTCTTCTCTCCGGCTCAGCATGTCAGGAGCTGACAGGGAACTGACAGAAAGCAGAGCTATATGCAGCCCTGCTCTCTGTCAGTGATTGCTGCTAATCGGTGGGACACAGCCGGTAACGACCGGCTGTGACCAGGCGACTGACATCCGCGGCCGTGATCAGCAGGACAGGTAGAGCGGTGGCGCGCCTCACGTTCGCCCCCTACTTGTTTTGCAAACACACGTTTTAAAACGTGGTTTTGCCCAGCCGTGCCGCCCTGCCAACGTATTTCTACAGTGGATGGGCGGCATGTGGTTCAAAGGCTAAAAATCAAACCTATGTGGCTTACAGCCAAAGTTAAAAAAGCTATAGATAATAAGAAAAGAGCTTTTATTAAATATAAAAATGAAGGAACACTATCATCGTTTAAACATTACAATGAATATAACAGAATATGCAAAAAGGAAATCATGGCCGCCAAAATTGAAAATGAACCACAAATATATTAATAGCAAAAGGTCAAGTCCAAGCATGTAGGCACTTTACAAAATAATCTAGAGTGGGTGACTGGGGACAAAGAGAAGGCAAGTTTATTAAAGACCTTCTTCAGCTCTGTGTATACAAAGAAGCATGGGAGAGCTCTTGTCCATAATGGGCATGGTATTGGCACAGCCCCAGATTATCCACATTGGCTCACAACTGATTTGACCCATAAATATTTAGACAGAATAAAGATGAATAAAGCACCTGGACTGGATGTCATACACCCACGGGTCCTTGAAGAATTGAGCTCTGTCATTTCAAAACTATTGTTTCTCATTTTTAGGGACTCTTTAATGACTGGCATAGTACCACTAGACTGGCGTAAGACCAACGTAGTGCCTATATTAAAAAGGGATCACAACTTTTGCCAAGTAATTATAGACCTGTTAGTTTAACATCTATAGTTGATAAGATATTGAAGAGTTTAATAAAAGACCACATTCTTGCTGACAAAAATTATTTTAAGCAACAGACAGCATGGATTCATGAAAGACAGAAATTGTCAAACAAATCTGATTTCTTTTTATGAGGAGGTGAGCCAAACCTTGGACAGAGGGGTGGCGGTGGACGTGGTATACTTGGATTTTGCAAGAGCGTTTGACACAGTTCCCCACACACAGCTAATGTGGAAGATAAAGTCTACAGGTTTGGAAAAATCCATATGTAAATAGATAGAAAACTGGTTAAAAGATCGTATTCAGAGAGTAGTGATTAATGATAATGGCATGCAATGCCAAGCTGCAGTCTCTAAAGCGAGCAAAATCCTCTCTTGTATTAAAAGAGGTATAGACTTCAGAGAGAGAGAGATCATTTTACCCCATTACAAATCATTAGTAATACCTCATCTGGATTATGCAGTTCAGTTTTGGGCACCAATTCACAAAAGAACATTGGGGAACTGGAGAAAGTACAGAGAAGGGCAACCAAACTGATAAGAGGCATGGAGGAGCTCTGCTATGAGAAAAGATTAGAGGAAATTATTTATTCTCTCTTGACAGGAGCAGATTAAGGGGGGATATGATCAACATGTATAAATAAATCAGTGGTTCATATAGTGGTTCATATAGTTATTCACCTCTAGGTCATCCTAGAGGACAAGGGGGCTCTCTTTACATCTGGAGGAAAGAGATTTAATCTCCAAATACGGAAAGGTTTTTTCACAGTAAGAGCTGTGAAAATGTTGAATAGACTTCCTCAAGAATTGGTTCTGGCCAGTTCAGTGGATTGCTTTAAAGGTCTGGATTCTTTCCTAGATACACAGAATATATCTGGATACTAACATTTATACATGAAGTTGATCCAGGGAATATCCGATTGCCCCTCGAGGGATCAGGAAGGAAATTTTTCCCCTGCAGGAGCAAATTGGACCATGCTTTGCTGGGTTTTTTTGCCTTCCTCTGGGTATAAGATTATAACTTTTTTTTTTTTTCAGTGGAACTGGATGGACTTTTGTCTTTTTTTCAGCCAGACTACTATGTAACCTTACCACCATGACCCCTGAACAAATGGACAGGTCATAGTGCACCATCCCCTTCAGGGGTTAATCCTCTGGTGACAATCGGCCATTTCACAAGGATAGCTTCAAGCATTGGGTGGATGTTTACACATGAAAACAAAAAAGAACTACTAGTGCTCTCTGTATAATCTTTACTGCTCTAAAATAGTTTAAAACTTACAGGTTAGGGCACTGAAACAATGCTAGGATAGAAGCCTGACAGAATAAACCAAGATGGCCATGGGATGATGTCACACATGTGGCTCCTGCCCCCGTATGCGTTACGTCCAAAGCTAGACTTCATCAGCAGGGGTAAAGCCATGGAGTCAACCTGCTAAAGAAATAACACCTCTGCAGCCATGGAACCATGTAAACATATGCAAATGATTGCCTCGCAAAACCGGAAACTGCCCCCCAAAGATCCCGAAAGCCAAAAAAGTTTTGCGGCTCTCACGAGGACACAAAAATAGGACTGCAGAATAACAATTTTTTTTTTTTAAATATTTGTATGGAAAAGCATCTCACAGCCATATTTTATAAATAAAATACATATAAAAACCTTTATTGTAAAAACAAATATATAAAAAAAATGCAAAACATAATTAAAAAAAAAAATAATAATAATATATATATATATATATATATAAAAGGGATGGACTTTTATCACTGATAAAGCAACTCTAATCAAATTCAACATTCAAACCAGTCAGAGTTAAAACCTTCGTTTTATAAACCCAAAAGGATTCACTGTGGCCGGGTTTCCTAATATTATTCCCACCCCTCCAATGTTTGGAAACTTTTTTTATACTTGAATTGGGCTGTGTAAGTTCACCATTTCAGAAGAAATGAAAAAGAGAACTAACATAGTTTGCGGCTGGAGCCCATTGGACTGAATACTGGATCACTTTGCGAGAAGCTGCACCTAGGGGCTGATGATGTACAGGATCCAGTGAACAGAGCCTTTTTTTTTGTGTTAGAACTAATTCATGGCCCCCAGCCATGAACCTTGGATGTTCCAGTCAGGGGTGGGCTGACAACTCATGGGGCCCCGGGCAATAGGAAATCATGGGGACCCTGTGTCCTCGTCCATACTCAAACCACACCCAAAATAGCCTATAAAAGGTACCAGGGGCATCTCATGGGGCCCCCTACTGACCCCAGGCCCTTGGGCAGTGCCCGAGTGCCTAAATGGTCAGTCCGCCCCTGGTTCCAGTCTACCTACACTAGTATTACTGCTGCTAAGTAACTGGTGTCCACTCCTAACAAAACATCCCAGCCAGATCCCCCTAGCAAATAAACTTTCAAAAGACAACCCTTTGACTGATCAATGAGTTTGAGTGAGTGGACTGTTGATGCTGTGTGGTTGGCTGCCTCTGCACTCTCTTGGGAAAGAACCTGTAAATCTCAGCAGTTCTATAAGGGGTAGCACTACAAGCTTTTTGAGCTGCTAGTTCATCCCATAGAGAGGGTTAAATACATTTGGGTTCACGGATTGGAAAACATATGCAAAATCTCAGTTTGACTGAACCTATTTACTGAATTCTACATGTGAGGGGTGGTTAGGTAAATAAAAGTCACTGAATGGATTTCACTATAATGCAGCAGGTAGGAGAAAAGAAAACTCCATTATGGCGTGGGTTATATTTGCTAGCTTTGTTTTTATTGATGCATTTCATGATTCATAGGGGAAACCCTAGGAATATGATGTATCTTTCAATGAAACATTGCAATAAGACCATAACAAGATTTCCAGCCTCCCTTTGTAAGAAGTGAAAACTCATTCGCCTACCTCTCTCATGTAAATCCAATATTGAAAATGCAATTTTGTTTTTTGTTCCCATCTGCATTCCTAAGAAAAAATACTATAAATTTTGAATTGACTCAAGACAAGGTTGACATGATTTCATTTATTTTGCCAATATATTGTATGAAATTAATTTGGACAACTAATCGGACTATATCTTATGGCCCTGTCCTAAGGATAGACTTTCTTTATTTTATTTGATTCATTCTAAATAGCTTTGCAGAAAAAGGGAAATCACTTTGTATTTTGGTCAAATTCTATCTGGTCCATGTTTTCCTACACTGTCAACTAACAGTGGCAGTTTAGAGGCTGTTTAGAAACCAGGAAGATCTTGGATCATGTGATCTCTTTTCAACTGTAAGCCTCATCATGCTTTATGTAAAGTAACCAATCTTTCATTTTAAGATGTTAAAACTAAAAGTATACAAGTTGAATACTGTCACCATATATTTAAACCTGAAAACCCCTTTCAGTGCACCATAATATACAGGTTCAACTCTGGAGATAAAATTCACCTCCTAGAGCTTAACCCACCCAGTGCCCTACTATTTAACGACAGCACATTAAGTGGTCAGTAGTGAAGCTCTCATGGAAATGTGGGATGATTGGTGACCATAGCTTAACTCTAAGAGGGAAACTTTTCTTTTGATTTAGAGAAGTCAAAGCTTCCAAAAGTCACCTGAACTTTAAAAGAAACACCATACAGGGCAAAGTTATAGTGTATGGAAAATACCAACCCACTGACATCTCTCCAGCCCTTTCCGGGGACTTTTACCTGCAACACAGCAGTGACCAAACCCACCTGTGTTGGAGTTTAGAGGGAAGGATGACTTCATCCCCTTTGTCATGTGACCCAGCTATCAGCTTGTGACCCAAGAACTTTCACACCCTTCCACCACTTCCAATAGGAAATTACATATCACAGGCAGTAACATGGAAACCTAAATAAGAACCCCATCTCTTGTGCAAAGAAGAAAAAAGAAGATGTGAAACCTGAACATTATGTGACCATAAATTTAGGCTAGTAAAAGGAGGGATGGCTGGAGTTCAGCTTTAAAATTTTTTTGTAATTTACAATACTGACAAAAGCACACAGGCTGGCAAATGTAAACTTACCAGTGTTCACACTAGGGCATTTTGACTTGTGGGCAGAATCACTGCAATTCTACCCATGATTTCAAAATGCTCTGCTAAAATGAGAAATCGCAGAACCGATCAGAAACTGTTCAGGTGCTATTCATTTTAATGCCACCTGAAAACGCAGTGCAGTTATGCCACAAATATCACACGATAAATCGTACTGTAATTGTGGCAAACTGAAGTTCCTGAACCCGTTTTGGGCAACACACGTCACGCAATGCGATTCCAAACTCTCTAGTGGGAATGGGGCCTAAAGACTTTTAGAACTTAGGCTGTAAATGTTTTTTAAAGGTTTTACAGTAAATCATTTACACAAAGAAGTGGTATCTTCCTTCTGCTCTGCCTGGAGCGAAGGAATCATACACTGACATTGCAACACCTTAGAGTACACAGAAGGGCAGACTGATAATGGACTGCAGTTAACAGAGGAGGAATGTAGAACATCCCTCCCTTAATGACCCCCGAAGGCAAGTGGGACCCCCAGGGACTGGGTGGGATAGTATTTCATCCTAGTGTGTAGTACTCAACAATAGTGGAGCAATGTGAACAGATGTGCACCAGTCACTTTTGATTCAAAACAGGATAAATATTTCACAGGGAGGCAGTATAGGCACAGGATTCCCGTGGACTAGCAGACTCCAGAAAATGGGAACAAATGTATTTGCAATCTTCACAGATGGAGAAGCCAACCCGGCACTCTGTGAATGTAGCTGCTAACTATTGGGCATTTATCAATTCAGCTGCTAACACCCTGGGGAGAAGACCTCATACTCTAGTGAGGAACAAGCTTATGATCTCAGCCTCTGTCCCCTGAACACATCTGGAGTTCCTTCATGGCTCTTCAATCCTTAGGTTACACAAACTAGGCCTCAAACTCAGGCCTCTGTCCAGCCACATGTTCACCCTCACCTGTAACATACCTTGATTGGAGGCTGAGCTGACTAGAGGGCTTCCCTTGTGGCTCTGGTCCGAGCACCCCTGAAGGTGGTGACAGAGGCACAAGGCTCAAAGAAGCATGGGTGCTGGTCGCTTGGTTGCAGGCAGGGGAGGACTGACAACTCATGGGGCCCCCAGGCAATAGGGGATCATGGGGCCCCTGTGTCCTTGCCCAAACTCAAAAAAGCCTATGAAAAAGGTATCAGGGGCATCTCATGGGGCCTCCTACTGACCCCGGGCCCTCGGGCAGTGCCCCAGTGCTTGAATGGTCAGTCCGTCCCTGGTTGCAGGTGACTGCCAGAGTCAGGATGAGCTAAGGCCACATACGTTGAAGCAAAAGCATAGTCAGGTAGCAGGCCGAAGTCAAAACCAGGAAAGCAAGCAGAGCTTGTTCCAATAGCAGGCCAAGGTCAGAACCAGGGAAGCAGGCAGAGAGCAGTCAGAGGCAAGCCGAGGTCAGTATGCAAAATCCACAGAGCATGGTCAGGAACTTGCTGGGTCAGCAATGGGAGATCAGTCAGCATGCTGATACAGCTGCACAAGAATGAACATTAGCTGTGTATTGGACCTCTGCTATCACCACAGGATTAATTAGCGAAATACACTCTCCTCTAGGCAGGAGGCCCAATGGAGAACTGACTTCCAAAGGTCACTCGCTAAACATTTATACCCTCTTACAGCATGTACATCTGGCAATAAACCGGCTAGTGGTTGGCCATTGACAAATAAACCACTCTCCATACAATTGCCAGATACACCAGTGACACCTACTGCAGCAGACAGAAACTATCCAGAGCCCAGGAGAGTGTTACGCTGCTAAATGAAGGGGGTGCTGATTGTAAAGAAAAAAGGCTATCGCTATTTAACCGCATTCCTTAAAAACAAACCGACTTGTTGCCTTGCCCGCAATTGATGTAGCACATGTAAATGGCAACAACGATCTGGCAACAGGATAAGTAAAATGGACAGGTAACCTATTCCCTCACTGGTTGTACCTTCAAGGTGTCTGGCTGCCTGCTCTGACCTGACTAGGGAGGGAGAGAAACAATGAACAGGTAAGTAGTGTAGGCACCCTGCTCTAAGCAGTAGTCAGTGGCGTCCCTAGGTGGGTTTGGGCCGCACCGGGTGACACCATAACAGGGGGTGCAGGAGCAGGATGCCAGCAGAGCTTCTGGGCTCTGTAAAAGTCCTGGACAGTTATTGGGGTGATCTGATCCCGGATTCCCGGCACAGTGACAGCTGCCATCGGTGTAGCAGTAAAATGAATATCCCGTGAAGATATGTATCCCCTGAAGCAACTGCGCATGTGCCAGTTTTAGGCCGAAGAAGCCGATCTCCGACTTTAGCACAGAGCTGCCACCATTAACCCCTTACAGGCTGCAAACCGCTGAAGGTGATCCTACGGATCACTATGGGTTGCAAGATCAGTTAACCCCGTGAACCTATACGGGGTTAACTGATCTTGCAACCCATAGTGATCCGCAGAATCAGCTTCAGCGGTTTGCAGCCTGTGAGGGGTTAACTGTGGCAGCTCTGTGCTAAAGTCAAAGATAGTCTTCTTCGGCCTGAAACCGACACATGTGCAGTTGCTTCAGGGGATACATATCTTCACGGGATACTCATCTACACCGGCACCGCTCCTTCCTCTCTGGAGGGGTGACATCACGTGTTACCACACAGGGTGACACCAACCCTAGGGATGCTTCTGGCAGTAATGTCCCTAGTCTAATTTTAGTGTTGCTAGTCTGTAGTCAGCCTGAGTATGATTGATAGTTCTGCTTTCCTCAGGTTTTCCCTAAACATATTTCCCAGCTGCATAAGGAGCTCAGAGAGCTGGGGGAGGAGAAACAACAGCACACCAATCTTCTCCATGAATGGTTGTGCAGAGGAAGTGTGTCAGCACAAGCCTGATCATTGGATTAGCTCCCAGCACAGCTGGAAAACTGACCACGCTGTGCTCTCTTACCTAGTGTGGTCAGATTTTAATAGGAAAGCAGAGGGACTGGCAGAAACACCAGGGATTTCACACAAAGGAAGCAATACAAAAAGCACAGGATCCTTTTTCATACTAGTACATGGCACAACAGACACATATCAGGAACATGAAAAATTGGGTTTACATATTCTTTAACACTATTTAGGTGTGGTTTATTTTTTTGGAACTGAAAGGCTATGCTTTCGGTTAGGTAGGCTAAGAAATAGGACAAGGATCCCATATAAATTACTATAGCCATGGTTACATGCACTTTTTATGAGCTTTGTAAAAAAAACAATTATGCTGTAAATATAGGAAATACATGATTCAAAAATGAACTTGTTTTCCCCATACAATGCTTTTTTTTTTTTTTTGGAAATGTATCTGGGTGAAAAACTGTCGCCTCTTGCAGACAAGGAAGGGCTAAAATGTACACAGTATGATATGTGTATTTGAGTGGGCATAAAATAACTGCAAATCTGCCTATACTTACAGTGTAGTGCCAAGCCATTGATGTATGTTGTTCATTAGTTGTCACTGAGTGTACACACATGCCCATAGAGATGTTACTAATGGTGTCTTAACACAACGGCAATCTTAGACTTACCATTTTCTGGCCAATAAACAATCTCGTTAATGACATTGCTGCTATTATGTGGCTAGTCCATGGTTTATTCATGGTTATATTAGTGCAGATGCTCTGCTAGGGAACACAACAGAATTTCTACTGGGACGCAATGTTTACTTTTGGAATTTTAAAAAGGGAAGAGACAAAATCGACCAGCCAGCAAAGTCAATAGAAAGTACGTTGAAAAGTCAACTTTTTGGAGAAATGAATTGTGTGAGCTCTTGTGACATTATGATGCATAACTGTTCTGAAGAATCCTTACTATTCAGTAATTACATCTTACTGATACTGACCAGAGTGAAATACTTTATCTTTGAATGGAGCAAAGTGACTGTTTGAGTTTTTAATCATATTGTTTTATTATTTAGTTCTAATGCATTTTATTGATTGAACCACACAATGCCCTGCATGAGACCACATTTCCTGTGGATATTTTTAGCTTAAAGTAATCATAAAATGTTTTTCAGTTTGCAACTTTCTTTTAAAAAAAAAAAAGATCTTCGCTGCTCGGCCACAAAGGTCTGTGTTCAGAGTCTTCCTGTTATAGGGTGACAGCTCCCTTTCCCTATCTTCCAATTCCAACCCTGTCATACTGATGGGGACTGCAAGTGGCCCTTTCAGCACACATTATCCAGGCATTATCCACTGTTGTAACCATCTGGAAACCAGTCTTAGAAATCCCATGCAGCCATGGCTAGAGTAGTGGAGACCTGAAGTGGCTGCAGAGTCAGCAAGAGATCAACAGTACCAAAATGGAACAAAGGAAGAAAAAAAAGGCGAAAACAAAAATTTTAATAAAATAAAAATTGTTTTCGATATACATTTATTTAGCAAACTAAATGTCAGTTACATTGTCTTTACAGGGCTGGATCTAAGGGGTGCTGGGGTGGGTTGTGCCCCCTGAGATTTCAGTTATGCCCCCCAGGCTGCTATTGATACTTTGCTTGATGCTCTGAGCTCCTCCCTGAACTGCCACAAAGGGCTCCCTGAGTCCTCCCAGATACATCCCGCTCTGCACACTTCTCCCAAGCCAGAGCGCACAGCCAGCTGCTGCAGGTGCACTATTGTTGGGAGTAGGAAGAAAAATAATTTTGGGGAGACAGAAAAATAGTGGGGGCTGGACTTTGGAGAGACAGAAAAACAGGGGAGGGCTGGATTTTAAAGAGACAGAAAAACTGGGGAGGCAGGGTTGATTTTGGAAAAAACAGAAAAACAGGGGCTGTCCTTCACAGAGATAAAAAGGGGGGAGCAATTTGGAGAGGCAGAAAAAAGGGAGGAGACAGACAGGGGCTGGACTTTGGAGAGGCAGAAAAAGGGAGGGGAAAGGGGCTGGACTTTGGAGAGGGAGGAAAAGGGAGGGGGTAGGCCAACTGTCCCGAATTTGCTGAGGCAGACATGCTTTTAACTAAGCTGTCCTGGAATGGCCGTGCCCCTAGCAGCGTCCCAGAATCTGTACTGTGCCCTCCTGATCCCAGTATTGTGCCCTTCTGATTACCCCCCTCCATACTGTGCCCTCCTGCCTCCTCCCTGTACTGTGCCCTCCTGATCCCAGTATTGTACCCTCCTGATCCCCCCCCCCCCATACTGTGCCCTTCTGCCTCCTCCCTGTACTGTGCCCTTTTGTGTTGATTAGTCTCTGATTTATGGCATGTTTTCTTGTTTAAAATGCATTTTTATTAAAAGTACTAATAATTATATGTTTAATCCTATCAACTATTTATACTTTAATTCTTGATAGTAAGTGTGTAAATTGAGGCAGGCTGGTAGGGGCCCCAGTGCATTAAGACAACCCTGGGGTAGGGGCTGGACTTTGGAGAGACAATAGTCTGTACATATGTCCTAGTGGGCTTCCGTTGGATAATATTACCTAGATCACAGTCTTTATCAGATTATGTGAGCAGTTTATTATATATCTTTTTTTAAATTTGCACAGCAGGCACTGCTGTCCCTTACCCATGTGCTTATACAAGCTCCTAGTCCATTGGATCTCAGCTGGAGAGTGCACCGGAGTTCCCATGCACCAGTTGGCAGTATGCCCCCCTGACTTTTTTTTACTGCACCCTCAGATCAGACAGGCTAGATCTGGCCCTGCTTCTTTAATACAGTAAAAGGCTTCGAAGTTGTGTGTCAACAGCTTTGGGCTTGTGTTGATTGCACCAATTTGGGATGCTTCTGATCTACTTGTGACCTGCATTTCAAGTGGTTTTTGCATTCCCTTGTATGAGAACGCAAAACTTGCTTGAAGCAAACAAGAGCCCATTGACAGGGTTACTTAAATACTGAGGCATATTTGGTGCTCCAGTAAATGTCAACCTAATTTGATTGCCATTGACTGTCACAATGATAATGCCTTAATGGCTTCATCATGTGACAAAAGAATAGTTGACCAACCATAGGGAATATATGGGGCAGCATCACTGGACATGCCACCCCTTGTGTCTGCTCACTACCCACCTCTGAGCACTATCCCTTGTCTCCTCCCTCCACACACCTCCCAATACTACCTCTTTAACCTCCCTGGTGGTATGATTATGTCAGGAATATTGTGCTGAAAGCGGTACCATTTTTTTGCATGGAAATATGTAGTTTTTTATTGTAGGCTGTAATTTTTAGGAATAACTCACTGAAATCTATCCAAAAAAGAGTCTATTAAACATTCCGGATATGATAAAACTTGAAACACGAAATCATAAATTATAATTTAATAAATAATCATAAAAAATAATAATATAATAATAATAAATTTAATTCAATAATATAATCAAACCAAAAACACTGAAATTTGAAATACAGAGGCAAATTCGCACATCCCTGAGCAAAGTCGCAGAATCATTTTCAGTGTCTGATGACGAATTTCCCCACAAATCATTATCACTCAATTCTGCAAGTGGTTCTGATTTACTATCGCTGTTCTAAAACCGCTTTTGACGTAAAGGGACGCTTTTTGGACGCCATGGACTTTTCTAAGTTTCCAGGCAGAAAGAACAGTCAAAATGCAGGCAGGGCGCAGGACAAAGCAGTGGGGACAAAATGTATGTGAAATGCAGTGAAAAAGCAATGACAGCAAAAATGTCATTTTTTAAAAATTTCAAATTTCCCGCCGGTTCCGCCGCCCGAACGTTCCGACGTCACAGGGACCGGAACACGGAAGCCAGATGCCGGCATCCGCCGGAGGAGATGGACGGGGACGCTGCAGGGGACACATCGTGGGAGCGAAGGACAAGGTAAGTGCTGCAGGGACCCCCAGAGAACGCTGCATGGTAAGCCCGAGTGTAGCTCGGGGTTATCGTTCTTGGTATAGAAATTCTACCCCGAGCTATACTCGGGAAAACCGCCAAGGAGGTTAAGAGAATACACAACCAAGTATCATTTTGTGATGCCAAGTAATTTATATGGAATTGGCTATTGATCTTAAAAAAAGGCAGTCAAACCAATCCCCCTAGCAAAAATAGACCCACCAGGAACAATAGTTCCTCCAACAACAATAGATCCCACCAAGCAACAATAAACTCCTCAAAAACACTACACCCCCTAGTGACAATTGATCCCCCATAGCCAGCATTAATAATCCCCCATGCACACTCCAGCACCCTTTACCAGTACATATGTTCAGTGCCGGAAGTTAGCTAAAGTACTATATCATAGATGACTGACTTTTTTTTCCATAAAATATTGTTTTCTTTATTCCTCTTTTTTTCTAAGTGCCACTGATTTCCTCCAGCATCTTTGAATCACTTCCTGTCTAAATGCATTTCCTCCATTACTGGCTGCATATCGTTGCTGTTGGCCAGCTTTCTCATAATGACAAAAGTAGACCATGACTTTGCAGAGTGTGTCAGCACAGCAACTTGTAGTCATCTCTTGGGGTGTGTGTGACTGCATGAATAATACAATAGCACAGTTGGGAAGACAGTTGTTACCCCATGTCAGGAAGGATCCCCAGGTATTCTTTTAACTGCTTCCTTCCCGGCCTATAGTACAATGATAGCCGAGCGGGAGCGTTGCCATCCTGGGTGAAAAACATATGAAGTCCTCCCAGGATCATGCCTTGGCCGAGCTGTGGCACGATCTGTCACACAGCAGATGACAAATCAGTGTACTGGGCTGCTGCTGGTACCATGTGATTGCTGTGACCAATCACAGCAGATCACATGACAGCTGTACATAATGAATGGCTTTCATTCATAGCCATTCATTGTTTAGTATTGTATTGAACTCTGTGATTGGTCACAGTGATCACATGATACAGACAGGCCCAATCACAGTGCATCTGTATCATGGCCAATCACAGCTTCACAATAGTACACACTGGATGAATGGATGCTTTTCATAAAAAAGGATGCCTCTTACTAAATACCTTAGACTGTCTGCTTTCCAAAAAGGGGTAATTTGGAGGGTATTTGCACTGTCCTGGCATTTTAGGGCCTCAAGAAGTGATCAGAACATTAGGATTGGTAAATTTTCAAATATACAGTATCTCACAGAAGTGAATACACCCCTTAACCGCTGGCAGCAAAAGTGAGTGCACCCCTAAGTGAAAATGTCCAAAGTGTCAATATTTTGTGTGGCCACCATTATTTTCCTGCACTACCTTAACCCTCTTGGGCATGGAGTTCACCAGAGCTTCACAGGTTGCCACTGGAGTCTTCTTCCACTCTTCCATGATGACATCACGGAGCTGGTGGAAGTTATAGACCTTGCACTCCTCCACTCTCCATTTGAGGATGCCCATACAGATGCTCAATAGGGTTTAGGTCTGGAGACATGCTTGTCCAGTCCATAACCTTTACCCTCAGCTTCTTTAGCAAGGCAGTGGTCGTCTTGGAGGTGTGTTTGGGGTCATTATCATGTTGGAATACTACCCTGCTGCTCAGTCTCCGAAGGCAGAGGATCATGCTCTGCTTCAGTATGTCACAGTACATGTTGGCATTCATGGTTCCCTCAATGAACTGTAGCTCCCCAGTGCCGGCAGCACTCATGCAGCCCCAGACCATGACACCCCCATCACCATGCTTGACTGTAGGCAAGACACACTTGTCTTTGTACTCCTCACCTGGTTGCCGCCACACACGCTTGACACCATCTGAACCAAATCAGTTTATTTTGGTCTCATCAGACCACAGGACATGGTTCCAGTATTCCATGTCCTTAGTCTGCTTGTCTTCAGCAAACTGCGGACTTTTTGTGCATAATCTTTAGAAGAGGCTTCCTCCTGGGATGACAGTCATGCAGACCAATTTGATGCAGTGTGCGGCATATGGTCTGAGCACTGACAGGCTGACCCCCCACCCCTTCAACCTCTGCAGCAATGCTGGCAGAACTCATACGTCTGTTTCCCAAAGACAACCTCTGGATATGACACTGAGCACATGCACACAACGTCTTTGGTCGACCATGGCGAGGCCTGTTCTGAGAGGAACCTGTCCTGTTAAACCGCTGTATGGTCTTGGCCACCGTGCTGCAGCTCAGTTTCAGGGTCTTGGCAATCTTCTTATAGCCTAGGCTATCTTTATGTAGAGCAACAATTCTTTTTTTCAGATCCTCAGAGTTCTTTGCCATGAGGTGCCATGTTGAACTTCCAGTGACCAGTATGAGAGAGTGTGTCACTTACCTGGTTGGGGAGCCTGACGTGGAGAGGAGGCATGGGGGGAAAACTAGGAGCTCGGTTTTGGAAAGGTTTAATATGAGGAAGTGGAGTGACATCCAGTCTGATATGTCGTTCAGTAGGCAGGTGATTCGGGTGGAGACTGAAGGGGTGAGGCGAGGGGTAGAGAGGTAGATTCGCGTGTCATCGGCATAGAGGTGGTAGTTGAAGCCGTGGGAGTGTATCAGTTGGCCAAGGGAGGAGGTGTAGATGGAGAAGAGAAGGGGCCCGAGGACAGAGCCTTGGGGGACCCCAACAGAGAGGGGGAGGTGGCAGCGTTATAGGTAACACTGAAGGAGCACTGGGATAGATAGGAGGAGAGCCAGGAGAGAGTGGAGTCTCTGATGCCAAGAGAGTACAGTTTATTAAGGAGGAGGGGGTGGTCAACTGTGTCGAAGGCCGCGTAGAGGTCGAGGAGTAGGAGGACTGAGTAGTGGCCATTAACTTTGGTGGTTAGCAGGTCGTTGGTGATTTTGAGTAGGGCGGTTTCGGTGGAGTGTAGGGGACGGAAGACAGACTGTAGGGGATCAAGGAGGTTGTTGTCATTGAGGTGGGAGCTTAGGCGATTATAGACTAAGCGCTTGAGGAGTTTGGATGTAAATGGTAGCAGGGAGATGGGTCTAAGGTTGTTCAGGTCAGTGGGGTCCAGGGAGGGTTCTTTGAGCAGGGGAGTGATGTGCGCATGCTTTAGGGGGGAGGGGAATGCGTCAGTAGAGAGGGAGAGATTGAAGATGTGGTTGAGTGAGCATAGGATGGAGGAGGAGGGTGACCGGAGGAGTTGTGTGGGGACAGGGTCGAGGGGGCAAGTGGTGAGGTGGGCTTCTGAGAAAACCTTAGTGACCTCTTCAGTGGTAGCAAGGCCGAAGGAGTGGAGTGTTGGGGGGGCTTTAGTGTGAGGGAAGTTAGGTGTGGTGGGGGTGAAGGCGGTTGAGAGGTCAGAGGGGAGAGTTGAGGGGGTTATCGTGGGAGGGAGGCTAAGTATGTGCAGAAGAGTCAGACAAGCCTGGTCAGGATCAAACAAGCAAATCAAGTGCAAGGGAGCAGGCAAGTGGATAGTCGGGGATAAGCTGGGGTCAGTGCAGGCGGAGTTCTTTCATAGTCAGATCAGATACAGGCAACAGCATCAGGTTATGGAGTGCAGAACGTTATAGACCAGAAGGCATTGATTAAACTGTATTGGAGGTTTAAATAGCCCGCCTTGCGGTGACGAGTACGCTAGTGTCAATGTGCGCACTCACACGCTCCTGCGCATGCGCACCCGCACGCTCCCGTGCACTCACACCGCCGCAGCCAGAGGGAATCCAGCGCCATCGCACAGCTGCATGGAGGAGGGATCCCTGATAGAGTCAGAGCGATAACACCAAATTTAACACATCTGCTCCCCATTCACACCTGAGACCTTGTAACACTTACGAGTCACATGACACCGAGGAGGGGACAGCAAATTTATACTGTTATACAAGCTGTACACTCACTACTTTACATTGTAGCAAAGTGTCATTTCTTCAGTGTTGACATATGAAAAGATATAATAAAATATTTACAAAAATGTGAGGGGTGTACTCACTTCTCTGAGACACGGTGTACTGTATATATGATAGTTTGTAGACCTTTAAACTTTCCTACATACTAAATAATATTCACTGGTTAGGGTTATTGTTACAAAAGAAATGTAACAAATACATTTTGGCCTAAAATTATAAAGATAGATTATTTATTTGCAAAATTGTATAACAGAAATTAAGAAAATGTATTTTTCTTCAACAATTTTTGTCTTTTTTGGCTTATTTAGCAAAATATAAAAACCAGTAGTGATTAAACACCACCAAAAGAAAGCTCTGTCTCTAACAAAAGATACAAAATTAATTTGTGTCCAGTGTTGCATGACTGAGTAATTGTCATTCAAAATGTAAGAAGAGTTGAAATTGAAGCACCACACCACTGCTAAGAGGTCCAGATGCTTTATTCCTTTTATATAATTTTATTCCATTAAACGTCAGGGGTAAAATTCAAGAAATATTCAGTGCATTTCTGGGGTCTAAGTGCCCCTTTCATTACGCTAGAAAGAATATAAGAAGAGTTCCATATCAATCTGACATCAATACAATCTGCCCTTCATGGAATCATAATTAAAACTAAACAGTCAATCGTAATACATGAAAAATTTTAAAAAATGAGAACATGAGTGCTGAACAAAAATGTGAATATGGGTGCTGAAGTACAAAAACAAAACAACAAAAAATAAAATAAATAATAATAATAATCATGACTATTATTACAATGATACAATATGGGTGATATGTTACCCTAATAAAAAAGAGAGAAAAAAAATTGGGTAATAATCTGATCTAAAAGGAATATATGTATGAAAACATGAGTAAAATGATAAATGTATAAATTGAACCATAAATTATACAATCTGATTTTATAATCGTAAAATGGTACAAAAGGTAATGACAATTTTATTAGTGCTAATATTGCTAACAATGATAATACTTATTATAAAATAATACATTCTGGTTAATATTTTTGGACCTAGTAAGTATAAACGTTTAGAGATTACAAAATATATCCAAAGAGCTGATAGGAGCAATACACTGTACAATCTGACTGTCTAATCGCTGAACAAACTGCCCAGTCTTAAAAATGTGATGGTGCTGAAAGCTGCAAAATGACTTGAGCCCGTAGGGGGTGAAAGTGTCCAATGGTTAATGAAATCCGCTATTAAAAATAAAACATGGAAAACCATTTTAAAATTACATTAACATTTTTAACCCTGTATTAGATTTCAGTGATTTGGTTTGGATCTGCTTTATTTGTTTGTCAGGAATGATTAAGGATGAGAAGAAATCAGTTCCCTCTGGAGCAAGGGCCCCGTTACAGCTGTAACTGCTCTGACCATGGTTGCTACACCACTGGCAGTTATGTTATAGCCTTGTTCACCCTAACGTTCTGTGAAACTTCAAGCATTTATTGCAAAATCTTGCTCCCCATACTCCAAATAAAACCATGGTAAGAATTGACCTTAGTACCCCATTTAGTCATTCCATTGGCCCTGGTTTCCATTGCTGCTTGTATTATTTAGCTGTCCTTTGTTGAGTTTGCATGCAAAGAACATGTCTTCAGCTAGATAAATGTATATCCTGCAGCACCTAAACAGCTATATCCTTCATCAGCTAGATAAGAAGGGAACAGCTACATTATAGGTTCATGGATTGATTTATGTATTTGTCTGATGGAGCAGAACTGTTTCCAGGTACTTGGCTGATGGGAGGAAGTCTATAGATAGAAGTGTCTTCACACCAGCAAGTTGAAATATGGAAGATAAATGTTCTTATTTTTACGGTTGTTCCCACAGATGTGAGAGTTAAGACCTTCATAGGGAAAGACAAAGTATCTCTAAAATATTATAAAATGAATTATTGTACATTGTTCTATCACTTCCATAGCAGTGATGTCCTCATCTATCTTGGTTCCTTGGTCTTGATGTTCCCACCAATTGTGTAAATAAGGTTGCGAGTTTCCAAATGGTCAGTCCGCCCCTGTTGCTTACTAACCTTTCCAGATTTCCAGTCCAAGATGTTAAAGATTCATCTATAAAAATGGCTGTCCTTATAAATATCTCTGATTTTCTGTACTCTTGGAGGGCCTGGCCGGAGCAGCGGTAAGAGTCCATTATATTTATGGTGATGTCGCACTTTGGTTTTTAGAAGACGTGTGGACACACAAAGGTCTTCGCATCATATTGCACAGCAACACTGGGACTTTTTCTATCTTTTTTTATGTTTCTCACTTTTATGTATATTTAAGTTTGTTTTTTGTTCGAACGGAGGATTTTACACATATGATTATATTCATGTCACTTTTTTTTAGCACGTCAGTATATTTGCACTATTTTGAATACCGAAACATGGCACTAACTGCGCCAAAAAATAAAAACATTTTATATAACTTTACAAAAGGACTTGTTAAGGCAAAATATAAAGATAATCTTATTAGTTTGTTAATGGTTGACCAGAGATCAGTGTTTTACACATTAGTATATTTTTTCACTCACTGTACTAAAAATGGACAGTACTTTTGTAGTGCCAAGTAATCTTAGTCTGGAATAATCCGATTTGGGATTTCCTCTATACTGTACGTTGTAAGATAAGTGAGAAACCCTGGTAAAATGAAAATTTAGCAAAATGGAAACATTTGAAGCCACCATTTGAGGTCTTGTCAGGTCAGAATTTATACAGCTGGGACTCCTCCAGTCAGCCTTCCAGAGAGGTGGACATCTGGAGGAAGATGTAGTAGCAGAGTGTTCTGTTCTGTTCTGCCTTGCCTGTGGCTAACTAACTTTCCTGAAACAGATGGATACATCTGGGAGATACACTAAATGCTGAGGTATGACTAAATCCCAAAGCATGTGTGCTGCATGTACTATACGTACGTCTTAAAGTCCCATTTAACTTTCCATTTAGTAATACATTCCAGGGGAACTAAAAAAAAGTGTGTAGAGTCTTAAAGTTGGTTTTCCTTAAAAAGCAGTCACAGCCTTACAGGGCTTTGGTGAATTGTGGGTGTGGTGAAATTGCGCTAACAGTGGAAGGGGCTTGAAGCTTACTAATCGTGTACATGGTAACATATGGCAGAATCCTTGTACCCACAAAATATGCTTTAATTACTGTGCCTCAATAGAAAATGTCCAGTAAAGCATACTCAAAGAGGTGCTGGGAACTTTTAGATTTGCATGTGTAGTCAGAGGAAGGAAAACTTCAAACTCAACAGCTTTGGCAAGGCAGCTCCCACACAGCAAGACTTTCCTCAGTGGGCATCAAACAGCTCAAACCAGAAATACAGAAAGTAGCAACAGACCAAAATTTGATGAGTGAAAGAGTCCAAGATATTTTTAATTGTTTTAGTTGACTTTTAATAAATTCATAGAAAATCCACCGCGTTTGGGGGGGTCAACAACAATTCCCCTTTATCAGGGCTCAACAAAGGATGAAACTTAACAGCAGTTGCTGAGCAGAAATTGAGTGTTATATGACTTTTATTTACGAACAATTACAATTATCTTGGACTCTGGTGCAAGTGAGTCTAAGGCCATCCATACAGTATATACTTTTCTTATTCAATTATAAATTCACCTTCAACTATGTAGTGTAATGGCCTGCCTGATTGCCTACAAATTGAAAGCGTTTAGGTTTGACCTCATTGTATTGTTCTGGTAAATCTAAAGTTAAATTGTACAAGAAAATTGTATAATGTATGGCCAGTCTAACAGACATGTACTTACCCCAGGAGAGGCTACTCCAAACGTGTCCTTGGCAGAGCTCTACTGGTGACAGCAAGGTCTCATAAACATCCTGTTTGAATAAAAATAAGGGTGGTCAAAGGCCAGTGAATTGTAGATGATCCCTTAACAGCAATTTACCTCACCGAACACTGTCCCAACTCTCTCTACTGCCTAACTCCAAGCTGCTGGTCTGGGACAGGGGTCATCAAAGTGGGCCACAGACTACAGACTACAGATTCCTCTCCCATGGTGTCTTTGATGATGGTGTCTTTGATGATCAGCAAACAGCAGAGCGGGATGTCGGGTGCAATGTAGTGCCTCTCTGATAAGTCTGTATGTCTTCTCTCCCCCTCCCACAAACACAGCTTGCTTGTGACTCCCCTCCATCTGTTCCCCCAGTCTTCTGCCTGGTCTCTGGTTTTTGTGGCATGGGGCTTTAGTTCCTGGCTGCAGTTTCTCCTCACTGGTTCAGTTGGTGGGGCTCTCCAGGCCACTAATGTGTGTAGTCAGGGTCTTCCATCTTCTCTTTCCCAGCAGCCTGTCAATCTTAGAAGAAAAGTAACTGTGGTGAAAGGATGCATAAGCTTCAGTGTAGTACACAAGTGCTCTTGGGGTTATCTTATCCATGCCCCTGCAGCCTTAGTAGAAAAGCTTTTCCCCAGCTTGCGGCAGAGAATATTTATAATATGAATATTTATTTTACCATGGACAAGAGGTTTATGCCAGTCGTGTGGGTCGGGAAGGAGAATACATATTTAGGGAGATCTTCTAGAAGGCTCTCCTCCACCCCCCTTCCAGGCTTTGTTTGAGGATGGAGTCCAGGGCCTGTGCCTGGGGACAATATATTCCCAGAGCATGGTCTAATTCATGCTTCTCAGACCTGTTGCCTGAGAAAGGGAGCTGAAGTACTGTTTAGTCAACTGATGTTCTTGGTTTAGCATATAGCATTTGGGCTGCTCCTAAACCAGGGTTTCCCTCTACCCACTGAAGGACCTTGGGTAAAAACCTGAGGTGAAGATGAAAAAGAGCACCAAAAAGAAGATGGACATATGAGGTGGTTAGAAGCAAATGATTGTCATTTGTTATCAGCTGCAACCCAACATGTTTATGGGCATAACAGAACCCCCCTTGTTCAGGGCTTGGAGGTGCAGGATTGTGCCTGACTTGGCATAGAAAAGCCCTGAAGAAGGAGGATTCCTCAAGATGTATTGGCTTCTAGCTGATAATAAAAGACAATTATTCAGACCTAGCCACTTCAGTTATTCATCTATTTGGCAATGCTTTTCTTCCTTACCTAACCCTTCTGGCAGCATATTCATCAGAAATGTAGACTCCCGTTGGTGTGAATTTAAAATGTAGTCTGTGGATTCACCTGGAGCGGTGTGACAGCACTTCACATTGTTGGCATATTCACCGTATACAAACCAGAGACACCAGCAATAAAGAATAAATGTCCTGTGCTGAATTGTTTATACATTGATTAAAAAATGTTCCTTTAATTTTTTTCAGCGGAGTATAGCATCAAGCCAATTAAATTCCTGGGATATTAATCTGGCCAGTTAAGTAGCAGAGGGGGTTGTTAATCAGTTTCAGCTGCTTTAGTGTTAACGAAATTAACAACAGGTGCACTAGATGGGCAACAATGAGACAACCCCCAAAACAGGAATGGTTTTACAGGTGGAGGCCACTGACATTTTTTTTCCTACTCATCTTTTCTGACTGTTTTTCACTAGTTTTGCATTTGGCTAGGGTCAGTGTCACTACTGGTAGCATGAAGCGATACCTGGACCCTACAGAGGTTGCACAGGCAGTCCAACTCCTTCAGGGTGGCACATCAACATGTTTTATTTGTCTCCCAGCACAATCTCAAGAGCATGGAGGAAATTCCAAGAGACAGGCAGTTACTCTAGTAGAGCTGGACAGGGCCGTAGAAGATCCTTAACCCATCAGTAGGACCGGTATCTGCTCCTTTGTGCAAGGAGGAACAGGATGAGCACTGCCAGAACCGTACAAAATGACCTCCAGCAGGCCACTGGTGTGAATGTCTCTGACCAAACAATGCGAAAAGACTTCATGAGGGTGGTCTAAGGGCCCGACGTCCTCTAGTGGTCCTCTGTGCTCACTGCCCGGCACCATAGAGTTTGATTGGCATTTGCAATTGGACACCAGAATTGGCATGTCCGCCACTGGTGCCCTGTGCTTTTCAAAGATGAGAGCAGGTTCACCCTGAGCATGTGACAGATGTAAAAGGGCCTGGAGAAGCCGTGGAGAACATTATGCTGCCTGTAACATTGTTCAGCATAACTGTTTTGGTGGTGGGTCAGTGATGGTCTGGGGAGGCATAACCATGGAGGGACGCAGAGACCTCTACAGGCTAGACAATGGAACCCTGACTGCCATAAGGTACAATCCTTGGACCAATTGTAAGACCCTACGCCGGTGCAGTGGGTCCTGGGTTCCTCCTGGTGCACGAAAATGCCCAGCCTCATGTGGTGAGTGTATGCAGGTAGTTCCTAGAGGATGAAGGAATTTATACCATTGAGTGGCCCCCACACTCGCAGTGGTGTATTTTGTTTTTGTGCTGCCCTAGGCAATACAATTATCGGGCGCCCCCCTCCCCCACAATTAAAAAAAAAAAAAGAGGAGAGAGAGGGAGTTTATATGTACTTTGAAGAAACCTTGGGCCTCATGCACATGGATGTTTATTAGCAACACAATCCCTGGCACTTTCATGCACTTGGGGAGCTCCAGGTGCTGCATACACCTGCCAGTGAGAAAGAGAGAGAGAGATCCCAGGTTGCAGAATATGAAAAGCATATTATTATTATTATACAGTATTTATAAAGCGCCAATAGTTCGCTCAGCGCTGTACATTACAAAGGGGGACAGAACATGTGACAGAACAATACCAATACAATGCAAAACATGAGGGGATTGAGGGCCCTGCTCTTTGGAGCTTACAATCTAGGAGGGAGGGGATAGTGGTACAGGAGGAGATAGCTGTGGGGGATGGAGTGGTAGGAAGAGTGGAGGAGGTCGGTCAAGTTAGCAGGGGGTAGGGTAGGCTTCCCTGAAGAGATGGGTTTTCAGGGTGCGCCTAAAGGAGAGGAGAGTAGGTGATAATCTGATGGGTTGGGGCAGGGAGTTCCAGAGGATGGGTGACACCCTGGAGAAGTCCTGGAGGCGGGCATGGGAGGAGGAGACAAGGGAACTAGAGAGAAGGAGGTCTTGTGAGGAGCGGAGTGTGCGTGCTGGGTGGTACTTGGATATTAGGTCAGTGATGTAGTACGGGGCAGTATGGTGGACAGCTTTGTACGTCAATGTTAGGATTTTGAATTTGATCTGTTGCGCATCCTTCCTCCTGCTGCCAGAAAAAAAGGCTGCCACACACATCTTGCCTTTCAGAAGAAATTACTCCTTAGACTCTTGGATGGTTGTGCCAACTAACCAGTCAAAAAGCGGACTATTTAATCACTTTCGGGTGAAGGCGGAGTAATTTCCTGTGCCACATTTCCAACAACCAAGTCATTGCCTCTTCTATATAAATCCGTTTTGCAGGCTGGGAATTTATTGAAATTGTTGGGAAATGTAGTACAGGATATTACTCCGACTCCACTCGGCTCTGGAAAGTTTTTTTTTTTGTCACAAGGTGCCCAGGGCCCCTCCCTGCCTACATCCCCCCACTGCTGAATTTGCTGGCCAGTACTGGAAGACATTCGCAGTTGGTGATGTAAGGCTTGGATGCAGCTGCTTGGCCAAGGAAACCCATTCCATGAAGCTCCCTAATCTGAAGGCCAGACAAAGTTTGGAGGTCTTTAGCTATTGACAATGCAGACAGTTGGCGACTTCTGAGAACTGTGCGCTTCAGCATGCTCTGACCTCGCTCTGTCATTTTACATGGCCCACCACTTTGTGGCTTAGTTATTGTTGTTCCCAGTTGCTTCCACTTTGTTATAATACCACTAACAGTTGACCGTGGAATATTTAGTAGCAAGGAAATTTCACGGATGGACTTATTGCACATGTGGCAAAAGAGGATTTAGGGGACTTTGAACATGGCATGGTTGTTGGTGCCAGACAGGCTGGACTGAGCATTTAAAAAACAGCTGATCTAGTAAGATTTTCACGCACAACCATCTTTAGGGTTTACAGAGAATGATCGAAAAAGAGAAAATATCCAGTGAGCAGCAGTTGTGTGGACGAAAATGCTGTGCTGATGTCAGAGATCAAGGAAGAATGAGCAAACTGGTTCAAGGTGATAGAAAGGCAACAGTAACTCAAACAACCACTCGTTACAACCAAGGTATGCAGAATACAATCTCTGAATGCACAACATGTCGAACTTTGAAGCAGATGGGTTACAGTAGCAGAAGACCACACCGGGTGCCAGTGTACCCATCTTCTGTTAGTACTTCCAGCAGGACAATGCACCATGTCACAAAGCTCAAATCATCTCAAAAAGGTTTTTTGAACATGACAAGGAGTTCACTCCAATGGTCTCTACAATCACCAAATCTCAATCCAATAGAGCACCTTAGGGATATGGTGGAACATGAGATGTGCATCATGGATGTGCAGCTGACAAACCTACAGCAACTGCGTGATGCTATCATGTCAATATGGACCAAAATCTCTGAGAAATGTTTCCAAACACCTTGTTGACACCTTGTTGAATCTATGCCATGATGAATTAAGGCAATTCTGAAGGCAAAAGGGAATCCAACCCAGTACTAGCAAGGTGTACCTAATAAAGTGGTCAGTGAGTGTATATTTCTGTTTTACTAGGTATGAGATTTGGGTTTAGTTTGACCATGAGTTCAAGCAGAACCCAAGCTACTCATAGTTCGCTGCACAAGCAAACTAAATGGCCATGATTGGCTTGTTTGCCTGGCCACCAAAACCTCCAACTGCAAGCCCTTCTGATGAAAGGGCCATTTGTGAATCCCCTGAAATGCATTAACTGCATCCTTTGTACTAATTCATATTGGAATAAATATATACCTGGACAATTAATTCCTGGTTTGGTGCTTTAAGTGTTGCCACCACACAACACATACAGGTGAAACTCGGAAAATTAGAATATCGTCCAAAAGTTCATTTATTTCAGTAATGCAACTTAAAAGGTGAAACTAATATATGAGATAGACTCATTACATGCAAAGCAAGATAGTTCAAGCCGTGATTTGTCATAATTGTGATGATTATGGCTTACAGCTCATGAAAACCCCAAATCCACAATCTCAGAAAATTAGAATATTGTGAAAAGGTGCAATATTCTTGGCTCAAAGTGTCCCACTCTAATCAGCTAATTAAGCCATAACACCTGCAAAGGGTTCCTGAGGCTTTAAATGGTCTCTCAGTCTGGTACAGTAGGAATCACTATCATGGGAAAGACTGCTGACCTGACAGTTGTGCAGAAAACCATCATTGACACCCTCCATAAGGAGGGAAAGCCGCAAAAGGTAATTGCAAAAGAAATTGGATGTTCCCAAAGTGCTGTATCAAAGCACATTAATAGAAAGTTATGTGGATGGGAAAAGTGTGGAAGAAAAAGGTGCACAAGCAGCAGGGATGACCGCTGCCTGGAGAGGATTGTCAGGAAAAGGCCATTCAAAAGTGTTGCGGACTTTCACAAGGAGTGGACTGAGGCTGGAGTCAGTGCATCAAGAGCCACCACACACAGACGGATCCTGGACATGGGCTTCAAATGTCTTATTCCTCTTGTCAAGCCGCTCCTGAACAACAAACAACGTCAGAAGCGTCTTACCTAAACTAAAGAAAAACAGACCTGATCTGTTGCTCAGTGGTCCAAAGTCCTCTTTTCTGATGAGAGCAACTTTTGCATCTCATTTGGAAACCAAGGACCCAGAGTATGGAGGAAGAATGGAGAGGCACACACTGCAAGATGCTTGAAGTCCAGTGTGACGTTTCCACAGTCTGTGTTGATTTGGGGAGCCATGTCATCTGCTGGTGTTGGTCCACTGTGCTTCATTAAGTTCAGGGTCAACGCAGCCGTCTACCAGGAGATTTTGGAGCACTTCATGCTTCCTTCCGCAGATGAGCTTTATGGGGATGCTGACTTCATTTTCCAGCAGGACTTGGCACCTGCCCACACTGCCAAAAGCACCAAAACCTGGTTCAATGACCGTGGGATTACTGTGCTTGATTGGCCAGCAAGCTCACCTGACCTGAACCCCATAAAGAATCTATGGGGCATTGGCAAGAGAAAGATGAGAGACATGAGACCGAACAATGCAGAAGAGCTGAAGGCCGCTATTGAAGCATTCTGGTCTTCCATAACACCTCAGCAGTGCCACAGGCTGATAGCTTCCATGCCACGCCGCAGTAATTGCTGCAAAAGGGGCCCAAACCAAGTACTGAGTACATATGCATGTTTATACTTTTTAGAGGTCCGATATTGTTCTATGTACAATCCTTGTTTTATTGATTGCATGTAATATTCTAATTTTCTGAGATTGTGGATTTGGGGTTTTCATGAGCTGTAAGCCATAATCATCACAATGATGACAAATCACGGCTTGAACTATCTTTTTTTGCATGTAATGAGTCTCTCATATATTAGTTTCACCTTTTAAGTTGCATTACTGAAATAAATGAACTTTTGCACGATATTCTAATTTTTCGAGTTTCACCTGTATGTGCTGTGGCAAAAGTATGGGCTTTAACACCCATGCACATATGCATTGCTGGGTGACCAATGTTTCTGTGCAAAGACCCCGCTCAATGCACACTCCAAGCAGAGAGACCGAGCTGTCAAAGACAATTCTTGGTCCCCACTAAGGACTGATAGCTGGTGGGGCCAGCTCCTTATAATGTGACCACTGTTAAGAGGCATTGAGAACTTTTTAAAGTGAAGCTGGAGCGTGCAGGAAAGGGTTAATCTCAGATCCACTTCACAAGTCAAGGAAACCATGGAATTCCATTGATTGGAAAAGCTGGCAGCTGAGAATCCAAATAGGCTGTCCAAATGCCACCTGGAATTCCCATATCATTAAGATAACCCTAGGTTCCCATCACCAATCTTCCTGCCTTCCCATACTGAATATTGACAAAGCTGATAGCTCGGTGCTGAGGGCACTAATCAGATTTTCTCTGCTTCGCCTTTTTGTTAACTTTGTTCTGCAATCTTCTCCTTCTATGTAATAATAACGTCCTGTTTACCTTTCCTTTTCCAAGCGCTGCTAGTTTGTATAATAGGCCAACAAAATCTTCTGTGTTGTGCCAATATGCCATTTAGAATTTTAAAAGCAGTAAAGAACCCATTTTGGAGATTTATAGTGGCTGACTCTGACATTTTCTCAGATATACACACTTTTAAGTGAGTTTTAGTTTAGATATCAAATGGATTTCAGGGAAAAAATAGTTCAGAGGCTACATTTCTCCTACAGGAGACGTACACAAGCTGATCGTCAAACAGCATTTTAAAAATATGTCCTTTTAATGACAGAAGAAAAGGAGTTCTAAAAATCGATAAATCTGCTTAATGTGAGTTTAAAGCCTATGTAAGAAAGTTTAAAAAGTGAACGTGCCTGTGGAGTTTCTTGTGATTTAAATTTAAATGTCTGGAGCATGCGAAAAGCTTGCCGGCAAAAAAAAAGTAGGACAAGATGGAGGAGAGGCTTATGGGACCGACTACGCAAAATTCAGAGCTAAGGCATGTGGCCAAAAAACTGAAATGACAAGCTGGAACACAAACATGCATAGGTGAGGACTTTTTAAAGTGTAAATCCAGCCAACACTTTTTGTTTTTAATTACAGAAGGGTTAGAACCTCATGTTTCTGTTGCTGTCTGTGTCTCCATTTGGAAGACTTCCCTGTACTTCCTACCTGAAGAGACACAACAGGAAGTGTGAGCAAATGCTACCTCTGATGGTTGTGATTGTAAAATTACAGGTATTTATATAGTGACAACAATTTACGCAGTGCTTTGCATACTTATCACATGGGTCCCTGCCTTCAAGGGGCTAACAATCTATGTTTCCTATCTCACATTCATACATATGCAAATTTAGAAGGGAGCTAATTAATCTACCAGCATGTCTTTGGAGTGTAGGGGGAAACTCACTCAAGCACAAGGAGAACATGCAAACTCAATGCAGATTGTGTCCTGGTTAGGATTCAAAGCGAGGACACTGGTATTGCAAGGCAGACGTGCTGCCCATTAAGGCTAGGTTCACACCTATGCAGTTTGTGTTTGACACGTTTCTGCATTGCGTTTTATGTTGCGTTTTGCACTTGCGTTTTAGCCGCATTTTGTTTTGTTTTTTTCCTTTCTTGTTGCCAAACAGATTTTAAACACAAAACACATCAAAAACACGGCAAAAATTCACTACATGCTTTTCTGCAGCATTTCCATTGAAGTCTATAGAACCAAAAACGCAACCTTTTTGATTTAAAATAAAATCCCTGGCACTTTCCAAAAAACGCATCAAGTGAAAATGTGGAGATGTAAATGTGTCCCATTGGAAATCATGTTAAATGGACTGTAGCGTGTTTTTGCAAAACGCTTAGGTGTGAACCTACGGTAAGTCACTGTGCTGTCCTCATGAAAGCTTTCCCTTCTATTCCACACTCTTGAAAGCAACCTTCATTAATGTCCAAAGTGGGTGTATGCTGCAATGTTAACCCTCTGCTACCGCTTGCCTTTCCCAACTTAACCACTTCAAAACCGGCACTTTCACCCCCTTCCTGCTCAGGCTAATTTTCAGCTTTCAGCGTTGTTGCATTTTGAATGGCAAATGCGCAGTCATGCAACACTGTACACTGTACCCATATTATTTTTTTTTTGACAGAGATTTCTTTTGGTGGTATTTAATCACCACTGGGTTTTTTATATTTTGTGAAACAAATGAAAACATTTTTGAAAAAAAAACCCTTTTTCTTAGGTTTTTACATATAGTTAGTCTGGCTGAAAAAAGACAAGTCAATCTAGTTAAACCAAAAAAAGTTATAATCCTATACCCACAGTTGATCCAGAGGAAGGCAAAAAAACCAGCAAAGCACGATCCAGTTTGCTCTTATAGGGGAAAAATTTCCTTCCTGATCCGCCCAGAAGCAATCGGATATTCCCTGGATCAATAATTTATAGAGGTAACTCTTTCTGAGTATTTTGGATTATTGTGCATTTATAGATAGGCTGCCTATTGCAAAGCACCACTGCAGGAGCAAATTGGATCGTGCTTTGCTGGGTTTTTTGCCTTCCTCTGGATCAACTGTGGGTATAGGATTATAATTATTTTTTTTGTTATTTAATGGTTAAACTGGATGGACTTTTGTCTTTTTTCAGCCAGACTAACTATGTAACTATAAATAAAGCGATGTGTCCACTGTATAGGCCTAAATGCCACATTTTGACAACCATTATCCATAAAACAAAGTGCTGAAAGACCCTCAACAGATTATCTCCACTATAAGGCATGAAAACCGATAAGCCTGAAAGACAAGAAATACCCCAAGTTACGAGACTCCTCTCTAAACACTTACCCCCCCCAGGAGGCATGTAGCCATCATCATTGCAACTACAACAGAGCTCAATATACCTACTGCATTCTAGCCAAAGAAAAGACCCATACAAAAGGCACAGATTACCCTCGTGGTGTTAGAGGAATCCCAGAGGGTTTCCAACCGGACGCGCCAACGCCAGTGGCGTATGATGTCATCCCGGTCTAACCAGAGCATCCGCGCATGCGCAAGGCTCCTGCGCGCACGCAAAGCTTCATGCCAACTAAGCAGCGAGCCCGACACCACAGTGGTTACCCACCCGCACACGGTGGGAGGGTCCATAAGGGCCCACTGACCCCTACTACCACGGGCGACCAAGCCTGGACACACCTGGGTTCCCCCTGGGGACCAAAAGGGCCACAGAGGGGCGGGAAGGCTGGCTCACAATCAGCGATGGCCTACTGGCCACACACCCCACCAATTAGGCGGCCACTGCCTTGAGGGCCAAGAGGCCACAAAGAGGGGTCCAATACCAAAACAACACCAATAAACAAAGTTGTACATGACAATAGCAAAAAGTAGAACTCAATAAACAGATAAGTTATAAATATGAAAGACAAGGCCACAAAATAATCCATAGATGTTGCAAGGTGGCTGGATCCACCAGTGACACATCCACAGCAGAGCACATCAACAATCACTACCTAATCCAGGCCCACCCACCAGATTAGCATGACCACAAAGGGCCATTGACACAGAAAAACCCCACAGTGGATACATATCTATGTGTTCCATAATTAAAGTTTTGGTCATAACAGTTACAATATTTGACATATCCAAGACGTGTGTCAATAATTCACACAAATCACTTTAAAACAGTATAGGATAATATGTATAGAAGGCCTGTATCTAGAATAAACACGATAACTGTATATTACCTATATGGGATGACCCCCAGGAATCACTGACTGAAAATGAAAAAGATAATCTATAATAAACGGTTCCATATCCATAAACCACATGATCCAAATCACAAATAATGTCTGTACCCTTTGATCATAGGAAGGATTTATATGATAGGATTTCATTAAGGCCTGGTGGATTTACAGCGTTAAGACGTTCAATACACATGGTTTCTTTACAGAGAGTTTTCTTATCCCAATTGCCTCCACGTGGGTCTCTCAGAACTAGCTCCAATACAATAAACCTAGCGTGTGTACAGGTTCCTGTTTCTGGTCAGCCGGGGGAACCTTGGTTGCTGCATTGAGGAGTCCTTTATCATACAACACAAACTGTTTATCTATGTAAGTGCCTGACAGGCGGTACCTATGTTGTATTTGTACTCCTTTGTTCAATTAAACAATGACTAATGTTTAAGTCTTTTCATCTTTTAAATGCATTGCTAACCCCTGAGGAAGCGACTCTAGTCGCAAAACATGTTGGGCATTTTCCACACAGCTTGGACCAAGGGCGGACTGACAACTCATGGGGCCCCCGGGCAATAGGGGATCATGGGGCCCCTGTGTCCTTGCCCAAACTCAAAAAAGCCTATGAAAAAGGTACCAGGGGCATCTCATGGGGCCCCCTACTGACCCCGGGCCCTCGGGCAGTGCCTGAGTTTCCAAATGGTCAGTCCGCCCCTGGCTTGAACATTCCCCACCCTCTGAAGGAAGTAAATTGTATCTACCATCTCTACTTAACTTCCATTGGAACAGCCTGTAATTTGATTAATGGGGAGAAACATGTTGTGTTTCAATTGTGCAATGCAATTTTAAATACTTTTGATATGTTTTACATGCGACATGTTAATAAAGTAAGACTTGATTTTATCTCTTGTGTACGGAGTTTATGTGCCGAAAAAGTCCATTCGTTATTTTTTTGACACATTTATCCTCAATTGGGATGTGGCCCTATGACAATTCCTGGGAGTGACCTCCTACCACCCGATGGTCGCCCAACTTTTTTTGTTTAATCCTGGAGGATTGTGAGGTCATCCTCTCCAGGTGTAAGCATAGTATAGCATGTTCTAAATTTTCTTCTGTTTTTTTCCCCTACAATTTTATTGTAGCAATATCACATGGGGAAGGGATTAGGTCGGCCAGTACTGTGTAAGTGGACCTTGTATATAGGCGCAAGGTCCATTTTAATAAATAAAACACGGTCAGGCAACATAAACGGTAATATCAGTTTTAGGTAAAGCTGACCTGTAACCCCTCTGCCCTCACAGAACATATATATCTGTTTTGGAGCCAGCTTGTCACTTAAAAAAACAGCCAAAAACTGCAGTACACTATAGAACTGTAGCTTCAACACATCAACTGCTCTGCACGTCAGAGATTTTTTTTAATGCAAAATATAATTACAACCTGTTAGAACGATCAGGCTGAGTAATGTATTCATTTATTCAACAAGCTAAGCGTATTTTTTTTTCCAGACCTCACATCCCAATCACAGTGAAGTTTAATTTCTAGTGTCACTCAAAGTGATAAAAGCATAATAAATGTGACAGCTTGACACGAGTGAGTGACGAGTGTTCAGCAGAGGACTGATGACAGCGTGACCAGGATTCCTCTCCTTTCCAGAAACTGTTTTTCATTTATTCTTTTTTTTTTTGTAGGATTGACAATTGTACTGATTGCACCTGTGAATTACATTTATTTAATTAGCAGAGGATTTAAAGAACACGCCGCCTAAATTAAAGTAGATGTAAACTCTGACTGTATGGCACTTCATTTATAAATACATGTGTATCATAAAGCATTGTCATTTAAAAAATACTTGTTTTCTCCTTTTATCATGTTTTTTTTACATCTCAGTGCATCTCAGTGCTGCTGATTTTATCCAGCCTATTTGCAGCCTCTTCCTGTCCACATGCATTCCAGCGATGGCTGCATGGCATTTCTAAGGGGGGGTTTCCTGATGGACCATGCCTGCTTAATGGGTGTTAAAACAAACACTTGTAGCCTGGGCTGGAAAGCTATGTGACAGGGTGACAATGCAATAGTACAGTTGGCATACTGGGACTCAACATTGTTACCCCATACCAGGAAGTCACCTAAACAAGGACCTTCATGGCAAAATCACCAGTTATCATTTAAAATTGATCCGTGTTCAGATTATGCACACTAGAGTATTTACATATTCTGAACAAGTAGCAAAAGCACTGCAAAACAACCCCCATTTACTTCTATAGCTATAGGCATTGTGGATAAATCCATTTTCAAAACTTACAACAGAAGCACAGAAATCTCAGCTTTTTCTGAAAGCAGATCTTGACAGCTTGCCAGCAATCTAATGTAAACATACAGCAGCTGGTCCTAAGCTGTTAGAAAATTAATTCAGAGTTGTTACAATCTTTGACCAGGGGCGGACTGACCATTCGAGCACTTGGGCGCTTCCCGAGGGCCTGGGGTCATGAGATGCCCCTGGTACCTTTCATTGGCTTTTTCATAGTTTTTTTTGGGTGTGGGCAAGGACACAGGAGCCCCATGATCCCCTATTGCCTGGGGGCCCCATGAGTTGCCAGTACATCCCTGTTTTTGACATAGTGATCCTGCAAGTTTTCCAAACAGGCATCGTCTGGAGGAAAGCAGTAGAATCTCTGTGCTCTAAACAACCACAATGTGACTGAAAGCCAGTGACTATCTGAATGAGGCTTAGTAAGGCTTTAGGACATACGAAAGAGATTCAGAGGTATAGCCAAATCATTTATTAATCTTGTTGTATATTTGGGAGATTTTGCCTTCGTTTTCTTTTTCCTGAAGATGCAATAGAAGTGATAGGCTCTCTCTTTAAGTGAGTGGAATTCCCACCTTAGACAGTTATCACTTGGACAGTTGCCCCCATTCCCTTCATCTCTTGTTCTTGTGACAGATGTAAAATTTTGGATTCTTCATCACTTTCTGTCTCTGGAGGACAAATAGAGATGGTGAATCTTTCCAAAAAGTGACCCTTTGTTTGCCTTTTACCAGTTCTTGGGTTACTATTTCTCCCCATGAGACCAATGGGGCACCATTCCTTCCACTGACACCCATGATGGCCATTTCTCCTCCTATTGGTACCAATGATGGGGCACTATTCCTTTCACTGATACCAACTATGGTGCATTATTTCTTCCATTGACACCAATAATGGAGCATTATTCTTCCCATTAACACCAACAGTGGGAAATCATTCCTTCCACTGGCACCAATGAAGGGGCAGTATTTCCCCTATCTACATATACCATATATTGTATTGTGCTTCTTTTAATACAAATAAAACTATTTTTGAGGTTATGTGCTAAGCTGGTGTGCCCTCCATTTTTTGTCTTTGCAATTTGCGTTCTGGGTCCCCCCGGCCTGTTGAAGAGGGCAGCAAAGCCAGTGCCTACAGTGGAGATATCGAGCAGCACTCATCATTTGCCTGTTGATGCACTTCTCTCAAGCGCAGGGAATTTTCTCCTTTTACATTTACGGCAGTATTCCTCCCACTGACTTCAATGATGGGGCATTATTCCTTCCATTTACATTAATGATGGGGCATTTTTCCTTCCAGGAACACAAATAATGGGGCACTGGTCCTTCTACTGACACCAACGATGCAGTATTATACCTTCTACTTATACAATCAATGAGGCACTATTCCTGCTAGAGCCACCAACAAAGGGCTACTACCAATTGCACTAAAACCAACAAGGGAGCAGTATTCCTTCTCTAAAACCAATGATGGGGCACTATTCCTCCCACTGACACCAGCAATGGTGCACTATTCCGGCCAAGGATACAAATGATGGGGCATTATTTCCTTCACTGACACAAACAATGAAGCATTATTACTCCTCCCACTAACATTAGGCACTGGGATTTTTTTTTTCTCTCATTGCTTTTATAACTCTGGAGTATTGTTTACTCCCACTGACCAGTGAAACTGGGACATTTCCCCCTAGCAACAGTCCGACCCATCTAAGGTCTAAAGGACAGTGAAGTTTGAAGTTTGATGACTCGAACTCCAGTTCCACATACTTTTCCAGTTCAATGATTCTATAAGTTTTGAAGGAAGGTGGGCCAGCATGAAAGTCAGGCAACTAACATTCAGAAAGGAAGCTATCAATGACAACACACATTTCTCTCTTAAGAAGATTCCCTTATGATATTTTTAAATTTCAATCTTAATACATAGATGATTTGTCTACCGTCCTACATAAAGTCATAACCTCAATATTCCTTGTACATGACAGAAAGACAGTGACTTGGAGTTGCCCCCCATCACGTATTTTAAAGAACTGCGGCACAGCCATTGATGTATTATAATTAAAAGCCTTGCCGTTGTGTCATGTAAGCTTCTACTTCACAAGGATTAGAAAACAAATTATGCAACAATTTTTTTTCTTCCTGAATATGTTTTGTGCTTCATCAAACTTCTTTGTCTCTGCGTATTACAGCTAATCTTGCATTCACAAATAGCTACAAGAAGGTGAAGTAGACCAAGTAATTATTCATTGGCTACTGTATAATTATAAATACATGTTGTGCTTCGTGTTATTTTTATAATAAAACACATTAAAGTTGCCTTTTTCTCTCAGTTGCTGTTATTTTCTGATCTAATTCTCCATGTTCCAGAATACAGGTATTGCTTCGTTCCGTTAAGCTTTTCCCCTGGTTAATTTTTACAGTGCATGGAACATGGCCAGATCTATACAGGTGTTCTGTGTAAGTGTTGTTTTATCTAATATGGAGATAATATTTAACAAACCTGTGCATTTTTGGATTGGTCAAAGTGGACCTTTAGGAACTTTCCTAGTTTGCATGAATAAACAAGTTGCAATATACAGAAATCTATTTTCCTTATAAAAAATGTATTGATTTCTAGTCATGTGATTGCCTAGGTTGATGATGTCATTGGTCTGCTGCAGGCAGGAAGATACATTTCCTCAGTCTCCTCCAGGGGCGGACTGACCATTTGGAAACTCAGGCACTGCCCGAGGGCCCAGGGTCAGTAGGGGGCCCATGAGATGCCCCTGGTACCTTTTTCATAGGCTTTTTGAGTTTGGGCAAGGACATAGGGGCCCCATGATCCCCTATTGCCCGGGGGCCCCATGAGTTGTCAGTCCGCCCCTGGTCTCCTCTCACCCCAGTTATCGGACTGTAACGTTTTAACAAGTCACAAGGTGAGAAGCTGCAGCAGGGGATGATCTGTGCCAGACATTCATGGTTACAGCTAAGAACTACATAGGCACCAGGATTTACATCTTTAAGCTAGCATCTCACCAACATCCTGGAGGTAGATGCTGACCCCAGATGAAGCCTGAACAAAGGAGCTGCCAGCATGCATAGTAAAGTAGATGAAGGTGTTGTCAGTGGGTACACTATGCTCTCTGTAAGAGGTAATAAATACCTGGAAATATTATACTTGCACATTACTTAGCATTCATCCTTATAACACGAAGACATATATCTAGCTTTAAAGTGTTTTTATAGTTTGTGGGGTATGGTTAGAGCCCCTGTCAGTGTTGTTGCTGTCTTTGACCCCACTGGGGGAATTCATTACTTTGTTTGTCCTGGTGACCAATGTTGTCACTAGATCCAATTCAGGAAATGCTTTTGATGCCAAGTGTCTAAAATGAGAACCCCCTCCTAACTTTGGGGAAATTTCTCTTTCACTCCAAAAAGACATGCTGGTAGGTGAATTGGATTCTGTCTAAATTGTCCCTAGTATGTGTATGTATGAATGTGAGTTAGGGACCTTAGAGTGTACGCCCTTTGAGGGTTAGGGACTGATGTGAATGTACAATATCCATGTAAAGCGCTGCGTAAAGTGACGGCGCTATATAAGTACCTGAAATAAATAAAATATTTGTTGTGTGGGTCTTTGACATACTTTACTGTAGCGTAGGTCTTTGGTGTAGTGCAGTGTAGGTCCTTGGCATAGTGTAGTATGATGTTGGACCTTGGTATAGTGTAGTGTGGGTCCTTAACATAGTTAAGTGTAGTGTGGGTCCTTGGTGTAGCATAGTGTAGGTCCATGGCATAGTGTAGTATACTGTAGGTTCTTGGCATAGTGTAGTGTGGGTCCTTGACATGTAGTACAGTGTGGCATAGATCCTTGACAGGGTGTAGAGTAGGTCCTTGGCACAGCGTAGTATATTGTATGTCCTTGGTATAGTGTAGTGTAGTGTGGGTCCTTGACGTTGCGTAGTTGGTACCTTAGTGTAGTACAGTGTAGGTCATTATCATAGAGTAGTATAGTGTACAACCTTGACATGGTGTAATATTGTATAGGTCCTTTTCATAATGTAGTACAGTGTAGGTCCTTGGTATAGTGTAGTGTAGTTTACATCCTTGGCAGAGTGTAGTGTAGATGTCACGCTTACCCCTAACACAGGTGGTCAGGAACTATAGCTGGCTTCTGTGCTCTTCACCTATAGCAGCCCCCTTTCTCATAAGGCAAGCAGGCCTACTGGTACTTGGGTGCCCCCAGGACTTATACACTATGCTATAGTGCCTGGCTAGTACCATGGGGCAGGAGCAAATGCAGCACAGCAAACAGCTACATGCAGTTGGCAGGCAGGGTGATTCAATGACAATGCAGGTACAAGGCAAGCAAGGTACAGAGAATAGTTGATATCCAATCCAGTGTCATACAAAGGGAAATCCAAGCAGCAGGGCACGTGTTACAAACGCTGTCGCAAGCATGATATTGCAGGCTTGGCTGGCTTAAATATGGTTTGGTCTCCACTCAGAGACTAACCACATCAATCACTTTCCAGGTGGACAGACAGAAAGAATGCATCACAACCCAAACCAGGACGCTAGAATGAGACCGGCAGCTGTGATGGAGCAGGAGCACTAGATTCTCCTGACAATAGTTCCTTGGTCTAGTGAGGTGTGGGTCTTGCCATAGTGTATTTTAGGTCAGTACCATAGTGTAGAGCAGGTTTGTGGCATAATGTAGATCCTTGGCATAGTGTAGTGTATGTCCCTATCATAGTATTTTGAAGGCCCATAGTGTAGTGTGGGTCCTTAACATAGGTTAGTGTAGGTCCTGTCTTGAATGTTTACCTTGGAGTGGTGGCAGGGTACCCCCTTAGGAGTCGCTAGAGATTTGGGTTCCCTTATAGTCCTGCACAGCCAGGCAACACACATTTCCTTCCAACCTTGCACTCCAGAGACAGTAAACAGTCCTTTTTGTGATTTTATTAGGGGTATTGAACTTGGATGGGGATGAGGGATACATGGGGCGCCCAAGGAACTGTTAAACTGAGCACAACTTCCTGGAACTTTCTCTCCTGGCATACCATCTCAGACCCCAGGTGAAATCTCCTCTTCACCCAGCTGCCTGAGGAAATCCCTGGACAAGAGGACCAAGAATCTGCCACCTTAAGATCAGCAGTCCCAGGTGGTGGCTAGTCAGGTTTCTCACACGAATGTCCTTCTCCCTTCATCTGGCCCAGGGGGTGTGGGATTACTCACGCAATCCTCTCCTGCAAGCGCATAAGTTGGTGACTGCCTTCGGGTCTTTCGCTGGGCTGACTCTCTGCTGCTTCCCAGGCTGTCCTTTCTCAGGTGATGGTGAGGTTGAGAGATCCTCCCTTCCAGCTCCTCCACCTATAGGTAGGAGCTATATGTAGGCCCCTCTCCTGGAGCCCCTTCAAGGCTCCACACTCCATCCTGCTCACTCCATCTTCCACCCAAACTCTCCTACTGCTGAGCAGGTTCAGTCACTCTTAAGGGCTGTCCTTATTCCATGCCAAGCCCCCTGCTTTGGGATTGGTCAGAAGCCCTTAGAAGTGCAGAGCAGCTCCTCCTCACCCCCACCCACTGAGTTCTAGAGACTTCTCCAAGTCTCTAGATCAGGGGGAGGTATCAGTAAGCTATTCTACAGAGCCTGTCAGTCTTGCCCACATATGACCCTCTGACTATTTCTCTGTGGCTGCTACTCAGCCTTCTACCTAAGATAAAATAATTATCTAGCTCACCCTAGCTAGCTAGGAGGGTGCTACATATATACAGTAGATAGATAGGTATATACTGTAGACAATATATTATTATTATATTGTTTGTTCCTATAATTGGCTATTTGTTTAATGCTCTGATAATATGTTTAGTTATACTATGAATAATATTAGCTATAATAATTTACACAATGCTTATTTATTATATTATACAAAGTAGTACTAATTCTAAAGATCTAAAGTAATATACCAGAGAACATGAAAATAAAACATAGGTGATAAGTTATGTAAATCCATCCTCAAAATTCAGTATCTTGGCTGGGCTCAAGCAAAAAATGGCCTGACTTGGCATTTTATGACACACAGAAGCACCACCTTCTTCGACAGCCCCACCTGCTCCTTGATAATCCTCTGTCCAAACAATAAATATCAGGTATCATGCCGCTATCCTCAATATCCTCCAATGGATGGAGTTGTCAGACAGATCAACATTTCAGCACCATTTCAGAGTGAGAGTCCAGGGTGTACTCTACAAAGGCTTGCTATTACTCTAATGAGGGTAATTGTATGCATTTCAGCTGTATAGAAGTGTGTATAGAAGTGTTCAAGGAGAGTGCACTATTTATTTATTTTATTTTATTATTTTCCCTTTATTTTATTTTATTTAATTTTTATTTATTTATTTGTTTGTTTATGAGTGTACACTGATTGTTCACATTTATTTATTCATTTATAGTGTACACAGAATGATATCACGATTCACGTGTTGCTCACCATTTGAATCTTGTTTGAATTTAGTTTTTAATTTATTTGAGGTACACACCTTATCTGGATTTATGTGGAGGTTCAAGTTGGACACGGAAGATTAATTTATGTGGACTTTAATTATATTTTCAAACATTGACTGGCACAAAAAGGTTTTTAATATAATTCACTTTGAGGGGTGAAAGTGTGACTTTTTAGGACTATTGTGGGACTTTGGTGGATTTCACACAGTTTATTATATTTATATATTTTTTTGCTATATTTATTTGTGCATACCAAATTTATTTATTTATTTAACATTTCAGCACCTGCCCACCCTTTGATCTTCCAGTTGAAAGAAAGCCGATTGGGCATTCTCATCCTCACCTCACCAGGTCTGTGACAATGCTCTTCTACCCTCACACATCAAAATAGTAGGCTTATGTGAGAACAACCTTTCAGGAGATGAATCCTCATTTGTGACCCCTGTTATAAACACCCTGCTGTGTAAATCTGTTCCACTAAATGAGATTCTTGTAGTGACCAATGGCTCATTGATAACCAGACAATAGCTCTGCAAAAATGTCTGATATGGAAAAAAATGTTGAATCCAACAGGCACTGAATGCTGTCTGTGATCCAACAAGAAAGCCATCATTGATTTATCCAGTTTTACTCTCCCTAGATTCTCTGATGTTTTAAGCCCTCATAACTGTACATTTATCAACATTAAATATTAATATTGCTGGTGACTTGTGAGCAGGAAGCTGACCCAGGAAGCCATAATGCTAAATCAGGCATCAGCATAGCTTTTTAATGGATAGCAAGGTGTGTCACAACAAAACAAACAATGGACAATGTGCTTAGGACGGGGTAATAATTAACAATAAATTATTAGAATGCACAACATAGCCTTTAGGCCCCTTTCACATGGGGTGGATTCTGTTTTGATCAACAGGGAATCTGTTTGCTGATCCCATGCTGATAAGAGCAGAGCGGGTGGATGAGCCATTCCTGCCCGCTCAGTTTTTGCAGAGCAGACATTGACAGCACCTGCTCTGCTCTATGGGTGGCCTGGGGTAAACAGACTCCATTGTCTGTTTACACATGACTTCCCTCCAATCCAATCTGCCTAGATGGAGGAGGACGGATCCCCTTCTATTTTTTTCTATTGGACCGAATCGGACCGGAGTGCAACATAGAGTATACAGTTCAGAGGTCAGAACTATGTAAGATACAGTGGTGCAATAGTGAGTAATATTGTGCCCCTTACTCCTGGTTATTTGGAGCAACTATGCCTCAAAGTTGGTAGAATGGACCTCATCCAGGGGCGGACTGACCATTTGGAAACTCTGGCACTGCCCGAGGGCCCGGGGTCAGTAGGGGGCCCCATGAGATGCCCCTGGTACCTTTTTCATAGGCTTTTTTGAGTTTGGGCAAGGACACAGGGGCCCCAAGATCCCCTATTGCCCGGGGCCCCATGAGTTGTCAGTCCGCCCCTGACCTCATCCTAAAATAGCTAGTCCCTCTTTGCCTCAACCCCACAGTGGACCCCCAATGCCAAGGTGTCTGTGTGGGTGCACAGTTTGGATAGTGTGGGTCCAAGGTATGGGTGAGCTACGTGAGTATCAAAAGCAGTAAAGCTAAAAGTCTCCTAAAGTTAAGCACCACCATCTCATTCAAAATTAACACCGTGAGTCTGTAACTAAAAACACAAACAAACAAAAACTATACCAATAAAGAAGTGGTTGGAGTGGGCTAACAGAAGGCTAATATGGTATGGATTAAAAACAGTATAAGAAAACAAATCCATAAACGGACATTAAAATTACACAAACCCTCCACCAATTTAAATGGTAAAATTGTCACCAAGACCTACAGTATGCTCCAATGTCCGGACTACACATACCACCTGGAGCTGCTAAAGATTGGAGATAACCTATGATCTGGTGCTGCAGCTCAAAAATGACTCTCGCAAGGTCCTAATAGTTCAACTATTGCAGTATATGAGCTCCTTTATAAAGATAATAGATAATGATGATCTGATCTCAAAAATCCAGCTGCCCTCCGCAAGTTAAATCCAGTATAGGCGATGAAGATGCTCCACCATATGAAGTTGCCCAATCACTATGTGTATTGCACTCATCAATGGTTCCTATAGATCTTGTTAGACATGTCCATATACTCTGCTTAGTTCCATTTATACTAGAGAGCTCACCTCACTCAGAAACAAAGAGACAGTCACCTTCATTAATACAAGCCCTCTTACGCTGTTTGACCAGTCCTTGCACCGACAAGACTCCAATACGGTGCGATCTCGGATTTGGCATGCTCAATGATTGTAGTGGCAGACAGGACCACAATCCAGCACTTGACTGTTTACATTCACCACAAGGGGAAGAGTCAGCAGCAGAGAAGGATGAAATGCATATGAATGAGCTGTGGGATTTGTATATACAGTAAATTAGCTGTGAGCACAAAGTAATAGGGAAGGGACAGGCAGACATACTCAGTGATCCTCATGTTGTGATCGTGGGACACAGCCATCATGGGACAACTGAATAAAAAGCAGAACTGTCCTGGTAAATCTGGGACAGGTGGTATTTATAATATAGTATGTATTTCACCCACGGGTTTGACTAGGGTTTAAATTCTCTGGGCATCCACAGTTTTCCTCTTCTCCCAATCGATATATAATCCCACTCACCTTTCTAGTGCTGGGAAGATTAGTAGAGAAGACTGTGAGGGACATTAATCTTTTATGTCGCATGGCAAGGCAATGCTAAACAGGACTAGTGAGGCAGATCATGAGACAGTTACTATATGACCGCAACTCATTTCACAATACATGGAGTATGCATGTGGAGCGTAGTAATTAAATTAAAATAACCAATATGTTATACTTACCTGCTCTGTGCAATGGTTTTACACAGAGCAGCCCCTATCCTCCTCCTCTCGGGTCTCCCATCAGCACTCCTGAATCCTGCTCTTCTCTGTTTTACCCCATAGCAAGCCACTTAGTATGAGGGCACACATGCATTGACACAGACAGCGTAGCTCGGCCCCACCTCCGCTCCCCCCTCACACTATTTGATTAAAAGCAGCAGGAACAAATGGCTCCTGTTGCTGCCCAAGTCCCTGTGAGAAGAGGAAGAGAGGGGAGAGAAGCATGCAGCAGGGCACAGACCTGGATCTCTGGCAGGCTCAGGTAAGTGTTTAGAGATCCAGCCTTTAGAACCACTTCAGATGTCTAGAGACCAGTGTTCTCTTTGATATTGACCTATGTTGTCTTCATACCAAGAACAAAATGTGCTTGAACTGTAGTTTTCACTCCCAACCACCTCCCCTTAAACCTCAAAGGCAGCCTGGTGCAGCTGTAAACATGCCACAGCAAAAAGTATACCCACATCATGTTTACCAGGCAGTAGTGCCACCAAACACATCCCTTCAAAGTAAATAGGGCCGTGCTGCAACTGCCCTCCGGAGTGGTTGTGCTGGCTGTTTACGGTTAAAATAGACACTGAGAAGGTGATTTATTGCCTTCCAGCCACCAATAAAACTCCACTGAAAAGCAATGTGCTGCAGATTGCTTTTTGGTTTGGCAGCATGGGCTGCCACATGTGTAAACTAAGCCTTAAAAAATAATTTACAAGTTTTAAAATGACTGCCAATTTGTCAAGTACTGCCCAGCTCAGAAATTTCAGCTGATCATTTGGTGCTAAAAGTGTCTCCAGGAATCCCAAAATTTCACCTCAGGATCTGCAGGTAACAACAATTGTTGTCAAAATACAAACATCTACAATCAGAAAGAGAGATTTCACCAATATAATCTGTATAGGAGGTATGACAGAGAAAAAAGCTTTTGCTGTCCAAAAGAATATTAAAGCAAGACAGCAGTTTGCTATTGAACAAAAAAGTAAATGCCAAGCCTTCTGGTACAATATGCTATGGACCGATGAACCAAAGAGTTGTTTGGCCACAGTAACAGTAGAGAGCATTTCAGGAGGAAAACCCCCATACCAACTGTGAAGCATGGTGGTGAAAATGGTTTGGACTTGCTTTACTACTTCAGGGTTTGGGCAGTGTACAGCTATGGAGTAACAGGGTCTGTGTATCAAATGGGCAAAAACAATCGTCCTAATTTACATTCATGAACTATAAATAGAAACAGAACGTTTTTTTATGCAATAACACACATTGATGACAGTGGACATTTCAATCTGGTCTCTTTTGCACATGTACAGAAAGAACACTAAAAAGACTATACATATAATTTAAAGCACAGTCAGTACTTTAGATCCAAAGGAACACTAAAGTGCAAATGGGTGAAAACATTCACTGCTCAGCTTCATTACTTAACAGACAGAAATGTGTAAGAAAAGAAAAGGTAGAATACCCCTGAACAAGATAACAATAAAACTCATCTTGGTCACTTGATAAACTCCCATGGCTTCAAGTACCTTAGATCTATGCTGATGACACACAAATCTATCTTTCTATTCCTCACCTCACCCCTTCAGTCTCCTCTCGCATTACTAACCCACTAAGAGACATATCGGCATGGATGTCACTCCACTTCCTCAAACTCAATCTTTCCAAAACTGGGCTCTTAGTATTCCCCCCGTCACGTGCCCCCTCCCCTAACTTCTCCATCAAGACCAATAATACAACCATCAGTTCCTCCCCTCATGCCAGGTTGCAAGGTGTAATCCTAGACTCCAATCTGTCCTTTCAGCCTCAAATCCAATCGCTGTCCAAATCATGTAGACTTCACCTCCACAACATCTCCATGATATGGCCATTTTTAATCTTGGAAACTACTACACAACTTATTCACTCCCTGGTTATCTCTCGCCTTGACTATTGTAACTCCCTCCTCATTGACCTACCTCATCACAGGCTATCCCCTCTTCAGTCTAGCATGAATGCTGCTGCCAGACTCATCCACCTAACTAACCGGTCCATATTTGCTATCCCTCTCTGCCAATCCCTCCACTGGCTTCCCATTGCCCAACGAATAAAATTCAAAACATTAACAATAACATATCAAGCCATTTATAACTCTACCCCAAATTACATCTCCAATCTTGTCTCCAAATATCACCCAATCCGTCCTCTCCGCTCCTCGCATGACCTCCTGCTCTCTAGCTCCCTTGTCTCCGCCTCCCATGCTCCTTTCCAGGATTTCTCCAGAGCTTCCCCCATCCTCTGGAACTCTCTACCCCAATTTATCAGATTATCGCCTACTCTACTCACTTTTAGGCGATCTCTGAAAACCTATCTCTTCAGGGAAGCCTATCCTGCCCTCAGCTAATAATGGAATCTTCTACTCCTCCTACCAGTTCATCCCCTACATTTACTACCTTTTGTACCACTAGCCCCTCCCTCTTAGATTGTAAGCTCCAAGGAGCAGGGCCCTCTTACCCTCTTGTATTGAACTGTATTGTTGCTGTATTGTCTCCCATTATATTGTAAGGTGCTGAGCAAGCTGTTGGCGCTATATAAATCCTGTATTATATTAATCATAATAATAATAATCTTGGGCTTTTAGAAAGAGAGCAGCTTTATGGTCAGCGTGGAGCCAGCATCCATCAGTCACTGCAGTGGGGGTAGGAGGCTTGGTACAATCTTAGACTGTCACTTTCCCTATTGCCTAAGGGAAAAGTGACATGGTCTCCTAAGCAGTGGTGTATTTAGGTTTTCTGCTGCCCTAGGCAACACAAAAATCATCTCTCCCCCCCCCCCCACGGAGAGACCCTGACACTAACAAACACCCCCTCCCCCATGATAAGAGCCTGATATTGATCAATAGCAAACCCCCCTACCCAGAAGAGCCTTCCACTACCACCGCCCCATACACACTGGCAAACCCCCCCCACCCTGGCGAGAGAGAAAACACTCACCTTCACAGCTCCGGTTATCCCCAGGAACAAGAGTCAGGCTCCGCATACACCATCAAGCAGCCTGCAACCTCTCTCAGATCCTACCTGGTCCCCATGCTGCGTGTGTCCTTTCTTCCATCCTTTCTTTAGGGAGCCCCCCTGAAAAATGCCGCTCCCCCCTGAAAAATGCCGCTGCCCCCCTTTGTTTGCCTTGTGGTAAATACGCCCCTACTCCTAAGCCCCACCACCACCCCAGACCACTTATAATCTTCATAGCACTCTCCGTCATAGTCACCACAAAATACCGGGGTTGATGGTCTCACCTCTGTTATATGACATTGTCTATGCCTGGTGTTGGCTCTCAGGCCTAGGAAATGCATCATAAAAGGAGGTCACATGCTCCACCAAGGAGTGGAAGAAATGTTGGACATAGATGAGTATAAGTGCTTGGGGTGGGGGTTCACTTTGCCTTGAATGGGCAAACATACAGAGTTTCTGTAAACATGGCTAATCCCAAATACCGGTACATAAAAACCTTAATTGACGAAAGAAAACAAAGGCAGTGTCTATCTTCCTCCCCACCTGGAATGACCTCAGATCTATTGATCAATATCTTCATTATCTATCTATCTATCTATCTATCTATCTATCTATCTATCTATCTATCTATCAATCTATCTATCTATTTATTGCCTTAATATACAGTATGTAATAGTCATAAAAACTGTTCCAATCTTGTATAACCCTGGTGCATAAGCAGCTGAAAAGCTATTCAGATCTAAAGCCACCTGATCTGCTCTTCCAAGCTCTGTGCTGTGTTTATGTGGTTTAAGCTTCAGTGCCAGAATAACTTTGTTGGAGTTCTGATGCAAATCAAATCAGAGACAACTTTGATGATCAAAGTGTAAAGTTTTTCAATGTTGTCTGAAATTATATCACCTTAGTTTTATCAGAGTTTATGAACTCAAAATTACATACATGCTACTTTATTTATTTCCCTCCAGGCAAAAAAGCCTAAACTCAGTCTTGACCTGCTTATTATCACCAGGAACTGGCAAACTAATGACATATTTTATGGTAAAAGCCCTGTTTTCATAAAATGTGCCCTATTTAGAAAGACCTGGAATAAAATCAGATTACTAGTTGGAAGATATTTGGGAAGCTGGGTTGTTGCATGCATTTGATGATTGATTTAAAGTGTCATTAAACTGAAGGTGCTTTCCTATGTGCAACAAATGTCAAAGTAGCTCCTACACCTTTTTCAGCGTCAAGCTTCATGCATCATTTAACTGATCGTTTTGCTGCAATAAAGCACACCGCTGCATTTGGGGAGCCATCAGCAGTGAATGGTACAGCAAGCTCAACACTCTGCAGGGCATTTAAAGGACAGAATGATCATGTTGCAATGTAAAAGTATAGGAAAGGGGCTGAAGGCATCCCTGTCCACACGTGACATCTCTGCCAAACAGTACAGCCATAGTTCACTTTTCTTCTGTATTATTAGGCAAAAGAGCTTGATCACAAATTCAACCACAGCTTCTAACTGAACAATATCCACACCATTAGAGCCTAACAAGCTCACAATGCCACCCTGCCTCCCTCTTTGAGCCCTGCTAAACAGAAGACTACAGGAAACTAATACAAGAAAATACTGGGTAATTATATCAGCTGTATCTACAATACATTTCTTAATTTTTATTTTCTTCACCCTAGGAAGAAAAAATTAAAATTCAGCAGATATAAATATTGTAGCTGATGACTTTTAATTAAAGGACACTTTCCTGTCCAAGGAACCAGCACCATCATCATTCAAGCTGGTGTGCTTTGTGAATGTTCCCGCAGCCTTCTAGGACCTGTGACATGTCCCAGAAGGTTGTGGACAGGGAAAGGGGAGAAGAACTTCTGGTGGATCCGCCACAGCAACTCGAGTGGTTTTGACAGGTACCCACTCCCCCCCCAAAAAAAATGTCCAAAGATGGCAGAGAAGAGGGGGAGGGGAAGGCAAAAAAGTGGAACTTCCCCCTTTGATTGAAGTTCCCCTTTAAGAAAACTTAGCTGGAATAAACAAATACAGTCATGGCCGAAATTGTTGGCACCCTTGATATTTTTCCTGAAAATCAAGTATTTCACACAAAAAAGGTATTGCATTAACACATGTTTTGCTATACACATGTTTATTCCCTTTGTATGTATTGGAACAAATATAAAACAGAGGCAGAAAAGCAAATATGACATAATGTCACACAAAACCCCAAAAATGGGCTGGACAAAAGTATTGGCACCCTTAACTTAATATTTGGTTGCACACCCTTTGGAAAACATAACTGAAATCAGTCGCTTCCTATAACCATCAATAAGCTTCTGACACCTCTCACCCGGAATTTTGGACCACTCTTCCTTTGCAAACAGCTCCAGGTCTCTCTTATTGGAAGGACACCTTTTCCCAACAGCAATTTTAAGATCTCTCCACAGGTGTTCAATGGGATTTAGATCTGGGCTCATTGCTGGCCACTTCAGAACTCTCCAGCGCTTCTTTGCCATCCATTTCTGAGTGCTTTTTGACGTATGTTTGGGGTCATTGTCCTGCTGGAAGACCCAGGATCTTGGACGCAAACCCAGCTTTCTGACACTGGGCCCTACAGTGCGACCCAAAATCCTTTGGTAATCCTCAGATTTCATGATGCCTTGCACACAGTCAAGGCACCCAGTGCCAGAGGCAGCAAAACAACCCCAAAACATCATTGAACCTCCACCATATTTTACCGTAGGTACTGTGTTTTGTTCTTTGTAGGCCTCATTCCGTTTTCGGTAAACAGTAGAATGATGTGCTTTACCGAAAAGCTCTATCTTGGTCTCATCTGTCCACAAGACGTTTTCCCAGAAGGCTTTCGGCTTACTCAAGTACATTTTGGCAAACTGTAGTCTTGCTTTTTTATGTCTCTGTGTCAGCAGTGGGGTCCTCCTGGGTCTCCTGCCATAGCGTTTCATTTCATTTAAATGTCGACGGATAGTTCGCGCTGACACTGATGCTCCCTGAGCCTGCAGGACAGCTTGAATGTCTTTGGAACATGTTTGGGGCTGCTTATCCACCATCCGGACTATTCTGCGTTGCAATCTTTCATCAATTTTCCTCATCCGTCCACGACCAGGGAGATTAGCTACAGTGCCATGGGTTGCAAACTTCTTGATAATGTTGCGCACTGTGGACAAAGGCAAATCTAGTTCTCTGGAGATGGACTTGTAACCTTGAGATTGTTGATATTTTGCCACAATTTTGGTTCTCAGGTCCTCAGACAGTTCTCGTCTCCTCTTTCTGTTGTCCATGCTTAGTGTGGCACAGACAGACACACAATGCAAAGGTTAAGTGAACGTCTCTCCTTTTTATCTGCTTTCAGGTGTGATTTCTATATTGCCCACACCTGTTACTTGCCCCAGGTGAGTTTACAGGAGCATCACATGCTTGTAACATTCTTATTTATCCGCAGTTGTGAAAGGGTGCCAATACTTTTGTCCAGCCCATTTTTGGAGGTTTGTGTGACATTATGTCGAATTTGCTTTCTTTCCTCCCTTTTTTTGTTTTGTCCCAATACACACAAAGGGAATAAACATGTGTATAGCAAAACATGTGTTAATGCAATACGTTTCGTGAGAAATACATGATTTCCTGGAGAAATATCAAGGGTGCCAACAATTTCGGCCATGACTGTAGATGCCTGGAGTTTGGCTTTAAATAGTAAGCATAGAATGCTTTTGTCTGACTCTACACATAGAGAAAATATTTAAAGAGTTACTCTCATGAGCATCAAAAATTCAACACAGGTTTATTCATTTACAGTATGTCTAAATACCTGTATTAGCCTTTCCAATGAAATGGTATTTAAATGTGAAGAGAATCCCTTCTTTATTATTTGCCTTCAGCTTCTCTGCTTCTCCCCAATAGCTTCAGTTTCTTGTTATTACTAACATTGAGTTCAGTTGCCACCACCCCGTTTAGTGAACATGCTTGGGTCATGTCAGCTAGAAGGCTTACACCCAGTTCTCTATTCCATCTCCTCTCTCTTTTCATTGGTTACTAGGATGCAGGTGGAAATGCTACACAGTATGATTGGCTGCTAGAACACAGGAGGCCAAGCCACATAGTGTCTATAGTTACTAGAATGCAGGCTCCCTTTCCACAAAGCGTCATTGGTAGGTATGGTGCAAATGGGTGGTCGCCTGAACCATGCAAACACATGATGCTGTGTGACCTGGCCGCCTGCATCCTAGCAACCAAAGATGCTGTGCAACCTGGCCATCTTTGTCCTAGCAACTAGTGGTGCTGTGCATCCCAGATATCTGCATCCAGGCAACCAATGATGCTGTATGGCCTGGCTCTCTGAATCCTAACAACCAATAATAAGACTGGGCGGGTGAATCAAGGGAAATGATACACCTTCCCCCCCTACATACCTGGTGATGGTGCTTCTGGTTCTTAAGACAAGCGCTGTCAATCACAGCTAATTAAACATTTATCTCCTTGTTAGATGCCTGTTTGGACAATAGACAGACTACATTCACTTTGTCACTTAGGGGACAGAAGCAACAAATCAATTATTTGGTGAGACTATTTCTTTACTACTCACCTGGAATGACAGATTAAACTGTTGGGTCACAAAAAGTCCACCTACATTGAACTTCAAAAATTCTCTTTTCTTTTTTTTTTTTTTGAGACAAGAATGAACTTCCAGAAGAATAAAATGTGGAACTTTTCTAGTTCAAAGCCACATGGCATTATTTGCTGTAGTTTAATACAGCTTAGTCAATCTCAGCTTTTGTAGCTCATAAGCCTGTGTGTTGGTTTTATTTCCTTTCTTCCTTAAACTTGTTCTGTTTAGAAAGATAAAATTCCAGTTAAAGCAATCATTGTAAGCTCGGCATTGTCTCGCTAAAGTCTCAGAACACTGCAGCGTAGGCACAACCAGCCTGATTGCAGCATTTGTGAATTAAAGATAACTTTAATCTTCTGCATTGCAGATTTATGAAATATTACTGTTAATGTATGTTTCGGGCTGAAGAACAAATCGAGTTTGTGGAAACAAAGGCTGTGGAAAGAAACCTATAGATTACCGCGGCCCTCGGCGTGAAGTAAATTGGGTCTAATGCCATCGAGTTGGCAAGGGAGGTTGAAACGTTTAAGTAAAATGTGCTCTATTTTGCCACATTAGAGTATAATATGTTCTTCTCCAACAAAGCGCCTTAAAAGATTCTGCACTTTGTGTGGCCTATATTTTATATATCAAAGCAAATTACTTGTCATGGGCTTTTGCAAAATGATTACTTAAATGATACATCAGCTGAAAAGTAAAGGTTAGCCTGTTTCAGGGTCAGCCTGCTTCGTCAAATCCAAAGACAGGGATTCAACCGGTTGGGAATTTCCTGTCTGTAAAAATAAAGAATACTTAAAGTGAAAGTTCAGGCAAATCATAACTAAGGCTAAACCTATGCTCATCCCCATTATTAGCCTATTCTAGCTAATCATGCAAAGAATAAATCTGTACCTATTCTGAAGCTGCTTCGTTTCGGTCACATGATCTCACCAATGGCAGTTTCTGTGTAGAGAGACCTCCGACAACGGCTGGAAGTGTCTAGGAGTTGCCGCCACCCATAGACTTACTATGGGGCATCTGTTGGCTGCCCCTCAACTTTTCTTTACAGGGTTAGAAAGAATAGGCTTAGAATGGGGGTGGGAGTAGGTTTAGCCTTAGGTTATGGATTTGCCTGAACGTCCACTTTGAGAGGAATGTATTATGGCTTTGTACATATTTTCTCTACTTATTATGGCCAGGACTGAAAAGAAAAAAATAAATATCGAAAAACCATATTTTTCTTTGTTTTTGTCAGTTAAAGGGTAAGTTCACCTTTTCACAAAAAATGAAAAAGTGAACTCACTAAATATATTGGTCATCCTTCTGGACCCTGCAGAACATAGATACCCTGGTGCTGGTGTAGCGATCTGTAAACTATACACTATATAATACACAGCCTTGGAGTGAGTCTCTATCATAACAGTCGCAATGGCAAGCACTCATAGGTTAGCACAGCCACAAGAGAAGTGCATCCAGGCTTCTTCTTCTGGTACGGTATCCCAGAAGAAAGAAGTGCTTCTCATTGGTCAGCACAGTCATGTGGGCACTCTGGCCACTGCAAGCATTTTGATGGATACTCATTCCAGGTCTGTGTATTATGATGTACAGTGTACAGACCGATACACCAACAGGACATGGCATCACAGGGGGAAGGGCGTTTGAAGGGGTGGCCAGGATATTTGGAGTTAGTTCAAATGTTCATTTTTCATGAAAATGTTTTAGTTTTGGGTAGAGTGGAGTTAAAAACATCTTTATGTTTATTTTTTGTCATCCCTTTAGGCTAGGTTCATACTTTGCCTTTGGGGTGCATTGTGTTAATGCACGCACATTTTCTTTGCAAGTTAATGTGTGCTGTGTTAGGCAGCCCATTCAAAATGAATAGGCTGGCAGACAGGCAAGGCAACACAACATCTCTAGAAAATGGTCCTGAAACGTTTGTGGCAGTGAATCACAAAGCTACTCATGTCAGTGCACTGCACGTATTATGCTTTACTGTAACATACATCCACCTCCAAGGTGCCCTGGCCTTCCATTCAGAATGAATGGCACTGCATTGCACACGTTGTGGTAACACATGGGTTGATGCACACATGATTAGGGTAGATCAGAGCTCATATCAGTGCCTAACCTCTCAACCAAACTCTCCAAACACCACCTCCCTCTAACCCCTAGAAAGAACAACTCTACTCATAAGTAGATATTAGTTAAATGGCCAAAATGGCCCTTTTAAATAACAAACATAACAATAACATATCAAACCAGAAAAAATGGTTGCAGGTCCTTGACAGTACCATATAACTAAGAACTTTGTGTCTGTGGTGCCAGTGTGAGTGAGTTATGACCCCAGCCACCAAACATGCCTCGGGGACCAACCCAGCTGACCTCAGACACCCACCAGTCTTACCACTACCTGGTCATTATAACTTTAACCATACCAACTAGAGGACACCATACCTTGAATGGGTCCTGACCGTTTTCCCAATACAACCATATTTAGACCCCCATCTACGACCCCAAACCACCAAATACCGACTGGAGTACTCAAACAATTAGGGAGGGAGGGAGGGGGGTATTCATCCAATAATTTAAGCTCTACAGGTGAACCTATACCACTCCTCCCCAGCAACCATACCCGTCTGATCCTCCCAATCACCCAATCTACTCAACCGGTCAGGTAAGGGTTAGTAACTGACCACACAACTTTAAAATAGTTAATACTACTATGCAACATAGTAGTGTGATCCGAACCTTAAAAAGATTTCCTTTCACTCCCTGCCCAGGGATTGTACCAAGAAGTGAGAACATTTTCTCTAAAGTGTCTAACATTTTCTCTTACACAGTTGATACAGGAACAGTTGTCCCAAATAGAAGACTATCCCTCAACTCTTGTTCTGGTGAACTCTAGGAATTGGGATCTCCCCTCATTTTCTGTCTTAGTGACAATGGTGGCACCAGTTAGCCAAGTAATGACCCCAGCCACCAAACACTGCCTTGGGGACTGACACAGCTGCCCTCAGACACCCACCGGTCTTACAGCTACCCGGTTACTATAACTTGAACCATACTAACTAGAGGATGCCATACCTAGATTGTAAGCTCGAAAGAGCAGGGCCCTCAATCCCCTCATGTTTTGCATTGTATTGGTATTGTTCTGTCACATGTTCTGTCCCCCTTTGTAATGTGCAGCGCTGAGCGAACTATTGGCGCTTTATAAATACTGTATAATAATATAATAATAATACCTCGGATGGGTCCCCCATTTTCCCATGAACAGTCTCTGTTTGTCCCTTGGTGACAATGGTCTCCAGAACAAAGAGATACTGTTCAACTATCTAGCCATGACACAGTAACAATAAAATACTAGCATAAATAATTGACATGGATTCTAACCCTTCCTTATCCTAACCAAAACTAGAAAAAAAGTGTTTGTTATAAATACACTTTATTAGGACATACTCCGTTTTTTTCAGACAGGAGGTGTCACTCTCAGTTTTTCATGTGTTTTCCACTTTCTACTTACCTCCTATTGTAGAGTCTGTTGGGTATACATATCAATAGCTCAAGCTTAGTTTTACACATACAATTGCATAAGTCAAAGCAGTAAAAGAAGCAGATAGAAAACATTAGTTAAAAAATAACAAAGAAACTAAAAAAAAAATTATAAATTGACCTAAAACCATTACAGTTCTCCTTTGCGTTTAATGAGTGCAAGCATGAGGCATCCTGGGTGACTCATACACGCTCATGTCTAATTAGGTCAATTACCCCGTAGGAAGTATTGTAATTTGTAACAGCATTACTTTCCACTGAGTAATTAATTTAATCAAAGCTTATTAAAGCTAAATAATGAAATCCTATTGGTTGATTCAAGCTGAACTCCAGGCAGATATAAAAGACAAAATTTAATGCAGCTCTGTATTCATTAATAAATCATTACATATTTTTTTTATGTAACCAGTTTAAGTACAGTACATGAATTTGACCTGGCATCAGCCTCTTGCAATTCTCTGTACAGCAGAGCTTAGATCAAAATAGAGAGAGCAGGACTGAGAGCAAATCAGGTTTGCAGCATGCAAATGTTCTGCTAGCGAGCATGCTGATAGGAGGGGAGCAAAGTGAGCAGGAGGCTGACCTCATTAGTCCACTGCTTTTCTTTTACTGTCTAGGCTGGGGCTGGAGAAAAGATATCTTGGTATACCTTAAAGTGATTGAAGAAATTAAGCAAATCTTCCTATATAAATTTTACTTGTTTATTTGTAGCTCTTTCTCCTCTACATCTGTTCAAAGTGTACAGTTTACACAACATTGTTCAATCTATAGAAGGCAGGGACCTGATGTCATACACTACACAGTAGAGAGGAGAGATGAGTGTGATCTGAGACCTGAGTGAAGGGAAAGGGCACCCCCCCTCTACAAAGCACATAGGGAAACATGCACGTCTGTGGCTGTCAATCACAGGCTGTATGCTGGAGTTCCCTTCCCTCAGGATTCTGTGGTGTTGACATAACCTGTCAGAAGTGCCTAGTGCAGATAACAGAAAGAAGAGACAGCAGACAGAAATCATGCCAAGCGCTTTGGAATGAGGCAAGTACACAATAAAAAATGGATATGCTTTGTTCATTTTTCATTTCAGAGGTTTACAACTACTTTAACTGTAAGTGGTGTCATCAACCTAAGAAATGGATAAGTGAGCGCTAAAAGTCGCTAGAGCCGCTGAACACCAAAGGTACCAAACAACCTGTTTAAATATTGGTGGCATTAACCTAGCTGTGCTGGGTAAATCTCAGGACTGGATGGATAGAAATGTACATACTTTGGCTGGCAAAAACAACTTCCTTATATATATTTATATTTTTTGTTTTATTTTGTTTTATCTATGTATTTAGTTGTTTTCCAGAAGTTCTGTTTTTACTTTCTTACCATAGGTGAGTGCCAGTTTAATGGAAGGTTAAATCTGTGGCAACATACTAAAATAGTAAAAGAATCATTTACCAGTTCACATTACTAACAGATCGATTTGTAGAGCAATTAGGAGGTACTTGATAAGGGTTATTTGCACATTTGACCAAACAGGCTGTGATCTGGTACTAGTGAACCCACATATCCCAACAATGGCACCACCTGCCTGGAGTTTGCATGTTCTCCCTGTGCCTGCGTGGGTTTCCTCCGGTTTCCTCCCACACTCCAAAGACATGCTGGTAGGTTAATTGGATCCTGTCTAAATTGGCCCTAGTATATGTATGTATGAATGTGAGTTAGGGACCTTAGATTGTACGCCCCTTGAGGGTTAGGGACTGATGTGAATGTACAATATATATGCAAAGTGCTGCGTAAATTTATGGTGCTATACAAGTACCTGTAATAAATAATAATACTGAGGCAGGCAGCCCACTCCAACATACCATCATATGCAGTATAATGGGACATGCATTACTGTAAACATGACAGTCCCTGCATTGCTCCATTGATTTTCAGTACATGCTTCTCAGGAGAAGGCTTTAATAAAATGAACTGCCTGCCTGGAGTTTGCATGTTCTCCCTGTACCTGTGTGTGTTTCCTCTGGGTTTTCCAGTTTCCTCCCACACTCCAAAAAGACATGCTGGTATGTGAATTGGATCCTGTCTAAATTGGCCCTAGTATGTGTATGTATGAATGTGAGTTAGGGACTTTAGATTGTACGCCCCTTGAGGGTTAGGGACTGATGTGAATGTAAAATATATATGTAAAGTGCTGCATAACGACAGCGCTATATAAGTACCTGAAATAAATAATAAATAACTGCAAATTTCTTTGTGAAATAATCTCTAATTATTTAAATTATCTAAATTAGTCTTCAACCCTTTTGGCATAGGTAACCATTGAGCTCATGTTTCCTTTTGCTTCAGTGTGATTGTATGTGTTTATTTTTTTGATTATCTAATGCTACACAAATGGACCTTTAAAGTTGTGTTATATCTTTTAAAGTAGAACTGTAGCCTGATTTTTAATAACATTTTATTACATATACCAGTGTAGGTTTTAATAGAGCTTCGGTTATAGGCTATATGACTGTTATCTATATGTATACTCACCTGTTTTTACTATATGTATACTCACCTGTGTTTACTATATGTATACTCACCTGTGTTTACTATATGTATACTCACCTGTGTTTACTATATGTATACTCACCTGTGTTTACTATATGTATACTCACCTGTTTTTACTATATGTATACTCACCTGTTTATCAATTTAGATTACCTCTTGTTCTCCAGAAGAAGTGAACAGCGAAACGCGTTTAAACTGATTGTCCACCATACATCGAAATGTTCTACATGAAAGCCATCAGAAATGATTGAAGGTACCATAGTACTATGTTCGGTGGTGATGAAGCAGTTTGAAGTAGACACGGGGGTTAATTTACTAAAACTGGAGAGCGCAAAATCTGGTGCAGCTCTGCATAGAAACCAACCAGCTTCCAGGTCTTTTTGTCAAAGCTTAATTGAACAAGCTGAAGTTAGAAGCTTTTTTTTTTGGGGGGGGGGGGGGTATGAGGACTACTACTAATTCATTTTAATCTTTTGTGTATGTGTAATGTAATAAAGATTATGTTGTATTTTATGTAATAATATGTGTGGCATGTGTTTTTGGCACCTAGAAAAATTCTTCTTCCAGTTAAAAGACGTTTTATAGTATGTGATTTTTTTAAGAAAGGGGTGCCCAATGGCCATCACCTGTACCAATAAATATTTTTAATACAGTGTTAAAATGCTAAAATCTCTGACAGTTTGTTTCTACTTCTGCTTCTTCCATCCTCGATTCCTGGTAGGAAGTTTCCTAAGTGGTCAATATATATGTGGTTATATGGGAAGCTTTTTAGAGCCCACATCCAGGAGAGAAAAAATTTCTCTATTTCCCACCTTGAAGGATGGTTCTAAACCTCGACTCAAGCTTTTTTTTTAGTAGGCCAGCATCTTTAAAAATAAGAAAAGTGGCTTGCTTTCTAAGCAATCCATTCATGATTGTAGATCTGGTTTTCCTCTACAGTAATGATTTTCATTGGCATACAGAACAACAATCATATCAATTGGGCATGCTTTTCTGCAATGTTTATATATTGTACGGTCTTTGTATGTGTCATTTAGAGTAGATGATTATGTCTTTCTTTGGATACAAGTATTGCACAACTTGTATGTTTTGTTGAAAAAAAATAAAATAAAAAAATATAGATTAAATAATATCATTTGTTGAAAGGAAAAATAAAAAATCAACTCTGGCCAGTACCTTCTCCCCAGTACTGGCTCACTGACTCTGTAATTCAGCACTGCTCCTCTTTTGAGTTTCAGCCCACATCTTGTGAGCCCAGGGAGGCCTGAGGATTATGTGATTACATGGCGCTACTATTCATAGTATTCATGATCTGCCCACTGAAGGAGAAAACAGAGGAGGAAGAAGACCCATGACATCACCTGCCTAGACCGAAGACACCAGGAAAAAGGTATTTATATGGATATTTCCTTAAAAAGCAGGGTCAAGTGCATGTATGGTAGGGGTCTACAAAACGGGCAAAGCAGCAGGGTGTTGGGCTTTAAATGCAAGAGTTGAGAATTTCAGGTATTCCTTGCTTTGTCATTCATGGCCCCATTAAAGGGTGAAGAATTTCCACTTTTTTGCTTCTTTCCATTTGTATACATTTTTTTTTGTGAACTGCAAAAGAGTCTGTGTTCTTAAATGTGAGGACTTTGCCAACATTTGAAAACTGGTACAGCCTACTAAAGGAGGGGCTGACCTCATAAAACACATGAGATGCAACCCCTTAGCACCCCCTTATACACTGCAAGGTACCTGAACTGTATAAGGAGTTAGAGGAGAATTCCAGGTCTGGATATTTTATATATAGTTACATTGGTCTAGCTTGGATCAATGTAACTAGGTTTATAATGCCTGGCTGATGCCCCTGGAAGCATGAAATCACTGAAGTAGACTCTGCTGTTCCAGTGATCTCCACTTGCTTTGAAGTCCCGTGTTGAACAGCTTGCCTGTTAAATTGTGGCCTGAAAGCAAGGGGGAACTGCATGCTGTTAATTTTGTATAATTACTTTTGCCAAGTGCTACCGTGATGGTACTGCTTTCATGCATGAGCTAGCGCCCCCTCATGAGCAAAAGCCAAAATACTTTACCAGGTCCCACACTGGAAGCATAACGTCTATAACACTTGCCAATGGCATCTGTCCCGGCACCAACTACAGAGTCATTTTGAGGGAGATAGCATTTAACAGCGATTTTCCTCCACCAGCTCTTTACATGCGTCACACATTACTCCTTAGTTGCTTCAGCCCAAAACATGAAAGGAAGCTGCTGTATAGTTTGTGAGACCGCATACACTGAGGTGCAGGCCCAGTCCCTAATAGGGTTCTGTTACAAAGCAGGAACTAATATAAAGACTCTGCCACTTAGAAAGGCAGATCATACAGCCACCAATTCATCCCTCCCACAGAACCTCCAACATTGCCCACCACCACTTTCTCTCTCAAGCTAAGTGCTAACCTTTCCTTTATTCTACTTATTCTCCATCACCCAGATGGTTAACATGAAAGCTTACACTTTGTGCCCCATTTCCATTCACTGTCGGAGCACAATCACATTCTCTTCATAAGTAATTCAGACCAGACGTTACTTTTAACCAGTTCTTCTGTAGTTGGCATACAGTCTTTAATAAACTCAATAAAGTTACAGAGGGTCATACAATCTCCAGATTACAGTGCAGTTTCAAATACCTTCTTGTTAAGTACTGTATTTGGACTATGGTGCTTATACCTTTAGGTTGTGCTAGTGTCCACTCAGTTGTAGTTTAGCTTCAACTTAGTCCCATTCCAGGGTCCCACTGAGGGGTTACCCTGTTGTCAGTGCAATCCTACATCTCCTTGTGCATGGTCTTCTCTACTCCTATGACCAACAACCACTGGCCCAACCTTCCACCATCTACAGTATCTCACAGAAGTGAGTCCACCCCTCACATTTTTGTTAATATGTTATTATATCTTTTCATGTGACAACACTGAAGAAATAACACTTTGTTACAATGTAAAGTAGTGAGTGTACAGCTTGTATAACAGTGTAAATTTGCTGTCACCTCAAAGTAACTCAACACACAGCCATTAATGTCTAAACTGCTGGCACCAAAAGTGAGTACACCCTTAAGTGAAAATGTCCAAATTGGGCCCACAGTGTCAGAATTGTTTGTGGCCACCATTATTTTCCAGCACTGCCTTAACCCTATTGGGCATGGAGTTCACCAGAGCTTCACAGGTTGCCACTGGAGTCCTCTTCCACTCCTCCATGATGACATCATGGAGCTGATGGATGTTAGAGACCTTGCGCGCCTCCACCTTCCATTTAAGGATGCCCCACAGATGCTCAATAGGGTTTAGGTCTGGAGACATGCTTGGCCAGTCCATTACCTTTACCCTCAGCTTCTTTAACAAGGCAGTGTTCATCTTGGAGGTGTCTTTGGGGTCGTTATCATGTTGGAATACTGCCCTGAAGCCCAGTCTCTGCAGGGAGGGGATCATCCTCTGCTTCAGTATGTCACAGTACATGTTGACATTCATGGTTCCCTCAATGAACTGTAGATCCCTAGTGCCGGCAACACTCATGCAGCCCCAGACCTTGACACTTCCACCATCATGCTTGACTGTAGGCAAGACACACTTGTCTTTATACCCCTCACCTGGGTGCCGCCACACATGCTTAACACCATCTGAACCAAATAAGTTTATCTTCATCTCATCAGACCACAGGACATGGTTCCAGTAATCCATGTCCTTAGTCTGCTTGTCTTCAGCAAATGGTTTGCAGACTTTCTTGTGCATCATCTTTAGAAGAGGCTTCTTTCTTGGACGAAAGCCATGCAGACCAATCTGACACAGTGTGCATCGTATGGTCTGAGCACTGACAGGCTGACCCACCACCCCTTCAACCTCTGAAGCAATGCTGGCAGCACTCATATGTCTATTTCCCAAAGACAACCTCTGGATATGACGCAGAGCACGTACACTCAACTTCTTTGGTCGACCATGGCGAGGCCTGTTCTGAGTGGAACCTGTCCTGTTAAACCGCTGTATGGTCTTGGCCACAGTGCTGCAGCTCAGTTTCAGGGTCTTGGCAATCTTCGTATAGCCTAGACCATATTTATGTGGAGCAACAATTCTTTTTTTTCAGATCCTCAGAGAGTTCTTTGCCATGAGGTGCCATGTTGAACTTCCAGTGACCAGTATGAGAGAGTGAGAGCGATAACACCAGATTTAACACACCTGCTCCCCATTCATACATGATACCTTGTATCACTAACGAGTCACATGACACTAGGGAGGGAAAATGGCTAATTGGGCCCAATTTGGACATTTTCACTTAGGGGTGTACTCACTTTTGTTGCCAGCGGTTTAGACATTAATGGCTGTGTGTTGAGTTATTTTGAGGGGACAGCAAATTTACATGTTATACAAGTTGTACATTCACTACTTTACATTGTAGTAAAGTGTAATTTCTTCAGTGTTACATGAAAAGATAGAATAAAATATTTATAAAAATGTGAGGGGTGTACTCACTTCTGTGAGATACTGTATATATACCCCTTCTATGGGAAGCATCACAGACCATAAAGGGCCGACACACCACAACACATTAACCCTTGCATTACCAGACATTAACCCACTGAGTACACAAGAATTATATTGTAGAGACCTGTCTACAGGCCACTTGGCACAGGTGCTATACAGAGAATGCTGATTGGTGGAGAAGCAGGGCGGTGACATCACGTTTTCCACCCTGTCCAAATAGAGAAGGCTTTGCATTCATTCAGATAATGCAAAGCATTCTCTCAGTGGCACCCGTTTCAAGTGGCCAAACTCCTGAGTTCAAATTGCAATAGTCCAGGTGCTCAGCAAAGGGACTGGGAAGCAAGTGAAGATCACTGGAGAAGCAGTGCGTACTTCAATGATTTCCAGCTTCCAGGTATCAGCCAGGTATGATATATACATAGTTACATGGGTCCAAGCTGGACCCATGTAATAATGTAAAAACATACCATGCTTGGAATTCTTCTTTAACATACCCCTGTTTGAGAACCCCTGGCCTAAATAAAGGTATAATACGCAACATTGAACAGCGATAAAATGATAGCTGTTCTTATTCCTCTATGTAAATGTACATCTCCTGTTTTCTAATTATTTGTTTTGAAATCATTGGCGGCTCTCCAGATTTTTCGAGACATTTTTTAAAAGGCAGTGTTTTGACAACATGCCAAAATATTTTATGTAATTCTCTTGTTAAACCATCTGGTCCAGGAGCTCTGATCAATGTAAAGCATCTCGCTAAAATAAATGAAATTTCAGCAAACAGATTTCTGCACTTAATCTGAGTATACTTGTCAACGTGTATGAATATTTGTGCAGTGAAAATTTGAAAGGCCAGCATCTCCAAACATTACAACAAGGAAAATTGTCTGCAAAATGTGACTCGCTCTGCTTTATAATATAACTGTAAAAAAGAGCAATGCCTTACTAGAAGAGAGGGTACTGACATCACTTCCACATGAATCCAAAAATCCTTCAATTTCTTCAGATAGTGTATGTATGGAGAGCCATCATGCGGATCGGCAATATTTGGCACATCTATTTCTCAGAAATGTATTTCGCACTCATTTCTTAGCATATTCTACGCCGATAGTGGGATTTTTGTTGTGGTATAATAGGCCTGATTCATAAAAACTAGAAAAGAAACCAATCAAGAACTGAGGGTAGAGATGTTGCAAACATCAATCAGTTTACCTGTCTTTATTCTATACATTTGACCATTCATGGCAATGAAGAAACCCCCACCCCACCCCCACGTATGCTCTGCCTTTGTGAATGTGCTACTTACTAGTACTTAACCCCTTCACACCTAAGGGTAAAACAAATCTAAATGCCTAAGCACAAATTTGCAACGTTGACATGTGTTAGTAAAACTTGTCATCACAACTACTTTGTACATCCAGGTGAATTATACCTTGTTTTTTCAGGACAAATTAGGCTTTCATTTGGTGGTAAATGGTAAAGGATATCTCCTGATTTGTTTTTATTATCAAAGGAAAACTGGCCCAAAATAGTAAAAAAATATATTTTTTTTAAATTTAGCTGTGTGTTTCTTGTTACTACCATAACCTACCATCAAAGAACTACCCAAAATAAATTTTCCAGCTCATGACGATCGCAGCGATACCATATATGTGTATGTTATTTGTTGTTTGCACCCGTAGTACAGCCCAGAAACAATAGTGCACATTTTGTTTTTTTTTACCTAAAACACACTGACACTAACTTACACTGATACCAAATGTTTTTTAAATCCTGACCTTTAACCCTGACCTTTTGACCTTGACCTTTGACCCTGACCTTGCCCCAAACACTTACCCTGGCACTGAAGTAGATCAAACCTTGATCTAGGTATTTTTTCTTCAATTTTCTTATTTTATTTGTATATAATTATTTAGCTTTTTTTTTCACAAACATTTTTTTTCTTCTATGCCAGGAGTTAGAGAGATACAATGTATCTCTCTCCTCCATTCATAGAGAGAAAAAAAAAACACAAGGGGGTCGGGCTGTACAGTAACTGATCACTGTGACAGCCAATCAGAGGCTATCACAGCAATCATGTGACCCTGAATTTGGGAGTCCCAGGTACTGATCGTTAGAATGGGACCCGGGGCTCTCAGTGACACCGCGGTCCTTGTGCTGGGAGCGCGCTGTGAAGCGCGGTCCTTGTACTGGGAGCGCACTGTGAAGCGCGCTCCCAGCAGAAAGACAGGTACACAAATATGCAGCCCCACGGAAAAAGGCCCAGTTCTGTGAGGCCGCATATTTGTGTTACGTTGGCGTCAAGGGGTTAAAGTGGAAGAAAAGCCTAACTCTAACTAGTCTTTGAAATATTACCCCCCATCCTGCACACCATATATATAAAAGTTCTGTGTACTTGCCTACTTTTATTCTGGTCCGGTCACATGATTCAGCAGCTCCAGCTTCCTTGTATCAGAGAGCAGCTGCTGCAGGAGAGAGAAGGGAGTGCCAACATGTGGGCCACGGAAGCCTATGAGTGATGTCATGGTTCTCAGAATTCACAGCCCTTGTCAAGTGCTCTGGATACACAAGGTAGCCTGAGTTACTGAATCACGTGACCTATTTAGACAGGATTAAAAATAGGCAAGTAACACAGACCTTTTTTATACAGGATAGGTAGAAGGAGGGGGTAGATAAACTTTTAAGACTAGAGTTAGGCTTTACTACTCCTTTAAGAGTTTTCCCTAATTATAACACACAGTAGGTTTTAGACGCTCATACCAAATACCTGCTCTGAAAACCTCTACCCAAAGCAACTGTTGTGGTTAAAGGAATTGTTATTGGTTTGATTCATATATTCTTTACTTTTTTTATGGCATGTCATCTAAAAAATACTTAAAAATATTTTTTAGATAAATAAGATACTGTATGTTGAATATTAAAACTGTAGTGCTACCCTCTTGAGAGCTGCTGGTTTTGGGTTCTCTTAATTATCTTGCACAGCCAGGCAACATGCATTTTCCAGTTGTATCTTGACACAACAAACTGTCCATGGGCTTGTTTTTTTTTTATTTAATAAGGCAATTCAAGTTTGTTAGGGTAAAGGGGTTATGGGATGCCCAACTTGATTGTAGAATAACAAATTGAGGACAATTTCTTTCTTGTAAAAAATCCACTACGTATGAAATAGAAACATATTGCCATAAAAAGGCATAAAAGTGAAATAAGATGATGATTCCTACTTTATGGGGTTGATTTACTAAAATGGAGAGTGCAAAAACTGGTGCAGCTGTGCATGGTAACCAATCAGCTTCCAATGCATGCCATAAATGGGTTGAATTTAGAAAATCTGAAATTTTGTGTGTTTTGTAATGCGATGGTGCCACCATTGATTTGGAAATTCAACCAACCTAGCCTTCAATTTCTCCTCATGTTGCTACAGAAAATAATTTTCATGGCCAAGAATTTTCTTTTCTTTCTAGGTCACAGCTTTATATTTCTTGCACGATTCTGTCATCATTGATTCAAAATTTGTTAATTTTTCAAAAAATTTACAACATGCTCAACCACTCAAATTTGATGGTCACACAAAAATTGGCCGTTTCTGTGACCCACTAATGGTGCGAAATTCAAATGAAAATTCTTACAAAAAAAGATTTTCGAAAGAAAATTATTTCGGAATTTGACCCATTTATGGCCGGCTTAACTTCAGCTTGTTCAATTAGGCTTTCACTGAAAAAACCTGGAAGTTGATTGGCTGCCATGCACAGCTGCACCAGGTTTTGCACTCTCCAGTCTTAGTAATGTCAACCCCATTATGTTTCGGTTGGATGGAGGTGGATCCATCAGAATCTTTGAATTGTAACATAACAAATGAATCCGAAATTAGTTTTGTTCCATTCGTTCTTTTGGATGCATGTGATTCCGGTCGATATCATCCAGTCAGCTCATTCCATTTATCTTTGTGGGTTGGACTAGCAGGGACGCTTAAGAGAGCAAAAGTAATCTCTCAAAACAACAAATTAACACATTAAAATGAACATAGCCAAACTTCCAAAATTACTTCCAAAAATGTGAATTGATTCTGAACAATTATATGAAACTAATTCCGAAAATGTATCATTCCCAACATAACAAATATGAGTAAATGAAATGATTTACTTAACGAATAAATCCAAAATGAAATGAAACAATTTTAACAAATTTTACCATTGTGCACATCTCTAATCATGCAAATACTGTATGTGGAAGTCGTTTGTCGCCATATGGCCACAGGACAGGAATTCTTTCACATTGGAATTTTATATACATTATTGATTAACATTAAGAGAAGTGCGGAACAAATATTTTATGTTTTTTCTGTATTTAACACATTTTTATGAGTATGTGTAGGTGTGAGCTGCTTTTCGAATTTAATTTTATATTTATTTTACATTTTTTTGGGGATTGTTTGCAGGTTTTCACATTTGCACAAGCAAATCAACATCCTCACAAATCTGTGAATTCTTAGTTGCTGCCCACCCCTGTTAGGCGTTTTCACTCCACTTCTCTAAGATATGACACCATGGCACTGAGAGTGCATTTGTTTGTGAGTGTCCCGTTTTAGATTTTAATAAATTGATTTAAAACGTATGGAGAGCACTATTGGGTTTATTCCTTTTGCTTGAGTACATGTCACATGGAGAGCAGTAGGTTGAACATCAGCACCAGTCAATGTGCTGATGCCTGTGGTCGTCACTGGGAGCCAGGAGCTAGTTGGAGTATAGCCCTAGAGGGGCAAAAGTGCATTTGACCTTGATTATTGATTAAGGTCCAATCCAGGAGGTGAGCACATATGGTTCAACTGGGTGATGCATGTGACACGTGGGTGATCTGTTGGAGAGAAGACTGTGATATCTAGAATTCACCGCTGGTTGGCCACACATACATATTCTTTTGTTTCATCATTTGGGTCTTACTTATTTAAGAGACACTGTTTTAGTTACGCTGCATCATTATTTGTGTAATAACTTTTGAAATAACATCACCATGTTAAAGCTAATGTAGCACCCTCCTAGTTAGCTAGGGGGAGCTAAAATCCTGTTTGTTAGAGAGAAGGGCTGAGTAGCAACATAGCTGTAATAGTCAGGAGGTCAAAACTGGGTCAGGAGCTGAGACGCTCTGCAGACCAGCCCTCCGGAATTTCCCCCTGTTCTAGATCTTTTCAGAAAAGTCTAGAAGCAGTGGGCACATCTGAGGAGTAGCTGGCCTCAGCTCTTGAAGGATCCTGGGCAATCCCCAACAGGAGGCTTGGAAAGGGACTGGGACAACCTTTAAGAGTTTCTGAGCCTGCTCAGCTGAAGGAGAGTTTGGGTGGTAGACAGAGAGGAAGATGTTAGGCTGAAGACAGGATCCAGGGAGGGAGCCCAGATGGAGAGAGGGGCTCACTTACAGGCAGTGGAGCTGGAAAGTTGGAAAGCTCAGAACTTCACTGGCCCCCAGAGCGAGGACCACCTGTACAGCAGGGAAGGAGCAGCCCAACTGATAGGCCTGGTAGCAGCCACCAACCCATCAGTGGTACAGGAGAGGATCTGAGTGAGTACCCCTGCACCCCCTGGGTGGATAGAGGAAGGAGCACTCTGGTGGGAAACTAGATTCGCTACCTACTTGGGACCAGGGGCGGACTGACCATTTGGAAACTCGGGCACTGCCCGAGGGCCCGGGGTCAGTAGGGGGCCCCATGAGATGCCCCTGGTACCTTTTTCATAGGCTTTTTTGAGTTTGGGCAAGGACACAGGGGCCCCATGATCCCCTATTGCCCGGGGGCCCCATGAGTTGTCAGTCCGCCCCTGCTTGGGACTGTCCACTTTTAAAGTAACAGGCTCTGGATCCCCTGTTCAGGGATACCTGCAGATTGCTGGGTGAAGGAAGAGGAATTCATCTAGGATCTGGGATGGTTCATTAAGGAAACGCTGGCTATCTCTGCAACAGAGACTGTGTTGCAGAGAAGGCTTGTAAATAGTTCCAGCAAGATGTCCAGTTTTTCTATAGATAACGGCTACAACTTACAAATGTTATGTCTTTTTCCCTCTACATTTCAAGAAGCGCTGATATGTGAACAAAATAATTTTACAAGTTTTCCAAATGACACTGGTATTAATCTACATCTGCACCTCACAGCTTCTGGTACAAAAAAAAAAAAACATGACTTTGTTTATAAAATATGATCCTCAAAGTGAAATGCTCCTTTATTTTCCCAGCATACCAATCAGCGGACCACCATGATTTATGCACATTTAAATGTCAGATTTGCATTGCTGCTTTTTAGGCTCCTTCTGTAACACAGCGCTGTCTTCTTCTCTTCTGACTAATGCTCTATGATAAAGTCATTTTCATTGACTAATGCTACATTAAGATTAATACCTTAGCCAGCAAACAACTTGAAACCAGGTCTATGGAGTTAAATGCAAATGAGAGAAAGTGATACAAACGTTTGCCGTTATTTGATATATATCACTTCACTAATCTGTTCCCTGCTCTGTCTCATGTAAAATATGAATTATGCAAACTTGTTACAAGCATTCTTGAATTCAGATTGCTTTGCTTGCGTTTTTTTTTTTTGTTTGTTTTTTTATGATTTTTATGTAATGGAAGATAGGCAATCTTCTGGATCTATATTAGGAAATAAATTTAGAACAGGGTTTAATAAAAACATGCTTTTCAGTGCCATTCAAATAGGTTTAATATTGTGGTGTTTTGAAAGAAAAGGATTTTTAAACAAAAGATCTGAGTATCAGCTAATATCATGAGAAAAAAAGCTAGTGCATGGTAGCTAGTTCTCATAAATAAACTTTATTCTACAATAAGCAACATATTAGGGACAGTCCTTTTGACACACTTCATAGAGAGAAAACAGGTGGCACACACACCTAGTGCATTATCCAAGGTTTATTGTAGGAGTGAAAGAATAATAAGAACATACTCACAGACGAAGCATGTATCTAAAAAGCATAGAAAAAATTACAATGGCCACAACGGCAGGCAAGGTGTTCTCACTGTCAGTGCGGTCAAATGGCTGACACGTTTCGGGGACGAATCCCTTTCCTCAGAGCTGATGACCAACCTCTGATGCTGATGTATGATGAATGGAAAGTAAGAGCCTTGCTGTTGATCCATTTCCATTCATCATACATCAGCATCAGAGGTTGGTCATCAGCTCTGAGGAAAGGGATTCGTCCCCAAAACGCGTCAGACATTTGACCGCACTGACAATGAGAACACCTTGCCTGCCGTTGTGGCCATTGTAGTTTTTCTATGCTTTTTAGATACATGCTTCGTCTGTGAGTATGTTTTTATTATTCTTTCACTCCTACAATAAACCTTGGATAATGCACTAGGTGTGTGCGCCACCTGTTTTCTCTCTATCCAGTGGCTGATTTCCCCGTCTGAGGAGGGCTGCACCCCTGAAGCATTTCCTTTGGTTGTCGCTGTCCTGGTACCCTTGGCTTCCCTTTTGGCTGTGCATATCCTGAGGCGCTGGAGAGTACATACGATATTCGTTTTAACACACTTCAGCCTGCAGAGAGGCATAATTATACTAAAATATAGCAAAAATGGAAACTGAAGTGACACACCATTACTAAGAGGTTCAATTGATGTGTGATTCCTCCATTGGATTGATTTACCAAAGCATGGATTGACTTCTGAGAATGCTTTGTGGTTTCAACTTCTGGTAATTAAAATGGAAATTGAAGCGCCACACCATTTCTAAGTGGTCCAGATACAATTTTATTCCAATAAAAGTCAAGGGGGCTTTCCAAAGAGTTACCAAAGGTGTTTCGCTGGTGCAAAAATGCCCCTTCATTAGGGCTAGAAAACACAAAATTACATCTCTATATCAATACAATTTCCCTTCCTCGTGGTCAAAGTTAAAACCAAATACCCAATAGTAGTTGACTCTGGCTATTTGGTTTGAACTACGACCCTGAGGACAGAATATTGTATTGATATTGTATTGATATGGAGATGTCCTTGTGACTTTTAATGGAATAAAGTTGTATCTGGACCTCTTAGCAGTGGTCTGGCACTTGAATTTGCATTGTTGTTACATTTCACTACAAGCTTAGAAGGTCCTCTGAGCTGTAGAAGCTGCCTGCCTGGGAACCAGATTATTTACATCATCATCAATATTTTAAGATAGCAATACAAAAGAAATAACCTTACAGGTCCAACGCCATTTTTCCACATTTCATAGCTATAACTGAGGCCTTCTTTGTAAGCCAAAGTGGGAATAAAGTTTGCTTAGGAGGACTATCTACTGTGTGTCACATTTTTGTCCCGTACCAGTAATTTCTCAAAGCCCTGAAAAGTCTAGCTGTCTTGAATGGGAGTAACTTTAGACCTGTTGCAGGTTCCACCTCAATATAGTTATGTTTCAACACAAGAAAGATACTTTATCTCACGACTTTAAAATGTTACTGTAGTAGCAACTTTGGGAATACCAGGAAAACTTTGGACACGAACTTGAGGAAAACAAGTTGTTTATTTACCAATGCTGGGACTTAGCAAGGACTAGTGTCTGCAAGCTAAGTGCTTTCAAAAGCCTCTTACATGGTGTATATACCAACAATTATGTCTCAATGCATATATTTCCTCTTTACTTTTCTGTACCATTAAAATACATTCTGAACAGTTAGCCTTTGCAGTTTTCACAGACATTGCAGCTGCTAGGCTAGAACATATCGTTTCCACAGGAAATGAGGGGGAGGGGTGAGCTGATGGCCTGGTTCTGCATACAGATGCTTTTAGAAATGTTAAAACTTAAAGGGGAATTCTGCAATATTTGGGTGCTGCCACATTTACCACTTTGATGCTATCGTAGAAAAAGTTTGGGTGAGATAAAGGATCACCAATTGACCACTGACCACCCAAGGCATAAGGGACTAAGGGCAGTTCTGCTGATCCTGAGCAGCCAGTGGCTGATATTTCCACATGGCCATTACATGGGCTGCAGCCTTTCTTTCTACAGTGGTGTTGAGTCAGGTTAGGGGGTCCCCACTATATTACCTACTTAATATGACACCAGAAGGTCCACAGTGCTACTTCACTACTAGAATGTATGTGGATACTTAAAAACTTTACCCATTCACATCACCCATCTTGGCATCATATTAAATCTGCTAATTTACCTATCTGGTAACGCTCTGTTTCTTTCCTTGGGGTCATCTCCTTTGTACCTTTAAACTTTTTAAACTTGTAATCTTTAAGTAGTTAGCAAGTAACATTTGCGGTTTTACACTTCTGAAAAATACAGGAAACGAGGAGGGGGGAGCGAGTTGAGAGGGGAAACAATATCTGCATGTAGCTGTGAGGAACTGCAGTGGCGGACTACAAGTGTCAGCCAGTTCATCACAGCAAGAATTTGAGCAGAGACAAAGCATCACTTAGCATAGCTTCAATATAATTCATGTATCCCATCGTGTCAAAAACTTGGTGGGATTATATATGGTGAAGTTTACGGGGGTGCAACCTCCCACTGAACAGCTAGATAACCCAGGCAGGGACTGCAGAATAGCATCCTGTTTTTTCTTTCCCCATGTTCCCCATCCTGCACAATCCCACTAGGGACAGTAATTCCATGCTTCATTATTACAGCCATTTCTTAGCTTCCCTGAGCAAATGTTTTTATCATTTGCCAGGTATTCCCTTTCCCACTCTAACCCCCCACAGCCCCCCTGGGGGATAGTTTATGTTAATAGCAGAGCATACATCAAAGATCAGGCTCGCTGCAGCATTAGAATTGGTTATCAGAGCACGGTTTATCAGCTTGCCTGTGTAGCCGAAGCTCCGTATGGTTAACCAAGTTTTGGTGGGTCCATAGGTGGGGTCATAATAGGTTACTTGGTTCCCTACTGTGCACATTGAATAAGTTGTTTCATTATGTACACAAGTGTCAGTTACTGTGCCTTTACATTGATAATGAGAATACCATAGCATTGTTCTAGTGGTTATGGACCCTACTCTAGTAGTTTTGAACCCCCTATGGTTCTAGCCAGCGTTATTACCATGGCTACCAGCAATTTTATTAAAACATTTTTTTCAGGCATCATATTGGTGTATGTTCCATTTTTTCTGCGTGCGTTGACCAGTCAGCTTCCGGGTGTGACTCAGACATAGATCTCTTGACCCAGTGACCACTTGTCAGCTTTGGCCACCAAGAGGGCTGTTGCTGCGATAGCCCACAGGTAAAGTGGCCAACCTTGAGCTACAGTGTCTAATTGCTTGGAAAGGTAAACCACCGGGCTTTGCCACAGCCCCAGGTATTGTGTCAACACTCCCACTGCCATCCCCTGCTTCTCACTGACACACTGATAATAGGGTTTTTTACTGTCCTGTAGGCCGAGGGTGGGGGCTTGCATTAAGAAAGTCTTCATGTCTCGGAATGCTTGGTCTTGTTGTTTTTCCCATAGGAACGGTTCCCTCTCTCCCCCCTTTGTAGATTCATAGAGGGGCTTGGCTTTGTGGCAAAGTCTGGTATCCAGATCTGGCAGAATCCGGCTAGTCCCAGGAATTCATGCACTTGATACATGGTTGTTTGTGTAGGGATTTGGCAAACAGCCTCTTTCCTGCCCTCTCCCAACTGTCTCTGGCCTTGTGATACTCTAAATCCCAGGTATTTTACAGTCTCTTGGCATAACTGAGCCATTTTCCTGGATACCTTATAGCCTGCCTCCCACAGTAGTTGCAGCAATTCATTTGTAGCTTGGAGGCACTCTTTTTTGTTTCTAAATCCGATTAACAAACACTTTTGTAGCTATTTCTAACAACTGTGAAATGTTCATGCCAGCAAACCCTTCTTGCTTTTGCAATTTCCTCTTAATATCCCTCGTAGACTGACTAACAAAACAAGAGTTAAGTAACATCTGACTGTCAAATGCTTCAGGATCAAACGGGGTATAGAGTCTAAAAGCTTCACATAGTCTCTCAAAAAACTGTCCTGGACTTTCATTGGGCTGTTGAAGAACTTCTGTCATCTTACTGAGATTTGTGGTCTTCTTGCCAGCTGTTTTCTTCCTCTCTATAATAGCTATCCAATAAAATTTAAGTCTTTCCATATCCCCCTCTGTATTTGGATCCCACTGGGGGTCGGTTTTTGGAAAATGAGCCTCCACCCAGTCATGTCTTTTCCCAACTCTCCAACATACTTAAGAGCTGCCTGGGTTAACCTGTGTCTTTCCTTTGTGTTAAAAAGAGTCAGTAGAAGTTGCTGGCAGTCAGACCAGGTAGGGTTATGCGTCTGGATTATCGAATGGAGAAGGTCTGTCACAGCCTGCGGTTTCTCACTATAAGAGGTTCAGTAAATCAGTTGTGGAGAAGGGAGTATAGACTAGAGTCTGTTGGCCCCCTATCAATTGTTCCCTTAGGGGCATTTGCATGGGTAAATTGGAGGATGGGGCAAGAGTTCGATTACTAGCACTGGAATTCTTTGGAGTGGAAGTGTACACCTGATCTGTGCGCCCATTGGTTGTTGCTGTGCCCCCAACTCTTATCCTACTACTAGTACTGTAAGTGTCATGACTAGGGATGTTACTATGAACATGTTTAGTGAGATTTGGCATTGACGTAGCACCCGCATCTGCTTGGGAAGTAGGTCTGAGCTAAATTCCCACTGTTTATGGGGAGAGGCGTCAGGGCTTGTCCCTTGTCTATATTCATCCGTGGTATGTCCCTGTACATATGGAGGAGGCAGATCTTTTTCCTCAGGTTGGGAAAAGATACGCTTGGTACTTTTAGTCTGTGGTATTACCTATGTTATAACCATAATTCTGCACTGCTCCTCCCTCGCTTTATGCTTCCACTTAGGGTCTTTCTCTGTTACCCTCTTCCAACAGTCTATGTACAGAATCTGCTCATGCTTCTGTGAATCAGACCTATTACATTTTTGCAATCGGTCAATGATCTCTAAATCAAATGTGCCCTAGGGCGACCAACATTTTCCATAAAGGGGCTAATCTTTCTCACATAGTGTTTCTAACCTTTTAGGACTGAGTTTCAGTTTGCAGGTTTTGCAAAATCCACTCCTGAAATTACTGACCATACACTCTAAGGGGGTCTGGGCTGATTGATTACTACCCATATTGTTTCCTTAGAGACACCAAAACAGGCACAGAGGGGTAGGGGAGTGAGAATCTGGTAAGGGGTCCGAGATTCTTGACACAATAGGGTTAAAAGACAAACGCTTCCCTTTATTGGTGACTTGGAACGGACGATATTAGCCCCGGTACCAAGAACTGCACCTACAGAGGGTCCACTCTCACTTCGCTGCTGGGCAGCATCTCATTCACTCACATACACACCAGACTTTCCAACCCAAAATTACTGACTGACTGGAGGCCCAGGATGCACAATCATCCAATTGGGGTCACCTCACAGGAGGTGATCAAGCTCCCCTTCCCTCGAATACCATCGAGAGGTCCCAACTGACTGTTATTACCCAAAAGGCAAAGATCTCACCTTTTCCTGAAGGGGAGCTCCACAATTTGATGGTTGGTTCCCCAGTCAGGGTTCTTTGGACTCCAGCGGGTCGATCTTCAGAGCAGCCGCCCAAGATGTAGCGTAGTCTCCCAGACAAATGTCCGGTGGCACCTGAGAAAGTGCAGCGATCCAAGCGGCCAGCTCCAGACTAATCCCCATGGGTCGTGGTGGAAAACCACCTGTCTCAGTAGTTACACCTGGTTTCCTGGCCAACGCACCATAAAATCTAGTAGCAACTTTGGGAATACCAGGAAAACTCCGGACACGAACTTGAGGAAAACAAGCTGCTTATTTACCAGCACTGGGACTTAGCAAGGACTAGTATCTGCAAGCTAAGTGCCTTCAAAAGCATCTGACATGGTGTATATACCAACAATTACATCACAATGCATATAATTTCCTCTTTACTTTTCTGTACTGTTAAAATACATTCTGAACAGTTAGCCTTTGCGGTTTTTACAGACATTGCAGCTGCTAGGCTAGAACATATTGTTTCCACAGGAAATGAGGGGAAGGGGGTGAGCTGATGGCCTGGTACCGCAAACAGGGGCTTTTAGAAATGTTAAAACTTAAAGGAGAACTCTGCAATATTTGGGTGCTGCCACATTACTAAACCCACAACAGTTAAATCAGTTTTTATATGCAGTAAAGCATACTTGTTATACTCACTGTGGAACCTAAGGGGTTAATCATCTGTATGGTGTAAAAAGGCTATTTGATCCTGACTTCTCTGATCCTCCTCTTCTTCCAGTGTTCCCCTGTTATCTCCTGACATATGGTGTGGAGTCATTCTACACATGCTCAGCGCACGTGCTACACACGTGATCAGCGCAGTGCCAATCAGCACTGTCCAGACAGAGGTCAGGGGTCCTACATCCTTCTAGAGCAGAACGAAAACTCCTCATACAAGCTTTAACCAGTGCTCTTCTGGACACTGATAGACGTCGCAAGACTGCTCTAACTGCTGATGAGAAAAGGTATTTAGCAGTTTATATTTACTAAAATAATTGCATTTCCATGTTCTGTGTACTGTGGGAGACCACAGATAGTGAATGCAGGGTCCTGGGTTTAGTAACACTTTAACCCCTTCACGCCGAGCATACACAAATATGCAGCCTCTCATCGGCTGGGCCTTGACGCCGAGCGGCCACATATTTGCGTACAGTTTGTAAACAAACATGTGCTGAGAGTGCGCAACCTGCATTGGTATCGGTGTCCCACGGAAAGGTCCCGATCTCTTCTTGTGATTGAAACCTTTTCCGATCATGTGACCACCGTGACAGCCAATCAACGGTCACATGACATTAAATACCGCTTAGCCTTCCAGCGTCAGAAACCCCTTAAAGGGCCAGAAGGCGCCAGTGCAAAGGGGTTAAAACAACACCATATATCACTTAATTAAAATGTTTGCCAGATTACTGGAATTTATTGCTTATAATCCCTCCAATATTGTCAGTCCTGTTTTAAATGCAAGTGTTGGTATCACTTACAATTTTTGCCTTCTATAGCATTGTGAAACTTTTTACGGAAGTACAGATTTGATAATCTAAAATCCAAATTATTGACAGTGAAACCATTTTTTAAAAAAAATGTAATTAATGTACTGTCATGGTTAACTGAATATACTGAGACAAAAACGTTTAGAAAAAAAAATGCAGCAGACTCGATGGACCACCTGGTGGACCACCTGGTCTTTGTCCGCTTTCGCCTTTTACAGTATGATGTTTCTGCAGATACAGTAAAAATGTTAACACATTTTTAGAGAGGCAATCCATCCAAATATTTTATTTCAGTATATGGTAGATGCTTAGAGGAGCCTTTCTCAACATTTTTAACATAGAGGAACCCTTGAAATAACTTTCAGGTATTGGGGAACCCCTGCTAAAAAATGCTGACTCTACAGCTCATGGCATATTGATGTGAACAGTAAGTCAGTTCAGTTGTGCCTACTTACATCAGCGGTCAGTGGTTCCTTTAAATTAGTTGTAATTGGGAGAAGGGTTCCATTACTTTGTTGGGCAGTGGGAAGAATGCTCCTTACACTGGTAGTTAGTAAAAAGAATACTCAGTACATTGATGATTACTGGAAAGAATGTTCTTTACAGTGGTAGCCAGTGGTCTCAAGGAACCCCTACCGGCATCTGGAGGAACCTTAGAAATCAATTGAACCCTGGTTGAGAAAGACTGTGCTACAGAGTTAGATCCACCTTACAGTCTCTCATATAACGGGGGTTTGATTGGTGAGATCTTTTGCATCACGTTCAAGATTTTGCATGCCTACTGTGCCCATTATGAGAAGTTCCCACTACCAATGCTGTTTTTTAACTTTCCAAAACTTCCAGGTGGACAGTAATAGACTAAATAAACAAACACTGGCTCTACCCTGCTGTCCTTTGGGAGCAAGGAACCCACGATGCATGGCAAAACCCATTCATGAGTCAAACCGATATCATTTTAAAGAAGCTGTCACACAGCATCAAGTCAAACTTTTATTTAGAATCCACATAACAAACTTCAGAAGGTCACCAGTTTCCAAAGTTTGTTACATGGATCCTAAATGAAAGTTATACATTGGAGGACTTTGTTGCTGTGTTCTGGCATCAGGAGCACTCTTGGCATTTAACTTTCTCTAATAACAGCATACAAAAAGCTAAAAAGCATTAAAATAAACCTGCCAATGACTGTAACAAAAATACTTCTTGAGGCATTCCAACACCTTGAGTTAAATGCCGAGAGACTTAAAAATCTAAATTTACAGTGCTTTTCTGTCAGTGGACTCAACACCTAAGTGTAAAGGAAAAACTGTATCCTCCACTGTATATGAAATGTAGACTTACCAGGAACTCATAGCCAGCTGCTGACAAGGCCTGTATTTGTAATCCCACTGGAAGAAATACCATTAAAGGTCTAGTTCACTTCTAGTCTATTCACATTGTTCCTGCCCAGCGTCATTAGTACACTGTCAGGGCTTTTTATTAGCACTGATCATTGTATTAGTGTCACTGGAGATGTCAGTGGCCGTTAGTCAGTTCCCCCCAATGTCAGAATACCTGCTGCAGTCCCACTATAAGTCACTGATTGCCGCCATTACTAGTTTAAAGAAAAAATAAATAAATTCCAGTATTTACCGCCATTTGTAGATGCTATAACTTTCACTTAAACCAATTAATTTACACGTATTGGGATTTTTTTTAGCAAAGACATGGAGCAGAATACATTATGGGCTAAATTTATGATGAAATTAGATTTTTAAAATTTTTTTACTGGTTTTTTTTTTTCAAAATTGCCAGTCTTTTTTTGTTTATAGTTAAAAAAATAAAAACTGCACAGGCGATCAAAAACCACCAAAAGAAAGCTCCATTTGTGGGAAAAAAGGACATAAATTTAATTTGGGTGCAGTGTTGCATGACCACGCAATTGTCAGTTAAAGTAACGCAGAGCCGTATCACAAAAAATGGCCTGGTCATGAAGGGGGGTAAATCCTCTGGAGGGCAGGTCCTGATGAAGGGGGCATTTTTGGATCCCCAAAATGTGTTGTATACTTTTGGATTGTCCCTTTAACTTTTATTGGACTAAAGTTATATCTGGATCTCCTAGCAATAGTGTGGAGCTTCAATTTCTATGTTTGTTACAAGAAGTCAAATTAAGTTTTGGTAAGTCAATCCAATGGAGGGATCACCTGCATCTTCAGCAGCTAGTCATATGAGTACACCCGGGAATGCTGATGTTAGCCAAACACATGAATACATGCAAAAAATATAACTGCAGGTAGCACAAGAGTTATTCTCAAAATTCATTTACCAAAGTAATATTATAAAAAGACTACATAAAACTGATACAAAGACACCAAAACCGAGAATATGACCACTGAAGGGTTACGTGAATAACATTGATTATCTCGTTACAATGGCATCTAAAGGTGTACGGAATATGTTAGGCCAGTGGTTCTCAACCTTTTTTCAGTCAATGCACACTTTAAAATTTTGGACAGTCCCAAGGCACCCTTTAAAATTTTGGACAGTCCCAAGGCACCAATTCTAAAATGAGATGCATCATGACTGTCTATCATTTTAAAAGGGTACCCCATTCTAAAATGTAAAAAACTATTCTAACAGCAACATCCACACATGTAGGACACCCACCATTAGAGGTGATTTATTCTTCTAAAGCAAACACACTTTTGCATACTGGTACTGACTAGTAATCCAGTGTTTCTCTTCCCCCTCGGTTTTTCTCCATTGCTGAGCTAATGTGACCTCAGCACAGATGGAAAGGGGCAGGGGAGGGTCAAACTAGGATGCTGTGCAGGCAGCTGACATCCTCCTTAACAAATGATGATGTCATTGGTTGTCAGGATGCCGGCGGCTGTAATGGTGTGCAATGAAAACCTTTGGCTTTGTGTAACTAAAAGGCAGGCTTGTTCCACCCGCTGGCTTGTATACAGGTTTTGGGCAATTTTTAGACATTTTACCAAGGCACCCCTGAAGAAACCTCAAGGCACCCCAGGGTGCCTGGGCACCCTGGTTGAGAAAGGCTGTGTTAGGTAACAAGTGAACATGTTGTCCCTGAAGTTGATGTGTTGAAAGCAGAAAAATGGGCATCACAGTTTGTTGTGTATGGGGATGCATAGACGTAGACCAGTCAGGGTGCCCATGCTGATCCATGTCCACAGCCAAAAGAAGCTACAATGGGTACATGAACGTCAGACCTGAACCATGGAGCAATGGAAGAAGGTAGCCTGGTCTGATGAATCACGTTTTCTTTTACATCATGTGGATGGCCAGGTGTGTGTGTCACTTACCTGGGGAAGACATGCCACGAGGATGCAGTACGGAAAGAAGGCAAGACAGTATTGGCAGTGTGAAGCTTTGGGCAATGTTTTGCTGGGAACATTGGGGGAGATTTACTAAAACTGGAGCACACAGAATTCAGTGCAGTTGTGGATGGTAACCCATCAGCTTCCAGGTTTTATTATCAAAGCTTAATTGAATAAGCTGTTTGGGGTTGCATTTCTGCAAATGGAGTTGGAGATTTTTATTGCAATATTAGTGCTAGTTTTCTTCGTATGTGTTGAATTGTAGCTGAAATGTATCTTTTCACAGGTTTATGCATTATCTACCTATGCCAGTAAGTGATCACATATCATTTTTTAATGTTATCATGAGAGTCTCTGATGGCAGATTTAAAAAGTGAACCTTTTACAATCCTGAGCACGATGGAAGATACATAGGCAGTGAAAAGATAACCACATGTCAAAACAGTCATTGGTCCAGAAATATCGGCAGCTGAAGTTATATACAAATCCCAACTTTCTGTATAAAGCTATGTTTCCTCCTAGGGATCCTAGGGAAGTTTGTTTTTCTACAGAAAAAAGTCCAAAGATGGAAAAAAAAATCTGAACAGCTTGTTTATAAGCCCATCACTGTAACATGACAGATCTGCCCAGTGGGCTAGGATGATCTCATTTTTACCAATGCGATCTTTACTAATTATAGTATACCGGTTGTTTGTGACAAGGCCGAGACAGGCTGTCAGCACTCTATGGAGAGCTATGTAACAAACAAACATCTTCCCTCTATTTGTTAGGCTACCACCACATACACTTTAAACTGAGTGTCAAATTTGAATGTGGGATAAACATTGCCACTGGCTAGAGAAAAATATATTTACAATTTTTTTTTCCAAAAGAGAGACATAGAGTGGACCTGAATTTAAAAAGCAAATATTTGCTAAGTTATCGAGAAAATCTAGAAAAGTTAATGGTGCCTAAGCAGTACAATAAATTAACCACTTCAGCTTCGGAAGATTTCCCCCCCTTCAAGACCAGGCCATTTTTTTTCTATTTAGCACTGCGCTATTTTGACTGGTAATTGTGCGGTCATGCAACCCTGTATCCAAACAAAATTTACTGTATATAATGTTTTTTACACAAAGACAGCTTTATCGATCAACACTGGTATTTTTAGTTTTTGTGATAGACACGTAAAAAGACCGTTATTTTTGGAAAAAACAATATTTTTTTACTCTTTGTCACAAAACATATCCAATATAAAAATAAAATGTGTTCAAAATGTATTCTGCTACATGTCTTTTGTAAAAAAAAACATGTCTACATGTCTTTTGTAAAAAATCAAAACATCCCAACAAGTGTATATTGATTGGATCGGGTGAAAGTTTGCATCTAAAAACTTTGGTGTATATATATTGGAATTTTTTTTAATACTAGTAATCAGTAGATCAGCGGCTTATACTGGGACTGCGACAGCGTGGCAGGCAGGTTGACACTAACTGACGCTGGGGGGACCTGACTAACTGTCACTGGCTTCACCAGTGACACAAATACAATGATTGGTGATAATACTATACACTTACTGTACTAATGACATGGCTGGGAAGAGGTTAACATCTAGGGCAATCAAGGGGTTAAATGTGTGCCTACCAAGGCGTAAAGTGTTCTGCTTTTACTAACAGATCTCTTTGTTTCTTATTCCTGCTTTGCAAGCAGGCGCCCGGAAGCGCCCTGGAAGCAGGCAACAACGTACCAGTACACCGCTTTGCTGTGTATTGCGGGCGAGCTGTCCTTAAAGTGTTACTATACCCAGGACCCTGCATTCACTATATCCGGTCTCCCCGGACCCTTCATTCACTATATCCGGTCTCCCCGGACCCTTCATTCACTATATCTGGTCTCCCGGACCCTTCATTCACTATATCTGGTCTCCCGGACCCTGCATTCACTATATCCGGTCTCCCCGGACCCTTCATTCACTATATCTGGTCTCCCGGACCCTGCATTCACTATATCCGGTCTCCCCGGACCCTTCATTCACTATATCCGGTCTCCCCGGACCCTTCATTCACTATATCTGGTCTCCCGGACCCTGCATTCACTATATCCGGTCTCCCCGGACCCTTCATTCACTATATCTGGTCTCCCGGACCCTGCATTCACTATATCCGGTCTCCCCGGACCCCGCATTCACTATATCCGGTCTCCCCGGACCCTTCATTCACTATATCTGGTCTCCCTGGGCCCTGCACTCACTATATCTGGTCTCCCCAGATCCTGCATTCACTATATCTGGTCTCCCACAGTACACACAACATGGAAATGCGATTATTATAGTAAATATAAACTGCTAAATACCTTTTCTCATCAGCAGTTAGAGCAGTCTTGTGACTTCTATCAGTGTCCAGCAGAGCACTGGTTAAAGCTTGTAGGAGGAGTTTTCTTTCTGCTCTAGGAGGATGCAAAACCCCTGACCCTCTGTCTGGACAAAGCTGATTGGCCCTGTGCTGATCACATGCACCCTCCCAAGAAAAAAAAAAAACCTCTTTAGCAATACACACCAAACTGAGCATGTGCATGTGACCACAGGTTCAGTCTGTATCAGATGGTCATTTCAACAAGAGGAGGGGCAGAGAAGTCAGGATCAAACAGCTCCGCCTTCTGAGACTCCTCCTCTCAGCGCCTCTGTAGTTCAGAAGGCAGGCTCTGTGAAATATGTGACACAGCAGGGCCTACTCACAGGGCATGGTGACTAGAAGTCACAGAATTCAGGGAAGTAAATATGTGAGGATCTTCACAAGGTAAGTTTACAAAAGATCATTTGGATTCGTAGGAGTAGGCTATAATAAATAATTATAAATATATCAATATTTATATATAAAATCATAAAAAATTGAGATACATTGTGGAAATGAACATATGTTTTTACATATTGAACATAGATATGCTTTAAGGGTTTGCTATCATTGTCATTATTTTATACACTAGCAGAGGTTATAGGAAAATCACATGTAGCAAACCTGAAGACAGGGGCAGCTGAACAAAATGTAAAGGTTTCCTTTCCCATTAAATGTTTCCTTTCTATTTATCTCTATCATAATTAAAAAAAAATAGGAACAAAATATGTCAATATAAAAATTCTGTCCTGCATTTTAAAGCAGAGCTCCAGCCCAACCTTTTTTTTTTTTTACTAGCTTTTATTGATGTCTATGACACCATACTTGATGTTTCCATTCATTTACTGTCCTGGTTATCACTCTTCTCCATTATACTAAAAAAAAAAAATCCTGTCTGTATCTGTGTTAACTAGTTCCCCCCAACGTCCTGTCCCAGTGACCGTGCAGATAACAGTAAGAAGAAGACAGAGGTTCTAACCCTCCAAATTCTACATCACTATCACGTCTATTTATTATAAGCATTTACCTAGTTTTATGCACACGTATTAGAACCAATTTACATAGTTAGTCTGGCTGAAAAAAACAAAAGTCCATCCAGTTCAATCATAGACCCAAAAAAAAAAGTTATAATTCTATACCCAGAGTTGATCCAGAGGAAGGCAACCCCCCCCCCCCCCAGCAAATCACTATCCAATTTGCTCCTGCTGGGAACACAATTTTCCTTCCTGATCCCCGAGAGGCAATTGGATATTCCCTGGATCAACTTTACCTATAAATGTTAGTATCCAGTTATATTCTGTGTATCTAAGAAACGATCCAGGCCTTGAATTTATACAGGGGAAAAATGAAATAGAAGCATGTCTTTGGAGTGTGGGGGGAAACCGGTGTACCCTGAGGAAAACCCACCCAAGCACTGGGAGACTATGCAAACTCTATGTAGATAGTGTCCTGGCAACCAACCAAACCAAGGACTCCAATGCTACAAGGCAAAAGCGCTAACAACGAAGCAACTATAATGCCTCATAGGTATCGGGGGATGGAACAACAGCACACGGTGAAACTTTATTCTTGGTATTTTAAGTTGATAGGGTCACTTTAAGGGTAGGGGTCAACGTGAAAGCAGACCTTCACTCATGCACTCCTTCTCCCCTGCCTCATCCCCCTACATCCTAAACAAGTGGGTCCTTTTTTAATGTCTCTATTATTTTGCTTCCTGAATCTCTGTCTAGGTGTTAATGATGTAGGCCCAACATTCAGTGTGACATGCCATGGGTCTAAGGGGACAGGTGGAGACCCACAGCCTTTCTGCACAAGTCTGATATCCATGGCTATCTACCAAGTCTTGTAGATTCTCTGCCAGGTCTCTTTTAAGAACAGACTGCCACCCAAATAAAACCTAACATATAGTTGGAGGGGGCTGCACACATGTGTTGGCTCATGGCTACGGCAAATGTTACATGGCTTATTGAGTTGACAGGACCACACCATGAGCCACATGCTTAGCTTGCTTGGCCTGATTATTTTCATCAAACAGTAAAGAAAAGATGGCAAAAAACCTCCCACAAAACAGGCATCTATGAGGCAGCAGAATCACCTCTTGAACACTTTAAAGCTGCTGCTTAGTCACCCTCTGAAAGGCAATTCATAGCCTCCCTATTCCCTGGTCGCTAGTATGGGACTTGGGGCTTTCACTAAGATAAAAAAGCGCTTTCCCAGTTGCAGGAAATGCCAGAATATCACTTTGCATGATTTACATTCCACACTTTTTTGGTCCATTCCTTCCAGCACCAATAGAGCAGGTCTCTAATGGTATTGCTAAACCACAATAAACATGTAAAATACGTGTGCAAAACGTGACAATGAATTCAAGTGTTTGTTCATCAATGCCAAAAGTCTGCCAAGCAAAATAGGTGAGTTAGAAGCTTTAATGCACAAAGAGAACTATGATTTACTTGGTATTGATGAATCTTGGCTTCATTCTTTACTTGACTGGGCTGTTGATATTCTTGGCTATGTTCTCTTTCAGAAAGACAGGGTAAAAAGGAAAGGTGGTGGTGTTTGATTTTATGTGAGACGTGATCTCAAAATGGGCGTTAAGGAGGATCTGGTTAATGGAGAGTGTGATGAGGCTGAAGCATTATGGGTGGAACTGCACATGGGGGTGCGTACTACAATGGTGGCAATTGGAGTTTGTTATAGGCTTCCCAGTGTTAATGAGGAGGTGGAGACTCAGCTCCTTGCACATATGGAAAGGGCTGCAAGGGCTGGGACAGTGATAATAATGGGGGATTTTAACTACCCGTAAATTGTAATGGCACTGCAGGAACAGGTAAAGGGCAAACATTTATAAACCTATTACAAGACAATTTCATGGTACAGTTCATAGAGGACCCAACTAGGAATGATGCTCTACTGGACCAGGTAATCTCAAATCATGAAGAGTGTATTATTAATGTTCATATAAAAGAACATCTGGGTAGCAGTGAGCATAACATGATTTAATTGAATGTCAGCTGTAAAAAAACAAGCACATACAGGAAAGATTAAATCGATCAACTTTAAAAGAGCAAATTTTCCAAGGTTGAGGGCTACTCTCCAAGACTTAGACTGGGAGGGAATATTGGCATCCATAAACACTGAACAGAAATGGGAGTTCTTCAAAAAGAATGTATGCCAACACACTGCAAAATATATTGCCACGAGCAACAAGTTTAAAAGGGTAAAAATAAAACCTATGTGGCTTATGGCCAAAGTTAAAAAAGTTAAAAATGAAGGAACACTATTATGGTTTAAATATTACAAAGAATGCAATAGAATAAGTAAAAAAGAAATCAAGGTCTGAAAAATTGAAAACGAATGACAGATTGCAAAAGATAGCAGGACAAACTGATCTAACAAGTGAGTAGCAGAGGGGGTTGTTAATCAGTTTCAGCTGCTTTGATGTTAATGAAATTAACAACAGGTGCACTAGATGGGCAACAGTGAGATGACCCCCAAAACAGGATTGGTTTTACATGTGGAGGCCACTAACATTTTTTTCCCTAATCATATTTTCTGACTGTTTTTCACTAGTTTTGCATTTATCCAGGGTCAGTGTCACTACTGGTAGCATGAGGCGATATCTGGACCCTCCTAGATTGTAAGCTCTAATGAGCAGGGCCCTTTGTTTCCTCTTGTACCAAATTGTATTGTAACTGCAATGTCTACCTTCATTTTGTAAAGCGCTGCAATTGGGGATATATAAATCCTGTTTATTATTATTATTAATAATAATAATAATAATAATAATACAGAGATTGCACAGGCAATCCAACTCATCCAGGATGGCACATCAATATGTACCATTGCCAGAAGGTTTGCTGTGTCTCCCAGCACAGTCTCAAGATCATGGAGGAGATTCCAAGAGACAGGCAGTTACTCTAGGAGAGCTGGACAGGGCTTTAGAAGGTCCTTAACACATCAACAGGAACAGTATCTGCTCCTTTGTGCAAGGAGGAACATGATGAGCACTGCCAGAGCCCTACAAAATGACTTCCAGTAGGCCACTGGTGTGAATGTCTCTGACCAAACAATCAGAAACAGACTTCATGAGGGTGGCCTGAGGCCCGACGTCCTCTAGTGGGCCCTGTGCTCACTGCCCGGCACCATAGAGCTAGACTGGCATTTGCCACTGAACACCAGAATTGGCAGGTCCGCCACTGACACCCTGTGCTTTCCACAGATGAGAGCAGATTCACCCTGAGCACATGTGACATATGTGAAAGGGTCTGGAGAAGCCTTGTAGAATGTTATGTTGTCTGTAACATTACTCAGCATGACAGTGTTGGTGGTGGGTCAGTGAGGGTCTGGGGAAGTATATCCATGTAGGGACACACAAATCACTACAGGCTAGACAATGGCACCCTGACTGCCATTAGGTATTGGGATGAAATCCCTGGACCCATTGTCAGACCCTACGCTGGTGCAGTGGGTCCTGGTTTCCTCCTGGTACATGATAATGCCCGGCCTCATGTGGCCAGTGTATGCAGGCAGTTCCTTGAGGATGAAGGAATTGATACCATTGAGTGGCCCCCACGTTTATCTGACCTAAATCCAATAGAACACCTCTGGGATGTCATGTTTTGGTCCATCCGATTCTTCCGGGTTGTCCAAGAGCTCAGTGATGCCCTGGTCCAGATCTGGGAGGAAATACCCCAGGACACCATCCGCCAGGATGTATTTGGAGTATGGGTATTAGGAGTATGCCCCGAAATTGTCAGGCATGCATACAAGCACATGGGAGCCATATAAACTACTGAGAACCATACTGAGTTACTGCAATAACATTTCAGCAAAATGGACTAGCCTGCTGCATCATTTTTTCACTTTGATTTTTGGGGTGTCTTTGAATTCAGTCTTCTGTAGGTTGGTTTTCATTTCCATCAAACAATGGGGCATCCTTATGTTCCTAACACATTACCCAGTCCATATCAGTATATATATCCAGCATGATATTTTTCCCCATTGAGATCTGATGTGTTTTCAAAGTGTTACTTTAATTTTTTTGAGTAGTGTATTAATAGTAAAAAGGTCAGGTCTGAGAATGTAGGCCCTTTACAAAATAATCTAGAGTGGGTGACTGGGGACAAGCAGAAGGCAAATGTATTAAATACCTTCTTCAGTTCTGTGATGTCCTTAACAGACTGTTCTTTCTGACACCTGTCACCTGGACAAGAAGGGAGGGAAATCTCCACTCTAGAGACAAAGAACTGAAAAGTCAACAGTTGTTCTGACCCTTTTCTACTATTTCTATACCTAAAATAATATCTTCTGGCAGGAGTTCAGCTTTATCTCTGGTTTTCTTTCTGTTAAACTGATAAAAAAATATCTGTAATTTAGTCTAACAAGCATTATGAACTATTGACGTAATTGTGCAGATAGTTATTGGTATTACTTGTATATTTCCTGTACAGATCACATCACCAATGTGGTGAAGATGGATAAGGACCAAAGTCCCATAACTGAGGAGATACTAAACCTGACCCTGGAGATCATCTGCCTACTGATCACATGACATTGCTCTAATTTCGATTAATATAACACAGAGTTGGCAAGAGAACTTAGGCGGATTTTGGGAGGGCCATATGACATTAGCCTTATCTCCGTTGATAAAACACAGGTAACTGGAGAGATTCCTATATTATTATATGCATTTTATATAATTTAGCAAGTAAATGAATAAACTTTCCAGTAATGCTACTACTAGGCAGAAGCTAGAGGGAGCTCTAATGATTTATGACTTTAGGAGACTAACAACCGCATTAAGCTCACATTAAACTTGGAATGAGCAAGTGAGCCACATGTTTCTGTTCTCCTCTTAATACAGGTTAGTCACCCTTGATTTATACTAACTTTGTTCAGTTTTGTATCTGTTCTGACATTTACTGAATTTATTCTCTATTGAGAAGAGGAGATTAAGGGGGGATATGATCAACATCTATAATACATAAGGGGGGATATGATCAACATTTATAAATACATCAGGGGTTCATATAGTGAACTCGGTGTAGAGTTATTCACCCTGAGGTCATCACAAAGAACAAGGTGGCACTCTTTACGTCTGGAGGAAAAGAAATTTAATCTCCAAACATGGAAAAGTTTCTTCACAGTGAGCTGTGAAAATGTGGAATAGACTCCCTCAAGAGTTGGTTCTGGCCAGCTCAGTGGATTGCTTTAAAAAAGTCCTGGATTGTTTCTTAGATACACAGAATATAACTGGATACTAACATTTATAGGTAAAGTTGATCCAGGGAATATCCGATTGCCTCTCGGGGGATCAGGAAGGAATTTGTTTCCCTGCAGGAGCAAATTGGATCATGCTTTGCTGGGTTTTTTGCCTTCCTCTGGATCAACTGTGGGTGTAAGATTTTACCTTTTTTTTTTTAATGGTTGAACTGGATGAACTTTTGTCTTTTTTCAGCCAGACTAGCTATGTACTGTAACTATGTATTCGCTTTCTCTGTTTAGTATCCTTTATTTTAGTAATGGTAACTCTCTAACACAAATTGACGTGCTTTTCCATGTGGCTTGCGCTGCCACTATAAAGAAAGTATTTATCTGTATAATGAGATCCATTTCTGTTTGACACATTAAACTTGGAATGAGCAAGTGAGCCACATGTGTTTCTGTTCTCCTCTTGATACAGACACTGCAGGCTGCATCTTTGTCATACCGATAATCCTGTAACAATCACAGTACTATGCTCTAGTTATGAAGACATCTACTGAGAGTAACACAAATAGGGGAAGACAGAGCCCCATTACTATACCTCTACTTCCCATTCTGACTCTTGAGAAAAATAGGCAGAAGATTCTAGAAGTCACCAAGAAGTACACTGAGCTGCTGAGGGGCAAGGTGAGCTGAGCTGGGAAACATGGGACTTTATCCAGTAACAGACAAAGGATGTTTCTGGTTGGTTTCTGTATCATTTTTTGTGTCAGGTTCCTATAAGGTGTCAGGACGTCACTAGCTTTTTTGCCATGGAGGACTGGGAGTGTTTAGAAGGACCCAGAGATCTCTATAAGGATGTCATGATGTAAAGCAGGCTGCCGTTCATGTCACCTGGTATGAATAGACCCGGTCAGAAACGTTGAAAGGAAAAAAATTAATAGCATCATTTTTCTTCTGTAGGTACAAGGTATGTATTGGAATACTGGTACTGGGAGACCTAAACATCCCCTTGAATCCTCCACTGGATTCTTCCACAGTTGTAATTGCAATATCTTATAGGGCACTCAAACAAATTTAGCTTGAGCTGGCTTCTCTTTTTTTCTTGATACTTGGTGGACACATTTTCTCACACGCAAGGATTATACCCCTCTCTACTAGGAGATTCTGCTGATCTTGTTGCAGTTCAGCAGCATGTAAAAGAGACATCCAGGGCGAACTGACAATTCATGGGGCTCACGGGCAATAGGGGATCATGGGGCCCCTGTGTCCTTGCCCAAACTCAAAAAAGCCTATGCAAAAAAGGTACCAGGGGTGTCTCATGGGGCCCCCTTCTGACCCCGGGCCCTCGGGCAGTGCCCAAGTTTCCAAATGGTCAGTCCACCCCTGGAGACATCTCTGCAATGATTCAGTGGCTGGCGCATAAATGTGTTTTCTGTGGACATTGCATAGCGCTTTCCACCAAGTTGAAAAAAGCCAGACAGGCTTCAGTGGACAGGCTGATGACAGAAATTCGGTCTCTGGAGACAACCCAAGCGCAGTCAGTCCCTCTCTTCTTTTGTAGCTTTGTCCCATGCGAGACCAACTTTACTGGAGAGGTTGGGCTGCCACTTCCACTGGAAATACATTCTTCTTTCTAAACTTTTTTACAAGCATGCAAATAAAAGTAGTCATCTTCATCCTAGTACTCATCTTACTACACAACTTGGCCTTGCTGGATCCACTTCAAACATACGAAGACTTATTCTGATGTCAACTTCCTGCTCAGCCACTTAACTACGAACATTCTATGTCTGATGTGTTTGGTAGGGTCCTTTCCTAATTATTTGTGACAGTCTTTTACTCGACCTGTCAGAGCCCATGTAATACCCTGAAAGAAAGATTCACAGGGCTTTGTTATTGGAATTTTTTCACTTTATTCTGGAGCTTCTTTTTTCCCCATTTTATTGCTCTTATCCCTTGCTTTCCATAGCTTATTCCCTCCCCTCTCCACCTCCTTTTCCCACCTGTCTCTCCCCCCACCCTTTTTTTTTTCTCTATCTCTTTTCCTTAACCCCTTTATTTTTGTCTTTCTTACCTATTTCCCTTTTTTTGCCCTCTTTTTGATAGATCGTAAATGAGGCTGACAGTGCTTCCTTACCCCCCCCCCCAGGTGACCTATGAGTAGAGGTTATCTGTTAGAGCATAGGAAGCTTGTATGATTTACCATGGAGATTTTACTGGCACCATCTATAAACGTGAATGAGGTGCTTACATGGGGCAATATTGATCTATGGATTGTTTACTATTATTATTTTTATTAGTGTGCAATGGACAGTGGCTGTTGACATTGTCCTTCACTTTCTTTTTTTTCTTCTTTTATTTGCGGTCCTTACCAACATTTATTGGTGGCATAAATTCCATTAACAAGTGCAAAGTGGGACAAAATCGTAATGGTCTTGGCTTGAACATGGTATTCCGTTTGCATTTTTTTTCCTTTGATGTGGGCTTTGATTATGGATAATATAAGGTTGCTCTTCGCAGCACCTGGCTGAGGCCTTAGTGAGTGTTATGTTGGAAGCGACTTAGTATAGGTAGATGTATATTCCCTTGCTTATTTTTACTTTGCCATACAAACAAGATGTTTATCCAGACTGGCTTGTACTGCTGTGTTATGCCAAGATGTCTGGTGAGGGATTTGTCACTATCACACTTTTTTTATTTGATTTTCTGACACTATTAACCTTTTGTTTATTGTACTAAACATTCTCTATTGCAATTTTGCATTTGCACTCAAGGAAAATATTATGGAAAAAAATAAGAGGTGCAGCTACTGTTCATGGTATACAAATACCCAAATGCAGAAATCTAAACTTCTTCGACATCAAAGATCCCATACCAGTGTGCCTTTTCATGTTCAGAGTGCAGGAAATTCTTCACTATAAAGGAGACCTTCTTAGACACCAGAGAAGTCACAAGGGTGAAAGTCCTTATTTAAGTTCAGTGTTGGAAATCCTTCACTAAGAAAGGAGACGTCTTTAGACACCAGAGAAGTCACAAGGGTGAAAGTCCTTATTTAAGTTCAGAGTGTTGGAAATCCTTCCCTAAGAAAGGAGACGTCTTTGGACACCAGAGAAGTCACAAGGGTGAAAGCCCTTATTTAAGTTCAGAGTGTTGGAAATCCTTCAGTCTAGGTGCACACCTATGCAAGTTGCGTTGGAGGCATTTCAGCATTGTGGTTTGCGTTTTTGCACTTTCGTTTTTGCTGCATTTTTTATGTGTGTTTATGTTTTTTTTTTCTTTTTTCTTTTTCTTGTTGCTAGGCATTTTAAACGCAAAACACATCAAAACCGTATCACAAACGCAACAAAAATGCATGCTTTTCTGCAGTGTTCCCATTGTCTATAGAACCAAAAACACAGCTTTGCATTAAAAAAAAGTCCCTGACCCTTTCTGAAAAACGCACCGAGATGTAAACCTGTCCCATAGGAAATCATGTTAAATGGACTGTACTAAAAGAAACAAAAAAAGCTGCGCAAATAGTGAATCAATGAAAAAAGCTGCTGGCAAGACAATCAGGTCAATTATATACAAATATAAATAAATTGCCACGCTCAAATGTCACAACTAAGACAACCATATAAATGATAATATAAATAGCTCCAAATGTGAAAATAGTCCCAATATATTGAACCATGCAGTAGGTCACCACGTGTCTTCAATATGATTAGTGCTCCACCACCAGAAAATGGTAGGTATCTTACCAGAACATATGGACCCTTATACAAGAGTCACAAATGCATGAGAATATATCCACCGAATCCCTCAGAATTGGAGATCATGGTACTGGATGGAAATATCGCCTTCAATTCTGCTCAATTCCTAATCTCATGATTATACCTCTCATTATGACCATGCAGAGAAAGACAAAGGGGCAACCATCACATAAAACACGTTTATTGACATAAAGTATTGCACTCACATTCAGATAAGCAGATCAGCGTTGTGTAGAGAGTATTCTCATATCCCAAGAACAGGTACACTTTCTGGTGTTAGAAAGCAGCGTGTAGACATCCAATGCACAAGCTTCACCCGACGTGTTTCGTCACATATGACATCATCTGAGGAGTTTCCACGCCCCAGGTGACATCATATGTGACGAGACACGTCAGTTGGAGCTTGTGCATTGGACATCTACACGCAGTACCATGATGTAACTTCCTCCAATTTTGAGGTATTCAGTGGGTATAATCTCATGTGTTTGACCCTTGTATAAGGGACCATATGTTCTGGTAAGAGTCCTACCATTTTCTGGTGGTGGAGCACTAATCATATTGAAGACACGTGGTGATCTACTGTATGGTTCAATATACTGGGACTATTTTCACATTTGGACTTATTTATATTATCACGTATATGGTTGCCTTAGTTGTGACATTTGAGCACGGAAATTTATTTATAATAAATGGACTGTACTGCATTTCTGCAAAACGTGACAGAAAATGTTTAGGTGTGCACCTAGGGTCACTAGGAAAGGAGACCTCCTTAGACACCAGAGAACTCACACAGGTTTAGGTCTTTCTTCATGTTCACAGTTTTACTACAAAATGTAACTTACGTTTACACTGGAGAACACACACAGGTGAGCATCCCTATTCAAGTTCAAAGTGCAGTAAATCCTTCACTATGAAATCAGACCTTTAAGATTTCTTAGACACCAAAGAAGTTATAGAGGTGTTATTATGCTCAAAGTGTGGGAAGTGTTTTAGGGAAAAAGGAAACTTGATTGTACACCAGAGAACTCACACAGGTGTGGGTCTTTGTTCATGTCCAGAGTGTTGGAAAATGTTCACTGTGAAAGGCATGTAAGCAGGTTGAAATACTGGCTAGTGAGACAGCTGGCTGCCCTAGCCAGGAGGGAAGGGGTTAATGCAGTTTGCAAACTTTCTGCTGGCCACTACCCCCCTCCCTGTGCTCATAAATGGAGAGAGGCTCTGCCAAGAGAGCTCCAGCCACATGGGGAGAAGCAGAGACTGACAGCAGAATATGTAATCCGTTCAGCCAGCAACCACCCACCCAAAGGGAGAGAAGCCTGCATAGGAAACTGCTGATGGACTGCTGAGCCATGTAGTCCCACAAGACACCGACTTCCTGGTGAACTGCCACATAATGGACTGCTACCACAAAGGACTTTACATGGATGGGCTTTTGCCTGTGAAGGTATGCTGGGGCAGCCAGAAGCCTGAGTTAGGAACTAGAGCTTTGAGTTAAGCTTTGGAACTTTGCCTATGCCTGGTCTCAAGCTATTAAAGAGGTGTAAACAAGTAAACGGCACACATGTGGTTGCTAGCTTGGGTCAGTAGGCACATTGGGGTATGAAGACATCAAGTGATTACCAAGGGTAATGGAGGTCTAGCAAGCAGGCTGTCATGAAGTGTCATGATTCTCTACATGAGAGAAGCACCAAACTGTATCTCTTTCCATCTGACGGCATTGGAGAAGCAGAAGACTGGAAGCACCTCCTGCCACTGTTTCCCTGCAGACAGACTGGGAAAGAGCTGGGTCATGTGACAGCTGTTAAGAACAGTGTGACAGCAATTAAGAAGAAAGACCCTGTTTGGGGAGTATTAATTTTTAGACGCCCAGTACCAGTCCATTGCCTCCAGAGAGGGAGCCTCCAGTTAACCCTTGTGAGCAGGGGCGGACTGACCATTTGGAAACTCGGGCACTGCCCGAGGGCCCGAGGTCAGTAGGGGGCCTCATGAGATGCCCTTGGTACCTTTTGCATAGGCTTTTTTGAGTTTGGGCAAGGACACAGGGGCCCCATGATCCCCTATTGCCCGGGGGCCCCATGAGTTGTCAGTCCGCCCCTGCTTGTGAGCGTCACCCACCTATCCCTTAAAGGTAACTCTGGACGCACCTGGAACATCAGCATTTAAAGTCCCGGGATCCATCCACCTTGAGAGGGAGCCTTTCCTACTGGCCCAGATGACTACCTTGATGACACCAGGATATTATATATAACACACATTAATATTGCGCGTCTGATGAGTGCGCATTTCTTTTGTTATCACAGCACAAGCACCGATTTGAAGCTTTTGGGACTCTATGGGCACTATTTAGTCACTGACATGAGGTATTTGTCCTTGATAATCGTATATTTTCAGTCACTAATACGAACTATATGTTGTATTCATTCTTTATTTATAGATTTTATGATCTTTGCGCATTATTAATTGTGAGCTTTGCACATATATACTTTATTTATTTTATTTTGTTTGCCTCAGCGCTAAACTGACAATTAGTCTTTATTTGAATTTTTGAAGTGAGCTCATATATATTTACATCTAATTTTACTATTTATTGTTTTTACCTCCCTTTAACTGAATCATCACTTTAGCTCTGCACTATTTTTATTTTATTTCTTTCTTGACCATTGAGAATCACAAGAAGTCTCCATTTTCAAGTTATACTGTCACCTACAGGAGGATTAGACATTGGCAAACAAAAAAATTTTGGGATAGCCCAGAATAACCCATCATACTACCAGAATGCCTTAGTTTTTTGCTAATGTTCTAGGAGGATGGATGTCTTTTCCTTCGCTCTCCCGTGAGAAGTCTAACCACATTTTTATTAGTTTTTTTATTTTCACATTTTTTTACAATCATGATTCCTTAATACATGATGTAATATATACAGTATGCAATGTGTAATGGGAAAAGGATGTGTAGAATGCAATCTTTTCAGCAAATTCAGTTATTGTCCAGAAAAAAGAAGTGTTTCTTGGATCCCAGAAACAGATGACAAGTCCAAAAGAGTTCTACCTTTCACCGTGTGATCAAGGATACAATACTCCACACATACAGCACATACTGTATGTCCATCCTATATATGCACATACCTGTCTTCCATGCATGTGAGAGCATCCATGTATCCATAACCTTGACCTTTCAATTCATCCACTTAGGCAGTTTAATTTTCCCCTGATACAATAATTTTCTGTCATTTACTATGATGTGGGGGAAACTGATTGGTTTATTACACAAACATTTTTTTCTAAACTATGACACCTGCATACACTGCTTTTCCCTCGGGATACTTCATGCCCTTATATACTATATCATTTAATTTTATTATTGCCAGCCTTTGTATCTTAGAACAGCAGTTTGTATGATAGTAACACGTATTCACTGGGCAAACAATTACAAATACAATAATCTGATATTGCCATTCATTCTATTAGTCCTATTAGCATAAAGTTTACTAAAGTTTATGGGACGCCTGCCTTTATATGCACATGAACTTTCATGGGATCCCAGTCTTAATCCGTAGGGTTCAATATTGAGTTGACCCGCCCTATGCAGCTATAACAGCTTCAACTCTTCTGGGAAAGCTGTCCGCAAGGTTTAGGAGGGTGTCTATGGGAATGTTTGACCATTCTTCCAAATGCGCATTTGTGAGGTCAGGCACTGATGTTGGATGAGAAGTCCTGGCTACTCCAGTCTCTGCTTCTAATTTATCTGAAATGTGTTCTATCAGGTTGAAGTCAGGACTCTGTGCAGGACAATCAAGTTCCTCCATCCCAAACTCGCTCATCCATGCTTTGTGCACTGGTGTGCAGTCATGTTGAACCGGAAGGGGCCATCCCCAAACTGTTCCCACAAAGTTGGGAGCATGAAATTGTACAAAATTCTTGGTATGCTGACGCCTTAAGAGTCCCCTTCACTGGAACTAAGGGGCCAAACCCAACCCCTGAAAAACAACTCCACACTATAATCCCCCCTCCACCAAACTTTACACTTGGAATAATGCAGTTAGGCAAGTACCGTTCTCCTGGCAACCACCAAGTCCAGATATGTCCATTGGATTGCCAGACAGAGAAGCGTGATTCTACACTCCAGAGAACATGTCTCCACTGCTCTAGAGTCGCAGTGGCGGCGTTCTTTACACCACTGCATCTAACGTTTTGCACTGCACTTCATGAAGTAAGGCTTGGATACAGCTGCTTGGCCATGAAAACCCATTCCATGGAGCTCTCTACACACTTTTGTTGTGCTAATCTGAAAGTTTGGAGATCTTTTGGCTCTCTCATTTTACATGGCCTACCACTTGGTGGCTGAGTTGCTGTTGTTCCCACTTTGTTATAATATCACTAACACTTGACCGTGGAATATTTAGTAGCAAGGAAATTTCACGGATGGACTTATTGCACAGATGGCAATCTATCACGGTACCACGCTTGGAGTCACTGAGCTCCTGAGAGTGACCCATTCTTTCACAAATGTTTGTAGAAGCAGTCTGCATGCCTAGGGGCTTGATTTTATACACCTGTGATCATGGAGGTGATTGGAACACCTGAATCCAATGAATTGGAGGGGTGTCCCAATATATATATATATATATATACACCGTATTTTTCGCTCCATAAGATGCACCTAGATTTTAGAGGAGGAAAACAAGAAAAAAAAATTCTGAACCAATGGACTGCAGACATAGTACAGGAGATGACCAGAGACTGCGGACATAGTACAAGAGATGACCAGAGACTGCAGACATACTACAGGAGATGACCAGAGACTGCGGACACAGTACAGGAGATGATCAGAGACTGCAGACATAGTACAGGAGATGACCAGAGACTGCGGACATAGTGCAGGAGATGACCAGAGACTGCAGACACAGTACAGGGGATGACCAGAGACTGCAGACACAGTACAGGAGATGACCAGAGACTGCAGACACAGTACAGGAGATGACCAGAGACTGCAGACACAGTACAGGAGATGACCAGAGACTGCGGACACAGTACAGGAGATGACCAGAGACTGCGGACATAGTACAGGGGATGGCCAGAGACTGCGGACACAGTACAGGAGATGACCAGAGACTGCGGACATAGTACAGGAGATGACCAGAGACTTCGGACACAGTACAGGAGATGACCAGAGACTGCAGACAAAGTACAGGAGATGACCAGAGACTGCAGACAAAGTACAGGAGATGACCAGAGACTGCAGACACAGTACAGGAGATGACCAGAGACTGCGGACACAGTACAGGAGATGACCAGAGACTGCAGACATAGTACAGGAGATGACCAGAAACTGCAGACATAATACAGGGGATGACCAGAGACTGCGGACATAGTACAGGAGGTGACCAGAGACTGCAGACACAGTACAGGAGATGACCAGAGACTGCGGACACAGTACAGGAGATGACCAGAGACTGCAGACATAGTACAGGAGATGACCAGAAACTGCAGACATAATACAGGGGATGACCAGAGACTGCGGACATAGTACAGGAGATGACCAGAGACTGCAGACACAGTACAGGGGATGACCAGAGACTGCAGACACAGTACAGGAGATGACCAGAGACTGCAGACACAGTACAGGAGATGACCAGAGACTGCGGACACAGTACAGGAGATGACCAGAGACTGCGGACATAGTACAGGGGATGGCCAGAGACTGCGGACACAGTACAGGAGATGACCAGAGACTGCGGACATAGTACAGGAGATGACCAGAGACTTCGGACACAGTACAGGAGATGACCAGAGACTGCAGACACAGTACAGGAGATGACCAGAGACTGCAGACAAAGTACAGGAGATGACCAGAGACTGCAGACACAGTACAGGAGATGACCAGAGACTGCGGACACAGTACAGGAGATGACCAGAGACTGCAGACATAGTACAGGAGATGACCAGAAACTGCAGACATAATACAGGGGATGACCAGAGACTGCAGGCACAGTACAGGAGATGACTAGAGACTGCGGACATAGTACAGGAGATGATCAGAGAGTGAGACCTTTGGGAGGGCGGGTACCCGTATTTGACAGGTACCCGCTCCCACTTCCGCTGTGATCACCTAAGCGATCGGAAGCGGAAATTGTCCTCCCTCCCTCCTTGTAGTCTTTTGGGACATGTGACAGATCCCACATTCACAAAGCGTGGTGCTTCTCGCGCATGCGCAGTGGGCACCCAGCTTTGGAGCCGCAAGCTGTCACAGCTGGGTGCCCACACTGAAGATGCCGGTGTCGGGGAGAGAAGAGGGCCGATGGAAGCAGGACACCCCTGGACCAAGGAACAGGTAGGATGGAGGAGCGGGTTCTTCTGCACAGTATAGCCGAGCAGCCAGCCCGGTATTCTAACATGGCGGCGGTGGGAATACCAGGCCGGACACTCCATATTCGCTCCATAGGACACAGACATTTTTCCCATTTTTTTGGGGGAAAAAAAGTGAGTCTTGTGGAGAGCGAAAAATATGGTACACAGTGTATATATATATATAGACACACACAATATAAATATATTTTTTTCTTTTTTATTATAGTGATCACTATGTATGTACTGTATGTGATCAGCTGAATAAGGGTATTAGAGAACTAGAGGTGGTAAAACAGCAGTACAGTGATCTTCCAAGTGAATTGCTGTGGGGGGGGGCGGGAGGTCAGTACAAGTCTGATCATTGGAGGACAGGCAGGCTGTGCTTTAAGCACAGCCAGAAAACTGACCATGCTGGGATGGATGTGCTTTCATGCCTAGTGTGGTCAGTTTTTGAAAGGAAAGCAGGGGGACTGGCAGGATCACCAGGGATTTCACACAAAGGAAGCATTATAAAGAGCAAAATACATTTTCATACATTTTTTTCAAGTACGTGGCACAGCAGGCTCATATTGGGAATATGAAATGTATGGGCAAAATATTCCTTAACCTCCCTAGCGGTCTGATTATGTCAGTATTTCTGTGCTCAAAGCGGTACATTTTTTTGCATAGAAATATGTAGTCTTTTTATTGTAGGCCTGTAATTCTTAGGAATTACTCACTGAAATCTGTCCGAACAAGAGTCTAGTAAACATCCCGGGTATGTTAAAATTTGAAACACGAAATCATAAATTATAATTGAATAAATAATCATAAAAAATAATATAATAATAATACATTTAATTCAATAATATAATCAAACCAAAAACACTGAAATCTGAAATGTAGCGCCAATCGCAGAATCGCTTTCAGTGTCTGATGACGAATTTCCCCACGAATCATTATCACTCAATTCTGCAAGTGGTTCTGATTTACTATCGCTGTTCTCTAGCTGGTCTAAAACCGATTTTGACCTAAAGGGACGCTTTTTGGACGCCATGGACACTTCTCAGTTTCCAGGCAGAAAGAACAGTAAAAATGCAGGCAGGGCGCAGGACAAAGCACTCGGGACAAAATGTATGTGAAATGGTTTGATACAGTAATGTTTTACTATGTGAGTTTAGTGAATGTCACTTTTGACATTTTTGAATTTCCCGCCATTTCCGTCCCCCGTACGTCCTGGGGACACTGCAGGAGGGACATCGCGGGAGCGCAGGACAAGGTAAGTGATTGAGGGATCACGGAGCAACGCGCATGGTATTCCTGAGTGTAGCTCGGGGTTACCGCTTGTGCTACTGAAACTTTACCCCGAGCTGCACTCGGGAATACCACCAGGGAGGTTAAAAAGGAACTGCACTGCACCTGAGCACCACAAACCAAAAATGCTATATAATTCATTTTTAATATTCAAAACAAACTCCTCCATTCCTCCATGTTTCCATGCTTAATTTTGTTGAGAAATCATTTTGATAAACACCTCCTGGCATTTCTGGCAGTGGTCATCTTGAGTAAGGTCAGATGATTCATGTAGCAGTTACTTCCTGGAATCCAACTGTCCTTAGCTCAGGTATTGGCTGAGCTGAGAATCCTCCCCTCCTGAAGACTCCTGGGATGTATGACATCATTTACCTAGGCATGGAAACCAGGAAGTAAATTAAGGAATGCAAAAAAAAGGTTAAAACAAGTAAACATGATATACTTTCCTATCTATTTACTAATGCTAGCAGCATAAGAAATAGAAATAATCTATGTTGATTGATAGAGTGAAGTTCTGCTTTAAGTGTAAAGCTATGGTTCACATTTTCTTTTTTGGTTGGCAGAGGAAGAGTCTGTCCTTCTATCAGGCTTAGGGAATTTCCTTTTTATGTGTAAATGCAAGTCAAGATATTACTAGACCAGCCAAAAAATATAGCACTACATCACTTCCTTTGCTGGTCTCTACGTGGCTGCTGACTGGATTGGCCTTTCCTTGGCCTAACTTAGACTCAGCTAAACTTGCTGGCCTGAAACTAATCTTCGAGCCCCAGCTTCTGTTTGTGGCACTTTTCTGACCCCGTTCTGGTAAAAGTTAGCACAGAGCACTTTCCAGGTTCAGATCTGGTGACATGGCTTCACCGTTTGCCCTACCTCTGAAGACTCATTTAGTGAATAGGCCATTTGTTTTTAGCATTGGCAGCTATCTCTTTATTTGGACCACTGAGCGCTTTCAGTTTTTCTTCTTTCCGTTGGTATACTTCACTAGGTATGAGACGTAAGGTTTTCAGCCCTGGAGATTTTATCGGGATAAGTCCTTACCTCAGCTGGGTTTGGATCAGCATTTGGCCCTCAGTACTATCAAGAGTCAAGTCTCTACTGTTTTGCAGTCTTGTTTCAGAGATCTTTGGTTTAATCAAGATCTTTGTTCGGGATGTCTCATAGGTGGCTCTCCATGTTTGCTCTGTGGGATCTGAATTTGGTGCTCCCTGCAGTTCAAAAACCACCCTTTGAACCCATGGTAGATGTTCCTCACTCCACTCTTACCCATGAAGTGGTGTTTGTTATAGTCATCACCTCTGCAAGGTGAGTATCCAACCTGGCAGCCTTAGCTTGTAAATAACCCTTCTTTAGTCTTATACAAGGACAAGGTCATGTTGAGGCCCAGAACTTCCTTCCTACCTAAGGTAGGAAGCTAAGTTCTCCCATCTCTCTGTCTGGCTGCAGTTCATCAGAAGATATCCATCCTCTGCATATATGTATAGTGAGTTGGGAGAGTTTTTGTTCAGATATCACTTCCTGCAGAAAGATTGACAGAGCTGCCATGGATGAGGAGAATTAGTTCCCCCACACATCTAAGTGTAACCTACCTGCTTAAGTACTTACTTCCCCTTCTTGATGCAGCAATCTTCACTGTTGTCCTCAGCGACGTATTTAGGTTTTGTGCTGCTCTAGGCAACACAAAAATCGTCTGCCCCCACGGACACCGACTAACACAACCCCCCTTCCCCCTCCCACGGAGAGAGCCTGACATTGACCAACAACACCCCTTCTCCACACCCGGAAAAGCCTTCCACTACGCCCCCCCAGCGATAGAGAGAAACTCATCTTCACAGCTCCGGACATCCCCGGGAATGAGAGTCAGGCTCTACATGCAGCATCAAGCAGCCCGCTTGATCAAGCAGCTCTTGGATCCCACCTGGTTCCCATGCTGCATGTGTCCCTTTTGTCATCCCTTCTTCTGGGAGAGGTGCTACCCCCCTGAAAAATGCTGCCCTAGGCAAGTGCCTTATTTGCCTTGTGGTAAATACGTCCTTGGTTGTCCTGTCCATCACTGCATAGCCTTTTTAGCTGGAATGTCCCAGTTGGGTCTTCCTCTTAGTGCACATATGCACCAAGTACCCATTGAGTCCTATGAGTAAGCCATACTCATGGCAGCCTCCAGCAAAATACAGCTTACCCATAAGAATGAATAAGATAGTGGGAAGCACGTGCACTAAGAAAAGGACATTTTTAATAAAAAGGCTGTGTGGCACCCCATGTAATACATTCCCTATTCTACAATGCCTCTTTTTTTCTGCTATACGTTCCCTACTTCATATCACCTCATGGCAATGAAATTTGTTGGTCGAATGTCACCCACTTTCCTGCAGGCTGCAGGAATTTTGACAGTAATTGCTGTACTTGATTAATTCCTATGATCATCAGCTCCATCTAGTGGCCAAAATGTAGTATATTTTGTCGTTGAGGTATTTCAGGGTATACCACATCTTGGCCACTAGATGGAGCTGCCCATTATAGGGTTTAATCTATTACAAAAATTACGGTGACAATTTATGCAGCCTGCACAAATGCGAGTGAAATTCATTGAACAAATGTTTTATAAACAGACTGCTAAGTTATTAGTGAGAGTGTTGTATTAAAGTATGTGTACTTGTAAACATTTCACACTTACTCTCTTTTCCTAGCATCCTTGCTGAATATGACCCACCCTGCCCCTTCATAGATCTGTCTTACCCCAATATCACTGTTGCAACCTCCTCATTTCTTTGTCATTGGGGTGCTATATAATAGTGGGATTTTTTTGGGGTAGGGCATTCAAATTTTTGCTTTGGGGCCCTACGATTTCCACTTATGCCCCTGCAACCAGTAACAATTTAATTCATCAGCTAAGTGTTCAGAGTAATCCCCAACAAGTACCTATTGATTTTGCTAACATCTCAGCAAGAGAACTAGCATTACCATGAAATAATATATATTTGTAACGTCTCCCCTTATTTTTAATAATCGCGTCTTGTTTCAGGCTGTCATGCTTGTATCTCATGCCAGTGCATTAAATGTGGAATTTGCGGAAAGGTCAGCGAGTCTCCAGAGTTGTGATTACTTTTTCTTGTTGACATTTATTGATTTCATTACATTCATGCTCATATTTCAAGGATTTTTTTTATTTCCATTTTGTTACCATTTCAAAGATGACAAGAAAAAAAAAAAACGCCACAGTTTTCTGTGTTAGATGGGGATGTAATTAAAATTTGTGCCATGGTTCGCGTTTCATCAAAGTGCCTGTCAGGGACATTGGCATGTATTCGCTACGAACGCGTCAAAGGAAGTGCGATTATAGAAATTACTATTAGCAAGTTAGGATGGCAGGCAAGGTGTTCTTTTTGGTGTTTCTAAGACATTAAGCTGAAATGTCAAGGAGGAAAGCCTGGATTGGTAATTTAGCAGTTAAGGCATTTACCAGTTAAGGTGTTTACCTGCCCTCCAAGCTTCTCCGATGATCACTAAGGCCACCCACATCATAATAAAGCTGAATTCCTGAAAAAAAGCTAAATATGCAGAAGAAATACATATATGGGAACTTTTTTACCTGCCAAATGAGTTGTATGTCTGTACATCCAGTCCTGAGGTTTACCCTGCTCTGCTACACAGCATAAACCCACCCTGTCACCAGGGCAGATGACCTGATTTTACTCGGCTGAAGTTAGGTAACACTTACAGGCTGGGGCAGACTGACCATTGGGAAACACGGGCACTGCCCGAGGGCCCGGGGTCAGTAGGGGGCCCCATGAGATGCCCCTGGTACCTTTTTCATAGGCTTTTTTGAGTTTGGGCAACGACACAGGGGCCCCATGATCCCCTATTGCCCGGGGGCCCCATGAGTTGTCAGTCCGCCCCTGCTTACAGGTCTTGTCTTTCCCACAGCTTGTGACTGGTCAGTGACAGTAGAAGCAGCGCCTCTCTCTGTGTCACTCTGCTCTCTCCTTCTATCGGCATATTCCTTGCAAGCACATGTGCACTGCAGCTGATTGGCTCCTTGTACAATGTCTCCCAGTCTTAGCTTTGAAACACAGGGGATTTTGCAAAAAGGAAAATATGTAATCAAATTCAGATACTTACACCTATTGACGTTAAATCATTTATTTAGGAGTACACCTATGCGAAGGGACGTGTTTGCCCAATGCCGGATGCACAGGTGTCCCGTGCATCCCAGAGCTGGCAGTCCCATTGATGTCTACTGGGACACAGCTGCTGCATGGACTCAGCCACTGCTCCCAATTTGACATCTGTGTGGGTAGAGGTGCGTGCGGGTGCACAGACAGTGTGTGTTTAGAGATATGCACTAGCACCTACAAGGAAGTCAAATTGGAAGCATAATCTGTGTCCATGCAACTGCTGAGTCCCAATAGACATTAAAGTGTTACTAAACCCACAACAGTAAAATCAGTCTGTATATGCAGTAAAGCATGTTTGTTATACTCACTGTGGAATCTAAGTGGCTAATCCTCTGCATTGTGTAAGCATTCTATTTGATCCTGTCTTCTCTGATCCTCCCCTTCTTCCAGTGCCCCCCTCTTATGTCCTGATAAGACACATCGTGTGAAGACACATGCTCAGTGCGGTGTGTATTGCTAGAGAGGGTTTTTATTTTCTTGGGAGAGTACATGTGACCAGCACAGGGCCAATTAGCACTGTCCATACAGAGGTAAGGGGTTCTGCATCCTCCTAGAGCAGAAAGAAAACTCCTCCTACAAGCTTTAACCAGTGCTTGGCTGGACACTGATAGAAGTCAAAAGACTGCTCTAACTGCTGATGAGAAAAGGTATTTAGCAGTTTATATTTGCTAAAATAATTGCACTTCCATGATGTGTGTACTGTGGGAGACCAGATATAGTGAATGCAGGGTCCGGGGAGACCAGATATAGTGAATGCCGGGTCCGGGGAGACCAGATATAGGGAATGCAGGGTCCAGGGAGACCAGATATAGTGAATGCAGGGTCCAGGGAGACCAGATATAGTGAATGCAGGGTCCTGGGAGACCAGATATATTGAATGTAGGGTCCTGAGAGACCAGATATAGTGAATGTAGGGTCCTGAGAGACCAGATATAGTGAATGTAGGGTCCGGGGAGACCTGATATAGTGAATGCAGGGTCTGGGGAGACCAGATAAAGTGAATGCAGGGTCCTGAGAGACCAGCTATAGTGAATGCAGGGTCCGGGGAGACCAGATATAGTGAATGCAGGGTCCGGGGAGACCAGATATAGTGAATGCAGGGTCCGGGGAGACCAGATATAGTGAATGCAGGGTCCGGGGAGACCAGATATAGTGAATGCAGGGTCCGGGGAGACCGGATATAGTGAATGCAGGGTCCTGGGAGACCGGATATAGTGAATGCAGGGTCCGGGGAGACCAGATATAGTAAATGCAGGGTCCGGGGAGACCGGATATAGTGAATGCGGGGTCCGGGGAGACCGGATATAGTGAATGCGGGGTCTGGGGAGACCTGATATAGTGAGTGCAGGGTCTGGGGAGACCAGATAAAGTGAATGCAGGGTCCTGAGAGACCAGCTATAGTGAATGCAGGGTCCATGGAGACCAGATATAGTGAATGCGGGGTCCGGGGAGACCAGATATAGTGAATGCAGGGTCAGGGGAGACCAGATATAGTGAATGCAGTGTCCGGGGAGACCAGATATAGTGAATGCAGGGTCTGGGGAGACCAGATATAGTGAATGCAGGGTCCGGGGAGACCGGATATAGTGAATGCAGGGTCCTGGGAGACCGGATATAGTGAATGCAGGGTCCGGGGAGACCAGATATAGTGAATGCAGGGTCCGGGGAGACCGGATATAGTGAATGCGGGGTCCGGGGAGACCGGATATAGTGAATGCGGGGTCTGGGGAGACCGGATATAGTGAATGCAGGGTCCGGGGAGACCAGATATAGTGAATGCGGGGTCTGGGGAGACCAGATATAGTGAATGCAGGGTCCGGGGTTTAGTAACACTTTCATAGGACTGCCTGCACGTTGATGCACTGGACACGGCCCTTCACACAGGTATATGCTTGAGTACACCTGTGTGAACGATGCCTTAAAGAAGTATTAAACCCTCAGCATTTTTTAGCTTAACACATTAAGCACAATAAAATAAACATTCCCCAGTCAACAATTTGGTAAAATTCTTACCCCAGCACTTGCAGTTTAACCACCTCAATACCGACTCTTCCTGCCCAGACCAATTTTCAGCTTTCAGCGCTGAGTGACAATAGAGATTTCTTTTGGTGGTATTTAATCACCACTGAATTTTTTTATTTTTTGCTAAATAAACGAAAAAATCCCCCAAATTTCTTTAAAAAATGTGTTTTACTTAATTTCTGTTATAAACGTTTTTGCAAATAAATTACCTTTCTTTGTAAGTTTAGGCCAAAAGGTATTCTGCTACATTTCTTTGGTGAAAATAACCCAAATCAATGTTTTTTATTTAGTCTGTAGGAAAGTTAGAGAGTCCACAAACTATGGGATATATCTGAAAATTGATCAATCCTGATGTACTGGCGACCTATTTCACTCCTTAAGCCTGAAAACGCCGTGACAGTATAAATACCCCCTAAATGACCCCTTTTTGGAAAGTAGACAGTCCAAGGTATTTAGTAGGAGGCATGGCGAGTTTTTTGAAGTTGTAATTTTTTTTGCCACAATTTGTTTGAATATTAAGAAGTTTAAAAAAAGGGGTCTGAGCGTCCCTCCATGGATATGCCTCCCCATATCATCACTGACCCACCACCAAAAAGAAATGCCCGTAGCGAATAGGGAAGAATGGAAATAGCGCAGGGCATACATGACTAGGCCCAGAGTGGTTGGGAACGGAAAGGGTTAAAAATTTAGCTCCAAGGGGTGGGGAATGGGATTGGGAATTATTGGATTGGCAGACGTGGAGTGTAGGAGGTGTCTGTGGCACCGTAGGGTGGGGGTTGCTGCGGAAGGGGCGTCAGTGCAGCTGGATGAGTGCAAGGACCAGAGCTTCATTTGAGCTGGGTCCTGCAAATTCCCCCTTCTATCTGACCTGCGGCATGGAGGCCCTGGTGGCACAGCTTCGGGAGGCAGCAGAAGAGCGAGGTATGGGCTGGTTGCAGGGCCGGGTCTCTGATCTGTTGGGAGACCCGGGCTTGTCACCAGCAGCGGGGGGGCGGGTGCGCCCACGTGCTCGGAGGTCTAGGCCTCCGGAGCGCTTCAGTCCGGCCCCGCCCCCTGGAGCTCAGCGCCGCATTGGGAGCCCCCCTCGGGACCCTCCGGCCCCGCTGGCAGGGCACTCACTGGCCTCTGCTAGCGGCGGTGCCGGGAGGAATCCCCGGCGATGGCGGAGCTCGGCGGGCAGGGTTTCGTCGGGTGGCCCCTCCCCCCCGCCCGCACGGAGAGGAGGACGTGGAGTGTGCTCGGCGGGCGAGGTTTCGCCGGGTGGCCCCTCCACCCCGCCAGCACGGAGAGGAGGCCGTGGAGTGCGCTCGGCGGGCGGGGTTTCGCCGAGTGGGCCCTCCGCCCCGCCAGCGCGGAGAGGAGGCCGTGTCTTGAGTTCGGTGGGCGGGGTTTCGCCGAGTGGCCCCTCCCCCCCGCCCGCACGGAGAGGAGGACGTGCAGTGAGCTTGGCGGGCGGGGTTTCGTCTGGTAGTCCCTCCCCCCCGCCCGCACGGCGTGGAGGCAGGAGAGGGAGTGCATTTACCGGCTCCTCCGCTGACATAGTGCCTGTCAGGGAGGGAGCTCCGCGCGGGAGGCGGTCAGCTGCGGCTGCTGGGCTGTCCCCTGATGCGGCTGGTGGGCCCCCTGGACAGTCGGGAGCCGGGGCTCCCAGAAGACGGAAGAAGACGTGCAGCGCTGGGCGGAGTGCTGCTGGACGGAGCCCAGGGCCGGCGACAGGCATGGCTGGTGCCCAGAGGCGGAGTCGGGAGCGGCACAACCCTGCGGGACCCGTGGCTCCTGGGACCGGGGAGGCCATCCGGTCGTCAAGTGGTGGACGAGAGGTCGGAGGGCGAGCTGTCTGAACCCGATGCGGGGGTGACGGCTCGTCGCTCTTCATCGATGGAGCGGGAGCGCGCGGCTGATGGGGCATCTCCTGGGCAGCCTGGTGAGTTACCTGTTCCTGTGTCTGTCTCTTTTTCTTCTGCGTTGCGGGATCTGCTGGGGGGGCGGTCAGGCCGCCCCGGTGGGTGCGGCCTCGGCGGCGGTCGTTGGCGGCGTTCCCCTGTCTGGTTTTGGTGGGGGTCTCGGGGAGGTACTTTCCGGTTTGCGGGACTTGGTGCAGCGGCTGGAGCGGGGCGGTGTTGGGACCCCTGGGCCTGTTTCTGCGTAGCTCCCGCCGGCCGGTGGGGACGGGCTCGCGGTTCCGGGACAGGACAGCGGGGTAGTGCGGGGCCTGGGGGTCTCTTCTCCGCTTGGTTCTGGGCCTGGGGTGGTTTCCGCGGAGTCTGGGATTATGGGTTCTGCGGTTCCTTCCGCGGTTTTGGGGGAGGGTTCGGGGGTGTCCGGACCTGTCGGCGTGGCGGACTCTGCGAAGGGGGAAGTGTATGTGTGTTTTGAGGGCCCCTTGGGTGTACATTTGCAGTCGGCCGTGCGGGAACAAATTTGGAACGGGGAGTATGTGGACATATTCACGCTCTTGCCTTTGGAGCGTTTTCCGTTTGATGGGTCCCGGGTTGATGACGGTAGACGGGAGGATGCGGAGCGGCGGCGTTTTCGGCTTATTCCCCGTACTTTTGCGAATTGGTTGCAGGCTTTCGCAATCATGGCCAGTGTCATTGGGGAGAAAGCTCCGGAGCATTGCTCGGCGTTGTTCTGTTACCTGGACGCCATTAGTGAGGCTCACAGGGTTTACGGCGGGTCTGCGTGGCTTCGGTACGATGAGCAGTTTAGGCAGCGGAGGGCTGTTCGCCCGTCTTTGCGTTGGGACCACAAGGACATTGGCCTTTGGATGCGGCTCATGGCGCCGCCGCGGGCTCCTGGTCCGTTTTTTCAGGGCGGGGCCGGTGGTTCGTTTTCCCCGGGACAATCAGCCGCCAAGCGTAGGGGTTTCTGCTGGCAGTTCCAGGAGGGCACTTGTTGTTTTGGAGGGTCCTGTAGGTTTAGGCACGAGTGTTCCGGGTGCGGTGGATCCCATCCCTTCTCGCGCTGTTTCAGGCGGGGTAGAGGCCCTCCCGGAGAGCCTGCGGGTAAGAGGGACGACGTCGGTGCGGGTGGAAAGGATGGAGCCTTTCTTAAATAGATATCCTGATCGGGCTGCGGAGGTGCTGCTGACGGCAGGTTTTTTGGAGGGTTTTCGCATCCCCTGTACTTTGACTTTGGTCCCCCCCTTAGCTCGGAATTTACGGTCGGCCTTGCAGCATGCTGAGGTGGTTTCGGCTAAGTTGCGGAAGGAAGTGGGGTTGGGTCGTATGGGTGGTCCGTTTACTTGTGCGCCATTTGCGGATCTGGTGGTTTCTCCCTTGGGGGTTGTGCCTAAGAAGGAGCCGAATGCGTTTCGGTTAATTCACCACCTGTCCTTCCCAAAGGGGGGGTCGGTGAATGACGCTATAGATCCGGAGTCGTGTTCGGTATCTTACACGTCCTTTGATGCGGCAGTGTTCTGGGTTCGTCGGTATGGGTGCGGTGCCCTCATGGCGAAGTCCGACATTGAGTCGGCGTTCCGGCTGTTGCCGGTTCATCCGGACAGTTTTCGTTTTTTGGGTTGCCGTTGGCAGGGCGCGTTTTACGTTGATAGGTGTTTGCCCATGGGGTGTTCTATCTCTTGTGCGCTGTTTGAGAAGTTCAGTTCGTTCGTGGAGTGGGTGGTTCGGGATGTTTCAGGGGTGAATTCGGTCATCCATTATTTGGATGATTTTCTTTGCGTGGGTCCGCCGGCTTCCGGGGTGTGCGCGGTTTTGCTTGCTACGTTGCAGCACGTTGCTGACCGTTTCGGGATTCCTTTGGCGGCTGACAAGACGGAGGGTCCAGCTTCAGTGATGACTTTCTTGGGCATTGTTTTGGATGCTGGCGCCATGGAGTGCCGGCTGCCGGAAGAGAAGCTGTTGGCCCTTCAGGGTGAAATTCGTGCGGTTCAGGGGAAGCGTAAAATTCAGCTGCGGCCCTTGCAGTCATTGTTGGGAAAACTTAATTTTGCTTGTCGGATCCTGCCGATGGGTCGGGTGTTCTGCCGCCGGTTGGCGGCGGCGACGGCGGGTATTGCCTCCCCTTTTCATTTCATTCGGCTGACTCGGGAGCATCGGGAGGACTTGCAGTTGTGGCACACCTTTTTGGATTCTTTCAACGGCCGGGCGCTTTGGATGTCGGGCCCGGTTAGTAATTTTGACTTGGAGCTGTTCACGGACGCGGCGGCTTCTGCGGGATACGGGGCCTATTTCCGGGGTCGGTGGAGTGCGGCCTCGTGGCCGGCTTCCTGGCGGGAGGCAGGTTTTCTCAGTAACCTTGCGCTGTTGGAACTGTTTCCAGTGGTTTTGGCGGTTGAGGTTTGGGGGGAGAATTTTCGGAATCAAAAGGTGCGTTTTCACTGCACAATTTGGGGGTGGTTCAGGTCATCAATAGGGTCTCGGCTTCTTCCCGACCGGTGGTGGCCCTGCTTCGCCACTTGGTGTTGCGTTGCTTGCAGCTGAATGTTTTTCTCCATGCGGTACATCTCCCTGGGGTTGACAACACCTTAGCTGACGCTTTGTCTCGTTTTCAGTGGGACAAATTTCGGGAGTTGGCGCCGGCGGCGGAGCAACACGGGGTTCCTTATCCCGACTGGCTGTGGGAGATTGCCTTGGAGTCGTTGCGGGGTGGATCCGGCGGTCGGTGAGTGGGGCGACTTGGTCTGCTTACTCTACGGTCTTATAAATACAAATATGCTCAGTGATCAACAATAAAGTACTTTTCCTTATATAATCCCAAAAATCCAAAATCTGTAAATAAAGTCCAATTTTAAATAAGAGTCCAATAAAGAAAATACGTGTAGTCCAAAAGTTACTTCCAGTGTAAAAAACGAAAAAAACATATAAACGAACGAAAACTCTCCACTGCTTGTAAACCTTTGATTACCTAAAAAAAAAGAAAATTCACATAGTGCATTATCCTTTATAAAAATCTCATTAGCCTGTAAGATTAATTCAATCTTATTCACCCAAGTGAAAACAAGTGTATATATCAAAAACGCATACACATGTGATATACTGTGCAAAACCATGCATGTGAAACACTCTGCTGTGCTACAAACTCATAACACAGTGCACACTTCTATTGGGGTAAGGAATATATACCCTTACCAATGTTCAAAGCAATATATGTTTTATGATCTTAATCCACAGAAAATTTCTCTGGTGGTATAAATCTTTGTATGGATATCCTCTGGATTAGCTTTATATGGATCCTTCCCCCTAGTAGCTTGGGAGTGCTTCCACCATATACGTCAGCCCGATATCCATATACAAGGAAGAAATCATAGCGTAATACTGCCACATACTTAAATCAAAAGCTTTTAATTATCCTGCTTACATTAAAACATCTTTAATCGCACATAGCATAAAAAGACCTGTCTGCCATCCGGAATCCAGGAGAGTCCCAATCGTAACTCACAGCCGAGATTTTGCCCTCTCCAAGATGGCCGCCACTCTACTTCCGGAATTCTCGTATGCGTCTGACGTCACCTCCCTTTGACGCGTTTCGTCATTGGACGTAATCATAAAGGGTACGTACGCCAGACTAGGAAGTTCAATTTATACTCCTCCCTCACCAGGTGATGTCGCCACAATCTCCATCTTTCTAAGGGGCGATACCCTCACCTTCCGGGATATAAAGCAGTGTACAAATGCCGGAAAAGTCATATTTAGTATAGTATTGGCGCCACAATCTCCATCGTAAGGAGGGGCAATGCCAACACTATCTAGCAAATTCTCAATTAATACATAGCAACAGCACAATTTAATATATATCTATATCTATCATCCTAAGTCCCCAATTCTATTCATCAATTCTCATTAACAGTCAAAAAAATAAAACCATCAGTTCCTACTCATAAAACATCATAATATATTCAACTAGTTATATTCTCCAATACTTCACTGTTTATAACCCTATTAATATTGGAACATCATATTATGATAAATGAATTAGATACAATAAATAAATTTATTTCAGAACTTATTCAGTTCTGGAATAAAAGCAGAATTAAACCACTAAAATCTACTCTCCTCTAAAATCGTATATTATATATAATCATATTGTTAGATAGTTTATATACGCGTAAACTCTATCTATAATGAACTGAATATAATCTGTCCGTGGAAGTATATCACAACCAATCAATATACCCAACTCTGAGTATAAATATATTACCCTATTCCTTAAAATTATGAATCATGTATTATTAGACAATACGAATTCCTAACATTTTGTATATGCTAAATTGAGACATAGTTTCCACATTAACAAGTCAAATCAAGACTTCTGGTAGTAAAATTACTAAATAAACCCTCTGACATCCCAGTATACATAACATCCTAGATGTTTATAATATTTAATGCTAATACATGGGAGATAATACCCTATATACCTAAATTGAGATCTTACTCATTTTAATATTCGCACTACCTCCTCCTTATATTCTTTTTATTCCATATTCTAAAAATAAGCATAGATTAGTAAAATTATTATTGATCATCATTCCCTACCTACTCCAAGACCTACTATATCAAGATTCCTATCTTAATCACACAGATACTACCGATTATTCTCATAGATCTGGATCAAAAATTAGAAATGAAACAGTTCAGATCCAGATCCACATTTAGGCCTCCCGGTTTCAGAGTTCTTAATTCAAAAATCCAATATGTTTCATTCTTGGATATAGCCTTAATTCTGTTACCTCCTCTCCAATGTGTATCTATCTTGTCAATGCCACAAAATTTGAGGACACTAGGATCGCAATTATGGTGATCTCTAAAATGCCTCGATAGGCAATGATCCTTCTTCCCTTTTTTTATATTTGTGATATGCTCACTTAATCTTTTTTGTAGAGGTCTCGAGGTTCTACCTACATACTGAAGTTTGCAGGGACATTCCAATAAATACGTGACATAGGGAGTAGTGCAAGTGATAAAATTCTTAATCTTAAATATCATACCAGTATTATTAGATGTAAAGTTTGTGATAACTCTTACTTTAGTATTGGTTATTTTACACATTCTGCATTTTCTACAGGGGTAGAAGCCTTTAAAATCAAACATATGTTTTTCTTTTTTATTGGGAGGGGATATAATATTTCTCACTAAAACATCTCTCAAATTTTTTGTCTTTCTGTAAATAAATGAAGGTTTACTTGGGATTAGTGAACCCAGATTAGTATCTTTTCTTAAAATTGGCCAGTATTTAGAAAAGATAGATTCCACATCTTTATATTGTCCATTGAAACCTGTAATAAAAGCATATTCCACTTTGTTTCTATTGACAGGATTATTTTTTGATAAGGATCTAATAATCTTCTTATCCCCTATATAGCTTTTGCTCACCTCAAATCTAATTTTTTCCAACACCTCCGGATCATACCCCTTTTCGATAAATCTATCCTTAATAATTTTAGTTTGCTCTATATATTCCTTAAGTCTTGTGCAGTTTCTTAAAATTCTGCGAAACTGTCCTTTGGGGATTCCATTGATCCAGGATGGATGGTGACAGCTATTATTGGGTATATATCCATTCCTATCAGTTGTTTTAAAATATGTTTTAGTAAAAATCACATCATCCTCTATAAAAATATTTAAATCTAAAAAATTCACTGAAATATTATTCATATTAAAAGTAAAACCTAAATCATATTCATTTCCTTCTAAAACTGTTAAAAAGGCTTTCAAAGACTCTAAGGAACCATCCCAAATCACCAAAATATCGTCGATGTATCTTTTCCACAAGATCAATCCTTCCCATTTCTTATTAAAAATGACTCTCTCCTCCCATTTGCTTAGAAAGATATTTGCAAGACTGGGCGCAAACTTTGCGCCCATTGCTACCCCTTTCTTTTGAATATAATATTGTCCCCCATACCAAAAATAATTTTTTGTCATACAAAATTCAAGTAATGTCACGATAAATCTCCTTTGTTTAATATGGAGATTAGTGAAGTTCTTAAGACCCCACTTTACTGCTTTTATTCCGTCTTCATGTCTAATACTGGTATATAAAGAATTAATATCCATAGTTATCAATATAGTATTTTTCGAGACCTTCATAAATTCTACCAAATTAATCACATCCTGTGCATCCTTAAGATATGATGGCATTTGTTTTACTATAGGCTGTAAATATAGGTCAATATATTCCCCTGTTCTCGAATGTATAGAATCTATTCCGTTTATGATCTGTCTACCAGGGGGATTGGTCAAACTTTTGTGTATCTTAGGTAGATAATATATTATAGGCATTCTACAATGAGCTGGAATTAGGTATCTCACCTCTTTGTTATCCAGAATTCCATCTTTCTGTGCTTTGTTAATTAATTCTTGGAGTATTTTCTTATATTTATTCAATGGATTGTTCTTTAACTTCATATACGTGTCTGAATCCTGTAAGATATGTCCCATAACATCTTCATAGGCCGACCTATCTAAAATCACCACCCCTCCACCTTTATCGGCCGGCCTGATTACAACATTATTATTTTTCTTTAAAGAATTAATACCTTCCTGAAAACTAATTTCCTCTTTTAATTTCTTAATTTTGACGTCTCCGATTTCTTCTGTGACCATCTGTTTAAAAACTTCCACGAACTGAAGTTTCTTTTCGTTCGTTTATATGTTTTTTTCGTTTTTTACACTGGAAGTAACTTTTGGACTACACGTATTTTCTTTATTGGACTCTTATTTAAAATTGGACTTTATTTACAGATTTTGGATTTTTGGGATTATATAAGGAAAAGTACTTTATTGTTGATCACTGAGCATATTTGTATTTATAATTGTACACCTCTAAGGGTAGAGGTGAAGTGTGCTTATAAAATAGTTGGGAAAATTAGTGCTTTACACATATATTATATTTTACACTAGGGAGTGTAACTTTCACTAGGGAATATGGATGTTTTTAATTTTTTAAATAATAGACAAGTTATTTTAGATGAGGTATTTTCCACGGCACAAATAATGTTTGAGGACAATTTAGAGGTTGTAGCAAAGAAAATAGGATTCACAATGGAGAAGAAAATTCAATTATGGTGGGATATTATTACTCTGGACAAATATCTAGCGGAGGATATTATTCCTAGAAGACTTAGATGGGATCTAGGCCCTAATGATGGTCTGGTAAATGAGGATTCCAATATGGAGTGGAAAAACTTTTTTCACACTTGTGAGAGACAACTAGTAGTGATGCTGTTGGAGAGGAAAAAAAGAAAGCTTAAAATGGTGGAATCTAAGTTATTGGAATTACAAAATAAAATAGAAGTTTTCAAAGATAAAAAGGAATATGATGATGCAACTAAAAAATTACATGATCAATTGAATAAAAAGGACTTGGAGATTAAGAAGAAAAAACACAGAAAATATATGAGAGATATGGGAGATTATCAAACTAATAATATCTATAAATGGCAGAGTATTGTGGCTAATCAATGTCAGTCCAACAATACTACGCCTAATAATTCACCTGTAAAAGGGAAAATGCCAGGTAACAGTATACTCCCAAAGAAAATGGAAGAGAGAAAGAAAGATAATACTAAACACATACCAACAATTCAACCGAAATCCCCCTGGAGAAGGGATGAGGAGTATTATGGAAGCCCGTATAGGAATCAATACAACGTTCCAGTGTACAACAGATTCCAGCCTCTAGAAGGATGGAATAATTCCAGGGGTTATAGTGGAAACCCTAGAGGATATAGAAATAATAATTTTTTTCAGCGGAATTACAGAGGGAGACCACCAGGACCCCCACCAAGAGCCCCATTTTATCAACAAGGGTGGGGAGGAGGAACAATGAGGGACCAACCATATTATTATCAGAACCAGTACAGAGGAGTACAAGAGGGTCCACCCCAGCAAAGAAGGGAAGAGCAAGAAAATCAGGGAGAAAGTATGGTTACACAAGGGATGGAACCAAAAGTGGACAACAAGAGAAAAAGGAAAGATGCCTAGGAGAAGGAATTTATAATCTGAGCTCTATTCCCCTGACACAGAATGAAATCCAGGTTCTAGATAAAGGACTCAAATTTGCCCCTAAATCTAATTTTAATAAATTCGAGGCTTACATTGATCTTAACAGATATGTTAGAAAATTAAATATTAAAAAATATTTTTCTTCCCTACCTGGGCCTGGGTTTTCAGCCATCAAATCTAGCCCTAGTATTGTAGATTATTACACACATAGTGGATTAAAGAATAATTCGACTTTTAACCCAGTAAATATGAAAAATCAGTTCGTGGAAGTTTTTAAACAGATGGTTACAGAAGAAATCAGAGACGTCAAAATTAAGAAATTAAAAGAGGAAATTAGTTTTCAGGAAGGTATTAATTCTTTAAAGAAAAATAATAATGTTGTAATCAGGCCGGCCGATAAAGGTGGAGGGGTGGTGATTTTAGATAGGTCGGCCTATGAAGATGTTATGGGACATATCTTACAGGATTCAGACACGTATATGAAGTTAAAGAACAATCCATTGAATAAATATAAGAAAATACTCCAAGAATTAATTAACAAAGCACAGAAAGATGGAATTCTGGATAACAAAGAGGTGAGATACCTAATTCCAGCTCATTGTAGAATGCCTATAATATATTATCTACCTAAGATACACAAAAGTTTGACCAATCCCCCTGGTAGACAGATCATAAACGGAATAGATTCTATACATTCGAGAACAGGGGAATATATTGACCTATATTTACAGCCTATAGTAAAACAAATGCCATCATATCTTAAGGATGCACAGGATGTGATTAATTTGGTAGAATTTATGAAGGTCTCGAAAAATACTATATTGATAACTATGGATATTAATTCTTTATATACCAGTATTAGACATGAAGACGGAATAAAAGCAGTAAAGTGGGGTCTTAAGAACTTCACTAATCTCCATATTAAACAAAGGAGATTTATCGTGACATTACTTGAATTTTGTATGACAAAAAATTATTTTTGGTATGGGGGACAATATTATATTCAAAAGAAAGGGGTAGCAATGGGCGCAAAGTTTGCGCCCAGTCTTGCAAATATCTTTTTAAGCAAATGGGAGGAGAGAGTCATTTTTAATAAGAAATGGGAAGGATTGATCTTGTGGAAAAGATACATCGACGATATTTTGGTGATTTGGGATGGTTCCTTAGAGTCTTTGAAAGCCTTTTTAACAGTTTTAGAAGGAAATGAATATGATTTAGGTTTTACTTTTAATATGAATAATATTTCAGTGAATTTTTTAGATTTAAATATTTTTATAGAGGATGATGTGATTTTTACTAAAACATATTTTAAAACAACTGATAGGAATGGATATATACCCAATAATAGCTGTCACCATCCATCCTGGATCAATGGAATCCCCAAAGGACAGTTTCGCAGAATTTTAAGAAACTGCACAAGACTTAAGGAATATATAGAGCAAACTAAAATTATTAAGGATAGATTTATCGAAAAGGGGTATGATCCGGAGGTGTTGGAAAAAATTAGATTTGAGGTGAGCAAAAGCTATATAGGGGATAAGAAGATTATTAGATCCTTATCAAAAAATAATCCTGTCAATAGAAACAAAGTGGAATATGCTTTTATTACAGGTTTCAATGGACAATATAAAGATGTGGAATCTATCTTTTCTAAATACTGGCCAATTTTAAGAAAAGATACTAATCTGGGTTCACTAATCCCAAGTAAACCTTCATTTATTTACAGAAAGACAAAAAATTTGAGAGATGTTTTAGTGAGAAATATTATATCCCCTCCCAATAAAAAAGAAAAACATATGTTTGATTTTAAAGGCTTCTACCCCTGTAGAAAATGCAGAATGTGTAAAATAACCAATACTAAAGTAAGAGTTATCACAAACTTTACATCTAATAATACTGGTATGATATTTAAGATTAAGAATTTTATCACTTGCACTACTCCCTATGTCACGTATTTATTGGAATGTCCCTGCAAACTTCAGTATGTAGGTAGAACCTCGAGACCTCTACAAAAAAGATTAAGTGAGCATATCACAAATATAAAAAAAGGGAAGAAGGATCATTGCCTATCGAGGCATTTTAGAGATCACCATAATTGCGATCCTAGTGTCCTCAAATTTTGTGGCATTGACAAGATAGATACACATTGGAGAGGAGGTAACAGAATTAAGGCTATATCCAAGAATGAAACATATTGGATTTTTGAATTAAGAACTCTGAAACCGGGAGGCCTAAATGTGGATCTGGATCTGAACTGTTTCATTTCTAATTTTTGATCCAGATCTATGAGAATAATCGGTAGTATCTGTGTGATTAAGATAGGAATCTTGATATAGTAGGTCTTGGAGTAGGTAGGGAATGATGATCAATAATAATTTTACTAATCTATGCTTATTTTTAGAATATGGAATAAAAAGAATATAAGGAGGAGGTAGTGCGAATATTAAAATGAGTAAGATCTCAATTTAGGTATATAGGGTATTATCTCCCATGTATTAGCATTAAATATTATAAACATCTAGGATGTTATGTATACTGGGATGTCAGAGGGTTTATTTAGTAATTTTACTACCAGAAGTCTTGATTTGACTTGTTAATGTGGAAACTATGTCTCAATTTAGCATATACAAAATGTTAGGAATTCGTATTGTCTAATAATACATGATTCATAATTTTAAGGAATAGGGTAATATATTTATACTCAGAGTTGGGTATATTGATTGGTTGTGATATACTTCCACGGACAGATTATATTCAGTTCATTATAGATAGAGTTTACGCGTATATAAACTATCTAACAATATGATTATATATAATATACGATTTTAGAGGAGAGTAGATTTTAGTGGTTTAATTCTGCTTTTATTCCAGAACTGAATAAGTTCTGAAATAAATTTATTTATTGTATCTAATTCATTTATCATAATATGATGTTCCAATATTAATAGGGTTATAAACAGTGAAGTATTGGAGAATATAACTAGTTGAATATATTATGATGTTTTATGAGTAGGAACTGATGGTTTTATTTTTTTGACTGTTAATGAGAATTGGTGAATAGAATTGGGGACTTAGGATGATAGATATAGATATATATTAAATTGTGCTGTTGCTATGTATTAATTGAGAATTTGCTAGATAGTGTTGGCATTGCCCCTCCTTACGATGGAGATTGTGGCGCCAATACTATACTAAATATGACTTTTCCGGCATTTGTACACTGCTTTATATCCCGGAAGGTGAGGGTATCGCCCCTTAGAAAGATGGAGATTGTGGCGACATCACCTGGTGAGGGAGGAGTATAAATTGAACTTCCTAGTCTGGCGTACGTACCCTTTATGATTACGTCCAATGACGAAACGCGTCAAAGGGAGGTGACGTCAGACGCATACGAGAATTCCGGAAGTAGAGTGGCGGCCATCTTGGAGAGGGCAAAATCTCGGCTGTGAGTTACGATTGGGACTCTCCTGGATTCCGGATGGCAGACAGGTCTTTTTATGCTATGTGCGATTAAAGATGTTTTAATGTAAGCAGGATAATTAAAAGCTTTTGATTTAAGTATGTGGCAGTATTACGCTATGATTTCTTCCTTGTATATGGATATCGGGCTGACGTATATGGTGGAAGCACTCCCAAGCTACTAGGGGGAAGGATCCATATAAAGCTAATCCAGAGGATATCCATACAAAGATTTATACCACCAGAGAAATTTTCTGTGGATTAAGATCATAAAACATATATTGCTTTGAACATTGGTAAGGGTATATATTCCTTACCCCAATAGAAGTGTGCACTGTGTTATGAGTTTGTAGCACAGCAGAGTGTTTCACATGCATGGTTTTGCACAGTATATCACATGTGTATGCGTTTTTGATATATACACTTGTTTTCACTTGGGTGAATAAGATTGAATTAATCTTACAGGCTAATGAGATTTTTATAAAGGATAATGCACTATGTGAATTTTCTTTTTTTGAGGTAATCAAAGGTTTACAAGCAGTGGAGAGTTTTCGTTCGTTTATATGTTTTTTTCGTTTTTTACACTGGAAGTAACTTTTGGACTACACGTATTTTCTTTATTGGACTCTTATTTAAAATTGGACTTTATTTACAGATTTTGGATTTTTGGGATTATATAAGGAAAAGTACTTTATTGTTGATCACTGAGCATATTTGTATTTATAATTGTACACCTCTAAGGGTAGAGGTGAAGTGTGCTTATAAAATAGTTGGGAAAATTAGTGCTTTACACATATATTACTCTACGGTCTGGCGGGAATGGCTGGAGCTGTTGGGGCTGGTAGCTATTGATCCCTGGGGGCCGGAGGTGCGTGTGGCGGTGTTGTACTTCTTGGCGCGGAGTTTGGAGCGGGGGGTGTCGGTGTCCGCAGTGGATCGCCGTCTAGCGGCATTGGCGTTTTTCTTTAAGTTGCAAGGGTGTCGGGATTTTACTAAGGATTCTTGGGTTCGACAGGCTTTGCGGGGTTATCGGAGGGCTCATCGTTGTAGGGATTCTCGTCGTCCGGTGTCGTTCGCGTTGTTGGGGTCTTTGTGTGAGCTTTTGCGGACTGTGTGTTCTTCGGATTTTGAGGTGGTTTTATTTCGGGCTGCCTTTGCGGTGGCTTTTTTTGGGGCTTTGCGCATTGGGGAGCTCGTTAGTCCGTCCAAGTCGGTTCTTGGGGGGTTGTTGGTGGAGGAGGTTGTGTGCTCCGGTGATTGGGTGGAGGTTCTGGTCCGTCGGTCTAAGACGGATCAATTGGGCAGGGGTGCGAAGGTGCGTTTTTTCGCTCTTCCGGGTTCACTGGTGTGCCCTGTTCAGGCGGTTCGGGAATTTTTGTCCCGTCGCCCTGGGGGGCGGGGGTCCTTTTTCAGGCATGTTGATGGCTCCCCTTTAACGCGTTTTTTCAGTTTGTGGCGGTTTTTCGCCAGTGTTTGACGGCTGCTGGTTTGGATGCGTCTTTGTATGCTTCGCACTCGTTTCGGATAGGGGCTGCTACGGAGGCGGCCAGGTGGGGGCTGTCAGAGGATGTGGTGAAGCGCATTGGTAGGTGGGATTCCCAGAGATTTCGCCTGTACGTTCGGCCGCATTTGTTGCGGGCTTAGTGGGCGGTCCTGTGTTTTGTTTGTTTGGGTTGTGGGAGGTTGTTGCGGTTCTGTCCCTGTGCTGTATTGTTCTGGCGGTATTGTTTCTTTTCTTTCAGGTGGAGCGGTGTGCCTGGTGTGGATCCTGGGTCACTCGTATGTGTTTTGGGGGGCCAGGCGGGCTGATGTTCGGCCCAATGGCAGGCAGCTGGGGTTGGATAGACGGGAGGTTTGTGTCCGCTGGTTAGGTGTGCCGGGCATGTTGTGGAGTCGTGTTGTGCCAGAGGTGCGGCGTTTTGCGCGGCTGGATAGGCCACCGGATGTGTTGGTGATTCACGCGGGTGGCAACGATTTGGGGGGTAGGTCCATGCGGGAGCTGGTTAGAGATGTCAAGCTGGATTTTCTTCAGTTGCGGCGTGAGTTTCCGGGGCTGGTGGTGGTGTGGTCTGACATGGTCGCCCGCACTTCTTGGCGCTTGGCGCGGTCGGTGGAGCGGCTCAACAAGGCCAGGATTAAGGTCAACCGGGAGGTGGGGCGCTTTTTTAGTCGTAATGGGGGATTGGTGGTTCGGCATGTGGAGTTGGAGGTGGATACTTGGCGGTACCTTCGCAGTGATGGAGTGCATTTGAATGCGGTGGGCACGGATTTGTGGTCCCTGGAGCTGCAGGACGGCATTCTACGGGCGGTTCGTTTGTGGCGTGGCACGCATGGGTAAGGGCTTACCCAGCGTGCTGTGGCGGTTGTTGGTCTTTGGAGGCGGTTCTCATCTTGGAAGGAAAACAATGGTGTGGGACCCCATCCGTGGTATGGGGGGCCCGGTGGATATTCCCAGTTAACCAAGGTTTAGCTGGAAGGTGGTGGTGCTGCACTGCGGACGGTATGGTTGTCTCCGAGCTGGTTGGTTGCGGCTGGAGGCCTAGTGTATAGGGTTGTCCGCAGGTGCATTTTGGATCGTTTGTGGGTGATTTGAAGACCAACAACAATTCTTTGGTTTCGTTAAGGAACGGTTGATGTAAGTAAATTGTGAAGTTGTTAATAAAAGGCCATGTTGGCCATTTACTCCAAAAATGGTGTCATGTTTTTATAAAGTTTATTTGGTTAAAGGGGGGGGGGGGGTTCGGGGTGGTATGGATAGGCAATGGTGGAAGTAGGAGTGGACAAGCCTATCTATGGTGCAGTAGTCAAGAAATGCCCGTAGCGAATAGGGAAGAATGGAAATAGCGCAGGGCATACATGACTAGGCCCAGAGTGGTTGGGAACAGAAAGGGTTAAAAATTTAGCTCCAAGGGGTGGGAAATGGGATTGGGAATTATTGGATTGGCAGACGTGGAGTGTAGGAGGTGTCTGTGGCACCGTAGGGTGGGGGTTGCTGCGGAAGGGGCGTCAGTGCAGCTGGATGAGTGCAAGGACCAGAGCTTCCCTCCCGCCCTCCCTGTTAGGTTGGGTATAGGGTCTTGTCCGGGGGCAGGTGCACGGGTAACTCGAGCTCATATGAAAAATATAAAAAAAAAAACAAGAACCCTGGTTGGTGAGGTGGGTTTTATGTTGGTTCGTGGGCGGTTGTTGGTCTTTGGAGGCGGTTCTCATCCTGGAAGGAAAACAATGGTGTGGGACCCCATCCGTGGTATGGGGGGCCCGGTGGATATTCCCAGTTAACCAAGGTTTAGCTGGAAGGTGGTGGTGCTGCACTGCGGACGGTTGTCTCCGAGCTGGTTGGTTGCGGCTGGAGGCCTAGTGTATAGGGTTGTCCGCAGGTGCATTTTGGATCGTTTGTGGGTGCCTTTGAAGACCAACAACAATTCTTTGGTTTCGTTAAGGAACGGTTGATGTATGTAAATTGTGAAGTTGTTAATAAAAGGCCATGTTGGCCATTTACTCCAAAAATGGTGTCATGTTTTTTTATAAAGTTTATTTGGTTAAAGGGGGGGTGGTTAGGGGTGGTATGGATAGGCAATGGTGGAAGTAGGAGTGGACAAGCCTATCTATGGTGCAGTAGTCATGGTCATGCTGAATGATGTTACAGGGCAGCATAACATTCTCCACGGCTTCTCCAGACCCTTTCACGTCTGTCACATGTGCTCAGGGTGAACCTGCTCTCATCTGTGAAATGCACAGGGCGCCAGTGGTGGACCTGCCAATTCTGGTGTTTAATGGCAAAATGCCAATTGTGGTCTATGGTGCCGGGCAGTGAGCACAGGGCCCAGTAGAGGACATCAGGCACTCAGGCCACCGTCATGAAGTCTGTTTCTGATTGTTTGGTCAGAGAAATTCACACCAGTGGCCTGCTGGAGGTCATGTTGTAGGGCTTTGGCAGTGCTCATCCTGTTTCTCCTTGCACAAAGAAGCAGACACCGGTCTTGCTAATGGGTTAAGGACCTTCTACGGCCCTGTCCAGCTCTCCTAGAATAACTGCCTGTCTCCTGGGATATCCTCCATGCTCTTGAGACTGTGCTGGGAAAAAAAGCAAACCTTCTGGCAATGGCACATATTGATGTGCCATCCTGGAGGAGTTGGACTGCCTGTGCAACCTCTGTAGGGTCCAGGTATCGCCTCTTGCTACCAGTAGTGACACTGACCCTAGCCAAATGCAAAACTAGTGAAAAACAGTCAGAAAAGGTGAGTAGGGGAAAAAAGGATAGTGTCCTCTGTAACAGACCCCAGACACCATTCTTGGGTACCGTCAAGAAGCTGCTTCTCGGGTTCTGGAACACGAGACCAGTGAATCTGGCTATTGTTACTCCAAGATCCAGACAACACCAGATTTAAAGTAAACCAGGAGGAAGACTACTTTATTTGAACACAGATACAAGATATGTACACTCAGGGGACAATCCCCCCCCCCTGCATAATGACACAGGGCGGGGCAATCTACATTTAGTAACAAGAGACACACAAGTATTTAAACTTTTCACCAGCAGACTGTCCCATCAGGAGGGAGGGCTGCTGGAGACACCCCCCCCCCCCCCCCACTAGGCTAATACACATAAACACATACATTCCATAATAGTTTGCTTCCAAGCCAGACAAACAATAGAATAACATTAAACAATCAACAACCCCCACCCCACCTATCTCCTAAACATGTCTACACAGTCTGAGACAAAGCCCACACAATATTAGGACAGATCACCCTGTACCCCTAACAGGGTGATTTACACATAAAAGAGATATGGGGAGCTAAGACAAGGGTCTCCCCACATCTCCAATGTGAGTTGTGTTCCGTGTGCCCCCCACCCAAAGTGACTCCACCCTACACCTGTCAAACCATTCCTGTTTTGGGGGTCTACTCAGGTTGTGGTTACTTTTTTTAAAATAAAAACAATCTGCAAGGCCTTGCACACCTTTTTTTCCACTTTAATGGAGCAATATCATATAGGGGCCCTGATGAAATAAGTGGAACTTTCTTTTTAGTGCAAGGTCCGCTTTAAATACAGCACTGAAATAGATCCCATGAAATTTTAATCTGATGCCAGTGTTGCGGTTTTCTGTAATACTGATGCAATACCAGCTGAGACATTCCACTTTTCCACTTTTGCAAACATTCTGCAAAGACAAATTACTCAAGGACTACCCCTGTCTTAACTGATTTACCTTCGATGGAAAAAGTAATTACGGAGCTTTTGGGCCACCGGTTTAATGGAACTTGTCCACGCTTAAGCTGCGCCCAGTGTGGCGGTGTCATTAAATCAGACACTTTTTTCTATCCTCATTCAGGATGGAGCGTTTTATTTCCAGGTTTTCACACTTGTCAGTATCCATTTGTTATTTATGGGCTCAAATGACATTTTCACTAAATAGATTGGCGAGGCCACTAAGATATGAAGGATGAGCTCTCACAAGGAACATTAGGGATAATAGCATGATCTTCCTCTATCCAAAAAATATTCAGTATAATGAAACATTACTTACTTTATAAGCTGGATCTGAAGAGCTCTATAGCGAGCTGTATTTATCATACAGGCAAACTAGCCATGTGTCTAGGGAACACTAGGGAGAGAGGAAAAACAACATATAAATGTACAGTTTTTTTTCAATGTATTTATGAAACTTTCTAATATTTATTTTAAAAGAAACATCATTATTTTTTTTCTTATGGATGTGCTGTCACCCAACAGAAAAAAATAATAACTCCGGCCAATCAGGAATGGAAGGATGATGTCACTGTATCTGCGCAGTCTTGAAAAGATAAAGTTGATTTTTACAGTTTTACTGCTCCTATCTAAGCATTGTTAGACCTCAGCCCACTTACATGATGACGTCAGCAGAAAGGCTGCCTGCTGTACGCGTTATGTCCTGGAAAGGTCTTCTTGGGTAAAGTTTAGCACAGAATGGGAGAACAATCTGAAAGGTGTGGTGAAGGAATTATGGTAAATGCTGGTTCTTTCATACAATACAATGTTTATACTCTACTTCAGCCTTTCTCAACCAGGGTGCCCAGGCACCCTTGGGTGCCTTGAGGTTTCTTCAGGGGTGCCTTTCTAAAAAATGCATGGAACAATGAACCAGCTAACACAAATGCTCCTGTGCTTGGGGATGGACTCGATGCAGGCTGCAACCACATTAATATGGTAATGAGGGATTCAGTGAGCGCTAACCGACACAGCAGCTGATACACTAAAAAGGAAAACCATCAACCTTCAAACAAACAATATGAGATAAATAGTGCAGCGCTAGATGTTATATGACTGTACCAGTATTGAAGATGGTGCAATATCCCTTACTTAAATGTCAACAGATGTGGACCACATACATTATATGTGACCAAACACACTATATGTGATCTTCCCAAGAGTTGAAAAAAGGGGGGAAGAAATGACGTGAGCTTCACACAACTTCACTTCACAATACAAAACGCACAATATAAATGCACAGTACAGTCCAGTCATCAAAGAAACACAGATGAGTGTATCTCGATGAGATCCTTATGATGCATGTAGTCCGGCGATGTGCAGAAGAAATAAATGAATTGCGCACTCACCGGAAGCACAATTTAAATTGTGCGTTTGTGTCTCATACACCAAAGGTCACTCCGACTGTGGATGAAGGGAAGTTCTGAGCAGGTGGTTCTATGATGAAAGGTAACACATCTGGGGATTCCTTCTGGCAGACAGGCTCCAAAACAGGATCAGCTGAATATTTCTCTGGGCCTTGGGGTAATCACCTGGTGGTCCTGAGGAATTAAATGCTCGCAGCTGGTATAGAAGAGTGGCCGCCGGACCCCCTTGATCCGGCGGCTTAGCGTCACGGCTAGCAGGGGCTCCTCCTTGACGCGCGTTTCGTATCACACGTACATCATCAGAAGGAATAAGAGGCATGGCTCTTATTCCTTCTGATGATGTGCGTGTGATACGAAACGCGCGTCAAGGAGGAGCCCCTGCTAGCCGTGACGCTAAGCCGCCGGATCAAGGGGGTCCGGCGGCCACTCTTCTATACCAGCTGCGAGCATTTAATTCCTCAGGACCACCAGGTGATTACCCCAAGGCCCAGAGAAATATTCAGCTGATCCTGTTTTGGAGCCTGTCTGCCAGAAGGAATCCCCAGATGTGTTACCTTTCATCATAGAACCACCTGCTCAGAACTTCCCTTCATCCACAGTCGGAGTGACCTTTGGTGTATGAGACACAAACGCACAATTTAAATTGTGCTTCCGGTGAGTGCGCAATTCATTCATTTCTTCTGCACATCGCCGGACTACATGCATCATAAGGATCTCATCGAGATACACTCATCTGTGTTTCTTTGATGACTGGACTGTACTGTGCATTTATATTGTGCGTTTTGTATTGTGAAGTGAAGTTGTGTGAAGCTCACGTCATTTCTTCCCCCCTTTTTTCAACTCTTGGGAAGATCACATATAGTGTGTTTGGTCACATATAATGTATGTGGTCCACATCTGTTGACATTTAAGTAAGGGATATTGCACCATCTTCAATACTGGTACAGTCATATAACATCTAGCGCTGCACTATTTATCTCATATTGCAACCACATTAAGAATGTCCTGGAACATGCACACCTTGCTGCCCTCAACAGACCAATCCAAATATAGGGAATCCAAATATACTGAATGAGGAAAGAACAAAGAGAGGGCGCACAGGCCTAGTGCATTACCATAAAAAATGTTTAATAAGAAATAAAATAGGTGTTGTACTCACAAACGACAATAAAGTCAAGGCACATCATAAAAGAACAGCTGGGTCAACACCGCGCTGAGTAACAGTCCGCAATGGGGAGTGTAGACATCCAATAGGCTGACGCGTTTCGAGGACTTGCCTCTTCCTCAGAGCCACCATAAATTGTCGTTTGTGAGTACAACACCTATTTTATTTCTTATTAAACATTTTTTATGGTAATGCACTAGGCCTGTGCGCCCTCTCTTTGTTCTTTCCTCAATAGGTGGAACAAGCCTGCCTTTTAGTTACACAAAGCCACAGGTTTTCATTGTGCACCATTATGACCTTCTAGCCGCTGGCGTCCTGACAACCAATGACATCATCAGTTGATAAGGAGGAAGTCAGTTTCCTGCTCAGCATCCTAGTTTGACCCTCCCCTGCCCCTCTCCATCAGTTCTGGGATCACATTAGCTCAGTGATGGAGAAAAACTGAAGGAGAAGACAAACATTGGAATACTAGTCAGTACCAGTGTGCAGAAGTGTACCATATTTTTCGCCGTATAAGACGCACCTGACCATAAGACGCACCTAGGTTTTAGAGGCAGAAAACAGGAAAAAAAAAATTCTGAACTAATGGACTGCAGACACAGTACAGGAGATGACCAGAGACTGCGGACAGCACAGGGATGACCAGAGACTGCGGACAGCACAGGGATGACCAGAGACTGCGGACAGCACAGGGATGACCAGAGACTGCGGACAGCACAGGGATGACCAGAGACTGCGGACAGCACAGGGATGACCAGAGACTGCGGACAGCAAAGGGATGACCAGAGACTGCGGACAGTACAGAGATGACTGCTGACCTTTGGGGAGGTGGAGAGCGGGTACCTGAATTTGACAGGTACCCGCTCTTACTTCCGCAGAGTTTTTGTTTGATCTTACCTGTTCCTCGATCCAGCCGCGCGCTGTCTTCCCGGCTTCTTTAATGGCGCTCGGCATGACAGCCGGGTGCCCAGTGTGCATGAGCGAGAAGCACTTGGCTTCTGGGATCTGTCATGTGTCCCAGGTACCACCTTACCATTCACAAAAAGCACCGCTTCTTGCGCATGCGCACTTGGCCCCCGGCTGTCATGCCCAGTGCCCACACTACAGAAGCCGGGAAGACAGCACGCCGCTGGATAGAGGAACAGGTAAGGTCCCGCTGCAGAGCTGAGCGGCCGGCCCGGTATTCTGACACAGCCGCAGTGGAAATACCGGACCGGCCGCTCCATATTCGCTCCATAAGACGCACTGACATTTCCCCCCCAGTTTTGGGGAAGAAAAAGTGCGTCTTATACAGCGAAAAATACGGTATTTGCTTTGGAAGAATAAATCACCTCTAATGTTGGTTGTCCTACATGTTGGATGTTGCTGCGTTATATAAAACTATTAGAAAATGGGGTGCCCTTTTAAAATTATGGAGTCTTGAGGCATCCCATTTTAGAATGGGGTGCCTCAAGACTATTCATAATTTTTAAGGGTGCCTCGGGACTGTCCATCATCTTAAAGGGTGCCTTGACTGAAAAAAGTTTGAGAAACACTGCTCTACCTTATCTGGTGGCTCTGGAGGCTGTGAGGAGCAAGTGCTCAATGGTGAAGTGTCACAAGGGAATCATGCTTTATTGTTGTGGTTGCTGGTGGTGATTTGAAGTTTCACTCAGCAGGCTGTTTTTGTCCTCCTATAGCTGTAGAGGTCTGTGAGGGTAAGCGTCCAGCCGTATTCTGACAGGTGAAGGTGTTGGAATCCTAATGGTAATGATTTTCAACATATAGGAGTTGGATTGCTTTTTTTTTTTTTGTTCTTTTGGATTAATTTTGAAAGGACACATTTTTAGGAGTGTTAACACTGTGTTTTGGGACTAATTATTCTCAATTTCATGTGCACAAGAAAGTTTTTTTTTTAGACACATTTTCTATTATAGACATGTCACCTTTTTATATCTAATTTTCACTGTTCGTGACTTGATTCATTATAGATTACTCTCACTTGTTCTTGTTACGTTTTTCACTGCCCCATGAGACCCCTTTTACTTACAGTTGTGCTCAAAAGTTTGCATACCCTGGGAGAAATGATGAAATGTTGGCATTTCTATTGAAAATATGACCATATATGATCATACCAGAAAACTTAAGGATATTGACCATATGAAGTAATTTATTATCACATAATTGTTTGGCTCCTTTTTAAATCATAATGATAACAGAAATCACCCAAATGGCCATGATCAAAAGTTTACATTAAAATTGCAATTAGTGCAAATGGTGTCTGTGTATAAATAGCCGATGCATTTTGGTAACTCTCATGTGGATGCACTGAGCAGACTAGATAATGAGTCATGGGGAGCAGAAAAGAACTGTCATAAGACCTGAGTTAAAAAGGTAATGGAACTTTATAAAGATGGAAAAGGATATAAAAAGATATCCAAATTCTTGAATATGCTATTCAGTACTGTTGAATAACTTAAGAAGTTGAAAATTTGGGGATCTCTTGATACAAAGCCGAGGTCAGGTACACCAAGAAAGATTGCAGCCACAACTGTCACAAGAATTGTTCAGGATACAATGAAAAACCCACAGGTAGCCTCTGGAGAAAAACAGGCTGCTCTGGAAAAAGATGACCGAGGCGTCCTTAACAACCATGACTCATCTACTGTCAGTGGGATTTCTGTTGGTTGGGACTCTGCTGATCTCCTACAGCAAATGGAGTTGCAGAGCTGTGCCTGTATTTGTAAACGCAGGCACAGGATCTAGCTAGTTCTTCCAGGGAGAGAAGAAAGACATCACACGTGAGTAAAAGCAGCACACTTCACCCACACACATTAGACAGAGACATTTTAACCCCTTGATTGTCACATTTAACCCTTTGATTGCCCCCTTCCACCCTGCTAGTGCCATTAGTACAGTGTCAGTGTACAGTATTTTTCATTGATCACTGTATTAGTGCCACTAACGAAGTCAGATAGCATCAGGGTCAGTATAATTTCTGATCACTGTCACCTGTAATACATTGCACACAAAACCACAATGTTCGCACAATCAGGTCTGATCTCTGCCAGCACTAGCAGGTGAATTTTATTGGAAGCAGTTCAAGCAGTCCCTGACAGCCAGGTGCTCTTTTTCCCGTGAGTCGCACTAGCTACCTATAAATTTAGAGTCCAAAATATCCAATGAAAGGTACACTAGTGAAGAGGCCTACAAGATTCTGAGCGTCAGGTGAGAGCGCAGGGGAAGCCTCTCTGACAGAATCTGCCTTAGAATGCGAACCTGTAGACAGCAGCGACACCCTGACAGGTAGCTCAGATGATGGAGAAGAGGTCCCTGTTAAGATCAGGCATACCCGACTCCATGAAGCTGAAGTGCTAGGATCACATGACTTGTCTCATATGCAGCACAGTGCCAGTAATAGTGCCGCACTACCTTGGTGAACTGGTGAGCATCAGCAGCCTAGTATATCCTGGTCTTCTGCAGTATCACTTGGTGACGTGATGAGTCCCATATGTGCAGTATAAGCTGGTGCAGTGGCGATCACAAGTATTGTCCCGCAACCACCAAGAATTCTCCCACAGGCCCGTAGAGTCCCGAGTATCCATCCAGACATGCTTGCAAATCCTGATTGGCAGCTCACAGATTCTGCAGCACCCGTTCTTCCCCCATTCACTGCCCAACCTGGAATTCAGGTGGAAACAGCAAATTTAACTCCCCTTGATTTTATGGAGCTGTTTTTTACAGAAAATTTGTACAATTTGATTCTGGGCCAAAGCAATTTATTTATTTATTTATTTTTTCAAAAAAGAAAGCCTTTATTAATAAAGAACATAATGGTACAAAAGACATGTACGGGGTGCCTAAGCGAAACAGCAGGCACAACCTACAGCGACACAGCAATAACTCAAACAAGAAAACACAGACAATGCAATGATACAAAACCCGACTACAATAAGGTTATGCTTGCAACAAACCGGAGCCAATATAGTATAGTATGGGGTGTAATTGCATCATATCTCCTGCGCTCGTGCTTTGCCATGCAGGGCTGTAGCGATAAGAAGAGTGGTCATGGCACCTGAACGTAGGATTCGGTCAAAAGCTTATGGCAATGGGGAGAATTACAAAACCGGCATACGTTGTGGTAGGAGCCGTTGATGGAAGTGGGGAGAGTGAAAGAATGGCATGTCTAGTGTTCCAGGTAGCATATCAAAGCGAGAGGCGAGAAGAAAAGAGAAAGGAGAAAAAAGAGAAAAGGAGGTAGAAAGAAAAAAGATAGAAGCAGAGAGGGGGGAGGGGGGTGGAAAGAAAAGAAAAAAAAAAAAAATAGTGTGGGGGGGGGGGAAACATATGGGGTGAGTAATGACAGCAATATCTGGGGTTAATCATGTATGGGGATAGGAGTTAAGCTAACGCCAGAGTCGCGTGGGAAGGGATACATTGTCGAGGAGAGTCTCAGTGCCTACCACAAAAACTACTGTAAAGAAGTAACATCAGCAGGAAAGCCGGACCAAGTCAGACCTGATGGTCCATAAGAGACTTGTATGTAGGAGTAGTTGTGAAATAGATCCAGCAGGCCCAAATGTGGGAAAATTTAGTGGGAGTGTCAAGGGCCGTCGCAATTAGTTCCTCCATGTCTGCCATTTTACCCACACGGACAAGCCAATCACGAACAGAGGGGGGGCGAGAAGAGCCCCAAAGGGCGGGAAGGCAGAGTCTGGCTGCGTTGACCATATGCATGGCCAAAGATCTATGATATTGTCCCCCCGGAAAGGAGGAGTGGTGGAGGAGAAACTGGTCCGGAGACAGATCCAGAGGCACGGTCGTCACCGATACAATCCTATGGACCTCTTGCCAAAACGGTTGAATGCTCGGACAGGACCACCAGATGTGTAGAAATGATCCGTCCGCAGCCCCACATCTCCAACAGGTATTGGGATAAGAAGGATTAAAATGAGAAATTCGTGAAGGGGTGCGATACCACCTCGACACCAGTTTGTAACCATTTTCCTGCGTCGAGACGTTAAGGGAGCATTTATGAGAATATTTGAATACACGTGCCCAGTCGGAATCTGACAAATTATCATCCAAATCTCTGTTCCAGGCCTGACAGGAGGGCAGAGAGTTATAGGCCCTATTCTCAATTAAGAGGGGATAAATTTCTGAAATCAAATGCTTACGCGGATCTCCTTTCGAGCAAATATCCTCAAAAGGGGTGAGAGGGCGGGTCCAATCATGGAAAGGTTTATGCGAGAGCAGATAATGCCTTATTTGCAAATAAACCCAGAAAGGAAAATTGCGGGTACCCAAGCTTTCACGCAGTTCGTGGAGTGATTTCATCTTGCCTTCGTGGAGAAAGTGTTTGGCCAAAATTTGATCATGCGGCCAATGTTCAGATAGGAAGTCCTTGTGCATTCCGGGGGGGAAGTCAGGGTTGAGTCGGATGGAAGTGAGACAATTCGGAGACGCAGAAATAGATGCTGATTTGCAGGTATTGCGGAAGGCTTTCAGGGTAGGGCCTACCAAAGGGTGAGTGAGAAGGACCTGAGGCGTATGCTTCAGCGGCAGCCAAGGGATCAAAATCAGGGGTGCGGGCGAGAAGGCGTGTTCTAGTTGCACCCAGTCTTTAGAAGCAGAGTGAACGTGCCAATCCACTACACGGCAGAGATGGCACGCCAAGTAGTAACGGTGAAGGTCAGGAAGGCTAATACCACCATTAAGTTTAGGGAGAATCAGTTGGGAATAAGCAATGCACGGGCGTTTATGGTTCCATAGGAATAGAGAACAGAGCTTCCTACAGGATGTGAAGAAGGCAAGCGGTATGTGGATGGGCAGAGTTTGAAAGAGGTAGAGAAGGCGAGGAAGGATGTTCATTTTAATTATCGCAGCTCTTCCAAACCACGAAAAGCAAGGACGGTGCCATTTATTCAGATCCCCTTGGAGAGAACGAAGAGTGGGTAAAAAATTCTTAGCATATAATTCGTCGGGGTTGCGGGTAAGCTGTACACCTAAATAAGAAAGTGAGTCCCTTTCCCAATGAAACGGGAAACGCGACTCGCAATCAGAAACTACTTCCGAAGGCATGGTGATGTTGAGAGCGAAAGACTTGGAAAAGTTAATCTTAAAGTTTGACAAATATCGAAAAAATGCAAAGTCCTTTAGTAAATTCGGCAGAGTAATATGCGGCTCGGCAAGGAAAAGAAGAATATCGTCCGCGTAAGCCGCAAGCTTATATTCCTTATCCGAGACCGCAATCCCTTTGATGTCGGGGTTAGAGCGCAACTTCCGTAGAAGGGGCTCAAAGGAAAGGACGAACAAGAGTGGAGAAAGGGGGCAACCCTGACGCGTGCCGTTGCCCAAAGGGAAAGAGTTTGACAAATGGCCATTGACCCGGACACGCGCAGTAGGGCCTGAGTACAGGGTCATTATAAAGCAATTTATATGCTCAACAATGTATTGCTGCAATCCCAAATTCAAACCTTGCCAGACCATTTGCATGGAAACCTATTACGGTTTCTGAATTTAAAACTTTTTTGGGCCTAACCCTCAACATGAGCATTACAAAAAAGAACGAGTTTCGGTCGTATTGGTCCACAGACCCAATTCATCATATGCCCGTGTTCTCTGCTGCTATGACTAGGCATAGATATGAGACGATAATGCACTTCATGCATTTCAGTGATAACACACTTTGTCGTCCTCGGGTGACCCTCAACATGACAGGCTCTACAAAATTCGACCCCTCATAAACCACCTCACTGAGAAACTTGCAAATGTGTATACACCCCAGCAAAACATCTGCATGGATGAATCCCTCATTCACTTTACTGGCCACCTTGCATTCAAAAAGTACATCCCCAGCAAGCGTGTCAGATATGGGGTAAAATTGTATAAGCTCTGTGAGAGAGCACGGCTAAACATACAAATTTAGGGTTTATGAGGGAAGAGACAGCGAAGTAGAGCCCCCCAACTGCCCAGACTACATGGGGAGCAGTGGCAAGATAGTTTGGGACTTGGTGTCATCTTTATTCTGTAAAGGGTACCACTTATATGTGGACAATCTCTATTCAAGCATGCCACTATTTAGACATCTGTACAATTTTGGAATTGGCTTATGTTGCACCGTGTGACCTAATTGCCAGGGCTTCCCCCAACGGCTTGTAAATACCCGACTTAGAAAGGGGGAGAAAGCCTGCTGAAGAAGAAAAGACGTACATTTTGTTTGGGTACAGCATTGCATGACCGCACAATTACCAGTCAGGAAGGGGGGGAAATCCTCAGGAGGGAAAACAGTGTGAGGTCCTCCCAGAATCCATACCAGACCCTTATCTGAGCATGCAGCAAGGAAGGTCAAGAAGGGGGGGGGGGGGGCGAGCAAGCGCTCCCCCGAACCATACCAGTCCACATGCCCTCAACATGGGTGTCTCTTCCCCACAATCCTGGGCGGTGGTTGTGGGGGTCTGTGGGCAGGGGGCTTATCATAATCTGGAAGCCCCCTTTAATAAGGGGGCCCCAAGATCCCACCCCCCATGTGAACATGTGAATGTTACTGTGTACTCCATATTCATTTTCATGTTCACATGGTGGGTGGGATCTTGGGGCCCCCTTATTAAAGGGGGCTTCCAGATTACGATAAGCCCCCTGCCCGCAGATCCCCACAACCACCGCCCAGGATTGTGGGGAAGAGACAGCCATGTTGAGGGCATTTAGCCTGGTATAGTTCGGAGGGGTGCTCACCTGCCCCCCCACCTCTTGACCTTCCAGGCTGCATGCTCGGATAAGGGTCTGGTATGGATTTTGGGAGGACCCCACACTGTTTTTAAAAAAAAAAGTTAAGTTGCCATTGTTTGTTTAAATTCTGCTGTCAGTGGTAATCCCAATGACAGCAGATGAGTCATAGTTGTTAAGGACACCAGGGTCACCCTGCTCCTTGACAGCCAGCTATTAGCAAATGAATTGGAATCATTCATTTGATTCGGATGCTTCTAATATCCGAAGAAACAAATGTATTTTGTTAATGTTTTATTTGGTTTTGTTGAAATTCATTACTGTTGTATTCGGACATTTGGATACATCCCAACTTCTGAATAATGAAAATTTTGTCCAAATTATAATTTGGAACGAAACTAACTGTGCATGTTTCATTCATACAAGACAACCAAAGACTCTGCATGACATGAAGGTATTTTGCCAAGACGAATGGGCAGTTATACCACCTGCAAGAATTCAGGGCCTCAGACAACTATTACAAAAGACTGCACGCTGTCATTGATGCTAAAGGGGACAATTCACAGAACTGAGAACCAAGGGTATGCAGACTTTTGAACAGGGTTTGTTTACTTGTTGTTATGACCTATTGTACAGTTGAATATGAATCCCTTTCTTTCCTTTCCTGTCCCTTTCCTTCTTTTTTCTATTCTTCTCTTTCTTTTTCTGCACTCCCTTCCTTATTTCCATTATTTCCATTTGCTTCAGTTTACTTTCCTTCTTTTTTCTCCTTGCTTGCCTCTTTCCTCCTTTTCTCCCATCTGTTCTTCTGACTTCCCTTTTCTCCTCTCCAGTCCCTTTCCTCACTTTGCTCTCTTTTCTTCTCTTCCTTTCCTTTCTCTCTTTTCCTGCCCCTTCCCTTCCTTCCATTCTGTTAATGTCCCTTTCCTCCTTCCCTGTCTCATTACCCCCCTCCCCTTTTCCCTTCTCATATATTCACTTGTTCTGTCTCCTTCCCTGTTCTTTCCTTTCCCTCCTTCTCTTCATTCCCTTTTCACATATTCAATTAACTTCCCATCTTCTTTTCTGTCTCTTTTCTGCTTTCCTTTCTGTTCACTTCCCTTTCCTTCTTTTCTCTCTCATTTCCCTATGTTCCCCTCCCATATATTCATTTGTTCTCTCTCCTCCTCTGCCTTTTCTCTCGCTTCTTTCTTTTCTTTCCCTTTTCATCTATTTAGTTAACTTCCTGTATCATCTTTTCCACCCCTTCCCTCCCTTTTCTACGTTCCCTTTTGTTCGCTTCCCTTCCTTTCTCTCCATTCTTTCCTTTTTCCGTTAATTTTATTTTTCGTTATTTTCTGGTACCTTCCCTCACTTTTTCCATTCACTTTTGTTTACTTCCCTTGTCTTTTCTTCTTTTTTGTCTCTTTTCTCCTTTTTCTCCCATCTTTTCTGTTCACTTTCCCTCCCTTCCTTTTCTCCTCCTCTGTCTCTTCCCTTCCTTTGATTCCTTCCATTCTGTTCACTTCTTCTTTCCTGACAATTTTCTTCCTTTCTCCTTTCCCCTCTTTCCACTTCTCAATCCATTACTTTCCGTTCTTAACCCCTTTCCCTTTCCATCTATTCAATTTTCTCCCTTTCACTTGTTTCCTGTCCCTTTTCCAATATTTCCCTATTCTTCTTCTCTTCCTTTCCCTTCTCTCTTTTCCTGCCCCTCCCTTCCTTCAGTTCACTTCCCTTTCCTCCTTTCCTGTCTCATTACCCTTTTTCCCATCCCTTCACTTGTCCTCTCCCTTCATATGCCCTTTCTCACCATTTTTTCTTTTCTTTCCCTTTTCAAATATTTACTTCATGTCCACTGTCTTCTTTTCTGTTCTTTCCCTCCCCTTTCCCTTCTGTTCACTTCCTTTCTCTGCTTTCCTGACCATTTCCTCTGTTTTTTCCAATCTTCTGTGTATGTCCTTTCATTTTCTGCCTCCTCCTTCCCTCTTTCTCTTCAAATCTGTTTAATTCACCTATCTTATCTTTCTTGTCAAATTATGTTCCTTTCTCTCTTTTACTGCCCTTCTCTTCCTTTTTTTCTGTTTGTTTCCCTTCCCTTTTCTTCTCTATTGCCCCTTCCCTTCCTTCTGCTCTGATCACTTCCCTTATTCTTTCTCCTTTCCTGCCCCTTCCCTCCCACCCTTTCTGATCACTTCCCTTCCATTATCTTCTTTAATGCCCTTTCCCTTCCTTCTCTTCTGTTCACTTATCTTATCTTTTTTTCCTTTCCTTTCCTGCCCTTCCCTCCCATCCCTTCTGTTTACTTCCCTTCTATTTTCTTCTTTAATGCCTTCCTTCTATTTTAATCATTTCCCTTATCTTCTTTACTGCCCCTTTCTCTCCTTCTCTTTTGTTCACTTCCCTTCCCTTTTCTATTTTCCTGCCCCTTCCCATCCATCTTTTCTGTTCACTTCCCTTCCCTTTTCTCCTTTCCTGCCCTTCCCACCCATCTTTTCTGTTCACTCTCCTTCCCTTTTCTCCTTTCCTGCCCCTTCCCACCCATCGTTTCTGTTCACTTCCCTTTTCTCCTTTTACTTTTCTATTTTCCTGCCCCTTCCCATCCATCTTTTCTGTTCACTTCCCTTCCCTTCCCTTTTATCCTTTCCTGCCCCTTCCCACCCATCTTTTCTGTTCACTTCCCTTCCCTTTTCTCCTTTCCTGCCCCTTCCCACCCATCTTTTCTGTTCACTTCCCTTCCCTTTTCTCCTTTCCTGCCCCTTCCCACCCATCTTTTCTGTTCACTTTTCTTCCCTTTTTTCCTTTCCTGCAACTTCCCACTCATCTTTTCTGTTTACTTCCCTTCCTTTTTCTCCTTTCCTGCCCCTCACCACCCATCCTTTCTGTTCACTTCCCTTCCCTTTTCTTCTTTACTGACCCTTCCCTTTCTTCTCTTCTGTTCACTTTCCTTCCCTTTTCTTCTATTTTAATGCCCCTTCCCTGCCTTCTCTTCCGTTCATTTCCTTTATCTTCTTTACTGTTACTTTCCTTCCTTCTCTTCACTTCCCTTACCTTTTCTTCTCTATTTCCCTTTCCATTCCTTCTCCTCTGTTCACTTCCCGTACCCTTTCTCCTTCCCACCCGTTCTGTTCACTTCCCGTACCTTTTCTCCTTTCCTGTCCCTTCCCTCCCATCCCTTCTGCTCATTTTCCTTCTCTTTTTTCTTTATTGCCCCTTCCCTTTCTTCTCTTTTATTCACTTTCCTTCCCTTCTCTTTTTTGAAATGCCCCTTCCTTTTCTTCTTTTCTGTTCACTTCCCTTGTTTTCTTCACTGTCCCTTCACTTCTCTTCCTTCTCTTCTGTTCACTTCCCTTTTCTTATTTATTTCCCTCTTCCCTTCCTTATCCTCTGTTCAATTCCCTCACTTTTCCTCCTTTCCTGCCACTTCTCTCCTATCTTTTATGTTCACTTACCTTGCCCTGTTCACTCTACCTTCTGCTCCCCTTTTCTCTCCTTTCTGCATCCTCTCCCTCCCTTCTCACCCTTCCTCTACCTTACTGGTTTTCTATTTCAGTGCTTTAGTGTATTTCTGTATTTAAATTAACACAGGGAATTAATTCAGAATGATTTTATGAAATAGATAATGAGAGTGAAATTACACTTGCTTAAATATTTTTTCCGTCTGCTTATCTGTTTAAAATCTATGAATTTAAAATCTATTTATTTGTCTATATTTAGCATATTATCTTCAGCTAGCAATAAATCCATGAAGGAAATAGCAAGTACTCTAATTACCCACCAGACATAGTTCTTCCGAAGCCCAAATTAAATTATATATACTGTGTTATTAAACTTAATCTGCTTAAAATGTTAAAGGACCAACTCCTACATGATAGCGTGAAGGAAAAGGCTTATTAAAAAAGGCGCAGAAATTCACACACTACTTACACAAGACCTTGAGCTAAAAAAGAAATTCAAAGAGTTCCACACCAGGGTCTGTTTACCAGATTAGCAATTCCTATGGCAAGCATGAAAGATGAAATTACAATTGTTTTGACTCTGAAGGACGCCCAATCTGCACTGGCCATTGAAGGAAAAACGGAATGGAGAAAATCAATGGCTTGTTTTGTATATTCATATGGAGGCACAGAATGTGACCAGTAACTTTAATGTCGATGGGATAGCTTTGTGCTACAAACTGTTCTCTTTATGACCTATAATAGTTTCTTCTTTTGCTCTTGAATTATTCAAACCATTAGTAAGGGAAAAAAATAAACTATTCAAATATAGAATCTGTGGGGATTGCACAGATTTATCCATTTAGGGATCAATCTGATTTTAAAGCTGACCCCTTTCCCCCTTCTATGAAACAGACACTACTAATAAATGTGTATTGTAAAATTTTTAATGTATTTTATGCAACAACTACATCAGTATTCAGTAGAGATATATTCTTCAACCAGTAGATGGCAGTGTTTATAAGTATATAGCTGCATCTATGGTATACTCTATGTTATAGGTGTCAAACTGGCGGCCCTTCAGCTGTTGCCAAACTACAAGTCCCATGAGGCACTGCATGATTGACAGTTACAAGCATGACTCCCAAAGGTAAAGGAATTATGGGACTTGTAGTTTTGCAACAGCTGGAGGGCCGCCAGCTTGACACCCCTGCTCTATGTCTTTTTTCTGAATAAAGTTTCCTGGTTTCTTTGTTGCTGTGAAGCAGAAGAATACATGTGGACTGTACACTGTCTGTTCTGTAAGGCTATATACAGAATTTCTAACAAAAACAAATAATAATTAATATAATTATTATTCATCAAAACCAAACAGAAAATCCTATGCTTAGCGTTAAGACAAGAAAAGATGCACACTAATCATCTGAATACGGGACCAAATAAATTCAAAGAAAAATAGGGGTGCTTTCCTTTAAATTAGGAGTGACCCAAAAATACTTCAGTAGTAGATGCATATTGATAGGAAGAAATCAAGTAAAATCAAACCATATAATCTAAAAAATTACAAGCGTCCATGAATTTAGTAAATAACACAATACTGGTGCACGTCCTCTTTAAATCCATGGCAAAGGTACAGAGAAATGGAAACAGAAACAACATCTCCTGCTCTCCATGACCCTGGGCAAGTGTGGATGGATGGAAAAGGAACTTGAGAAGATTTGCCCACCAATGCATAGAAGGTTGTGCAGCTCTAAACAAGGCTGGGGAAGCCCGACCAGTACTGCAAAGTAAAAAAAAAAGAAAGCGCACCAACCTTGCACATTACCTCAGTAAACTGTGATTTTATTAAATTGAGAATAATACTCACAAAGAAGTATAACAAGCGTATAAGGTCCTCAGGGGAACTTTAGGAGTGTAGAACCAGTGCAAGTCACATCACGAGGGTAGACTTTCAAAGTAAGACTGATGCGTTTCAAAGGGGGTCTGATGAAGAATGGACCCCCTTCAAAATGCGTCAGCCTTACTTTGAGAGTCTACCCTCGTGATGTTGCACTTTTTCTTTACTACTAAAGTTCCGTTGAGGACCTTATATGCTTATGAAGGTACATGGGAGCAAGACGGGAGCAAGTACTTTGCAGTACTGGTCGGGCTTCCCCAGCCTTGTTTAGAGCCCCGAACTACATCACTGACCTAATATCCAAGTACCGCCCAGCATGCACACTCCGCTCCTCACAAGACCTCCTTCTCTCTAGTTCCCTGGTCTCCTCCTCCCACGCCCACCTCCAGGACTTCTCCAGGGTGTCACCCATCCTCTGGAACTCCCTGCCCCAACCCATCAGATTATCACCTACTCTCCTCTCCTTTAGGCGCACCCTGAAAACCCAACTCTTCAGGGAAGCCTACCCCACCCCCTGCTAACTTGCCGACCTCCTCCACTCTTCCTACCACTCTATCCCCCACAGCTTTCTCCTCCTGTGCCACCATCCCCTCCCTCCTAGATTGTAAGCTCGAAAGAGCAGGGCCCTCAATTCCCTCATGTTTTGCATTGTATTGGTATTGTTCTGTTCCCCTTTGTAATGTACAGCACTGAGTGAGCTATTGGCGCTTTATAAATACTGTATAATAATAATAATAATTTACTAAAACTGGAGAGTGCAAAATCTGGTGCAGCTGTGCATGGGAGCCAATCAGCTTCCAACTTCAGCTTTGGCAATAAAACCTGGAAGCTTATTGGTTTTTATGCAGAGACGCACCAGACTTTGCATTCTCCACGTTTTCTCCAAATAAGTGTATATTAATTGGTTTGTGTGAAAGGTATAGCGTCTACAAACTATGGTATTGTTAAATATTGATATTGTCCTGATATTCTGTAATCTTATGTTGGTGAGAAAAGTTCTTCCAGTTCTTGTGCAAAAACTCAAAATAGATTTAATAACAGCATAAAATTACAAATACAATATTAGAATACAGAAATGAATATAATGTCTAAAAACGTAGTTATATTCTTGAGATAAAAGTTGTATGTATATTCATGTGTGTGTAGCTGTGGGCAACTGTCTGTCATCTCCAAGTCTCTAAAGTCTTTGTTTTTTTACTCTGTAAGAAACAATTCAACCACCATCATCTAAAAGTGGCCTGGTTTTTCTTCTGTGACTTTTAGTCCCACAATAATATCTAGTGACAAATGTATAGAACAAACCTTCAGCCTTGCGCCCCCTCCTCTCACTGAGGGTCTGGCTTCTGAAATTCAATACTTAGAGCCCCTAGTCAGAGTTACGCTGACATTCCATAAGAGTCAGGCGGGGATGGGGAGTGTTACACATACACTATAATTATATTTATGTATGTATATAATGTTCCTAAAAGTTTATATATCAATTATACTTCATGTAAAGTTCTATCTTATATTAATATCTTAATCAAGAAATATTACAGTATAAAACTTGTATTCCTAACTTATATGAAATAGATTGTTACACCCCTATTAACCACTCCACAGGGAAACTTTAGCCTCCTACCCAGGGATTTTTTTCTGAGATTAGGTGCAGGAACTCCCCTCTTCTGAGTCAACCCTTGTCTCCACGCCCTACCCACTTATGAGCACCATCCTTTGGTTCTGCCACCTACCAATACCATACATTTTAGTGCATACAGAACCAAGTATAATTTTGTGGCAAGTAATTTGGATAGAATTTTCTAAAGATAACATAAAAATAAGTAAAATAGATTCCCTGCTGCCAGCAACAAAAGCACCCCCAGGCACAATATCCCCCACTGCAACAATAGACCCACTCTAGCAACAATAGATCTCCCAGCAGCCAGTAACAACAGACCTCTCCTTCAACAGTAGATTCCTCCAAGCAACAAATCACCCTTCAGCAACAATAGACCCCTCCCTCATCAAGAGACCCCCCAGCAACAATAGATCCCCCAGCAGCCACCATAAATAGATCCCCCCAGAACCCCTTGCCATTACATGCAATCAGTGCTGTGTTCCTCCACTTTTCAACTGAAAAAAAGCCCTGCTCCTACCAACAGAGATCGGGGAAGAAAGCCAGTCAATTCATCTTTACCATGTAATTATAGACCTGTTAGTTTAGCTTCTATAGTTGTAAAGATACTGGAGAGTTTAATAAAAGACAACATAGATGAGTTCTTGCTGGAAAAAAATATTTTAAGCAACAGACATCATGGATTCATGAAAGACAGAAGTAGTCAAACAAATCTGATTTCTTTTTATAGGAGGTGAGCAAAACCTTGGACAGAGGGGTGGCGGTGGATGTGGTATACTTGGACAGAGGAGTGGCGGTGGACGTGGTATACTTGGGCAGAGGGGTGGCAGTGGATGTGGTATACTTGGACAGAGGAGTGGCGGTGGACGTGGTATACTCGGACAGAGGGGTGGCAGTGGACATGGTATACTTGGACAGAGGGGTGGCGGTGAACGTAGTATACTTGGACAGAGGGGTGGCGGTGAACGTGGTATACTTGGATTTTGCAAAAGCGTTTGACACAGTTCCCCACACACGGCTAATGTGTAAGGTAAAGTCTATGTGCTTGGAAAAATCCATATGTAAATGGATAGAAAACTGGCTAAAAGATCGTATTCAGAGAGTAGTGGTTAATGATTCATACTCTGAATGGTCTAGGGTTGTTAGTGGTGTACCCCAAGGTTCAGTGTTGGGACCCTTACTTTTTAATATATTTATAAACAATATAGGGTCTGGTATTATAAATCCCATTTCAGTCTTTGCAGATGACACCAAGCTGTGCAGTGGAATAACGTCCTTACAGGATGTCTCCAATTTACAAGCCGACCTCAATGCTCTGTGTAATTGGGCAACTATGTGGCAAATGAGGTTTAATGTTGATAAATGTAAGGTTCAGCACTTGGGGGCTAAGAATATGCATGCATTATACATACTAGGGGGGGTACAACTGGGGGAATCAATGATGGTGAAGGATTTGGGAGTTCTGGTAGATCACAAGCTTAATAATGCATGCAATGCCAAGCTGCGGTTTCTACAGCGTGCAAAATCCTCTCTTGTATTAAGAGGTATAGACTCCAGAGAGAGAGAGAGAAATCATTTCCCCCGGTACAAATCATTAGTAAGTCCTCATCTGGAATATGCAGTTCAGTTTTGGGCACCAATTCACAAAAAGAACATTGGGGAACTGGAGAAAGTACAGAGAAGGGCAACCAAACTGATAAGAGGCATGGAGGAGCTCAGCTATGAGGAAAGATTAGAGGAACTGAATTTATTCTCTGTTGAGAAGAGGAGATTAAGGGGGGATATGATCAACATGTATAATACATAAGGGGGGATATGATCACCATGTATAATACATAATGGGGGATATGATCAACATGTATAATACATAAGGGGGGATATGATCACCATGTATAATACATAAGGGGGGATATGATCACCATGTATAATACATAAGGGGGGATATGATCACCATGTATAATACATAAGGGGGGATATGATCTCCATGTATAATACATAAGGGGGGATATGATCTCCATGTATAATACATAAGGCGGATATGATCACCATGTATAATACATAAGGGGGGATATGATCTCCATGTATAATACATAAGGGGGGATATGATCTCCATGTATAATACATAAGAGGGGATATGATCTCCATGTATAATACATAAGGGGGGATATGATCTCCATGTATAATACATAAGGGGGGATATGATCTCCATGTATAATACATAAGGGGGGATATGATCTCCATGTATAATACATAAGGGGGGATATGATCAATATGTAAAAATACATCAGTGGTTCATATAGTGAACTCGGTGTAGAGATATTCACCCTGAGGTTATCACAGAGGACAAGGAGCTGCTCTTTATGTCTGGAGGAAAAGAAATTTAATCTTCAAACATTGAAAGGTTTCTTCACACTAAGAGCTGTGAAAATGTGGAATAGACTCCCTGAAGAGTTGGTTCTGGACAGCTCAGTGGATTGGTTTAAATAAGACCTGGATTATTTCTTAAATACACAGAATATAACTGGATACTAACATTTATAGGTAAAGTTGATCCAGGGAAAATCCGATTGCCTCTCGGGGGATCAGGAAGGAATTTTTTTCCTTGCAGAAGCAAATTGGATCATGCTTTGCTGAGTTTTTTTGCCTTCCTCTGGATCAACTGTGGGTATAGGATTATAACTTTTTTTTAATGGTTGAACTGGGTGGACTTTTGTCTTTTTTCAGCCAGACTAACTATGTAACTATGTAATTCATGACTAATTTATACCACATTTTGCTAGAATGTACAGAAAAACCAAGCCTATATATAGACTATAAAAGTTTGTTTATCTAACTTTTCCCAATTTAGAACAAATAGAAATATAACAACTCAATTTTTCTATTAAGATCCAACACATTCATACATACATTAGTAATGTTAATAAGCAAATATTAGATATTACATTAAGGAAGGCTTCTAACAGGCATATATACTGGAGTTTACGTAGTGATGACGCTACTGGTAATGGCGGTGATTAGTGACTTATAGTGGGACTGTGATAGTGTGGCAGGCAATCTGACACTAACTGATGCTGGCTGGGAGGGCCACTGACTAACTGACACTGACATCAATAGTGACACCAATACAGTGATCAGTGCTAATACTGTACACTGCCGCTGTACTAATGACACTGGCTGGGAAGGGGTTAACACATAGGGTCAATCAAAGAGTTAACTGTGTGTCTAACAATGTGTAATGTATGTAATATGTGTTGTTAGTAAATGCAGGGCTCTGTACTGTGATTTACTAAGCTGATCAGCAGGTCCTGGTCATAAATCATTGGCTGGGACCTGCTGACCGACTTGTACTGTACCGAATGACTGCACAGATTGGGCAGCAGGGCCGCCTGGATGCAGTAAAAAGGCTGTGGGTAGTCCTTAAGCGGGTAAAGTAGCTGGAAGACATTTCATTTCCCAAATGCTATATAATAATTGCTGTGGTTTTTATTTTTTCATAAAATACTGTTGTAATGTTTTTTAAACTTTTTTTATATCTCAGTGTTGCTAATCTCCTCCAGCCTCTTCCTTTGTACATGCTCTTATTCCATTGTTAGCTGCATATCATAGCTCTGTGCTGGCTGTGTGTCGGCCTGGCCACTTGTAGTCTACATCGGGAGGATCATGTAATAGAGTGGCAACAAACGAGAACAATTTGAGAATAATTTGACAACAAGTTTTCACTTCATAATGGGAAATGTCTGAATAAGGACCTTCATGACAGGATCACGGGTGACAAGTTGCAGATTTAAAAATATCGAAAATAACATTTGAAATTATGTTGCCATACATGAAACTTTAGTGATTAGGTTTAAATCTACTTTAATTCTTCATGAAACTAAATGTTTTTGGGACCTGAGATTAATATCAGCTGGTGACAGAAAGTAAAAGGAAAAGAAAATTTTTTGAATTGTTAGACTTGTTTTCTTGTTTCTGGAACAGAAAGCGATAAGAAATCTCCCCAACATGAACACAGAAAGCAAACAATTAACAAACGTTGTAACCTTTCCCTACTCTATCTAAAAAAAATGAAAGTTTTGGTTATACATACACTTTAATTGAAGACTAACATTATTATTATTATTCAGGATTTGTATAGCGCCAACAGTTTGCGCAGCGCCTTACAAAATGAAGGTAGACATTACAGTTACAATACAATTTGGTACAAGAGGAAACAGAGAGCCCTGCTAATTAGATCTTACAATCTAGGAGGAAGGGTTGAGTGATACAAAAGGTAATAGCTGTGGTGGGATGAGCTGATGGAGGAAGTACAAAACAGATTACTGGTTAAAAGCAGGGTAGGCTTCTTTAAAGAGAAAGGTTTTCAGGGATCATCTAAAGGTGGATAGATTAGGAGATAGTCGGACAGATTGGGGTAGGGAGTTCCATAGGATGAAGGTGAGCATGGGAGGAGGTGACACGGGAACAAGAGAGCATAAGGTCTTGGGAGGATCGAAGAGTGCGGTTTGGTTGATATTTTGAGACCAGGTTGGTGATGTAGCTGCGGGCAGAGTTGTGGATTGCTTTGTAAGTTGTTGTTAGTATTCTGAATTTTATTCGTTGGGTGAGTGGAAGCCAGTGGAGAGACTGGCAGAGAGGGGTAGCAGACACTGAACGGTTGGTAAGGTGGATGAGCCTAGCAGCAGCATTCATGATGGACTGGAGAGGGGATAGCCTATGTAAAGGTAAGCCAATGTGGAGGGAGTTGCAGTAGTCGAGGCGAGAGATGACCAGGGAGTGAAATAGAAGCTTTGTGGTATCATTGGTTAAAAAGGGGCGTATTCTGGAGATGTTACGGAGGTTGAGGCGGCATTATTTAGACAAGGATTGGATGTGGCCTGAAAGGATAGTTCAGAATCCAGGGTTACATCTAGCACCCTGGCATGCAGGGATGGGTTGATAGTTGTGCTATTGATCTTGACTGAGAAATCAGAGGACAAGGCACATGGGGGAGGAAATATTATGAGCTCAGTTTTGGATAGATTGAGTTTTAGAAAGTGGTGTGACATCCAGTCTGATATGTCTGTTAGTAAATCGGTGATACTTGAGGAAACTGATGGGGTGAGCTGAGGAGTAGAGAGATAGATTTGTGTGTCATCAGCATAGAAATGGTATTGGAAACCATGGGAAGCTATCAGCTGACCCAAGGAAGAAGTGTAGATTGAGAATAGGAGAGGTCCAAGCAAAGAACCCCGACAGTAAGAGGAGTAGGAGAGAAGGAAGTAGAGTTGTAAGTGACACTGAAGGTGTGGTGAGATCGAACCAATGGAGAGTACAGTCACGGAGGCTAAGTAGAGTTTTTTGAGGAGGAGGGGGTTGTCAACTTCAGGGTCCCTGAAGAAGTCATGTGACCTGTGATGCAACGCATTGGGCGGAGCCTAATGATGTCACTTCCGGCCATGCTCAAATCGGCCCAAGTGATGTGAGGAACCATTTTGATTGATGACTATGATATGCTTTTGATTCATTACTTTTGCGAGTGCAGTTCATACTTTATGGGGCTGCACTATGATCTATTCCTTTTATCTTTGATCTGATACACCTTAATCCCACTGGATATCCGAGAGCATGTTCCGTTAAAGGGCCAGAACTAATGAAGAACTAAGGATCGGCAGTGGATAAGCAGAATCTAATATCAACCCTAAGCGTGTATGGCCTATCTGTTAGGTCAGGGAAGAAGGTGATTGCATGGTGCACCTACCTGGTGATGGAAAACACCACAATATAGTCGGCACGGTGGAGTAATGCATATGATTGTTCACTATAATTCAGAGTCACATATAATTTGTCAAATGTGAGTGGATACTGTAGCATGTTTAATTTTTGGTTCTACAAAACGGTGTTGCACTATGGTATGTTTTTGTTTTATTTTGCACAGATCTGGAATTTAAAGGTCCAATTGAGGCATAATACGTGGAAGGAACATGTCACGTATTAGAATTAGAGATGAGCGAAGTATTCAAAAATTCGATTCGGCTGATTCGGCGAATTCGAGGAATAAATTCAATTCGAGTCGAATATATTCGCTGCGAATTTAACTTATAAAAAGGGTGTTTCTAGGCTTCAGAGAGCCTTTATATTAGTGCAGAACACTGTATCTTTAATTTAAATGCCCTTGGAGTCTGCTGGGGAAGAGAAATAATACTGTCAGTCAGTATGACATGCAGATGAGTGCCGTCGATCTTAGAATCACCGCACACTTCACTCATTTGGGCAGTCACGGGGCCAAAACCAGAGTGTGGAGCCACAGTGTGGCGGTGGAGGCAGCAGCAATGGGAGGCCATACAGCACCCTATGACAAAATGGAACCCACCAGCAGTGTGAGGAGACCTAAAAGTGGCACATGGCACAGTGTGGCGATGGAGACAGCAGCAATGGGAGGCCGTACAGGGACCCATGAGAGACTCTGGACCTGGCAGCAGCATGAGGAGGCGGTACGGGGGCCCATGGCAGATTACGGGCCTGGCAGCAGCAATGGGAGGCCCGTAATCTGCCAGCACCCTATGACAAAATGGAACCCACCAGCAGTGTGAGGAGACCTGAAAGTGGCACATGGCAGAGTGTGGCGATGGAGACAGCAGCAATGGGAGGCCGTACAGGGACCCATGAGACACTCTGGACCTGGCAGCAGCATGAGGAGGCGGTACGGGGGCCCATGGCAGATTACGGGCCTGGCAGCAGCAATGGGAGGCCCGTAATCTGCCAGCACCCTATGACAAAATGGAACCCACCAGCAGTGTGAGGAGACCTGAAAGTGGCACATGGCAGAGTGTGGCGATGGAGACAGCAGCAATGGGAGGCCGTACAGGGACCCATGAGACACTCTGGACCTGGCAGCAGCATGAGGAGGCGGTACGGGGGCCCATGGCAGATTACGGGCCTGGCAGCAGCAATGGGAGGCCCGTAATCTGCCAGCACCCTATGACAAAATGGAACCCACCAGCAGTGTGAGGAGACCTGAAAGTGGCACATGGCAGAGTGTGGCGATGGAGACAGCAGCAATGGGAGGCCGTACAGGGACCCATGAGACACTCTGGACCTGGCAGCAGCATGAGGAGGCGGTACGGGGGCCCATGGCAGATTACGGGCCTGGCAGCAGCAATGGGAGGCCCGTAATCTGCCAGCACCCTATGACAAAATGGAACCCACCAGCAGTGTGAGGAGACCTGAAAGTGGCACATGGCACAGTGTTGCGATGGAGACAGCAGCAATGGGAGGCCGTACAGGGACCCATGAGACACTCTGGACCTGGCAGCAGCATGAGGAGGCAGTACGGGGGCCCATGGCAGATTACGGGCCTGGCAGCAGCAATGGGAGGCCCGTAATCTGCCAGCACCCTATGACAAAATGGAACCCACCAGCAGTGTGAGGAGACCTGAAAGTGGCACATGGCACAGTGTGGCGATGGAGACAGCAGCAATGGGAGGCCGTACAGGGACCCATGAGACACTCTGGACCTGGCAGCAGCATGAGGAGGCGGTACGGGGGCCCATGGCAGATTACGGGCCTGGCAGCAGCAATGGGAGGCCCGACATCTGCCAGCACCCTATGACAAAATGGAACCCACCAGCAGTGTGAGGAGACCTGAAAGTGGCACATGGCACAGTGTGGCGATGGAGACAGCAGCAATGGGAGGCCGTACAGGGACCCATGAGACACTCTGGACCTGGCAGCAGCATGAGGAGTCGGTACGGGGGCCCATGGCAGATTACGGGCCTGGCAGCAGCAATGGGAGGCCCGTAATCTGCCAGCACCCTATGACAAAATGGAACCCACCAGCAGTGTGAGGAGACCTGAAAGTGGCACATGGCACAGTGTGGCGATGGAGACAGCAGCAATGGGAGGCCGTACAGGGACCCATGACAGATTATGGGCCTGGCAGCAGCATGAGGAGGCGGTACAGGGGCCCATGGCAGATTACGGGCCTGGCAGCAGCAATGGGAGGCCCGTAATCTGCCAGCACCCTATGACAAAATGGAACCCACCAGCAGTGTGAGGAGACCTGAAAGTGGCACATGGCACAGTGTTGCGATGGAGACAGCAGCAATGGGAGGCCGTACAGGGACCCATGACAGATTACGGGCCTGGCAGCAGCATGAGGAGGCGGTACAGGGGCCCATGGCAGATTACGGGCCTGGCAGCAGCAATGGGAGGCCCGTAATCTGCCAGCACCCTATGACAAAATGGAACCCACCAGCAGTGTGAGGAGACCTGAAAGTGGCACATGGCACAGTGTTGCGATGGAGACAGCAGCAATGGGAGGCCGTACAGGGACCCATGAGACACTCTGGACCTGGCAGCAGCATGAGGAGGCGGTACGGGGGCCCATGGCAGATTACGGGCCTGGCAGCAGCAATGGGAGGCCCGTAATCTGCCAGCACCTTATGACAAAATGGAACCCACCAGCAGTGTGAGGAAACCTGAAAGTGGCACATGGCACAGTGTGGCGATGGAGACAGCAGCAATGGGAGGCCGTACAGGGACCCATGAGACACTCTGGACCTGGCAGCAGCATGAGGAGGCGGTACAGGGGCCCATGGCAGATTACGGGCCTGGCAGCAGCAATGGGAGGCCCGTAATCTGCCAGCACCCTATGACAAAATGGAACCCACCAGCAGTGTGAGGAGACCTGAAAGTGGCACATGGCAGAGTGTGGTGATGGAGACAGCAGCAATGGGAGGCCGCACAGGGACCCATGAGACACTCTGGACCTGGCAGCAGCATGAGGAGGCGGTACAGGGGCCAATGGCAGATTACGGGCCTGGCAGCAGCAATGGGAGGCCCGTAATCTGCCAGCACCCTATGACAAAATGGAACCCACCAGCCGTGTGAGGAGACCTGAAAGTGGCACATGGCAGAGTGTGGCGATGGAGACAGCAGCAATAGGAGGCCGTACAGGGACCCATGAGACACTCTGGACCTGGCAGCAGCATGAGGAGGCGGTACGGGGGCCCATGGCAGATTACGGGCCTGGCAGCAGCAATGGGAGGCCCGTAATCTGCCAGCACCCTATGACAAAATGGAACCCACCAGCAGTGTGAGGAGACCTGAAAGTGGCACATGGCAGAGTGTGGCGATGGAGACATGGGCCCCCTGGCCACGCTTGACTTTCTGGCCACATAGTCAACATACGGCTACGTTTACTTCCTCGGGCGGCTTGACGAAAAATTGCCACACCGCCGAGTAGGAAACTTTGCCCCCGCTACTCCTCACTGGCTGACTGCTACTTCCTCCGTGCACACCGGCACCACTACTGGCCGTGGTGGTAGGCTGCAGTGGAGCTGGTGCTCTACTCCGTGGCCGTTTGCCTCCACTGACACTGCTGCGACCCTGCTGCCTCCTGGGCAACCCACCGACTGTTTTGCTCGCTGCCAAGCTGGCACCCTCTTCTCCTGATGATGCGGAAGCAATAGCCTGATGACGACGAGGCTGCCAAGTGCGATCAGCCTCATCATCATCAATTAGGGTCTCCGCCTCACTACTAGCCCCCTCGGCTGCGTGTGGGTCAGGAGACAGACCTGTCTCTAGACCGGCTACCGAGCCACTCTCCTCGCCAGTACTTCTTCGCCTGGCTGCTGAAGAGGCGGATGTCTCCCCCCGTTCCTGACCGCCCTCTGTTAGCTCTTCCTCACTGTACAGTGGGGCTGAGCCCACAGCATGCGATACTTCGCTTGGTGAGGGAACACCAAAGGACAGGGGCAGGTAGAGGACACGTGATTTCAGTGGGCTTGCTCCCGGGCCATGCCAACTAACGGTTGTGTCTGACGTACCCACCGACCGTTGGCTGTAGGTGTCAGAGGTGACCTGGGAAGAGGAAGACGACCGAGCCAACCAATTGATGACGGCAGGGTTGTCGGTGGAGACACGACCGCTGGATGACACCGGGAGCACTGGCCTCTGGCTGCGACTAGTGCTGCCTCGACCCCTTCCTCTGCTGCCACATCTGCTCGCTCCTAAAACATGGCCTCCTCTGACACTCCTCTGCGTGTTGTCTGACATACTCTTTAATTCAACGATTCTGTGTCCCTCAGTAACGATTCTGTGTCCCTGAGTAACAGTTCTGTGTCTGTCCCTGAGTAACAATTCTGTGTCCCTGAGTAACAATTCTGTGTCCCTCAGTAACAATTCTGTGTCCCTGAGTAACAGTTCTGTGTCCCTGAGTAACAATTTTGTGTCCCTGAGTAACAGTTCTGTGTCCCTGAGTAACAAATCTGTGTCCCTGAGTAACAATTCTGTGTCCCTCAATAACAATTCTGTGTCCCTCAGTAACAATTCTGTGTCCCTCAGTAACAATTCTGTGTCTGTCCCTGAGTAACAATTCTGTGTCCCTCAGTAACAATTCTGTGTCCCTCAGTAACAATTCTGTGTCCCTCAGTAACAATTCTGTGTCTGTCCCTGAGTAACAATTCTGTGTCTGTCCCTGAGTAACAATTCTGTGTCCCTCAGTAACAATTCTGTGTCCCTCAGTAACAATTCTGTGTCTGTCCCTGAGTAACAATTCTGTGTCCCTGAGTAACAATTCTGTGTCCCTCAGTAACAATTCTGTGTCCCTCAGTAACAATTCTGTGTCTGTCCCTGAGTAACAATTCTGTGTCCCTCAGTAACAATTCTGTGTCCCTCAGTAACAATTCTGTGTCCCTCAGTAACAATTCTGTGTCTGTCCCTGAGTAACAATTCTGTGTTCCTGAGTAACAGTTCTGTGTCCCTGAGTAACAGTTCTGTGTCCCTGAGAAACAATTCTGTGTCCCTCAGTAACAATTCTGTGTCCCTCAGTAACAATTCTGTGTCTGTCCCTGAGTAACAATTCTGTGTCCCTCAGTAACAATTCTGTGTCCCTCAGTAACAATTCTGTGTCCCTCAGTAACAATTCTGTGTCTGTCCCTGAGTAACAATTCTGTGTCCCTCAGTAACAATTCTGTGTCCCTCAGTAACAATTCTGTGTCTGTCCCTGAGTAACAATTCTGTGTCCCTGAGTAACAATTCTGTGTCCCTCAGTAACAATTCTGTGTCCCTCAGTAACAATTCTGTGTCTGTCCCTGAGTAACAATTCTGTGTCCCTCAGTAACAATTCTGTGTCCCTCAGTAACAATTCTGTGTCCCTCAGTAACAATTCTGTGTCTGTCCCTGAGTAACAATTCTGTGTCCCTGAGTAACAGTTCTGTGTCCCTGAGTAACAGTTCTGTGTCCCTGAGAAACAATTCTGTGTCCCTCAGTAACAATTCTGTGTCTGTCCCTGAGTAACAATTCTGTGTCCCTGAGTAACAGTTCTGTGTCCCTGAGTAACAATTCTGTGTCCCTCAGTAACAATTCTGTGTCTGTCCCTGAGTAACAGTTCTGTGTCCCTGAGTAACAGTTCCGTGTCCCTGAGTAACAGTTCTGTGTCCCTGAGTAACAATTCTGTGTCCCTCAGTAACAATTCTGTGTCCCTCAGTAACAATTCTGTGTCTGTCCCTGAGTAACAATTCTGTGTCCCTGAGTAACAGTTCTGTGTCCCTGAGTAACAATTCTGTGTCCCTGAGTAACAATTCTGTGTCCCTAAGTAACGATTCTGTGTCCCTAAAGTATCTGTGGCCCTAACTCTGTCCCTAATACAGACAGGTCTGTCTCTCTTGAATGACCGGAGGCAAATGGAGAATTGTAAGATGGCCGCAATTTATAGCTCCACCATTACACAGTGCTGGCTGGCTGGCTGCTGATTGGCTAATGCGATCACATGTCATGAATGAATGCATTATGGGTCAGCGCGCCTTGTCTGCGCGCCTTCCCAGAGATCCCCGCTCCGTCGCCACACATGTCGCCGCCATTTTTGGAAAAATTTCGATTCGCGCATCCGAAGTCTGCTAATTTTCGAATTTTTCCTAATATTCGAAACGAATTCCACTTCGCCAAGTTCGATTCGCTCATCTCTAATTAGAATCTTGGAGACACGTTTTCCTTATAAAGCATGTTTTGGATTATTATAATTTATAGATCAATGGTCAAGGTGAGCAGGGAGTGGGGCCACAATTCAAGCATGGTGTTGATTATTGCTGGATGATGACGCAACATATACTGGATTGGACGTTTATTATCATAACGTTGTTACACAATCTTTTTGGACTGTCATTTTATGTTTTCAAAGCTAATGGGTTTATTTATTAGGAGATAGCATACCACATTTTTTTCCTTTAAAGTGCACAATCTATTTGCCTTTAGTAAATCAACCCCATTGTGTCATGTTTGATAGATTTTTTTTTTATTAGAAAAACAAATGTTTTCTGAAAGCTTGTTGGCACCCTGTGAACAACAAATAAAGCCAGTTAATCCTGTTTCTGCTAGAAGAGGGAAGTGGGGTATGTCCCTCCTTCTTAGTCATCCAGATGGCTGTGCAACTTAATCTCCTTAATTTTACAGAACAAGCATAATAAATGAGATAAAGGGAATAAAGAGAAATCTTTTGATCTTGCCCAGAGCTCTCTAATTTAAATATGAATTATTCAAATTTAGTATTTAGTATCTAATTAAAAAGAAAAAAAACTCAAAGAGCATAATGATAAATACTATATATATATATATATATATATATATATATATATATACACTATAAATTCATTTTTACGGTAAATTTAAAACCCAAAAAAGCAGTTTTTTTCTAAACTGTCATCTACTTTGCAGTCCAGTGTTTAAGATGCCACTTTATGCCAACCTGACAGGTTAAATCGTGATTGGAAGCTTCCTATATTTCTGGAACAGAAGATAAGATTTATCAGAGCTTAAATAAGTCACATCATCTTTGAACTGCTTGCAATTAGCAGGAAATAAATGTTTTATTTTTTATGAATTATTTGCATTTTCTGAATTCATTTGTGTGAATTATAGGGATTGGGATGTGGTTGGGAAGGAGTCTTAGGTTTATCCAAATGCAATTGTCTAGGGCTACAATAAAAACTGTTCTCACAAAATGTTCATTTTATCTTTAAGTTTGACCTCTGGGGAAAACTAAACCAAACTTCATCCATCTCATACACCCTTACTTTTTCAGCATTGTTTTCTTCATTTGTAACTCTGTTACTTAAAGCGGTAGTAAAACCAAAAGCAGACATTTATTATGTTGCAGCTTACCAATTCTTAGATGTGATGGCTGCATTTGTTTTCTTTTTTTTTTTTAGGTTTTCTTTCTTTTATTTCCACTTGATGATCTGGCCAGTAAGTCTTTTATTTTTGAACAGAACAAGCTGTCCTGCAGATGTTGTGTAAAACCATTTACTGCTGACAGGGGTGCTTGCAATGATCAGCTTTTATTCATTTGTGTAAAACCTTTATGGAAAAAGGATAAAACTGATACTGTAACTACTTGTGCACCCAATATGAAGATCCTTATCCAGATGACAAACCTCCACGCCACTATGGAAACCAAAGAAAGGGCTAATATAGTGTAGTAGGTTAATTTAAAACATTCTCAACAAACACATATGCATTATGTTTAAATTTTTTCTGCACAATAAAACACCCAAGGAGAACACCACTGCTCTACTCAACCTGGAGCCGGCGTGTGTTCCAATAATCGGATGTTCAGGACCGGAAGTGAAGTGACTGAAAGTTGCGCCTCGACGTATGTTTCATCAAGTGACGTCATAAGGAAGCGTTTCCTGATGACGTCACTTGATGAAACGTACATGGAGTGGAGGTTTTTCTGGATAAAGAGCTTCATATTGGGTGCAAGTGGTGGAACATCCCTAAAACATACAAGTGATTAATGATCTTCTTTTTAAATAAATATGTCAATGTGGTCTGGTGAGTACCATATTTTTCGCTCCATAAGACGCACTTTTTTCCCCAAAAAAATATGGGGGAAAATGTCTGTGCGTCTTATGGAGCGAACACTGACCAGACTAAGGACATCTTGGGCCAAATAAAATGCACTGTGCAGCACAGCTCCAGATTGAAGATGGGTATTAGAGAATTTTTTTATCTCCAGATTGTAAATTAATGGCTAAAGCTGAGGTTCAAATGTACAAATAACATGTAATTTGTGACAATAGATTTCCAAAGTACTATGAGTTATCTATCAAAACCCTGAGGGGGCACTAGTCCCTAAATGCTATCAAGATGTATCCTGTGTAACAATAAAGATAAAGAACAGAACTAAACATTCACACATAGAGCACGCATTACAATTTCTCTTTAAGAAAATGAGGAATAGTGCGCACCCATACAAACACATCCATAGACTGTATCACTACATACTGCACTACCACTGAATTCCTTGAATCACGAATGAGATTCTGACTGTTGAAAAATGTACAATAAAGCAAAAGATATAATTTATGGAGTAGTATAAGTATCACCTTGACTTTCAATTTCCCTTTTCAAAATCTCATCTCATTGAGGCAGTTCTACCATAACTAATTCTTTAGACGAAACAAAAACTATATTAGCCACAATTGAATTTACAGCTGTGAGTTGTCTTCTGCATGGAACTCAATCTAATTTATGGAGTGTTGTGAATACTGCTACTTGCACTATAAAGTATGAATTGTAAGGAATCAGTATGGTCTGAAAGTCATTTATTATTAGGTGTAGATTGACTGGGGATGTTTCAGCCATGCACAGACTATCTAACGTGATACTTTTGTGTTTTCAGGTTACAAGTACACTTTATTTTCAACTGTGTGATTGCAGACTAAAATCACCCTCATTATTAACGTCCATCACTTCTTGGTGTGATGAATCCCATCCATCAACACCTAAAAATAACCTTACAGAACTGTGATTATCACCACCTAATGACAATGAGCAGTGCTGAAAATGTGGAGGAGCATGTGACCTCCTTGGAGGATGCAGCTCTGGGGTCTGAGGGACCTTAGGCTCCAACCAAGGAACGGAGAGACCATGGAGCATAGAGAAGGTATCGGTGGGTGGGGAGTTGTTCTTTTTTTATCTTTTATTTCAAAACCTTATTTTGCAAAGAACAAAAAGATCATTAGATGTTGCACCTTTGACTCGCGTATTACAAATGAACCCAAAGAGCACTCTACCATCCTTGTATTACATTACATCCAATATACTAGCGGGTAAAATAAGTATTGAACACGTCACGATTTTACTCAGTAAATACACTCACTGGCCACTTTATTAGGTACACCTGCTCAATTGCTTGGCAACACAAATAGCTAATCAGCCATTCACATGGCAGCAACTCACTGCATTTAGGCATCTAGACGTTGTAAAGACAACCTTCTGAAGTTCAAACTGAGCATCAGAATGGGGAAAAAGGGGTATTTAACCACTTTTCCCCCCTTCCTGTCCAGGCCAATTTTCAGCTTTTAGTGCTATCACACTTTGAATGACAATTGCGCGGTCATGCAACACTGTACCCATATGAATTTTTTAGCATTTTTTTGAGACAGAAAAAGCTTTATTTTGGTGGTATTTATTCACCACTGGGATTTGTATTTTTTTTGCTATGTAAATGAAAATGTCCAAACATTTTGAAAAAAAGTGTTTTTCTTATAAAATTTTGCAAATAAATAATATCTCATCATAAATCTTGGCCAAAATTTATTCCGTTATCTTTTTAGTAAAAAAAATAATAACCCTATTATAACCAAAAATTATAATTTTTAAACTTTTTTTTACATTTGTATTTTTTTTTTATATTATTAATTATGTTTTTTTTTTTTTTTTTACATACTCTCACCCTAGCTGTACAGTGTCACCATGGTGACACTGTACTACTTGTGGGGGGTGATGAAGATTTTTTTTTTTTTTACACTGATTGCTTTTACATCCATAAAGGCTGTAAAAGAAATAATTTCTCCTTCTCTCTGGCTGCATTCTTACAGCCATTGAGAACTACTGCGTGAGCTGTGATTGGTCACAGCTTGTCACATGGTACAAGGCTGTTGTGAATGGCCTTGTACCATGTGACCTCTGTGATCATTCACAGATTTCACACGTAGTAAGCAATGATGTCAGAAGTGACATCTTGCTTACTACTCTGCATGTGATCACTGATTGGCCAATCAGTGATCACATGATCGGGACCGCGCACAGAGGTCATGTACGATGATCGGGTTTCCACTGTGTCCAGAGGACACAGCGAGCACTGGATCGCGGTGCTGCGCGCTCCCAGGGAGCGTGCACAAGCAGGGAGCAGGGAAGGCCATTTATAAACGGCCACCCGACCCTTCACTGCCACCGTTATATAAACGGCCAGACGGGAGGTAGTTAAGTGACTTTGAATGTGGCATGGTTGTTGGTGCCAGATGGGTTGGTCTGAGTATTTGAAAAACTGCTGATCTACTAGGAGTTCATGCACAACTAACTCTAGGGTTTACAGAGAATGGTCCGAAAAATGAGAAAATATTATATTTCCATTCATCCTTCCTTCAATAATATGGAAGAGTTCAATTTGGTCTCATCTGACCAGACTATATTCTCCCAGTATTTTACAGGCTTGTGTACATGTTGTGCAGCAAACTGTAAATGAGCTTCAACATGCTTTTCCTTCATCACTGGAGTCTTGCGAGGTGATACAGGCCATGGCGGTTGAATGCATTACCTATTGTTTTGTTTGAAACAACTGTACCTGCTAATTCCAGGTTTTCTGAAGCTCTCCACAAGTGGTCCTTGGCTCTTGGACAACTCTTTTGATAATTCTTTTCACTCCTCTGTCAGAAATCTTGCGAGGAGCACCTGGTCGTGACAGATTTATGGTGAAATGATGTTCTTTCCACATGTGGATTATGGCCCCAACCAGGGGCGGACTGACCATTTGGAAACTCGGGCACTGCCCAAGGGCCTGGGGTCAGTAGGGGGCCCCATGAGATGCCCCTGGTACCTTTTTCATAGGCTTTTTTGAGTTTGGGCAAGGACGCAGGGGCCCCATGATCCCCTATTGCCCGGGGGCCCCATGAGTTGTCAGTCCGTCCTTGGCCCCAACAGTGTTCACTGGAACATTTAGAAGTTTAGAAATCTTTCTGTAACTAATGCCATCAGTATGTTTTGCAACAACAAGGTTGTCTTGGGAGAACTCTTTGCTTTTACTCTTCATGAGATGTTTGTTGTGTGACACCTTGGTAATGAGACACCTTTTTATAGGCCATCAGTTGAGACTGAACCAGCTGATATTAATTTGCACTGACAAGGGGCAGGATTGCTTTCTAATTACCAATATAATTACTAATATATTTCAGCTGGTGTCTTGGCTTTAGCATGCATTTTTTCACCTCCCTTTCTTCATGTGTCCAATACTTTTTCCCTGTGTCATTCCATTTTATTACATATAACTTAATTTCTTAACTTTTTAATTTTTGTTTCTTTGTATGTATGGATTCCATGGGTTGTTATTGACATATGGTGAACATTTCATGTCAATAGCACCTTTAGAAATGCACTATATTGCCAAAAGTATTGGGACGCCTGCGTTTACACGCAGATGAATTTTAATGGCATCCCAGTCTTAGTCTGTAGGGTTCAATATTGAGTTGGCCCCGCCCTTTGCAGCTATAACAAATTTAACTCTTCTGGGAAGGCCTTCCACAAGGTTTAGGAGTGTGTCTATGGGAAGGTTTGACCATTCTTCCAGAAGTGTATTTGTCAGGTCAGGCACTGATGTCGGATGAGAAGGCCTGGCTCGCAGTCTCTGCTCTAATTCATCCCAAGTGGCGGTACTGCGGTGGTATGTAAACAGAGATTGCACCATGCATGTGAGGCATCATCGCGAGCGTCAGATCAAGGGCAGTAATTCTAGCACCAGACCTTCTGTGTAAATTTAAAGTGGTGACCTGTAAAGGTTTTTAAATTGTCTCCAATGAATATTAAAAATTTACGTAGTTTATCACCAGTTTGAAAACATGCCATGTTTGGTATCCATTTACTCGGCATAACATAATCTTTTATAGTTTATCAACCAATTGGGCAATATATTATGTTTTTGTACATTAAAATTCTAAAACGTGTATTTTTTCTGACAAAAAAATTTCTGTTTTTTTCTCTAGAGCCTCTGCTTTAAAAAAATATATATAATTTTTGGAGGTTCAAAGTAATTTTCTAGCAAAAAAAATCAGTTTTTTCATGTAAACAAAAAGTGTCAGAAAAGGCTTGGTCTTTAAGTGGTTAGAAGAGTGGGTGGTGTGTGGCATACATTTCTAATGTTGGCCCAGAAATGCCAGGATAGTAGAAGCAACCCCTCCCAAATGACCCCTTTTTGGAAAGTAGACATTCCAAGGTATTTGCTATGGAGCACGGTGAGTATTTTTCAGATCTCACTTGTCTCCACAAGCTTTTGGAAAATGAAGAAAAAAAACAAAAATTTATTTTTTTTCTTTTCTTTTTTTCAAAACCCTGTGACAAAATGATGTCTGCAAAATACTCACCATGCCTCTTTTTAAATTCCTTGGGTTGTCTATTTTCCATAAAATGGTCATTTGGGGGGGTGGGTGTTTGTACTATCCTGGCATTTTAGGGCCTCTGAAACTCTAGTAGTGGGCAGTGTAGGTAGTGAGGAAGTGATATGAGGAAATATGCCCTTTAAAAGCCCAGAGGTGGTCATTGGAATTTGTGGGTGTGTATGTGGCTAGGCTAACAAAACGTCTCTCACATGTGGTATCCCCATATTCAGGAGAAGTAGCAGAATGTGTTTTGAGGTATTGTTCCCCATATACCCATGGCATGTGTGAGCAATATATAATTTAAGTGAAATCTTTGTGTAAAAAAAAATAAAATTGTCATTTCCCAAATGTAGCAAAAAATAAAATCTTTAATGGACTCAACATGCCTCTCAGCAAATTCCTTGGGGTGTCTACTTTCCAAAAAGTGATTTTTTTTTTTTTTACTGCCCTGGCATTTTTGCATCTCAAGAAATGTGATAGGCAGTCAGAAAGTAAAGGCTGCGCAAATTCCAATATACAGTACAGTATATCATATGTTTTTATATGCTATAACTTTCACACAAACCAAGTATTATACACGTATTGAGATTTTTTTTCATTTTTTAGCAAAGACATGTAGCAGAATATCTTTTTGCCTAAATTTATGAATAACTTTGAGTTTACTGGATATTTTTTATAACCAAAAGTAGAAAATATTGTTTTTCTTCAAAATTTTTGGTCTTTTTTCGTATATATCACAAAAAAATAAAAACCTAGTGGTGATCAAATACCACCAAAAGAAAGCTCTTTTTGTGTGAAAAGGGGACATGAATTTTGTTTTGGTACCTTGTTGCATGACCGTGCAATTATCAGTTGAAATAGGTCAGTGCCATATAGCAGAAAATGGCCTGGTCATTATGGGGGGTAAATCTTCTGGAGGGCAAGGGGGGTAAATAATCCACTCTCCTTTTACTTGTATTCAAGCCACATATTCTTATATCACATAGAGGAGGGTATAGAGGGAGACCACCATAGTGAAAAAACTTTAAAACTCTATTAAATCTAAGTTCCATATAAATCATACAATAGAAGTGCATTATCCAGCACTAAGGTGTATGCATATACAGTTGTGTCCAAAATTATTCAACCCCCAATGCTGTAAAGGGGTTTAGGGACTATAGTGTACATTTGGAATTGTATTCAGAATCAAATCCTACAAGGACGTTGTAACTACCCAAATGCAACTAAAATGACATCAATTGTTTATGTAATACAGTAGTAAATGGTTCTTATGTGGTTTCTTCATTGCCACAATTATTCAACCCCTTAAAGACTACCACTCTGAAGAACAGAGGTTCATACAGGTGCTTTCCATCAGGTATTGAAAACACCTGTGGATGTCACCGAGCAGCAATCAAGCATAATAAGCACCAATTAGGCAGCTTTAAAATGACTGTGATACTCAGCTCCTTCTAGACATTTACTGGTGTGGTTACAAACATGGTGAAGGCAAGAGAATGGTCCAGGAAGACAAGAGAAGAGGTGATTTCTCTTCACAGGAAGGGCAATGGCTATAAGAAGATTGCAAAGATGTTAAACATACCAAGAGACACCTTAGGAAGCATCATTCGCAAATTCAAGGCAAAGGGCACTGTTGAAACGCTACCTGGTCGTGGCAGAAAGAAGATGCTGACTTCGACTGCTGTGCGCTACCTGAAGCGTAGAGTGGAGAGAAGTCCCCGTGTGACTGCTGAGGAACTGAGAAAAGATTTGTCAGATGTGGGTACAGAAGTTTCAGCCCAGACAATAAGACGCACACTGCGTAATGAAGGCCTCCGTGCCAGAACTCCCAGGCGTACCCCCTTGCTGTCTCCAAAGAATAAGAAGAGTCGACTGCAGTATGCCAAAAGCCATGTGGACAAACCACAAAAGTTGTGGGATAGTGTTCTGTGGACTGATGAAACAAAATTAGAACTGTTTGGGCCCATGGATCAACGCTATGTTTGGAGGAGGAAGAACAAGGCCTATGATGAAAAGAACACCTTGCCTACTGTGAAGCATGGTGGAGGGTCAATCATGCTTTGGGGCTGTTTTGCTTCTGCAGGTACAGGGAAGCTTCAGCGTGTGCAAGGTACCATGAATTCTCTTCAGTACCAGGAGATATTGGATGGAAACGTGATGCAGTCCGTCACACACCTGAGGCTTGGGAGACGTTGGACCTTTCAACAGGACAATGATCCCAAGCATACCTCCAAGTCCACTAGAGCATGGTTGCAGAGGAAAGGCTGGAACATTTTGGAGTGGCCATCGCAGTCACCAGACTTAAATCCGATTGAGAACCTCTGGTGGGACTTAAAGAAAGCAGTTGCAGTGCGCAAGCCTAAGAATGTGACTGAACTGGAGGCCTTTGCCCATGAAGAATGGGCGAAGATACCCGTAGATCGCTGCAAGACACTTGTGTCAAGCTATGCTTCACGTTTAAAAGCTGTTATAACTGTAAAAGGATGCTGTACTAAGTACTAAGATTGAATGTCACTTGGGGGTTGAATAAAACTGATAATGCTGTGAGCACAGAAAAGACATTTGTGGTTATTTCATTATAACTGTTATGTTATATTTGTCTGACCTACAAGTGCCTCTTTAATGTAAATGTAAGCAAGATGACTGAATGATCAAAAGCAATGTCAAACTGGCCAAAACACTCAATTTCAGTGGGGGTTGAATAATTTTGGACACAACTGTATGTACTAGATTATAAGCATTCCTCAGGTGCCTACTGAGCAGTCCCTTCCTATTCCTTAATGGGGTGTAACGCGTTACTTCCTGGTGTAGCAGGCAGGATGACGTCACTTCCTGGCCCACCTCCATACAGCGTTTCATTGTCATGATATTCTCAAGAGGCTTCTTTACATAATTTTGCACTAAAATACTTCAGTAAATGTCATGTTCCCTTTCTTTTGAATTAAATCTAAGTTGCAATTTTTACTATGATCTTTTTTTGGAACAAAGAGCTCATGTACACTGCAGCTGATAAACTGACGTTTAGGAGCTTTTCTGTGTTTTTTTCAGCAGCCCCAATATTTTAATTGCCGGCAATTCTTTGTTTTACATTCAGCTGTCAGTGGGAACCCCCATTAGTACATGCTTTTCACTACTAAAATACCGTATGACTTGATAACATAACTCCTGAGGTATTTTAGTAGCCTTTTTTAGTGAATTTACTATTTTTCAGTGCATTCTGGGCATATGGGAAGGTATCCTGATGTTATCTTTTAAAAATCTTCTAAACACACATGTACATAAACGCGGCTAAATATGTTATGCAAACGCAGAAAAACTGATGTTTTTTTAACCTACATTTTCCAGGAGTCAGTTTCCATCATTCAGAAGAGTTTTCCAAATGCCCCGTGTACATGAGCCCTTAGTAAGTGTAGCTATTAGTCAACATATTGTGGCCCACAGAAGATATACTGTAATACAACCCCTTTTAAGATTTAGGCCCCTTTCACATGGATGTTCTAGTGGGGTCCATGTCCATTTTTCAGGCAGACACGATCGGCAGATCAGATGGCGCAAGGGTGCAAACCAACAGGTGGTCGATTTATATCCGACCGCCCATAGAGGAGAGTGGTCTGTGTCTGCTCTGCATAAATGGAGTGGACATGGACTTGTCATCCACCTGCTCAGCAGGTACAGATCCCCTGCTGAGCAAGCAGAATGCAGTCAGAGTCTGCCCCATGTGAAAAGGGCCTAAGTCCTCTGTTTACTTTGAATTTGTTGTGCCTGATATAGAACATCAACAAGATTTAAAAGCTAAAATAGGGAAAGAGGCAGATTATATATATATATATATACACACACACACATACTATATTGCCAAGAGCAGGGGCGGACTGACAACTCATGAGGCCCCCGGGCATTAGGGGATCATGGGGCCCCTGTGTCCTTGCCTAAACTCAAAAAAGCATATGGAAAAGGTACCAGGGGCATCTCATGGGGCCCCCTACTGACCCCGTGCTCTTGGGCATTGCTCGAGTTTCCAAATGGTCAGTCCGCCCCTGGCCAAGAGTATTGAGAAACACCTCCAAATCATTGGATTCAGGTGTTCCAATCATCTCCATGGCCACAGGTGTATAAAATCAAGCCCCTAGGCATGCAGACTACTTCTACAAACATTTGTGAAAGAATGGGTCGCTCTCAGGAGCTCAGTGAATTCAAGCGTGGTACCGTGATAGGTTGCCACCTCTGCAATAAGTCTATCTGTGAAATTTCCTTGTTACTAAATATTCCACGGTCAATTGTTAGTGGGATTATAACAAAGTGAAAGCAACTGGGAACAACAGCAACTCAGCCACAAAGTGGTAGGCCACGTAAAATGACAGCATGGAGTCAATAGATAAAGACCGCCAAACTTGATGTGGCATTCAGATTAGCACAACAACAGTGCATGGAGAGCTTTATGGAATGGGTGTCCATGGCCGAGCAGCTGCATCCAAGCCTTACATCACCAAGTGCAATGCAAACCGTCGGATGCAGTGGTGTAAAGCCACTGGACTCTAGAGCAGTGGAGACGTGTTCTCTGGAGTGACCAATCATGCTTCTTTGTCTGGCACTTTGTCTGGGTTTGGCAGTTGCCAGGAGAATGGTACTTGCCTGACTGCATTGTGCCAAGTGTAATGTTTGGTGGAGGGGGGATTATGGTGTGGAGTTGCTTTTCAGGGGTTGGGCTTGGCCCCTTAGTTCCAGTGAAGGGGACTCTTAAGGTGTCAGCATACCAAGACTTTTTGGACAATTTCATGCTCCCAACTTTGTGGGAAGAGTTTGGGGATGGCCCCTTCCTGTTCCAACATGTCTGCACAACAGTGCACAAAGCAAGGTCCATAAAGACATGGATGAGCGAGTTTGGGGTGGAGAAACTTGACTGGCTTGCAAAGAGTACTGACCTCAACCAGATAGAACACCTTTGGGATGAATTAGAATGGAGACTGCAAGCCAGGCCTTCTCGTCTGACATCAATGCCTGACCTCACAAATGTGCTTCTGGAAGAATGGTCAAACATACCCAAAGACACCCTCCTAAACCTTGTGGACAGCTTTTCCAAAAGTGTTGAGGCTGTCATGGCTGCAAAGGGCGGGCCAATTGGGCATCCCAATACTTTTGGCAATATAATGTTTGTATATATATATATATATATATATATTGTGGCAGTGCGGTATCCTGCCACGGTGGAAAGCACGATGGAGACCCAGGATTCTCAAACATAGAGGTTGAGGGGCTCCAGGCAGATCTCCTAATGCAGAGGAAACTGGTTTATCAGTTTCCTCTTTGGTTGGTAAAGCCTGTTTTGGGACCTGTAGCCTGGAGATTTCTTAGAGATTTGGGAGGGATGAAATCTCCAATCCTGGGCCCATATTTTGGGAGCAGCCAGTGTGCTGATTGCACAGGTGTGTGCAGGCCTTTTTGTGGAGGCCAGGCCATGAGTCTGAGCTCCACCCCGGCAGTTAGGAGGACTCCACCCAGGCAGACGGGAGGTCTCTGCCGTGGAGTCAGGTGGGCTACACCTAGGAGAGGTGGAATCCGGACTAGCTGTGTGCTAGTGCCATACTTTGGGAAGAGTCTGCAGGAGGCAGACTTAAAACTGCGTACAAGCCAGGAGGCTGAATACTGTTCATTTGAATTCGTGTGATGGTGGATACCCCTGCGTGGGAAACCTTTATGTTATTGAACTGACATTTAAATAAAAGTGGGCAAACAGGCCCTTAAAAAATAAGCGAGTTGCCGTGTGCTTTGAAGAATCTCTACCACTTGAAGCGAGGTCCCACATATGGTGGAGGATGCGGGCATAATTGGAGATCCCTGCAAAAGTAAGTTCATCAGTTATATGAACTGTGTTTCTGTGCAATGGACAGCACAATTTGGTGTGTGTGCAGGTGAGGAGAACCTGCCTTAAAGAGACAGTGCTTCATTTCTTGGTTGTTGGACTGTGCAAAAGTGTTGTGAAGTGACTGTGAAGATGGGGCGGTCAAAGCAAAGAAAAGAAGCAAGATTTGCTGATATGAGAGACCGAGCCCTGTGGCTGGAGGGGTTGTTATCCCCAGAACAAGCCCCATACATAAATGAACAAAGTTTGCCAAAATGGGAAGTGCATGTTGCTGCTGGCAACACTGGTGAAAGGAGACCAGCTATGAATGTGCAGAGTCCTAAGCTGGAAAAAGGCTGCAATGTGGGGAGCCTGGACAAGACACGCTGGCAAGAGCGATGCTTACGGTGCAGGGAGTGGGGGCACACTGTCTCTAAATGCCCTTTGTCTCAGCCTCCATTGCAAAGTTGCATATCAAAGCAAAGGACTGCATCTGTGTTAGGCAAGCCGGCTCTGAGTGCAAGGAAGGAGCGACAGCCTGACCACAAGTTTGAGAAGAATGTGGTTGCCCATAGCAACACATGTGACTTCAGGCCTGAGGACCCTGTAAGAGGAGTGTCGTCTGCAGAGGATTGTGACAACGCAGAAATGAGAGTTCAGCGCATCTGGAGGAACCCACAAAGTTCAGCTGGGAGAGTGCCATCTCCCATAGCAACAGGAGAAAGCCTGGCAACCAGGAGAAGGGGCTACAAGGGAGATGTTGTTCCGTATCCCAAGAAGGTTATCGGTGGAACCATACCCTGCCTGGAATGTGGTCAGTTTGGGCATGGTATCTTTTCCTGCCCCAGATTATGGAATACCACTGATGAGGGTGCTACTGAGCAAAAGTCTTCATCTGCAAGCCCAGATTCCTTTTTAAAAATGTTGGCAGCCACCTCTGGCAACAGTGAAAAAGTACCTGTTGTGCCTGCAGGGGGTGCCAAGGAGTCAGAAGTGCCTGCCACGGTATCATCCTATAGCTGTATGGATGAACTGGGTGGCCAAAGCCAAGCAGAGGAGAGACTACGCACTCAAGTGAAGGCTATGACACCTGCTTCAGGAAATGGTAAGACTGTTTGTGGGACTGAGTCCAAGGAAGTGAGAGTGTGTCCTTCAGGGAGTTCCACAATACAGATGGACATGGACTGGCTGCTGTGTGCTACCCTGAGTAGTGGGGAGGCACAGGGAACAGCCCAACGATTAGCAGGACTAAATATGGAAAAGGACATGGGGACTCTGCAGGTGCCTGCTATAATCCAGCAGAAGGCTGGGGATGGTAACCTAGGGGTGACCAAAACTGCCATGGCACCGTGTTCCCTAGTGATAGGTGCTGCAGAGATGACCAGGGAAACCTCCCAGGAGCCCGCAGTGACGGAGCAGAGGATTTCCCAGGTCAGCTATGGAGCTGCAGTCATGTCTATAGGTAATGAGAATGCTGATGGTCATGCCAACAAAAGTGTTACTGTTGGTAAATGTAAGGTTATGGTTGGTGATGGGCTAGCACAGCTCACTAAGGATAACAGTGTTGATGTGAATATGATTGAAGATATGTTGTTGCCCTTGGCAACAGTATCCAAGGCTGCAAAGGTGTCCATGGAAACTTCCTGGGAGCTCTGTGTGTTGGAGCCAGAGGTTGCCTGGGACAACTATGTTGCTGCTCTGGACAAGAGAGTACTTGACACAAATGATGATTTAAATGCTAAAACTGAAATCTTTGAAAATGCTCATGGTGATAATGGGCTAACTGAGTCTGTCAGTACTGACAATATGTATGGAAGTGTTCCTGAGGTGAATGAAGCGCCATCAGAGTACGGTGGTGAGGGTGTGGTATTGCAACCTGTTGAGGTTAAAAATTTAGTGCCACAGTTTTGGTTGAACAAAAGTGATATATGTGATGTGTCTGCTGAGCCACTCTGTCCTGTGTCTCCTCCGGCAGTTGGTGCGGTACTGCGTAGTACCTCTGATTGGAGCGCAGAGAAAGTAGACTGGGACAGATGGGCTGAAAACCTGTTGGCTTTGTTGAAAGGGACCTCTGTTTCCAACAGTGGAGTGGACACGACTTCTGCTGTGCTAAATGGAGGGACTGCAGAGCGGCTTATAGACAAGGGCACACTTGCTGTTGCTGCAGATGATCTCCCTCCCGATATGGACGGGCCAAGTGAGATTGAGCACATAGCAGAGATCGTGCCCACAAACCACAAAGGATCCAGTGGTGTGGGAATGAATAGCGTGATCCCAAATGAGCCCGTGTTGGTGGAAGTGTCAGATGGCACACGTCAAGTGATTGGGGTCAGTAAACCAAATGTAGAATTATGTTATGATGGTCAGGTGTCAGGACAGTTGCTGGAAGAGGTTCATGTGCCAGTGGAGCTGGTGGATAGCGATGTTGCCATGGGAGACAACCACTCCCCGCTGTGCACTTGGTTTCCAGACACTGCCCTGCCAAACATTGAAATGAGTTCTGACAAAGGTGTGGATGTTTCTGACCATGAGGAAAAGTGCGATGCATTGGTAAATGGTAAATATGATGATTTGGAAAAGTGCGAGGCACTGGTAAATGTAGATCAGTTAGTTTCTGTGGGTGACCATAAGCCTAATGATGCACCTGAAGGTCATGAGGACATGCATGCGGATAACCCTGAAACATGTGATGTGGTGGGTAATGATGTGCTAGACACAGCTGAACTAAAAGCTGCAGCTGAATTAGGCCCCCTACAGGTTCAGGAGGGTACTCTGGGTAGAGAAACTTTAAATAGCTTATCTGCCCAGAGGGAAAACTTTAAGGAAGTGGATAATTTAAAGAGGTCCCCTGACATAAAAACATCTGAAGAGCAAGACAATCGGTCTGTCCTTCAGAAGGAGAGTAGGACATTGCGGTCATCTGAGAATGTCAGAGACAAAAGGAAGCATGCAGTGTACGGGGGGAAACCAACCGAGCTAGGTTTTGTCAGTAAGAGGATGCATGTACATAGAATGCAGAGAGGGACTAAGGGAACCCCAATAAAAGAGCCCACACTTTTTGTGTTTAAAAGCGTGACCCCTTCAAAGGTAAAGGGAAACCGGCGGTTGAGAGTGCAGTGTAGCTGCAATGTTATCAGGCACCTAAAGCTCAGGCGTCAACCTCAGCCAGGTCCTAAGTTTTGGAAGGTCCTTAATGGGAAGGTGACTTGGGTGGCCCCAAGGAAAATAGAGAGGCAACGCTTTTGGAAGCGAACCCGTAAAAAGACTCAGTATCTTTTTAGAGCCCAAGTCCATGTAGTAGGAGAACACAGGGAAAGTTGCCTCGTAAGACAGGAAGGAAAGTTTCCCTTTGAAAGTGATGTCAGTCAGGAATGGGCTCATATAGGTGAAAGCTGGCACAGAGGTGCCAAAGTAAAGAGTTTGGGCTTGTGTGTTCTGCCCCCTACGGGATCAAAACAAAGGGGGGGGATATGTGGCAGTGCGGTATCCTGCCACGGTGGAAAGCACGATGGAGACCCAGGATTCTCAAACATAGAGGTTGAGGGGCTCCAGGCAGATCTCCTAATGCAGAGGAAACTGGTTTATCAGTTTCCTCTTTGGTTGGTAAAGCCTGTTTTGGGACCTGTAGCCTGGAGATTTCTTAGAGATTTGGGAGGGATGAAATCTCCAATCCTGGGCCCATATTTTGGGAGCAGCCAGTGTGCTGATTGCACAGGTGTGTGCAGGCCTTTTTGTGGAGGCCAGGCCATGAGTCTGAGCTCCACCCCGGCAGTTAGGAGGACTCCACCCAGGCAGACGGGAGGTCTCTGCCGTGGAGTCAGGTGGGCTACACCTAGGAGAGGTGGAATCCGGACTAGCTGTGTGCTAGTGCCATACTTTGGGAAGAGTCTGCAGGAGGCAGACTTAAAACTGCGTACAAGCCAGGAGGCTGAATACTGTTCATTTGAATTCGTGTGATGGTGGATACCCCTGCGTGGGAAACCTTTATGTTATTGAACTGACATTTAAATAAAAGTGGGCAAACAGGCCCTTAAAAAATAAGCGAGTTGCCGTGTGCTTTGAAGAATCTCTACCACTTGAAGCGAGGTCCCACAATATATATATATACCGTACTCACCGGTCACTTTATTAGGTACACCTTGATAGTGCCGAGAAAATATCCCCTACACCATTACACCACCACCACCAGCCTGAACCATTGATACAAGGCAGGATAGATCTATGCTTTCATGTTGTTTACACCAAATTCTGACCCTACCATCTGCATGTTGCAGCAACCAGTTTGCCCATTCTCCTGACATCGACAAGGTATTTTCTTCAACACAACTGCCGTTCACTGGTTATTTTATCTTTTTCTGACCATTCTCTGTAAACCCTAGAGATGGTTTTGCATGAAAATCCCAGTACATCAGCAGTTTTTAAAATACTCAGGCCAGCCCATTTGGCACCAACAACCATGCAACGTTCAAAGTCATTTAAATCCCCTTTCTGATGTTCGGTTTGAACTTCAGCAAGTTGTCTTCAACTAGATGCCTAAATGCAATGAGTTGCTGTCATGTGATTGGCTGGTTAGCAATTTGTCTTACCAACCAATTGAACACATGTACCTACCAAAGTGGCCGGTGAGTGTATATATATACATTTTTTTTGTAGATTGGTAGAGATTTTCTATAGGCATAAGGTGACTGAAGCAGGTGTTTAGACCAGTACACAGAAAGCAGAAATACTCTAGTTGTATAACAGGTGGGAAAATTAAGTGCAGGAAAAATTGCTGTCATTTTTCTAAATTCTTTACATGTTTATCTCAATTTGATTTTTCTTCAGATAGAATTTTTTTCAAGTATTTTTACTATACTAGACTAAAGAAAGTTACCACAATCATTCAGATAATGTTTTTTATTTGATTCTCTACAAAAAAATAGGAGTCTTTTCATTTTTTTATTCACAGAGCAATTTTGAATTCATTTTTATAGGAATGCTTTCTCACAGAACAGCTTATTTTATCTTTTAGAATTCTTACCCATAACCCAGTGTTATCTTGCAGCTATTTGAGACTGCAATTAATTCCTTGTTTGGGCCCATTTGAGAGCTTTGATATCCAATACTACAAATGTTCTTAAGGCTGGACTTAGGAAACGAGATTCTGGTGTCTGTTTTTTTTTTTAAAAAAACTGTCTAGTAGAAATGTATAATATCGTTAAAAAATGTGTTTTTGCAAAGTTTTTGATAATACAAACTATAACCTGTTTTGACTTGTACAATTGTGAGGATTCAGCTACAAGGAATGTATTCATCAGCGGCATATCTACCACAAGGGAAACAAGGAATTTGCCTAGGGCAGCAATTTTTAGGGGGGCAGCACCGCCCCCCAAAAGAAGGGACCTGTTGAACCAGACTGAGCCATGCAGGGCCGCCATCAGAGGGGTACCACCGGTACTCCTGTAGGTGGCCTGGACAGCAGGAGGATCGTTGTGGTGGGTGAGAGCAGTTGCAAAAGCATGCACTGTGTATCTCTCCCTCCAGCAGCTGAAAGCCGGTTTGAGGTTTCTCCCCCTCTCCCTCCCGCCGGATTTCTGCTGCTGGAGGGAGAGACAGACCTGGCCAGATCGAGGGGGTGCCCTGGTGTTCCTGGGAGGGGGAGATGGGAAGAGGGAGAGAGGGAGAGGGAAGAGGGGGAGGAGGGAAGAGGGAAGAGAGGGAAGAGGGGGAAGAGGGAGAGGGAAGAGAGAGAGGAGGGAGAAGAGGGAGAGAGGGAAAGGAGGGGGGAGAGAGGGAGAGGGAGGAGGGAGAGGGAGAGGAGGGGAGAGGAGGGAAGAGGGAGAGGAGGGAAGAGGCAGAGGAGGGAAGAGGGAGAGGAGGGAAGAGGGAGAGAGGGAGAGGAGGGGAGAGAGAGGGAGAGGGAAGAGGAGAGAGAGAGGGAGGGAAGAGGGAGAGAGGGAAGAGGGAGAGGAGGGAAGAGGGAGAGAGGGAGAGGAGGGGAGAGAGAGGGAGAGGGAAGAGGGAGAGAGGGAAGAGGGAGAGAAGAGGGAGAGGAGGGAAGAGGAAGAGGGCGAGGAGGGAAGAGAGAGAGAGAGAGGGAGAGAAGGAGAGAGGGAAGAGGGAGAGAAGGGAAGAGAGGGAGAGGAGGGAGAGGAGGGAAGAGAGAGAGGGGGAGGGAAGAGGGAGAGGAGGGAAGAGAGAGAGGGAGAGGAGGGAGAGGAGGGAGGAGGGAAGAGGGAGAGGAGGGAGAGGAGGGAAGAGGGAGAGGAGGGAGAGGAGTGAATAGAGAGAGAGAGGGAAGGGGAGGAGGGAAGAGAGGGAGAGGAGGGATAGGAGTGAAGAGAGAGAGAGGGAGAGGAGGGAGGAGAGAGAGAGGGGGGAGGGAGAGGAGGGAAGAGAGAGAGAGAGGGGAGAAGAAGGAAGAGAGAGAGAGACAGGGAGAGGGAGAGGAGGGAAGAGAGGGAGAGGAGGGAAGAGAGGGAGAGGAGGGAAGAGAGAGAGAGGGAGAGGAGGGAAGAGGGAGAGGAGGGAAGAGAGAGAGGGGGAGAATCATATATACATACACACACTTTTTGAACTCTCTCGCTCTCTCATGAGGGGGTGCAAAACGTTTGTGTTGCTTAGGGCAGCAAAAAATCTAAACACACCACTGGTATGCAGAGTGCCCAGGGTTTATCACTGGGGCTTACAAAGTTAGAGTAGGTGTAGGTTTCAAATTAGAACTGTGGCATTCACAATGAGCATTTAAAAACAGTGACCTATCTAGCTGTAGCAATTCATTCCCAAAGTTTACAGCAAAAATCCTTATTTTCATTTTCTCTCACTGACTTCCTTTGCTGCCTGCCTCCAGCAGGGATTTGGCAGACTTCCAGCCTTTTACTCTCTAATGTAGGGGTGGCCAAGTGCTGAGAATTAAACAGCTTTACTGCTTCTCTTTTAAACTTTGAAGATGAATCACTTTACATAGTCTTCAACTGTAGAGGTCAGTGAGAGCGTGTGTTAAAACTTTTTAAATGTTTGTTAAAGCAGTAGTAAACAGCTTTAACAAAAAAATGAACAGTTAAAAAAAAATGTTAAAACTCTTGCAAGGCATCGCATACTAGCACATTATGAAAGACTTACCTTAAAACTAAGCCCTCCAGCAGCGAGCTGTCAACACTGCAGAGGCTTTCATCTTCACCCGATCTTCTTTCCAGGTTTGCGAGGCTGCGATGACATCACTCCTGCACATGCTCACAGGATATCCTGGGCCACAGCAGAGTGCACTGAAGGAATAGCATAGGTATAGCGTTTCTTCAGAGCGCATGCACCGGCTATCAAATTGAGCGAATAACTCCTAAACGGTGAGTCTTTATTATAAGCTTACTGTGACGGAAGCGTAGGCAGGACAGAACACACAAAGAAGATGGTAATCACACAAAGCTTTATTAACCATGGAAGGCACTCACTCAGGGGAGGAAGGTTGCGTCCAGGTACCAAAAAAGGGGAAGAGAGGAGAGGAGCCCAAAATACTTGTAATCCGGCCCACAATAGGGCGATTCGGGTAGCGATGGCCCGAGCACTCAATGGGGCAGTTCATGTAAGGGTAATCCGAGCACACAATAAGGACAGTTCAGGCACAGGTAATCGGGGCACACAACAGGGGCAGTTCATGGCACTCCGCAACATGCGGCTTGGAGGGGCACTCACGGTATGCGGGCTCACGGGGACTCAGCGGGATCTTGGCTGTGGGGTCTGACCTCAGCACAGCTCCCACACAGCTCTCTTGGCGACAACATCAGGCTCATGGGAACTCAGTGGGGCCTTGACTGTGGAGTCTGACCTCAGCACAGCTCTCTAGGGACAAGAGCAAGCTCACGGGGACTCAGCGGGACATTGGCTGTGGGGTCTGACCTCAGCACAGCTCCCACGCAGCTCCCTAGGGACAACAGCAAGCTCACGGGGACTCAGCGGGACCTTGGCTGTGGGGTCTGACCTCAGCACAGCTCTCTGGGGACAACAGCAGGCTCACGGGGACTCAGCGAGACCTTGACTGTGGGGTCTGACCTCAGCACAGCTCCCACACAGCTCTCTAGGGACAACAGCAAGCTCACGGGGACTCAGCGGGACCTTGGCTGTGGGGTCTGACCTCAGCACAGCTCCCACACAGCTGCCTAGGGACAACAGCAAGCTCATGGGGACTCAGCGGGACCTTGGCTGTGGGTTCTGACCTCAGTACAGCTCCCACACAGCTCACTAGGGACAACAGCAGGCTCAAGGGGGACTCAGCGGGACCTTGGCTGTGGGGTCTGACCTCAGCCCAGCACTCTAGGGACAACAGCAGGCTCACGGGGACTCAGCGGGACCTTGGCTGTGGGGTCTGACCTCAGCACAGCTCCCACACAGCTCTCTAGGGACAACAGCAGGCTCACGGGGACTCAGTGGGACCTTGGTGTGGGGTCTGACCTCAGCACAGCTCCCACGCAGCTCTCTAGGGACAACATCAGGCTCACGGGGACTCAGCGGGACCTTGGCTGTGGGGTATGACCTCAGCACAGCTCCAGCACAGCTCTCTAGGGGAAACATAAGGCTCACGGGGACTCAGCGGGACCTTGGCTGTGGGGTCTGACCTCAGCACAGCTCCCACACAGCTCTCTAGGGACAGCAGCAGGCTCACGGGGACTCAGCGGACACTCAGCGTCTAGGGAGGGTAATGGAGGGGCTCGCAGACAGTCCAGGCAGAGAAAAGTAAGGGCAAGGGGAAGTCCACGGACAGTCCAGGCAGGGGAAATGGGGGTATGGACACTCACAGTCCTGGCAGGGGTTCTTTCTGGCTCCCAGCGACCGGAAATCCACCACCTATCTTTCCCTAAGGGTGGTTCGGTAAATGATACGATTGATCCTGAGGCTTGCGCGGTGTCTTATCCCTTTTAAAGCTGCCTGCCCTCTTTTGGGTGAGGCGTTATGGGCGGGGGTTCCCTTATGGCTAAAACAGACATTGAGGTGGCCTTTCAGTTGCTGCCCAAGTATCCGCAGAGTTTTCACCTCTTGGGTTGCCGGTGGTTGGACAACTTTTATGTCGACCGTTGCCTCCCCATGGACTGTTTTACCTCCTGTTCTTTTTTTGAGGCGTTCAGGTTGTTTGTTGAGTGGGTGGTCCGTGAGATTTGGGGGGTCAATTTCATTGACTTTCTGTGTATTGGCCCCCCTTCATCCAACTTGTGTGGCATCTTGCTGGCGATGATTCAACATGTTGAAGATGGCTTTGGCATACCATTGGCTGCGAATAAGACGGAAGGATCGATGATTGTGATTCATTTTTGGGGATTGTGATTGACTCGCTAGCCATGGAATGCCGCCTGCCCTTGAGGCGGAGATTCGCTTGATGGATGGTAAGCGCACGATCCAACTTCAGAAGCTACAGTCCCTCTTGGGTAAGCTCAACTTTGCATGCTGCATTTTTACTATGGGGAGGATTTTTAGCCATTGGTTGTTGGCTGCCACTGCAGGAGTCTCTTCTCCGCTCCATTTAAGGACCCTGTCAGTAATTTTGATTTGGAGCTCTTTACGGATGCTACGGGTTCCATGGGCTACAGGACTTTCCTTGGTGGCTAATGGAGTGTGGAATGCTGACCCAGGGAGTGACGTGGCTTCTTGCAAAACTTGTTTTTTTCGGAACTGTTTCCAGTATTAGTGGCGGTGGAACTTTGGGGGGATACTTTCCGAGATAAAAAAGTCCATCTACACTGTGATAATATGGGGGTGGTGCAGGTTATTAACCGGCTTTCTGCTTCTTCGCGCCGGTTGTACATTTGTTTGCGTCACTTAGTTTTGCGCTGTTTGCAGTTGTATTTTTGTATGCTGTACATTTTCCGGGGGCTACTAACGAATTGGTTTCAGCTGGACAGGTTCCGGGAGTTGTTGCTGGCTGTGGGGCAATGCGGAGTTCCCTGTCCTGGTCTGCTGTGGCAAATTGCGTTGGAGCAGCGTGAATGGAAGGACCTTCTGTCACGTGTTGGTGTAGGTGTGGAGGGTGCAAATCTTTGCCCCCTTCTCTTGTACTTTATCTGTTTGAACTTTGAGCGGGGTGTGTTGACCTTGGCCATCAAGCGAAAATTGTCAGGGTTGGCCTTCTTGTTCAAATTGTCGAGTGGGCGGGATTTCACTAAGGACTTTGTGGTCCAGCAGGCTCTGCAGGGTTATCAGAGGGGTTGCCACAGGTTGGACGGTTGCCATCCTGTGACCTTCGGTATATTGCAGGAGTTGTTGGGTTGAGTTAATTCGGTCTGCTACTCTCGTTATGAAGTCCTGTTGTTTCAGACGGCGTTTGTGTTGATGTTCTATGAGGCTCTCTGTATCAGCAAGTTTGCCAGTCCTTCCAAAGCTGGGCAGGATGGTATATTTCTCAGGGTGACATCTGTTCCCCTTCATTGGTGGTCCTCTTTGTTAGACGTTCCAAGATGAATCAGCTGGGCAGGGGTACGTATTTGCACCTCTACAAAGTGTGGGGTTCTCCTCTTTGCCCGGTTTCCGCTGTTGAGCAACATTTCTGATTCCAGCCACAGCGCGAGGGTTCCTTCCTTATGCACCAGGATGGTTCCGCCTTGTCCAACTTTCAGTTTGTCTCTGTTTTTCGGCGCTGCTTGCCGGATGCTAGTCATGATTCCTGTAGCTACTCTTCACACTCCTTCCACAATAGGGCGGCCACCGAGGCTGCCAGGTGGGGTTTGGAGGACTCTGTTTTGAAGCGTATTGGCTTGTGGGAATCTGACTGCTTTAAGCTTTATGTGCGTCCTCCCTTGATCTAGGCTGCTTTTATTCCTTTCCTGTTTCTTTGTTCTTGTCCATCCTCTGTGTTGCCAGGTGTCCTGTTTTCTTTTATTTGTTTCTTGTTGTCTTGTTTTGTTTTTTGAGATGTTGCTGCTTGCCTCATTTGGATTTTGGGACACTCCTTTGTTTTTATGGGAGCTAAGCGGGCGGATGTCCAGCCTAATGGGTGGCAGTTGGGTTTGTCTAGGGTTGAGGCCTTGGTTAGGTGGATAGGTGTTCTGGGCTTGCCATAGTGCAGGGTTCTGCCGGAACTGCATCGTTTCAGCTGGACAGGGATATAGTGGGTTTGCATGTGGGTGGTAACGACTTGGGGATTCGCTCCTTGCAGCATCTCATCCTGGACATTAAGTATGATTTTCTTCAACTGCGCACTGCCTTCCTGGACATGGTGGTAATTTGGTCAGAGATTGTTGGTCGCACTTCGTGGCATTTTGCCCGGTCTGTTGAGCGGTTGAATAAGGCAAGATCAATAATAAAGTTGGCTGTTTTGTGGTGGGGTTTTGTCATTCATCACCGAGACCTTGAGGTGGATACCTGGCAGTATCTCCAGAGCTATGTGGTACACTTGAATGCGGTGGGCATGGATTTGTGGTTTTTGGGCCTTCAGGATGGGGTTCAGTGGGCACTGCGTTGGTGGCGGGGCTCTCAGGTGGCAGTTGGGGTCTTTGGAGGCGTTAACATTTTCGGAGCAGTTCATATCAGTGACTCATCTAAGGTATGGCGTCCTTTGTTGCATCCCAGTTAATGGGGTATTATCTGGGAAGTGGTAACAAGTTGGTGTCTGCAGAAAAGTGGGTTTGATCCCGAGCCGGTGTTTTGTAATAAGTTGTCCAATTTTCTCCAAATCGGATCTTTGGTCATTTCTTGGTGAGATGTAGAAGGACTTTGAGACATACTGTATGGGTTACGCTAGACATGTGTTTTACTGTGTGCTGTGTGTGTGTTTTATTAGGGAGGCATGCTGTTTCGTATTGCTCTGCTATGCAGAGCAATACAAAGCAGCAAACTGGAACGAACAGGGAAGAGATCTGTATTGCTTACATATAGACCTCTCCCCTGTCAGCCATAGTCCCTGGGTGCCGATGGGGAATCTCCGACTGGGACCCGGTGATTGACAGCTGTAGCCGCGTGCACACCCCCTACCCAGAAATACAAAATCACACACACACACATATATATATATATATATATATATATATATATATGATTTTGCGCAGCTGTGCCGTCCTGTAGCAGTATTTGTGCTATAGGGCGGTGGGGAAGCAGTCCTGTTTAAATATTTCCATAGCATTTGGCACAAAGGTCAAGCATATGCCTCAGGAGCTCTGTCTGTAGGGTTAATTAAGCTCTAAGTGCAGCAATGTGTAGGGCTTTTCCATCACCTGTTTGGGCTGATCTGAGCACAGCCAGAGGCAAGCAGAAATTAGGAGGTCTCCAGCTGCATGTGTTCACTGATGTCACTAAATAAAGCACTTTCCACAGGCTAATTACAATAGCGTTGCAGCTTTGGGAGCTTACTCACAATTTTATTGTAGAATACTTCATATACAAAGTATTTCTAACAGCAATTGCGTATGCTTAAAACTATCAAGGAAAGTGATGCAGATGGGGACAAAGATGGCAGAAAAACATTTAGGCTGCCTTCACACCATAACACAGTGCACTGAGGTCCCAGGCATTAGGGGCATTTCACCAGGCAGCTCATTCATTTTGAACGAGGAATTAAGGTACCTTAACACATGTGTAGCAATTACCCTCGAAAGAGGCACTGAAAATTAACTGGGTCCCCTTTATCTGTTGAAAGACTGCCTGCCTTTTTTCTATTCTCAGTAGCACTCAGCCAAACGTAAGCAGTGCTGGGATAAGGTCATCTAGAGCCCAGGGCAAAGATGGCAAACAGCACCTCCCTTAAAAAATGTATAAGCATTATTTGCCAGTAAAAATTCCACCCTCCCCCCCAAAAAAATGTGAGCACTGATTGTCACACTTACCCCCTAAGTATAAATTACCTTTGCAAGCCAACATTTCCCCCCCCCAAAAAAAATCCCCCTTTGCCAGTACAAATCCTTTACCCTTCAAATTTCCCCTCTGAGCATAAATGCCCCCCCCCCCCTATAAATCCTCCACTCCCAGCAAAAATCCTAACACAAATCCACTCTCCAAGCTCAAATCCCACCCTCCCTCCAAAGCACCCCTTCTAGCACAACCCCTTGAATCCCCAACGAGCCCAGGGCAGCTGCCCCTCCTGCCCACTCCTTGCCCTGAATGTAAGCTCCAGTCTACAGATTTTTTTGCAGTTTATTGCAGTTCTCAGTCAAAAATGCAGGAAGGAGGGTTCAGGGCATAGGATGCTTGAGACACATCTTCCTGAATATCTTATCCCAGCAGTCTTAGTAGCAGGCCAGGTACTTGTCTGTTAATTCACCGGATTTATTTATTTATATATATCTATAAATAGATATAAATAAATATATACATATATATTATATGTTTTATTTAAATATATCACAAATATATATATATATTTATTCATATATATATTTATATATATATATATAAATAAATCCAGGGAACAGACAAGTACCGTAGGCCCTTTAGTGGCAGCCTTAAAGTGATTCTAAAGGTTTATTCTTTTTTAAGAAACAATAACAAACATGTCTATACTTACCTGCTGTGTGCGGTGGTTTTGTACAGAGCAGCCCAGATCCTCCTCTTCTCGGGTTCTCCGCAGGCTCTCCAGGCCACTCCTTCCAGTTGGGTGCCCTATAGCAAGCAGCTTGCTATGGGGGCACCCGCTGCTCTGTGTGCCCATTCACACATGGAGCCATGGCTCCGCCCCACCCCCTCTCCTCATTGGCTCACTGGCTGTGATTGGCAGCCAATGGCTCCTGCCTCTGTCTCAGCCAATGAGGAGAGGGAGTACCGTGATAGCCAAGACTCCCCGGATTAGCCAAGAGTGCACATCACTGGATCATCGAGAGGGGGCTTAGGTGAGTATTAGAGGGGACTAGGGGGGATGCTGCACACAGAAGGGTTTTTACCTTCATGCATAGAATACATGAAGGTATAAAGCCTTCAGCCTTTACCACCACTTTAAAATAATGCTGTTGGAATACAGTGTTCATGTATTTTGTGCAACAACTACATCTGTATTCAGTAGAGATTGTGGGAACTCGCTTCAAATGGTAGAGCTCTTCTGGTTAAAGCACACAGCAACTCACTTCTTTAAGGGCTTTTTTGCCCACTTTTATTTAAAAGAAAAAAGAGTTCAACAAAAATGCTTCCCACGCAGGGGTATCCACCATCAAGCAATACCAACAAAGATTCAGCCTCCTGGCTTGTACACAGTTCATTGTCTGTCTCCTGCAGACTCTTCCCAAATTATGGCCACTAGCACACAGCTAGTCTGGCTTCCACCTGACTCCAAGGCAATGACCTCCCGTCTGCCGGGGTGGAGCCTTCCTGACTCCTATCTGCCAGAGTGGAGCCCAGAACCATGGTTAGGACTCTATAAAAAGGCCTGCACACACCTGTGCAATCAGTGTGCTGGGGGTTCTCAAAACACCCCAGATTGGAGATTTCATCCCTCCCAGATCTCTTTGAAATCTCCAGGCTCCAGATCCCAAAACAGACTTAATGAATAAATGAGGAAACTGAAAAGCCAGTTTCCTCTGCAATACATCAACTCTCTGGAGCCCCTCAACCTGCCTGGTTGAGAATCCAGGGTTTTCCGCTTAATTTTGGCCATGGCAGGACATCGCACTGCCACATGATATATTCTTCAACCAGTAGATGGCAGTGTTTATAGGTTTGGAGTGGCATCTATGATATTCTCTATGACTTTTCTCTGGAATAAAAGTTTTCTGTTTCACATTTTCAGTGAAGCACAGGCAGCAAAGCACATGTGGACTATGCACTGTCTGCTCTGTAGGGCTATACAGAGAATACCTAACAAAGGCAAATCCCATGAGAGCAGTCACAGTCCTTCTGTAGCACCTCCGGGTATTTAACCCTCAATACTTCAATACCTAGAGCTGCAAAGGTCCCATCTCTCCAGCTGAGCTTCCACAGGCAGGTTTCCTTATGCTCCAGCACATAGCACCTCTGATGCCTAGTAGTTGCTTCTCTGGAACACACACATGACTCTTCCAGAGTGAATGCCGCACATGTGCGTTCTGGATTTCAAGGTCTGGTTTCAGTGCGGATTACAAGCTATTTGTTCAGTGGTTCAGGGCTGGTTCAGGACCGTTTCAGGACCAGGCTTTGTGTCCCATCTGCAGATTGTACTGTTCACAGGTTCAGGGCCAGTGTGGATGTGGTTTTGCAATTGTAACACCCTGCTTTTATTCAGACTGCAGGATGTTAAAAGAGACACAAGGTGGCACTGTCCTGCAACTCAGTGGCACATGTCCTGGTGAAAAGCATCATGGATCTTGTAGGCTGAACTGCAGGACTTTGTTAGAAGGCTGCTTATTGGGGGACTGCATTTCCCAGATGAGCTGTTGTGTGGACAGAGGCATATAAATTCCTGGGAACAGAGGCAGGAAGTGAGCTAGGAGAGAGCTGGAAGGACGGTGTGAGGAGAGAGCTGTGTGGAATGCCGGAAGACCAGACTGCAATGCTAGAGAGGAGAGAGACAAGGAGGAATCTCTGACTGCCAGCCTTGCCACCCTGTTCAGCAAGACATTCTGCTAGCAGGTGACCCGTAGCACTGTGGATGGAACGTTGCAGGTGGGACTGGAGAATTTGTGGTTCTGGTCAGAGGAGTATGGTGGTGTCAGCAGGGGTTGGGCTTTCAGAGATGGGTCCAGAGTGACAGGGAGGTCAAAAATAACTCATCGACTCCTAAGGGGGTAGTGCTACACAAGGCTTTTTTGGTTTTGCTGAGAAGGTGAGGGGGGGGGGGGGGGAGAGTAATCTGTGCTGAAACCTGATCCTGAACTGAAATCCTGATTCTGAACTGCAATCCTGTTTACAGCTGATGACATATGTGGTTTATGTCAGGGCAGGGGCCGAGGAACGGACAGGCAGGCCTAACAATGTAACGCACTGGCTGACGACAACCACCACCCACAGACCGAAGTCCCTCAGGGCGCGGAATATAAGTCCCAGGCTGCCCTTCACCAGGGCCCCTGATGGTGGGGATGGACTTGACGCAGCCAGGAACCAGGTCGCGGCCCCTGAGACACCTCAGGTGCGGTAATGGCCACCGCCAATGGCGTGTAGCTGGTGGAAGAGACAAAAGAGTAGTCAGACAAGCCGGGTCAACAACAACAGGACAAAACAGTACAGGACAGCAGACGAGAATCACAGGTCACGAGCCGGGTTCAGCAACAGAGGGTCAGATCAAAGGAGAATACAAAGAATAGTCGAGTCACAAGCCGAATCAGATACCAGGAGAGTCACGAGAGTCAGAACAGAGTAATAGCAACACAAAGACACAAGACACAAGTGCAAAGAGCATGTGCGGGCCACAGGCTTATATGTCATCAGCCACACCCCTCTGGGGGATGGACCACAGAGACCTGAAGGCATAAAAGGATTCCCATCATGCACAGCAGAATCCAAGATGGATGCCAGCACATGGAGTAACAAAACCTCAGGGAAAAGGTAGGACCTTGACAGTTTAGAAGCGGTTCCCATTGCCTGTAAACCGCACCTGATCCGATTTTGATCCGCATTGCCAGTGACATTTGTGAACAGGCACCATAGGAAACAATGTTATTCAAGATGTCATGAAGATTTGATGCGTTTCAAATTGCTTCCAATCTGCATATTTATGAAACAGCACTGAAGTTCCAGGATAGAGAGATTCTGACCAGTTCCCCCAAAATTTTTATCTTCTCCCCTGCCACACCTTCTGGGCCAGCTTCCCATTTATTTCCTGGGTCAGATAAATATTCAATAATCCAGTGGTTGACCCGCCCACACTATTGCTGGAACATTCTTCCAACAGCAGGCAGGAGTAATCAACCACCAGGTTTATAGAAAAACTGAGGAGTCCTAAACAGGGGCGGACTGATAATTCATGGGGCCCCCGGGCAATAGGGGATCATGGGGTCCCTGTGTCCTTGCCTAAACTCAAAAAAGCCTATGAAAAAGGTACCAGGGGCATCTCATTGGGCCCCTACTGACCCCAGGCCCTCGGGCAGTGCCCGAGTTTCCAAATGGTCAGTCCGCCCCTGGTCCTAAATAATAGATTGCAGCTCGGCTGGCCACAGCTCAGCCATAACACTAAATTTAGCCAACTCATAGCAGGGTGCTACACATGAAAAAAATAGGTAATCGTATAGATGTACATTGCATAGATCCTGTATGTTCGAGAGTTGCATCTTGGCCTTTTAGCCTGCTGATGTAATATGAGCCATGTCCCAGGATCTTCCGATAAGCAGACTTGCTACATTACAGGGACATAAATAATTTTAGTAATATTTTCTTGGCTTTGTTTCTGTCCTTGTTATTATTCTTCTTCATATATATATTATTTTAAAATTCAGTTGCTCAATAGATTAATGTAATGCTTCTTGTAGAACCATGCTTATTTTCAATGAATACCACCTCTAAATAACTTTGCACTGCAATGCAAATCTTCAGTGCCATGTGGTAAAGTGTGTTATTACCAGTGGTGGGCTTTTAGGACCAGCAAGGCCTTCTCTGTTGGCCTAAACTATCAGAATCCCAGATTTACGTTTTTAATATATTTTTTCCAAGAATGTGAATTAAATTCCCAATAGTCTATTCTGTTCATTTCGTAGCTTTTCTCATGGTTTCACGGTGTCCAGTAGTGTATGTTTACAGTAGAGCTTTTATCCAATCACGTGTTGTCAGGGACAAAGAAATCTGCCTTGAGGCCTTCAGAATCAACAATGTTGGCTCCTGTAGCTTACAGTAAGTGGCAATGAAACTGTTGCTTCAACCAATCAGATTTTGAGTTGGCCATGTAGCAGGCATAAAATAACTTATGCCAGAAATACGACTGGACAGACTCGACTTTCAGCATTATCCTACATGGCCATAGAAAACATATTGTTGGAATTGGAACACACAGATAATCTGTACGGCAGAAAAATTAAATTCTTCTTCAGGAAAGAAAGAAGGATGGATTCTGTGTACAAATAATCATGACTATTGCACCAGAGATAGGCTTGTCCACTCCCCATTACCACCATGACCGTTCCGTACAAGCCCCCCTTTCCCCTTAACCAATTATACTTACAAAAAACATGACACCAATTTTGTAGTAAATGGCCAACATGGCCTTTTATTAACAACACAAATTTAAATACACCAACCATTCATTATAACAGAAACCCAAAGAATTGTTGTTGGTCTTCGAAGGCACCCCCAAACAATCCGAAATGCACCTGCGGACAACCATATACACTAGGCCTTCAGCCGCAACCAACCAGCTCGGAGACAACCATACCATCCGCAGTGCAGCACCACCACCTTCCAGTTAAACTTTGGTTAACTGTGAATGTCCCCGGGCATCCCATACCACCGATGGGTCCCACACCATTGTTTTTACCTTCCAAGATAAGAACCGCCTCCAAAGACCAACAACCGCCCAGGAACCAACATAACCCCCCTTTACCTGGAGGGACCCAATACTCACCAAAAACAGGGAGGGCGGGAGGGAAGCTCTCACTCCTGACGTCCAGCTCAAACTGACGCCCCCACACTGAAACCCCCCACCCTAAGGTGCAGGAAACCCCACCTACTCTCAACCTTCCACCAACCAAATACCCCCACTATCAAAAACAAACCCCTTGGATCTGCCTTAACCATTTCTGTTCCTCCTTCCCCACTCTGGGCCTAGTCATGTATGCCCTGCGCCATTTCTTCTTTCTTTTTTGCTACAGGCATTTCTTTAGTTTTGGTAAGTAGAATACATTTTATGTAGCTTTTTTTATACAGTCAACCCTGGATAATCCAGGCCCTGCTTTTCCTGTGTCCCTGTTTTTTTTCTCTGTGTTGAATTTTTAAGGATACAGATAGGACATCACTGAAAGGCCTAGGTGTGAAATGCAGCTGAGAACAGAGGATATGTGACCACTTTAAAAAAAAAAGGGGAAAAAAAGGTATTTAACATGTTTTTTTTTATATCTATAGACAAATAATTTACCTTTCATTTCTGTTTTAAACTATATGGGTTGTTTTACAAGATGAGGGTTTACATATACTTTAATGACCATTTTTTTTAGCAATCACAAGACAGATGCAGCAAGTGTTTTTTTTTCTTTTTTCAAATGCACTTTGCTGTTCTGTAACACACTGATGTTAAGAGTTTCATAAATGATCATTGAAACCATTTTCTCTGTGGGGTACTATGAACACACATTTCAACATGATGGTGTGAACAGGCCCTAAGGTCCTGACTTTTCCCCACTCTAAAACGTTAAAGAAAGAAAATTTACAGAAATAAATGATTAAATAATTGTGTCTTTCCAAAAGACTGGTCTGCATGTATATATTTAAGTCAGTACTGCTGGGCAGATTTCATATATATTCTGTATATGTATGTATATAAATATAATGAAATATTGGTACCCACAGACAGGACACAGAGTTATCTTATGAGGAAGGAAGGTCATAGCTAATCTCTGGAGGGTGTGATTGTACTAATCATGTCCTGTCATGCCAAATAACTGTAAGGCAATCCAGTAAGTGGGGGTATGAAGAGGGCCAGTTCATCCGTTGGTGAGAAAAAATAAATGAAAGGGTATAGAGAGAAGATGAAAGTAGAAAAAATAAAGGGAGGTAGGGATGAAAGGGAAGGGTGGGAGAAGGAGAAAGGATGGGCGATGAGGGGTGTCTGTTTAAGGGGGCACACATGTCTGTTGTGATAACATTTATATGGGAAGAGTATCACCATGATCTCCAAGTAACTGAGACATTTATATAACGTTCATATAGTCTACACTATGTTGCCAAAAGTACTGGGACGCCTGCCTTTACACGCACATGAACTTGAATGGCATCCCAGTCTTAGTCTGTAGGGTTCAATATTGATTTGGCCCACCCTTTGCACCTATAACAGCTTCAACTCTTCTAGAAAGGCTGTCCACAAGGTTTAGGAGTGTGTCCATGGGAAGGTTTGACCAGAAGCGCATTTCTGAGGTCAGGCACTGATGTCGGACGAGAAGGCCTTGATCGCACTCTCCGCTCTAATTCATCCCAAAGGTGTTCTATCGGGTTGAGGTCAGGACTTTGTGCTGGTCAGCCAGATTCCTCCACCCCAAACTCGATCATCAATTTATGGACCTTGATGTGTGCACTGGTGCGCAGTCATGTTGGAATAGGAAGGGGCCATCCCCAAACTCTTCCCACAAAGCTGGGAGCATGAAATTGTCCAAAATATCTTGGTATACTGACACCTTAGGAGGTCCCTTCACTGGAACTAAGGGGCCAAGCCCAACCCCTGAAAAACAACCCCACACCATAATCCCCCACAACCAAACTTTACACTTGGCACAATGCAGTCTGGCAAATACCATAATTGTCCTGGCAACTGCCAAACCCAGACACATCCATCGAATTGCCAGACAGAGAAGCATGATTTCTGTAAAGCACGCTGCCACTGGACTCTAGAGCAGTGGAGACGCCCCTTCCCCCCTGCTGCACCCATCACCCCTTCTCCTGCCCACATCCAATTATCATGCTGTCCAACCTCTCTGCTGCCCCAGGCCTGGTACAGGAGGACCGATGCTACCACCGTATCAGAGGCTCTGTATTAGGGCAATAATGCCACCTAGTAGGAATCTTGAAAACTCTTCCCTAAATATGACTAACTGTGAAGAGTTTGTGAGTCAAGATCATTGATTTGGAGGTATCGTCCTCTGAAATACATATATACACTGATCAGCCATAACATGACCACTGACAGGTAAAGTGAATAACATTGATTATCTCATTACAAGGGCATCTGAAAGTGGATGGGGTATATTTAGCAGCAAGTGAACATGTTATCCCTGAAGTCAATATGTTGAAAGCAGAAAAAAAATGGGCAAATGTAGCAGCTCTTGTGGAATGTTCCTGGCCTGCAGTGGTCAGGACCTACAAAAAGTGGTCCAAAGAAGAAAAATTGGTGAACTGATGACAGGATCATTGTAGCCAAGGCTCATTGATGCACGTGGGGAGCGAAGGCTGGACCTTTTAGTCTGCTCCAATGGAAGAGCTACTATACCTCAAATTGCTGAATAAGTTAATCCTGGTTCCAATATAAAGGTGTCAGAACACACAGAGCTTCACAGATTGTTGTGTATGGGGCTGCATAGCCACAGACTGGTCAGGGTGCCCATGCTGTCCTGTGTCCACAGTCAAAAGTGCCTACTATGGGCATGTGATCATCAGAACCTGACCACGGAGTAATGGAAGAAAGTGGTCTGGTCTAATGAATTCAAGTATAGTTTGAGGAACACAAAAAACGAGTTTGAGGTGTTGACTTGACCATCAAATTCTTGAGATCATCTGTTGGATCATCTGTTGGATGTCCTGGAAAAACAAGTCCAATTCATGGAGGCCCCACCTCACAACTTACAGGACTTAAAGAATCTGCTACTGACAGCTTGGTGCCAGATACCACAGCATACCTTCAGAGGTCTAATGGAGTCCTTTCCTCGAAGGTCCATGGTGGGCAGTCATAATGTAATGGTTGATCTGTATATTTTTAACTGACATTTACAAAAATGATTCAGAGGAAGCTGACACAAGTAGGAGAGGAGCAAACATGTGCAAAATGTGCTTCTTAGTGGATTTGTGGCAACTGTACAAGGGGTTGATTTACTAAAACCGGAGAGAGAAAAATCTGGTGCAGCTGTGCATGGTAGACAGTCAACTTCAGCTTGTTCAATTAAGCTTTGGCAAAAAAAACTGTAAGCTGATTGGTTTCTATGCAGAGCTGCACCAGATTTTGCACTCTTTAGTTTTAGTAAATCAACCCCTATATGTTGCAACAATTACTAGTTCCAAGATTTCTAGGATGATGGACCTAGAACACCATCAGTAGTAGTTAAAGTAAAGATGTGCCCACATGGTTTACACAGCTCAGAGAAAAAACTCTGCGAAGAAAGCCTGTCCGAAGCTTCAAAATGTCAATTTTCACTGGCAAGTTGAGGCAATGCCAATGCCATAACCATTAAGGCAGTGCAGTCAAAGACTAAAAACAAGCTCACAGCCACATAAACAACCACAAACGTGTCCTAAACGTTAACAGTGATCTTCCTGCTATTTAGCAGAAGTGATACAATCAGCCACTCATAGCGGGAAAGCAGCTGCCCCTCAGCTCAGGACTGCTGCAGTGGAAATCAGTATGTAGATATCGGTAATCTCCCATTCACTGATATTCTCTGTCTGGAAAGAACCCATTCCTCTGGTAGCAGGACATAGTCCCATAGAAGGCTATAGGAAGCTACTAATGACTAGGGATGGGGTTCAGGTTCGCAGCTTCCATGGGTTTCTTATTTTTTACATATTGGCTTGCCCCTAATAGACTTTAATGGGGTTTAATGCAACATTTGCAAACTTCAAGCAAGATTTGCAATACTAAAAACAGGCAAATTTGCTTATCCCTAAGAATGGCATGTAATTTCCTTTCAGTGCAGTAGTACTCAGCATGGTGAAAGTCCTGTAATCTTTCCTCATTGCTGAGTTCCTCCATGCCTCTTATCAGTTTGGTTGCCCTTCTCTGCACTTTCTCCAGTTCTCCGATATCCTTTTAGTGAATTGGTGCCCAAAACTGACCTGCATATTCCAGATAAGGTATTACTAATGATTTCACCAGGGATAAAATGACCTCTCTCTCTCTGGAGTCTATACCTTTTATTAGAAGAAAATATTTTGCTAGCTTTAGAAGTTGCAGCGTGGCATTGCATGCTATTATTAAGTCTATGATCTACCAGAACACCCAGATACTTCTCCACCAATGATTCCCCCTGCTGTTCTGCTCATAGAATGTATGATGCATGCATATTTTTAGCCTCCAACTTTACATTTATCAACATTAAGCCACAATTAAATAGAGTACTGAGGTTGGCTTGTGAGCTGGAGACATCCTGTTATGATCCACCTGGTGGTACCTCTGGCAGTCCACCGGACAGGATTTCCCAGAGCGTGGAGTCTAAGTCCCTGTCTGCGTATTCACCAGGGCCCCTGATGGTGGGGATGGACTTGAAGCAGACCAGGACCAGGTCACGACCTCTGAGCACTCCTACCCGTGGCAGAGGGGTCCACAGGGGATGAATACAGGGGGAGAGCCTGATGTGAAGGGGCCAGCTGGCCCAGGCAGGATGGATGGATCGTAGTCAGACAGGCCAGTTGTTACCGTGGGAGCAGCGAGGTACAGTATCGGCAGGCAGAGGATAGTCGGGTCACACGCAAGGTCAGTACCAGGGTAGTCAATCCGAAGAGAGGTCAGACAAGCCAAGGGTCAGGATAGGAGAAGGCAGCGTAGTCAGGGCATTCCAGGTCAGCAATCAGGTAACAAATGCAGAGCACAGGAACGCAGGGGAACACAGGAGGACCTCACGGCAATTTGTGACAGCGCAGGGCATCTTTAAATACCGCGCCCTGCGCTGTCATTGGTTGCCCAGCGTGTACTCGCGGCGCCTAGTGCGCATGCATGAGTCTCTTTCAGCCGCGGCTGGCCAGGATCTAGTGCTCGTATCCCGGCACGAGCCGCCGAGACTGCGCATGCGCCGGACCAGACGCCACGGTGGACCCTGACACATCCTGTAAGGACGTAATTCCACTGCATAGCCTGGTGTCATCTGCCAACACTGCAATGATATTTTTAAAAATCGAATACATTTATAAATATGTTAGTTAGCAAGGGTTTCAACGCTGAACTTTGGGGGTACATTACTGATAACCTTAGACTCCTTAGAACAGGGTTTCTCAACCAGGGTTCCATGGAACCCTAGGATCTTCCAGAGGTTGCTAGGGATTCCTTGAGCAGTAAGCAATTTCTGCCTCTCAGATACGTTCCCAATAACACCATTGATTTTTTTATCTCTTTAAGGGGGTACTTCTTTCCAGTGACCACAAATATAAGGAGCATTATTCCAACTGACCATCACACTAATGTATCATGAGTTGTAGATAAAGTAATTTTTATCTGGGGCTTCCTGAGACCAGAAAGCTATTGCCAGGGTTCCTCTTTATTGAAAAAGTTGAGAAGGGTTGATTTAGAATATGAATCATTAATCATCACTCTATATTCATTTACAAACTGAATTGTCCAAGCCTGCAGTCTTTAACTTACAAATTAGCTGCATGTGAGGAACTTTGCCAACACTTTTTTGAAAAATGTACGTATATTATATCCAAAGCTACTCCTTTGTTTAAAGTGATTCTAACGGCAGAAGGTTTTTTTTTTTTTTTTTACCTTAGTGCAGTCAATGTAGTAAGGAATAAAACCATCTGCATGCAGCTCCTCCTGCAGTTCCCCCTAAATACATACCTGAGCTCAATCTCAATCCAGTGATGCGTAAGAGCCGATGCTCCCTCGGGTCTCTCACTCCTCATTGGCTCAGATACAGCAGCAGTAGCCATTGGTGATAAGGGAGAGGGAGGTGGGGAAAAGCTCTGCTCTGTGTGTCCTATGGAGCAGGGCTTGGGAGTGAGCATGCAACAGTACTCCCATAGCAAGCGGCTTGCTTTGGGGGCACTCTGTGGGGGAAAAGGAGCCAGATGCACCAACAAAGAACCTGAGAAGAGGAGGATCGGGGCTGCTCTGTGCAAAACAGTAAGTATAACATGTTTGTTGTTTTAAAACGAAAAAAATAAATGAGACTTTAGTATTACTTTAGGTTTTTGCTTACGTCCTCAAAAAATAGAAATCAAATTTGCTTGACAACTTCAGTCATTCATGAATGCATGCTGACTATTGCTTAAAATATAATTTACTAGCAAAAGCTCTTTGTAGGCTTTTATTAAACTGTCAAGTATCTTCCTGACTACAGAAGTTAAATTAACTAGTCTGTAGTTACTTGGGAAAAACTTTGATCCTTTTTTAAATGTAGGCTCCACATTGGCCTTGTACCAATCCAGTAGTACAATGTCAGTCATTAAAGAGTCCCTAAAAATTAGAAACAATGGCTTAAAAAACAACAGAGCTCAACTCTTTGGTACAGTTGCTTTATTCACCTTTGTCTAAGTGTTTCTGGACTATATCAATTTTAAACCATTGTGGATCATTTGGGGTTTTGGAAATACTATCCCCATTAAGGACTTAAATTGTTACTAAACCCACAACAGTAAAATCAGTCTGTATATGCAGTAAACAATGCTTGTTAAACTCACTGTGGAACCTAAGAAGTTAATCCTCTGCATTGTGCAAAATTGCTATCTGATCCTGATTTCTCTGATCCTCCCCTTCTTCCAGTGCTCACCTCCTATCTCCTGATAAGAAAAAATTGTGTGGAGACACTGCTAATGCTCAATGTGGTATGTATTGCTAGATAGGTTTTTTTTTCCTTGGGAGAGTGCATGTGATCAGCACAGGGCCAATCAGCACTGCCCAAACAGAGGTCAGGGGTTCTGCATCCTCCTAAAGAAAACTCCTTCAAGCTTTAACCAGTACTCTGCTGAACACTGATAGAAGTCAGAAGACTGCTCTAACTGCTGATGAGAAAAGGTATTTAGCAGTTTATATTTACTAAAATAACTGCATTTCCATGTTCTGTGTACTGTGGGAGATCAGATATAGTGAATGCAGGGTCCTGGGTTTAGTAACACTTTAAGCTCTCCCATTAAAAAAAAAACTTGCCTTCTCTTTGTCCTCAGTCACCAACTCAAAATTATCTTGCAAAGGGCCTACATTCCCCAACCTGACTTTTCTACTGGTAATATAACTGAATAATTTTGGGGGGTTTATCCTACACTCTTTTGCAACCTGTCATTAGTTATAGATTTTTGTAGCCTTGATTTCCTTTTTTTGTACTCTGTTTTATTCTTTGTAATGTTTAAAGGTTAATAGTGTTCCTTTGTTTTTATATTTAAAAATGTGCTTTCTTTCTTGACTAGTGCACAATAGATATGCTAATCAAGACCCACTACACCCACTTTCACTCTTCACATACCACCCCTTATAACTATCATTAAAGAACACATAACACCGATTGGGGTAAAATGGCCAACACAGCCTTTTATTAACACTTCAACTTCAAATACACAAAAACATTCCTTAAAACAAACACAGTCAGAGTTGTTGGTCTTCGAAGGCACCAAAACCGAACCGATATCCACCTGTGGAAACCATATTACACTAGGCCTCCAGCCGCAGCGCACTGGTTCGGAGACAACCATACCATCCGCAGTGCAGAACCACCACCTTCCAGTTAAACCTTGGTTAACTGGAATGCCCCCGGGCACAGCATACCACCGATGGGTCCCAAACCATTATTTTTACCTTCCAAAATAAGTACCGCCTCCAAACACCAACAACCGCACACGAACTGCAATAACCCCCCCCCCCCCGGGAGTGACACAATACCCACACGAAAAAACAAGGGAGGGCAGGTGGGAAGCTCTCTCTCTCACGTCTCCAGCCTCAATGATTGACAACCCTCCCCACCCCAAAGTGTAGAAGACCCCACCTACACCCTCCAGCTACCAATCAGGTAATATCCATCACCCTTACAACCCCACCTCGTACTATCTTTAACCTTTTCTTGTCTTTTCTTTAAACCCCTCTTGGCCTCGTCATGTCTGCCCTGCGCTATTTTCTTTTCCTTCTTTTCGCTACGGGCATCTCTTGACTAGTGCACAAGAGATATGCTAATCAAGACCCACTACACCACCCTTTCACTCTTCACATACCACCCCTTATAACTATCATTAAAGAACACATAACACCGATTGGAGTAAAATGGCCAACACAGCCTTTTCTTAACACTTCAACTTCAAATACACAAAAACATTCCTTAAAACAGAATTACATAGTCAGAGTTGTTGGTTTTAAAAGGCACCAAAACTGAACCGATATCCACCTGCGGAAACCATATTACACTAGACCTCCAGCCGCAATGCACCGGCTCGGAGACAACCATACCATCCGCAGTGCAGAACCACCACCTTCCAGTTAAACCTCAGTTAACTGGAATGCCCCCGGGCACACCATACCACCGATGGGTCCCAAACCATTATTTTTACCTTCCAAAATAAGTACTGCCTCCAAAGACCAACAACCGCACACGAACTGCAATAACCCCCCCCCCCCCCCGGGAGTGACACAATACCCACACGAAAAACAAGGGAGGGCAGGAGGGAAGCTCTCTCTTGTCTTTTCTTTAACCACTCTTGGTCTCGTCATGTCTGCCCTGCACTATTTTCTTTTCCTTCTTTACGCTACGGGCATCTCTTTCTTATTCTTATTTATAGATATTTAAACTTTTGAGCCACATAGGTTTTATTTTTTGTTTGTTTTATTTTTAGCCTTTTATATTTATTGCTCATGGGAATTATAAAGCAGTGTGTTTGCATTCAGGCAGTTTGAAGCATTCTGATTTCTCACATAGTTACATAGTTAATCTGGTTTAAAAAAGAAACAAGTTCAACCAACAGGAAAAAAAAACACAACATACACATCCAACATAAAAAACCCCACAACATTTCTGTTCTCTGTTCTTTAGTGACACCATTCTCTTCCTGTCTAAATCTTGAGGAGCAGCCCTCAGCCTTGAAACATTTGCTCTTATAAAATTAAGTAGCTCTGAGCTCAGCGTCTGAGTGGTCAATGTGAAGATGGTGGTGAACTGTAATGGCTCGGAGTGACCATAGGAATATCCTAACAACAAGGCATGCCAGGGAGATGTCATCTCTAGGAGTTTCTGAGCCAGGCTTTTAGGAGGTACATAAATGGCCTACATCCATAGCACTTTCATCAAAGCTGCACAGTTTATCTACCGACACGACACCCCTTACCTGCATATGCAGTTTTTTTGGCAAAGGTGTACTATGCCTTTAAGAGTTACAAGTGCCTAGAGCAGGGGTGTCCAACTGGCTGTTGGGAAACTACAAGTCCCATCATGCCTCTGTCTTTGGGAGTCATTCTTGTAACTGTCAATCTTGCAATGCCTCATGGGACTTGTAGTTTGGCAACAGCTGGAGGGCCACCAGTTTGACACCCGTGGCCTAGAGGATGACAAGTGGTTAAAGCAAATGGTTAAAAAAGCATTCTACGTATGGAGATTTTTACGTATTTGCATTGGGCCAGCTTGGACCAATGTAAATATGCATATAGCATACCAGTGGGATCCATCTAGAGGCTGGAAATAACTGCACAATGGACATTGCTACGCCAGCAATCTCAGCTAGCTTCGGGGTCCCGTGACAAGCATCTGCCCTGCTGCATTGTGAACATAGAAAGGCACTAGCATGGGTGCCATTCAGAGTATGCTTTGCATTTTCTCATTGAATGCACAGAGTTCTCCATTTGGACGAAGCGAGGCAGGGATGTCACACTCTTCACCTCTCTCACCCCTCTGCAAAAGGCTCAATTCACAAAGCTTCAAAGAGTAATTTTTGGGACGAAAAAGGTAAAGAGTGAGTTGCCCATTTATGAAAGGTAAAACCCTGGTACGGTAACTTTTTAACCTAGGGACAGTGGCACAGGCTTCAGAATCATGTGCAATACATTTTAGGGGATTATCTCCCTTTCCCAAACTTCTGTGTTACAAGCATGTTCTAGCATCTCCTCTTACTTTTACTGCCTAATGTATTTTGCTTGAAGTTTTCCTGTAAGTTTTTCCCTCCCCCATTTCTGCCTTTAATTCACCAATTATTTATCAAGCTTATCTTATTAAAGCATAAAAATATCGTGCTATGAAGACACGCTCCATCACTGTGACAGAGCAATTATAACATAGGATTGATTGATTATAAAGTGAAATATTAGTAGCAGACAGTGAAAAATTACTCATATTGGATCTTAAGAGAAACGTAAATGTGTTGATGAGGAGACAAGCTGCTTCCCCGACTATTTATGTGCAGTTAAATATTCTGGGATAAAGTGTGTTTCTACGTCCTCAAATGGTTCTTCTTCATTGAGTTTATTAATAATAACTCACTATGAAGAGAGATAACAATATGATAAAGTATTTTTTTGCTCATTCTCTAGATTGCAGTTATTATATCTGAATCTGTGGAAATGGTATGTAAAGTACAATGATCTTTTGCCAGAAAACCATATAAACATTTTTTTTGTATGCTTCTATTCTGTTACAGTCATCAGTAGTAGGACAGAATTCCGGGTATGGTATGTATTACACATACACATATTTTCTAAGTGAATGCAAAGCATTCTCTGATTGGACGAGGTGGAGAATTTTAAGTTGCCACCACTCCACCTCGTCCAATCAGAGAACATTTTGCATTCAATGAGAAAATGCAAAGCATTCTCTGAATGGCGCGAGTGCCAAGCTAGCGACCTCCTGTGTTCACAATGCAGTAGGGCAGCCGCTTGTCATGGGACCCAGAAACTAGTGGAGATCATTGGAGTCTGTTACAGTGATTTCCAGCTTCTAGAGGGATCCCACAGGTATGATATATGCATATCCAAGTCCATTGTAAATATATAAATATCTTCATACTTGGAATTTTTTTTTTAACCACTTGTGGGTTGGTGCAGCATGGTCCCGTGGCAATGAACACATTGAGTCCAGTTGCAGTTAACAAAACTTGTATTGAAAAAATGGCTTAAAGATACAACAACCCAGCGGGAAGGTACCCATCTTGGGAACATTCACGGTTCTGTGCAATAAAGTAGAGTGGAACAGGTTCTGATACACCAACAGGATCTGTCTTCGAGGGTGGAATGTCGACTGATCAGTCTGAGGCCAAAGGGGAGGGTTCCTAGGAAGGATAGTGTGCCCCTATCCTGTCCCTTCTCACCTGGAACCTTTCCCTACCGCTACTTACTTTCCCTGACAGATGGGTGATCTGTCCCTATACTGTCCACTCGCAAAATGCATGTCAGACCCAGGAGTCAAGGTCTTAAACAGACTCTGCCTGACCCAGGATGGCCGCCAGAGTCACATGGGACATCTACATTCAATTAAATTGCTTTACAATGACCCAGGAAACCATAGAGGAACAAGTTCCTCCTGACTTCCTCTTCCTTTGCAATGCCGCTGCAGATTGAGCGCCACTTGCAGAGTGGAGAAGAAAGACGGCATATGTGTACAACTTTCCCCCGACAGATACTGTCCTCGGTATCGCAATACAGTAAGAGCAACAGGAAAATTGCAAAAGGCATGGTTAAGGCAAAATATTGAAAACAAGTTCAAATAACATAGTCAGAGTATATTGCAGGAAGCTGCCTGTGGTTGGACCGCAAAGGGCATCAATTTACATGGTCATCAATAGAGACATGATGGAAATTCATCTTCTGGTTGTGCCTTTGGGCCATAGGTGATTGGGGCTCACTTGTAATCTCCACATCCCCTTCACCCCAGTCCAAGATGGTGTCTTCAGAAACATCAAAGCAGTCTGTTGAGTTGCCGGATCTTCCATCGCCCCAGTACCAGAGTTCCCCATCTCTGAGTTGGGGGAGGCCGAGGGCTCAAGCAAGAGAAGAGGCAGGAAACTTTGGTGTGGGCCTCCTGCATGGGTGAGAGATCCACAGAGTCAAGTACCTTTCGGCCATCAGCAAGTTTGTTGGAGCAGTCCACACTCAACACACAGGGCCTCACCATATTACGGTGCAGCCGCTTCTTCACAGGTTCGGACCCCTCTGAGGTCATGTCATATTCTGAAGTGGGTGGAATTCATCCAGCTGGCTAATGAAGCTTCATTAAGCATCCTTCCCTTGATTTACTTTTTTTTTTTTTCTCCCTTGATTGTAATATGTCAAATGATAAAATGTTTTATAATCTTGCACATGCCACTTTGACACAATTAAGCCCAAAAGGTTTTTATTATGGTCATATTTAGGTTTTAATCACACTTTGTTCCTGTCCTTATACTGTTTGTTTATATTTCAATTGCAATCCGATCCTGTTGTGAGACGAGCCATCCGCTCCTGATTATCCCTTTGCTTATCCCCCTGGTTGTTAAGCCGGGCCCCTCCTGTTGTACAGGTCTCCTATAAAATGGCCGATTGCTGGACTTTTCGCAGACTTGATAAAGCGCATGCGCGCGAAACATGTCCCGGCAACCGGACTCTTCCTTCTAAAGCTGTGGCTCCAGCAAGAGTTCCCCTCCTCCGTCTCTCCACATCGTGGTGACGCCATCCGGGACGCTGGGACGTCGGATACACGTGGTCCCTGCACTGACAGGTATTCTACTCCACTGCTTCCCTCTGAGCGGACGGGCCGTCCATCTTGGAACCTGGCTTCTTAAAGCCACAGGCTGGTTATCTATTTTTTACCATATGAATTATTAAAGGCACACCTCCATATAAGGTGTATTACTTTTATCACAAAACTACACAGCGCCTGGCTCCTGTTCATTCATTCATATCATATCATGAATAGATTGCTGATCCACCCGATAAGGGCTATGCTCCCACTTGGACTCCAGCTTACTACCCCTGGTGGTCTCGGTGTTTTTTCACTAACAACCGGAAAAAGTGCTTAATGTGATCCTCAAAGGTTTTGGAGCAGATAATGTAATTGTCCAGGTAGACTAGCAGGTTTCACTGGCAAACTTAAAGTTGAAATAAATCAATTTAGGGTGAAGCTGCTGTATTTATTACAAATGTTAAAGCTGAAAAATAATTTACACCTCTAAAATATATGATGCTAGAATATGGTGAAATTAATGCTTGTTTGTGAAAATTGCATTCCATAACAACACATGTTGGATAGGTGCAGCGTTGTGCGATGGCAGTGTCGGAAACAATGTATTGCAAAGCTTGTAAAACAGCACAACAAGCTCAGCGGGGAGGCTCACCCGACCAGGACTTTTTTGAGAGTTCAGAAAAGAATCAGTGGTGAGTAGGCTTGAGCTGTAGAAAGCGCCTGCCAAGGTGAGTGGAGTGCAGCCTGGCTAGGGTAACCCAAAGGGGAGCTTGCTACAGAAGAAGATGCAGGCCCTACTCTTTCCCTACAGCTAGTGCTGTCCCTGAAACAGATGTGTCCTGTCCCTACACTAGACACTCACACAAAGTGCCAAAATCCGGAGGGCAGACACATAAAAAGAATCTGAATCACCCAAGGTGGCTTCCAGGGTCACCTGGATCCTGCGCATCCAACTGGATTGCTGCTCCAGGAGACTGAAGAAACCATAGAGAAACCCAGTTTCTCCCGACTTCCTTCTCCAGTTGAAATGCCGCATTGGATGAGCTCAACCTGCAGTGGAGACTGTACTACACCTACCTAGTGACTACACACATACAGCCTAAAGGCTAATCTCCCAGGGATGGGATTTAGAGGATTAGCATTTTTTCCATGTCATCATTGAAGTCGCATTAAATGGGCCCTTTTCCCACTGTACGGTACTTTTATTTTATTTTTTTATTTTTTGATAAACATCTCCTATGGCAGTGCCCAGCAACCCAAACCTTTCTTTGACAATATGTAAAGAGTGAATATGCGAGCGCTATCCAAAGGAAAAATAGCCACTGAGACACCAAAAAAGGTAACCAAACAGAACCTTCCAAAGTAAATCTCAAATATAAAGCTGCAGCGCTAAACAATAAATATGCAGCATAAATCTCGTCAATCAATTCAAAGAAAAATGAGAAAATGCAGTCTCTTTAAAATAGTGCAACATGAGAAAGTTAATAACATGTGCTCAGTACATAGGTATAGATTTCCAGCAATAATAGATTGTTCGCGGGAATAAACCAATATAAACCAATATAAAATATACAGATAAATAAATACATAAACTTTGTGCATAAATGATGTCACCAATCGGTGAATAAAGTGCAAAAAAGTCCCAGATGTATTGCCCACGTGAGGATCCTGAATGATCCCAATAAGCGTGCGTGGAGGGTTACTTCCAGTGGCAGGTGTTCAATATGAATGAAATGCGCACTCACCAGAAGTGCGTGTATAAACGCATTTGAGATATAACCTATCTCAATAGGTATGATTCAGGTCATCCACCTCCCAGATCAGGTCAGGATACTCCCAGTCACATCTGCATGCAGCACTCAGGGATCCTTGATGCGTATCACCTTAGGGGCTCACCCTGGTGGCTGAGCTGTGAGCACCCCGAGTCTTCCTCAGAGGTCCCTATTTTGTGAGGGGCATTCACAGAGACCGCACTAAGGGTGAGCCCCTAAGGTGATAAGCATCAAGGATCCCTGAGTGCTGCATGCAGATGTGACTGGGAGTATCCTGACCTGGCCTGACCTGATCTGGGAGGTGGATGACCTGAATCATACCTATTGAGATAGGTTATATCTCAAATGCGTTTATACACGCACTTCTGGTGAGTGCGCATTTCATTCATATTGAACACCTGCCACTGGAAGTAACCCTCCACGCAAGCTTATTGGGATCAATCAGGATCCTCACGTGGGCAATACATCTGGGACTTTTTTGCACTTTATTCACCGATTGGTGACATCATTTATGCACAAATTTTATCTATTTATTTATCTGTATATTTTATATTGGTTTATATTGGTTTATTCCCGCGAACAATCTATTATTGCTGGAAATCTATACCTATGTACTGAGCACATGTTATTAACTTTCTCATGTTGCACTATTTTAAAGACATTGCATTTTCTCATTTTTCTTTGAATTGATTGACGAGATTTATGCTGCATATTTAGTGTTTAGCGCTGCACCTTTCTTTGACAATAGCTTGCCTATTAGCCTTACAAATGGCCAAAATTTGGTATCATGATTCACTGCTTTCAGACTTCTGTGGGGTATGCTGTCAAGTTTGGTTTCAAAAATTTCAAACAGGATCCAACGAACCCTCCATGAATTGAAACTGGGCAGAATCACCCATCCCTACAAAAAAAAAAATATTATTTTTGGTACTATTATTTAAAGTAGTGTTTATTACATTTTTTTTTTAAATAAATGCTTGCGCATCGATTAACAATCTAAAACTTCATGAAGAAGTAAATGAGTTTTTGGAGACCCCAAAAAGTTCCCCCCAAAAAAATCTAAGCATTGATTCAGCTCTCCCTTATTATTTACAATTGATCCTCTAAATTTGAAACAAAACTTACATTTTCTTCTGCTAAAGTTAATATTTCTCTTTTAGCAGACTTTCACTTATTAGATTTGCTCAGTGTCTTGCTCTGTTAATCTTTAATCTTTCTTCCTATTTATTTTACGTCTGTTTGTTTACTCTTCTCACTTTTTATCGGCGCTGTGTTTTGTTACGCTTTCCCTTCTCTTATGTCGCACATTTTATATTCATTTATTTCCAGTTGGCACAGTGACATCTGTTGTTTAAGTTTTAGGTGTGAGTAATTGCTGGCAGGTGATCTGACTACAGGAGGGGAGCAGAGGTGTCACCGAGCGAAGTTTCGTCTATGACAATATATAGGCTATATGAGTTTTATGCTCCGTTGCCTTATGTCATATGGCCATTTCAGTGTTACATTATCTATAAATACAGAGAGGGAAGGCAGAGAGAAAATTGTGCTTACTGGCAGTACAATGACAATGGCTTAGACCAACATGAGCATACGGCACATGCGTTTATGTGCTGCCAGTTTTTATTCTCTATGTCATATTTAACCCTTTAGCATGCTTACCTGGCCCTAGATAGGCAAATCATTGCAATGTGACTTTTTTGCTGATTGCCAGATAGGTTCTTGCCCCCCTATGGAATTTTTTTTTTTTTAGTGATGCATTTTAAAATTTTGGATTAGAGGAAGTAACAAGAAATAGATCCCATGTCAATTTTTATTGCTGTGTTTGTCCCATGGGAGAGATTTTCTTTAAAGTGGAATACACTTTCTCAATCAGCATGAACTATTTTGATCCCTATGCTATTAGCCTTAGTAAATAGATAGGAAGGTATATTATATGTACCGTATTTTTCGCTCCATAAGACGCACCTGACCATAAGACGCACCTAGGTTTTAGAGGCAGAAAACAGGAAAAAAAAATTCTGAACTAATGGACTGCAGACATAGTACAGGAGATGACCAGAGACTGTGGACAGCACAGGGATGACCAGAGACTGCGGACAGCACAGGGATGACCAGAGACTGCGGACAGCACAGGGATGACCAGAGACTGCGGACAAGGGATGACCAGAGACTGCGGACAGCACAGGGATGACCAGAGACTGCGGACAGCACAGGGATGACCAGAGACTGCGGACAGCACAGGGATGACCAGAGACTGCGGACAGTACAGGAGATGACTGCTGACCTTTGGGGAGGGGGGGAGGGGGGGAGCGGGTACCTGAATTTGACAGGTACCCGCTCTTACTTCCGCGGAGTTGTTCTTTGATCTTACCTGTTCCTCTATCCAGCCGCGCACTGTCTTCCCGGCTTCTGTAGTGTCGGCGCTCGGCATGACAGCCGGGTGCCCAGTGCGCATGAGCGAGAAGCACTTGCGCTTTGTGATTGGTCTGGCGGCGTCTGGGATCTGTCATGTGTCCCAGGTACCGCCTTACCATTCACAAAAAGCACCGCTTCTTGCGCATGTGCACTTGGCACCCGGCTGTCAAGCCCAGTGCCCACACTACAGAAGCCGGGAAGACAGCACGCCGCTGGATAGAGGAACAGGTAAGGTCAAAGAACAACTCCGGGAAGTAAGAGCGGCCGGCCCGGTATTCTGACACGGCGGCGGTGGAAATACCGGACCGGCCGCTCCATATTCGCTCCATAAGACGCACTGACATTTTCCCCCCTTTTTTGGGGGGAAAAAAGTGCGTCTTATGGAGCGAAAAATACGGTACTTGTTTAAACTATATTTTTACATTTCTTTAGTTGCTTCCTGGTTTCTGGCCTAGGCCAAAATGATGTCATACATCCCAGGAGTCTTCATGTTTTTTTTTCCTTCATCTGGAGGAGGGGCTTTCTCAGCTAAGCACACCTTCCTATCTGCATGCCTGAGCTAAGGGCAGATGGATTCCAGGAAGTACATTCTACATGAATCATCTGTCCTTACTCAAGACGGCTGCAGCTAAGAATGCTAGAGGGGTATTTTTCAAAGTGATTTCTCAACAAAATAAAGCATAGTGACATGGATGGGTGAGTTTGCTTTAAATATTAAAATGAATTAAATAGCGTTAGGATCTTGGTGCTTAGATATGTTCCGCTTTAATTTCCTAGGGCACTTTTTATAGCATAGGAGAGATTACTCTAGCTTCCTGTCCTAATGACAGCCAGGGTAATACCCTCTCTATTGTGTATTCTTTTTATGTCCCTAGTAAAGGTCATGTAAAGCAAGCAAATTTGCTGCCTACAATAAAATCACCCAAACCAGGGAACCTCTTCAACTTATGGGTTTGCTCCACTGGCCTGGAATGTTGCAGAAAATTACTTGCTAGTGAGGGAACAGCAAGAAAGCAACATCTCACTGGTCACTAATCTCTCACTAGTGAGAGGTCGACTTCATAGGTAAAGGTACAGGGTCTTGAAAAAGTATTCATACTTCTTGAAATTTTCCACATGTTGTCATGTTACAACCAAAAACGTAAATGTTTTTTATTGTGATTTTATGTGATAGACCAACACAAAGTGGCACATAATTGTGAAGTGGAAGGAAAATGATAAATGGTTTTCAACATTTTTTACAAATAAATCTGTGAAAAGTGTGGCGTGCATTTGTATTCAGCCCCCCGGAGTCAATACTTTGTAGAACCACCTTCTGCTACAATTCCAGCTGCAAGTCTTTTTGGGGATGTCTCTAACAGCTTTGTACATCTAGAGAGGGACATTTCTGCCCATTCTTCTTTGCAAAATAGCTCAAGCTCTGTCAGATTGGATGAAGAGCGTCTGTGAACAGCGATTTTCAAGTATTGCCACAGATTCACAATTGGATTTAGGTCTGGACTTTGACTGGGCCATTCTAACACATGAATATGCTTTGATCTAAACCATTCAATTGTAGCTCTGGCTGTATGTTTAGGGTTGTTGTTCTGCTGGAAGGTGAACCTCTGCCCCGGTCTCAAGTCTTTTGCAGATTCTAACAGGTTTTCTTCTAAGATTGCCCTGTATATGGCTTCATCAATCTATCCATCAACTCTGACCAGCTTCCCTGTCCCTGCTGAAGAAAAGAATCCCCACAACAAGATGCTGCCATCACCATGTTTCACGGTGGGGATGCTGTGTTCAGGGTGATGTGCAGTGTTAGTTTTCCGCCACACATAGCGTTTTGCTGTTTAGGCCTAAAAGTTCAATTTTGGTCTCATCTGACCAGAGCACCTTCTTCCACATGTTTGCTGTGTCCCTCACATGGCTTCTTGCAATCTGTAAACGGGACTTCTTATAGCTTTCTTTCAGCAATGACTTTCTTCTTTCCACTCTTCCATAAAGGCCAGATTTGTGGAGTGCACGACTAATAGTTGTCCTGACCCCTTAACTTTGATATCCCTAACTAAAATCTTGTGGAGTCAAGTGCCTTCAGAAGTCACCTAAGTACTAAATAGAGTCAACCTGTGTGTAAGTTAATCTCAGCATAAATATAACTGTTCTGTGAAGCCCTCAGAGGTTTGATGGAGAACATTAGTGAACAAACAGCATCAAGAAGGCTAAGGAACACACCAGACAGGTCAGGGATAAAGTAGTGGATACGCTTAATTCAGGGTTAGGTTATTAAAAAAAACATTGCAAGCTTTGAACATCTCACGGAGCACTGTTCAATCTATCATCTGAAAATAGAAAGAGTATGGCACAACTGCAAACCTACCAAGACATGGCCATCCACCTAAACTGAAAGGCCTGGCAAGGAAAGCATTAATCAGAGAAGAAGCCAAGAGGCCCATGGTGACTTTGGAGGAGCTGCAGAGATCCACAGCTCAGGTGGGAGAATCTGTCCACAGGACAACTATTAATCGTGCACTCCACAAATCTGGACAGGGAAGCTGGCCAGAGTTGATAGATAGATGGATGAAGCCAAATACAGGGCAATCTTAGAAGAAAACCTGTTAGAGTCTGCAAAAGACTTGAGACTGGGGCAGAGGATCACCTTCCAGCAGAACAAAAACTGTAAACATACACTCAGAGCTACAATGGAATGGTTTAGATCAAAGCATATTCATGTGTTAGAATGGACCAGTCAAAGTCCAGACCTGAATCCAACTGAGAATCTGTGGCAAGACTTGAAAATTGCTGTTCACAGACGCTCTCCATCCAATCTGACAGCTATTCTGCAAAGAAGAATGGGCAAAAATGTCCCTCTCTAGATGTGCAAAGCTGGAGACATCCCCAAAAAAACTTGCAGCTGGAATTGCAGCAAGAGGTGGTTCTACAAAGTATTGACTCCGGGGGGCTGAATACAAATGCACACCACACTTTTCACAGATTTATTTGTAAAAAATGTTGAAAACCATTTATCATTATCATTCCACTTCACAATTATGTGCCACTTTGTGTTGATCTATCACATAAATCCCAATAAATTACATTTACATTTTTGGTTGTAACATGACAAAATGTGGAAAATTTCAAGGGGTATGAATACTTTTTCAAGGCACTGTAAGTGGTCTGTTAGCAATCACGCCCCTGGAATTAATAAAATCTGGTGACATAGACTCTCCTGCTTTATGTTTTATAAACAAGAGAAGGGTTCCAAAGCAATTCTTTATAAATACATTGTAATGTGGTAGTCACACCATACTTGCTTCCAGTGAGAGCAGATGGTACACATGTTCTGAATAAAAGAACCCATATCTACATGTATACAAGAAAAAAACTTCCTTTTCAGGATAATCTTCTCGCACACACACAGTCTCATCTTCTGTCATTTCCTCCATCACCTATAGGAGGCAGTGGTGCAATACTGTATCACTCAAGTTATTGCAGCCTATTTTGCTGCATTGGCAAAACAAAATTGTTACTTATCCTGGGGTTTCCCAACATCCATGGTGGGCATACTCTTTCAACAAAAAATAATATCATACTTTACATACTTTATTTATGATTTCCAATTATAGTCTCAAGATACAATGAATGTAAAGTTCACCATGCAGAAATTACAATAACGGCCCGCTACACACAAGATAGATAGATAGATATATAGATAGATAGATAGATAGATAGATAGATAGATAGATAGATAGATAGATAGATAGATAGAATTTTTATTTTTAAATTTGTTAATTTATTTTTTTCAAAAATACAATTGCAAAAAAAACTTTAATTTATAAAATCTCTATTACTTTTAAAGAAACGTTTGAATATTTATTTTCTTAGCAGACTGCATGCCGTGTGAAAATTGTAAACCTGCCTTTTATATAAATTTTTCATTGCATGCACAGTTGTGCTCAAAGTTTTGCATACCCTGGCAGAAATTGTGAAATTTTGGCATTGATATTAAAAATACGACTGATCATGCCACAAAATGCTCTTTTATTGAAGGATGATGATCATATGAAGCCATTTATTATCAAATACGTAGTTGTTTGGCTCCTTTTTAAATCATAATGATAACAGAAATCACCCAAATGGCCATGATCAAATGTTTACATACCCTGAAATGTTTGGCCTTGGTACAGACACACAAGGTGACACACACGGGTTAAAATGGCAATTAAAGGTTAATATCCCACATCTGTGGCTTTTTAAATTGCAATTAGTGTCAGTGTATAAATAGTCAATGATTTTGTTAGCTCTTACGTGGAAGCACTGACTAGGCTGGATACTGAGCCATAGGGATCACAAAACAACTGTCAAAAGTCCTGTGTAACAAGGTAATGGAACTTTATAAAGATAGAGAAGGGCATAAAAAGATGGGGCCCCAGGTGCATTCGGGGCCCTGCAGTCCCCCCCAACAGTGGGAATCACACGTGGACAGATCACATGATCAGTGCAGTGGGTGAGGGAAATTGCTTGAACTGATCCTCCATGTTGCTCTCGCTAGAGCAGTTGAAAGACAGCATCTCCTCCTCCCTCTCGCTGGCTTTCGCTGGCTTTCAGCTGCTGCAGGGAGAGCCACATAAGATCTGTTCCAGTAAATACTCCCACCCACCACAATGATCACCTACTCTATCCACATGCAATTCCCCTTGCTGTGTGCCTGCCATGCAATGTGCTCGCCCTCCCCCCACAGCACTGCTGGTTTCCCTTTTCTCCGACCAGCTGCTGCAGGACAAAGGGGATCTTCAGCTGGAGAGTGGGGGAAGGGGTTGGGGGCAGTAAATAAATCATACTTACCGGCCCTTCATTTTTTTAATGAGAACAGTGAGTGATCTGTACTGATCACTCATTATGTTCACTCATAACTGAAGCATAGTAAACTATATTTACTATGCTCCAGTTTGTGAATGAACAGAAAGAGCGCTTCCTATTCATTATGTTCCAGTGCAGATGAAGCTGCAGAGAAATTGATTGGGGAATATATGTCCCCAGTCTCTTTCTCTGTCCCAAAAGTGAGACATCAGGGGTCTGTTTAGACCCCTGATATCGCACAAAAGACCCCCCCAACAGCATTGTGAGAAAATTTTTTAAAAAGTGTATTAAAAGTGAAAAAATTAATACAAAGGAACATAGGGTCAGTGTATACAGGAGGCAGTGGGAGGGTGTGACAGTTTGTACAGGGGGTACATTTAATTTGGGGTAATTCCTTGATTGTGTGTATTTGTTGTTTCTAATCAGAGTAAAAAGCCATGCCCAATATGTAGCATAATCTAGCCACATCCACTTTTTGGCATGACACAGTAAACGCACCACAGATTATTATATCCGTGGTAGGGGCCACAGTGCATTACTTTGCTCAGAGACCCATAATGCTATTAGGACAATGCTTGTGTTTCCGGGTCTGCACACTTGTGTGGCTATTTTAAGGGGTGCTACTCTGCTTGATTTTTTTTTTATATTATGGAGAATGTAACAGGAGAATCCTGAAACTGAACAACAGAGTATCTGAGACACATAAGAACTTAGCCCACCAAGCTTGTCTTATAACTAATTTTTTAGTGGACTGACCCTTTAAGGATTTTTTTGTGAGAGAGGGAGGCTGGTTAAGGCTTTTTTTCCCCAACACTGTTTATACACTGCTCAAAAAATTAAAGGAACACTTTGAAAACACATCAGATCTCAATGGGGAAAAATATCTTGTTAGATATCTATACTTATATGGACTGGGTGATGTGTTAGGAACTTAAGAATGCCCCATTATTTGATGGAAATGAAAATTAGCACCCTACAGAAGACTGGATTCAAAGACACCCCAAAAATCAAAGCGAAAAAATTATGCAGCAGGCTAGTCCATTTTACTGAAATTTCATTGCAGCAAATCAATCAGTATTATCTGGACATGCTCATAATGAGATGATGGATGGTGCCCTGGGGTATTTCCTCCTAGATCTGGACCAGGGCATCACTGAGTTCATGGACAGTCTGAGGTAACCTTACATCATTGGATGGACCGAAATATTATATCCCAGAGGTGTTCTATTGGATTTAGATCAGACGAGCATTGGGACCATTTAATGGTATCAATTCCTTCATCCTCCAAGAACTGCCTGCCTACCCTCACCACACGAGACCGGGCATTGTCGTGCACCAGGACCCACTGCACCAGCGTACAGTCTGAATGGGTCCAGGGATTTCATCCTGATACCTAATGGCAGTCAGGGTGCCATTTTCTAGCCTGTACAGGTCTGTGTGTCCCTCCATAAATATGCTGCCCCAGACCATCACTGACCCACCACCAAAACGGTCATGCTGAATGATGTTACAGGCTGCATAACGTTCTCCATGGCTTCTCCAGACCCTTTCATGTCTGTCACATGTGCTCAGAGTGAACCTACTCTCATCTGTGAAAAGCACAGGGCGCCAGTGGCAGACCTGCCAATTCTGGTGTTCAATGGCAAATGCCAATCAAGCTCTATGGTTCCGGGCAGTGAGCACAGGGCCCACTAGAGAGAGTCGGTCCCTCAGGCCACCCTCATGAAGTCTGTTTCTGATTGTTTGGTCAGAGACATTCACACCAGTGGGCTGCTGGAGGTCATTTTGTAGGGCTCTGGCAGTACTCATCCTGTTCCTCCTTGCACAAAGGAGCAGATACTGGTCCTGCTGATGGGTTAAGGACCTTCTACGGCCTTGTCAAGCTCTTCTAGAGTAACTGCCTGTTTCCTGGAATCTCCTCCTTGCCCTTGAGACTTGAGTGCTGGGAGACACAGCAAACCTTCTGGCAATAGCATATATTGATGTGCCATCCTGGAGGAGTTGGACTGCCTGTGCAACCTCTGTAGGGTCCAGGAATTGCCACATGCTACCAGTAGTGACACTGACCCTAGCCAAATGCAAAACTAGTGAAAATCTGTCAGAAAAGATGAGTAAAGGAAAAAATGTCAGTGTCCTCCACCTGTAAAACCATTCCTGTTTTGGGGGTTGTCTCATTGTGACCCATCTAGTGCACCTGTTGTTAATTTCATTAACAGCAAAGCAGCTGAAACTGATTAACAACCCCTCTGCTACTTAACTGACCAGATCAATATCCCAGGAGTTTAATTGACTTGATGCTATACTCTGATTAACCTCCCTAGCAGTCTGATTATGTCAGTATTTCTGTGCTCAAAGCGGTACATTTTTTTGCATGGAAATATGTCATTTTTTTTATTGTAGGCCTGTAATTTTTAGGAATAACTCACTGAAATCTGTCCGAACAAGAGTCTAGTAAACATCCCAGTTATGTTAAAATTTGAAACATGAAATCATAAACTATAATTTAATAAATAATCATAAAAAATAATAATAATACATTTAAGTCAATAATATAATCAAATCAAAAACACTGAAATTTGAAATAGAGCGCCAAGTTCGCACATCACTGAGCTCAGTCGCAGAATCGTTTTCAGTGTCTGATGACGAATTTCCCCACGAATCATTATCACTCAATTCTGCAAGTGGTTCTGATTTACTACTGCTGTTCTCTATCTCCTTAAGGAGTGTTTAGTTTAATTTAACAGGAATACCTTAAACAACTTTACTAAACTTTGGAAACCATGGCTATCCATTCCAGGTCTGACACCTCTGTCTTTGGTAATTCAAAACCTCTTCCAGTGGCAAATTTTTTCATCATATTTGGTGTCCTCTATCCACAAGCATCAAAGCCTGATAACTTCTAGTACCATAGGTTCACTTTCATGCTACAGCTTGATTCTTCTGTTGATCTAGTGGCACTATTGGATGATTAACATACTCTGTGTTTATTATTTTCCAGTAGTTTTAGGTCTCAATGGATATACACTCACCAGCCACTTTATTAGGTACACCTGTTCAATTGCTTTGTGACACGAATTGCTAATCAGTTCAAACCGAGCAACAGAATGGGAAATAAAGGGAATTTAAGTGACTTTGAACATTGCATGGTTGTTGGTGCCAGATGGGCTGGTCTGAGTATTTAAAAAACTGCTCATCCACTGGGATTTTTGCACACAACCATCTCTAGGGTTTACAGAGAATGGTCTGAAAAAGAGAACATTTTTAGTGAGTGGCAGTTGAGTGGATGAAAATGGCTTGTTGATGTCAGAGGATTATGGGCATTATGGATTATGGTTTGAGAAGATGGAAAGGCAATAGAAACGCATATCAATATGGACCAAATTCTCTGAGAAATGTTTCCAACACCTTGCTGAATCTATGTCATGAAGAATTAAGATAGTTCTGAAGGCAAAAGGGGGTCCAACCCAGAACTAGCAAGGTACACCTAAATAAAGTGGCAGGTGAGTTTATGGGATGGGTTGAATTTATCATTGCCTTGCAGCCTAACTGATGACTCTTTTGTATTATGCAATTTCAATATCAGTTGTATGGATCCTTATGCCTTCAGGCATTTGCATGGCTCTGCTGCAGCCTTTCTCAACCTTTTCAACACAGAAGAACCCTTGAAATAACATTACGGTTTTAGGGAACTCCTACTAAAATTACTACATCTACAACTCATGATATATTAGTGTGATGGTCGATGGGAAGAATGCTCCTTCCACTTGTGGTCATTAGGAAGAACTCAATTCCTTACAGATAGCTAAAAAAGATCAGTGGTGTCAGTGGGAACTTATCTGAGAGGCAGGAATTATTCATTGCTAAAGGAACCCCTAACAACCTCTGCAGGAACTTTAGGGTTCCATGGAACCCTGACTGAGAAACATTGCTTTGCTAGTTCATTTATGTTTGCTGTATGATGCTGCTGGTATTATGGTCCTTCTTTGTTACTGGTATACTCCTGTCATACCATACAAACATTGAAGGTCATTATATAGTTTTATATATATAGGAGGTGTTTCGGGAGTGTGAGGGCACCTGGTCCATCTATCTGATTGGGGGCGCCTGGCGTGATAAAGTGGTTATCGAGTTTTAAGCAATATTAAAGCGGTTTTACACTATGGAGGATGTCTTCTTCTTTTATCCTATTGGGATCTGAGTTGGGATCCATCCTTCTCATCCGACCATTAAGGATACTATAGGAGAGGTGGAATCGGTGTACTGGGGACATATCTTCATATCTTCAAGTCATCTTGATCCAGTGGTGATATTATATGCTCTGTGGCCCTGCAGGGTCGCAGATAGGAGGTGAGAGGCCATTTCAGCCGGTTTTGGATTGCACTTCGGGGTGTGTGGGATCATACACAGTCCATTGATTTTGCATGAGCGGAAGGAATGTGATACGGATCACTGGACTTTTTTATATGTGCACTGTGTGCAGGGGTTTCACATGTGTTTAAGATCTCACTTATCTTATTCCATTACGCACTAATTTTTCCTTTCACATGTTAAGGCGTGTGTTGCTTTGTTATACTGACCATGTGCTTAGTATGATTTATTTATTTTAATAGATCATTTATTTATTCTTTGTTCAGAGCTACATCAATTTTGTTTCATAGTTTTATATGATCTGTTTGTGTGACTTGTGTAATTGAAAAATGAAAAAACTTAAACAAAAAGTATTTAAAAGAAATAGTTGAGAAAGGCTGTTCTATATAGTAAGGTAGAACATACCTACACTTATTAGGAGGAGATTTTGAAAGTATGATCTTTGCCTCTGATTTCACTTTAACAGCTGAAAAGTTGTCAAAATGCTTCTATTAAAATAGTATTTTCTTTATCTTTTTGCTCTTTGCCTAGCCAAAATCGAAATTATAAAATGCAAATCAGTTACATTGCGCAAAAAAAAAGATTGATGAATCAAATATTTATGCAAACATTAAAATTGCTGGCGTATAAGAACGGCCGTTTCCATGTTTTATCTTTCTGACAAGAACTTAATTGCTGCAGAAATAGGATAGGACATTATTGCTGTATTTATGCAAGCTCTTCAATCTTTATAAGAATGGTCACTTTGCTTTTGTCACAAAACTGCTGATTCTTTTCGTTATAGAAGGGAAACTTACAATTACTTCATATTTTTTGGAGTGCTGGCACAAGTAAGGTAGGAAATCATCAATATATTTAATAGGTCTATGCAAATTATAGAGGGCAAGTAAGTCAAGGGAGGCAAGATGGGTTCCCTGCATGGAGTAACTGTAAATTGTGCAGTGAGTGCAATTGTCCAAAGCTTGTATGGCCAGGGAGGGGTCAATAATAACTTCTCCTATCAATTATAGTCCAGTTCTCTTTACCTTTTGTTCATTTTCTCCCTCCACAGTCTATTTCCTCTAGCTTCATCCCTGCTTAAAAGGACAAATCTAGACTAAACACCATAAAAATAACAGGCCATAAATAGATAGAGACTCCTGGAGACAAAGAACAAGAAGAATGCTTGCTCCTGCCATTACACTAACAAGAATTAGTCCTCCCTTTCTTTGGAACCAGAGACACATGATGACAGTAATGACTGCTTTAGTGAAGATTAGCCAGCCCCAGCAATTACAACAAATGCTAACTCACAAGTAGAGTTTGCAAACACGTGGCTTACCAACACCTCAACTACAGCAAGCTTTCTGCTCTAGTGTCCAATTCACAGTAAATGTATTAGTGGTTTTCAGGATCCCACTGGACCCTACCTTCTTTCTTCTGCACCATCATAACATACCTAAATTGCCCTATTAATGAACTGTCTTATCAAATTTGATCAACATGGACAGAAGTTGTATTTCAGACTTGTGGAAACAACAACACGCTCCCACGGATGCTAGGTCAGACTCTGCGGTGGGTGCTGAGGAGCGCCCTATATAAAAATGTATGACACTCAAAGGTCAAATCAAAATATTTATTAAATAAAAGTATCAGAAGAAACCAACCAATTTCCACAGTTTGTAATGTGACCAGGTTTGAGCCATCAAGTTTGGATCAAGACCTTACATAGGTCTCCTCATTGTTTCTTATTTTCAGCCCAATCATATCCATGGTTTCAGCCATGATGAAGGTGGAGACATTTCCTCTGAAACATGTTGGCTTTATCTGATACTTTTATTCAATAAAAATTTCAATTTGACCCTTAAGAGTCATGAACATTTGTACTGGGGGCTTCCCAACATCCACTGCAGAGTGTGGAATCTTTTGAATGTTCTCTTAGAGACTATAAGAGAGGCAGCAGCCTGAGACCAGAACAGGGTCTACCTACTCTGAACCTTCATAGCACATCAGCACCTTTGAAGGAGTAATGACTTTTTATGTTATAACCAACAATATCAGTACTTTGCTTCTATTAATCCAGTGTTTAAACACCTACAGAAAACTTGCTGTATGACTGGCTAAGATGAACGAAATCCGTTGAATGGAGGATCTAACCTCCACAAAAAAGGACTCTCATGACAGATTTCAGAAAACATGGTGCTATTTTCATGAATTCTCCTTCACCCCAATCCTAGAATACAAAAACTTGCAAGAGGTCAATGCTACGTAAGAAAATAAAACCCTCTGACCAAAAATAGGAGATACATCTACTGCTTCTACCCCTCCCTTCCCCCTACACCCACCCCCTTTATTCTCACTCACCCCTACTCTTCATGGCCTGTAATACTATATTACCCACACCCCTTACCCATTCTATGCCTAGTTTTGCTTTGCTCTAAGTTTCATTCAAATCCCTAATTTTTTGTTACCCTTCTTTTCAGATAATGTATCATAGAAAATTAAAGTCCATGCATGGTGTTCACAACAATCTAATCATGTACCTTTATGTAATTACAGCAGACTGTGGTCATAAACAGTCTTCAATGTATTTAAGCAATTATGTATTCGTTAAGTACTGGAGGTAATGACATGGCTATGTAGCCACTGTACTTTCTGTAACCTGCATATGTGCTTTCTTTACAAAATTATTAGTGATGGAAATGTATTGGTCTATTTATTGCCCAACTGCGTGCTCCTCTGCTATCCATCAACCAAGCAGTCTCCATTGATGACCTTGTAACTACTCAAGCCATGTAAAAAAAGGTGGGTGGAGACTGGATTGGAACTATTTCCATGGCACCACATTCTAACTAATTAACAAGCAAAGAAAGAGCCAAACACTTTCAATGCACAAAACAGTTGAAAATATGTTTAAAACATTTGATTTACTGATCAATAATTTAAAATCACAATGAAGGACATATAAACCCAATTTTAAGATTACAGAGCATGATTAGTAGCAAATCTTCATACACAAGTTTGTGAAAAGCTATTCTCAACATGTTTTGCCACCTGTGGTTTCTTCAAGAGATACAGTGCCCTGAAAAAGTATTCATACCCCTTGAAATTTGTGAAGTGGAAGGAAATTATTAAATGGTTTTCAAATGTGTTTACACACAAATCTGTGAAAAGTGTGGCGTGCATTTGTATTCAGCCCCCCAGAGTCAATACTTTGTAGAACCTCCTTTCACTACAATTACAAGTCTTTTTGGGGATGTCTCTACCAGCTTTGCACATCTAGAGAGGGACATTTCTGCCCATTCTTCTTTGCAAAATAACTCAAGCTCTGTCACATTGGATGGAGAGTGTCTGTGAACAGCAATTTTCAAGTCTTGCCACAGATTCTCAATTAGATTTAGGTCTGGACTTTGACTGGGCCACATGAATATGCTTTGATCTAAACCATTCCATTGTAGCTTTGGCTGTATGTTTAGGGTCATTGTCTTGCTGCAAGGTGAACCTCCACCCCAGTCTCAAATCTTTTGCAGACTCTAACAGGTTTTCTTCTAAGATTGCCCTGTATTTTGCTCCATTTATCTCCCCATCAACTGTGACCAGCTTCCCTGTCCCTGCTGAAGAAAAGCATCCCCATAACATGATGCTGCCACCACCATGTTTCACGGTGGGGATGTGTGTTCAGGGTGATATGCAGTGTTAGTTTTCCGCCACACATAGTGTTTTGCTTTCAGGCCAAAAAGTTCAATTTTGGTCTCAACTGATTAGAGCACCTTTTTCCACATGTTTGCTGTGTCCCCCACATGGCTTCTTGAAAACTGCAAACAGGACTTCTTATGGCTTTCTTTCAACAATGGCTTTCTTCTTGCCACTCTTCTATAAAGGCCAGATTTGTGGAGTTCGCAACTAATAGTTGTCCTGTGGACAGATTCTCCCACCTGAGCTGTGGATCTCTGTAGCTTCTCAAGAGTTAATATGGGCCTCTTGGCCGCTTCTCTGATTAATACTCTCCTTGCCCGGCCTGTCAGGTTAGGTGGATGGCCATGGCTTGGTAGGTTTGCAGTTGTGCCATACTCTCTCAATTTGTAGATGTTGCATTGAACAATGCTCCGTGAGATGTTCAGCTTGGGATATTTTTTTTATAACCTGACCCTGCTTTAAACTCCTCCACAACTTTATCCCTGACCTGTCTGGTGTGTTATTTGCCTTCATGATGCTGTTTGTTCACTAATGTTCTCTAATCAACCTCTGAGGGCTTCACAGAACAGCTGTATTTATAATAAGATTAAATTATACACTATTTACTAATTAGGTGAATTCTGAAGGTAATTGGTTCCACTAGATTTTAGTTAGGGGTATCAGAGTAAAGGGGGCTGAATACAAATGCACACCACACTTTTCAAATAACATGGAAAACACACAGGAGCAAAATCCAGATAATTAATGATGGTGAATGTGACATTTTGAGTCCTCCCCATCTTATACAATATTTGAGCCATGACAAAAGGGGAGATACTTGTATTCCCAGAACACACTTGCTCATGAATGAACATTGTTATAAAAAAAACTTGGTTATTCAGTTTTTTGGTCAAGTGCTCAAAACCTCGGGTTCCCCAATGCAGGAGCACCCTGTTTGTGTGGAGCGCATATTCTCTGGAGCCATTGTGCCTTCTATGATTTTTTTTTTTCACCCTCTTCAAACCATAATCTACTGATGAGCCAAACACAGAGCCTAATACAGTCACCTATACTCTAGAAATATTAATCTGATGGTGGTTCTAACCCCCCCCCCCTCCATTAAAGAAATCCATTCTTATATCAGTCTCTATTGCTGTTGAAGAGTTCTCTCCCATCCTGCGTGGTAAAATGTCATCAGGACAGCAGGAAGTCAGAGGAACTCGGTAAATGGAGCTCCAGATAGCAGCACACACCTGAAAGGAGCCATAATCCTGCCCCACTCCATCAAAAACTAAAATGAAAACTTTTGGTTGCACATACACTATGAATCCCATGTACTGTATGTTTCTCCTAAGGATACTCTATGTATATGGTATCCTAATCACTGTTGAACTTGAGCTACAAGCAGAACTGAAGCTATAAGCCACAGGGCCTGCTGAATAATCTGAACAAGAACCCCTATATATCTTATACCCAACAAAGCACAGGAGTTGCCTCCTAAGGTTGGGCACTGCATGTTCAAGAGGTTGGGTTCACCCCAACACGGTCTGATTGGGAGATGTCACATGACATCAGTAACAAGCAAAGTAAGAGCCAAGGGGACTTTCAAGGTGCCAAAAAGCCAGGTGGACACCTAGGCATCGCTGCCATATAGGAAGATCCCAATTTGCTGAGAATTTTGGTAGCTGTGTAGTGCTGTGGAAACCCCCCCCCCCCCCGCTTTTAATTTACACTCCATTTCAGGTCTTCTTTACCCTGTGCAACACACAATATACCACTTGGGCTCTCCTGGGAACATACTATGAATGTGGCAATAGTTTGGAAACACCTCCTCACTGTTAAAAGTTAGGAGCATATTTGGTTATTGAGTATCTTACAGCTATATACAGTGCCACAACACTACTTGAAAAAGTATTCATACCCCTTGAAATTTTCCACATTTGTCATGTTACAACCAAAAATGTAAATGTATTTTATTGGGATTTTATGTGATAGACCAACACAAAGTGGCACATACAGTTGTGTTCAAAATAATAGCAGTCTGTTGAAAAAAGTGAATAAAGCTCAAAATCCTTCTAATAGCTTTTATTTCCATACACACAAATGCATTGGGAACACTACACATTCTATTCCAAATCAAAACATGAAGAAAAATATATCAAATTTGTGTTGCTCCTCTAAAAAAATGGAAGAAAAGTGAATATTAGACTGTTCAAAAAAAATAGCAGTGTTTGTATTCTTCTTTGCAAACTCAAACATTCACTATATAAACTGAAAAATGTTTGAAGATTTTGCTTTCCTTTGAATCACTTAATGAATATTTGGTTGTAGTCGCACTGTTTCTGAGAACTGCTGTACATCTGTGTTGCATGGAGTCACCCAACTTCTGGCCCCTGTGAACAGGTATTCCAGCCCAGGATGATTGGACGACATTCCACAGTTCCTCTCTATTTCTTGGTTTTGCCTCAGAAACTGCATTTTTGATGTCACCCCACAAGTTTTCTGTTGGATTAAGATCCAGGGATTGGGCTGGCCACTCCATAACGTCAATCTTGTTGGTCTGGAACCAAGATGTTGCACGTTTACTGGTGTGTTTGGGGTCGTTGTCTTGTTGGAACACCCATTTCAAGGGCATTTCCTCTTCAGCATAAGGCAGCATGACCTCTTCAAGTATTCTGATGTATTCAAACTGATCCATGATCCCTGGTATGCGATAAATAGGCCCAACACCGTAGTATGAGAAACATCCCCATATCATGATGCTTGCACCACCATGCTTCACGGTCTTCACAGTGTACTGTGGCTTGAATTCAGTGTTTGGGGGTCGTCTGACAAACTGTCTCCGGCCACTAGACCCAAAAAGAACAATCTTACTTTCATCAGTCCACAAAATGTTGCGCCATTTCTCTTTAGGCCAGTCAATGTGCTCTTTGGCAAATTGTAACCTCTTCAGCACATGTCTTTTTTCAACAGTGGGACTTTGCGGGGGCTTCTTGCAGATAGCTTGGCTTCACATAGGCGTCTTCTAATTGTAACAGTACTCACAGGGAACTTTACACCTTCTTTCATCTTCCTGGAGCTGATTGTTGGCTGAGTCCTTGCCATTTTGGCTATCCTTCTATCCATTTGAATGGTAGTTTTTCGCTTTCTTCCACGTCTTTCAGGTTTTGGTTGCCATTTTAAAGCATTTGCAATCATTTTAGCTGAGCAGCCGATCATTTTCTGCACTTCTCTATATGTTTTCCCCTCTCCAATCAACTTTTTAATCAAGGTACGCTGTTCTTCTGAACAATGTCTGGAACGACCCATTTTCCTCAGAATTTCAGAGAGAAATGCACTGTAACCAGCATGTACAACATTTGCTGCCTTCCTTCCTTAAATAAGGGCAATAATTGCCACCTGTTTTTCAAAGAATGAATGACCTCACTAATAGAACTCCACACTGCTATTATTTTGAACATGCCCCTTTCAATGAGTGATTCAATTACACAGAATCAGCAGCATGCATGTCATGACTGTTGGGTCTGTTGGATTTCTATTACTCTACTACACCTGCTAGTAAATTATTTGCCATGTAGAAATATAATTTCTACCAAAAACAGTGATTGATCCGGTTAGTGATGTCTGACTGCTATTATTTTGAACAAAACTGTAATTGTGAAGTGGAAGAAAAATGATAAATGATTTTCAAAAGTTTTTAAAAATAAATATCTGAAAAGTGTGGCGTGCAAATTTCAAGGTTGTATGAATACTTTTTTCAAGGCACTGTAACTATTGGCCCGCTTACAAGTTGAAGAATTGCTCTGTGTTGTCCAATGCTAGTAATCTTGCTATTACTGTTTTTTTTTGTTTTTTTTTATGGTCAGACTTTCAAAAGATAAAAGCGAATATTGATGTCTAGTGTTGTGGTGCACACAGGAGAGCCTTCATTAACCTTTATACTAAATGTAGATTGTTATACACAGGATGTACAGATCAGAGCTATAGCACACTTCAGAGGATTGTGTCTATTGAAGGGCTTCACACATAGGTAATTGGGGGCCACAGAGAGGCAACTGGGGGCTATCCAGCATGCAGCAATCCATGTCAGAGCAAAGAGTGTCAAGCTGCGTCCCTGAAGTCACCAATATAAAGCCATGTGCAATAAGATAAACCTGGCTGAATAGTTTGTGAGACTGTTGTAAAGGACGCTACATGTCAAGTCCCTCTGGGACTGGGACTGTGAACTGTTCTATGAGAGAAAGCAGCAAGTGACCCTATCAATGTATAGGTGCACAAATGACAGCACATTATTAGTGGAAGCTAAACAGACCCAATTTAAAGCTGAAGGCAGATATAAAAGAAACATTACTGGAGCTTTGTCATCATTAAATACAGAGGTGTCCCTAGGGTTGGTGTCACCTGGTGCGGTAACACTTGGTGACACCCCCTCCAACGATCCCCGCAGAATAGATCGGATTTGTGGATTGAGCATAATGGATCGAACTCCGATCCATTATGCACAATCCGCAGATCCGATCCATCCTGCGGGGATTGTCGGCTTTCTTTACAACTTCCCTTTTCGTGGAGCAGGTCCGGTGTCACCCCATATAGGTTGCATGCCGATGATCCCCGCAGGGTGGTTCGGATCTGTGGATTGAGCAGTCGGTGTCACCCGGTGCAGGCCGCAACCCCTGCACCTGCCTTGGGACGCCACTGATTAAATAGATGGGTTTTGGGGGGGGGGGGGGTTTGCTGCTAGCATTATTCCAGAATCCAACCCAGTATTAGCATCTTGCAATCCCTGTACAGCAGAGCTCCGACTGGGAGACACTGAAACAGCCCAGGGAGCCAATCAGTTGTGCTGCAGAGCTGCTCATGTGTTAAAAAGAAGCATGGGAGATGAACTTGTCAGTCCGCTGTTTCTCCTTTCACAGGTTGGAGGAGGAACACGACCTGTAGGTATAACTGAATGTCAGCTGAGAAAAATCAGGTCTCCTCCCCTGCCAGAAAGGGTTGTGCTGTGTGGCAGAGCTGTGTAAACCTTACGACAGGATGGACAGAAATACACATTTTTTTTTTACAGGAAAAATAGCTTTATTATATGTATTAATCTGTGCATTTGGCTGTTTTCTTGAAGTTCATCCTTAAATGTAATGAACGCTATCCTGAACAAACGTTAAAGTGAACATATCCACCTTCTCACTGCTGTTCTGTAAAAACTAGCGGATGCACTGAAATAAATACTAAGGGGGGTGGTTTTCTGGAATCCCCCTATTTATTATGCAATTATGTACTATTTGTTGGTTCCTATAATTAATTAGTAAATATCTAAGCTTTGAGAATATTGAAGGACATAATATACTACAATGTTAGCTATAATAACAAACACAATGCTCAAAGAATACAGCACTAACAGAGAAATGTAAACCAATATTACAGAGTATATAGGAATAATAGTAAAGATGATACTTTACGTAAGTTTGTCCTCAAAGCCGGGTATCTTTATAGCTGGATCCCAGGTAGGAAATGGTCAAAAGAGAGACAGAGTCTGGCCAAAACTGTCTTTAAAAGCCCTCTCAAGCACCACCCACACACACCCTTGACCCGCCTGGTGTAGTTCTCCATCTGTCAGAGCCTGGGATCGAACCTGGTCCTTCTGCCATGGGAGGCAATGTCTCTTCTCACTGAGCTATCTGGAATGCTGGACAGCTCCCTTGACAATTCTTGGATAATCCTGCCTTGTGCCTTGATTTCTCTTGAACCTTGAACTCCTTGCTCCTCCCATGAACTTCCTTATAAAAGCCATGTCCATGCACTTCCTCCTTGCCAGATTATTGTGCCTTACCAGCCAATATCCGGCTTACTGTTCCTGCTGCTGTCTTCATCTACGTTACCGACCTTTGGCTTGCTACTGACTACGATTCTGCCTCATCCTATCTACTACCATTGGTGACCGACCCTTGGCTTGTGACTGACTCCGCTTCTGTTTGATCCCTGAACTGTTTGATCCACTGTTGGTTTCCAGCCTACTCATTACCTGGTGGGGTGATCCTGAGATCTGCAACCTGGTATTCACACGCAGCCAAATCCATCTACACCATTCGGAGCTCTGGGGAAGACCGGTGGATGCTTAGACCCCACACCTCAGGTGAGCCTGCGTCATTCCCAGGGTGGGCCTCTGGTGTACCAATCCTGCTGGTTTCAGGTAAGCCTTACAACTGCTGTAGTAACTGGTCTCTGAACCTGACCTTATAGCGTAACACCATCCAATGAGCAAACATCCATAACTCATAAGGGGCTGTCCTCCCTATTCATTAGGAAGTGTAGAATTACCCCAGCCATCCTCCTGGAAGTAGGTCGTCTCCACCTGGGGGCACTGCTCTATTGCCAACAATGCTCGGACCCAGGTCAATCACATATGTCTTCTTCTTTCTGGCTAGAAGTCATGTAATTTGCCTTTTATTAAGCATATTTCCGGGGAGTCTATGCTAAGGCTCTTGTATCTCCATGCCCCACCACTAGGGGGTATGTGTGAACTCCCAGAACAAGGATTTTGGTATGCAGCCTTTTGTTACACACATCCTGTCATAAATACTTGCTTTTCTTGATAATCCAAGATAACATTCAATAGGCCAAATAGGTCTTTGACAACCAGACAGTAAGAATCCATAAATGTCTGAAGTAAAAAACAAGTTGCCTTCCAACATGCACATAGGGACGGAAAGGATGGATCATGTGATTCCTTTAAAAACTGCCAATGAGAACAGATTCAATCAACAATCACTTCTTCCAGTTTTGAACTTCCTTTTCGTCCAGAGGAAGGTTGATCACTTTTTTACATGGGCAGTAATACCTACAGCCCTGTGATAAGAGATTCAAGGTCAACCTATTTTCAGTAGCCGGTATGGCAGGAGCTGCCAGGTATTCAGAAGGCTATTTTGCCCCCTCCTGATTGCCTGTTTTCTCTTCTTTTTTTTTTTTTTTAGCCCAAGGAGGATTTCTAGTAAAATACCTCACTGTAACAGCGAGCCAGGCGTTTGGTTGGCAGATGTGGTGCTCTCCCATTGATCTCAGTGGACAAGTTTGCCATCTGTCAAATTCTTCAAGCCAAATTAAAACTGCAGTGAAGCAAAGCATCAGGGCAGCGTCATGTTTAACCAGTTGCCGCCCGGCCGCCATTTGTCCATAGGCCGGGCGGCAACTGGTTAAACATGACGCTGCCCTGATGCTTTGCTTCACTGCAGTTTTAATTTGGCTTGAAGAATTTCACTTCATCCCTCTGGGAGGACGTCATATGGTGTCCTTCACCGAACGCGCATTGCTCATGCCCGCAAGGCCGTGCTGTGGTGAGATCTGTCACCAGCTGTGTATCTCGGACACAGCCGATGACAGATCTGTGTACCGGCCCCGTTGCCAGTACCATGTGACCTGCTGTGACCAATCACAGCAGGTCACATGACAGTTTTATACAATGGATGGCTTCCTTTCATGCCATCTATTGTATACAAGTGTGTCTAGCTGTGAATGGTCACAGCGATCACATGCACAGGCTGAGCCAATCACAGCCCATCTGTGTCATGTGATTAGCTGTGGTCAATCACAGCTAATCACAACAAAAAAACCTGAATGAATCGATGTCATTCAGTTAAATGCTTGCTTATAGCAAAGAAATTCTTTGCTATAATCAATCCAATTGAGTAAAAAAAAAAAAAATACTGATCACTTCCCCAAAGTAGTACAATGTTACTATGGTAAAATTATACTACTTTGGTCATAGTGCAATATGAAACAAAAAAATCTTAAAAAAAGAGAAAAAAATTAAATTTTGAAAGTTTTTTTTAAAAATTATCTTTTTTTTTTTCGTACTGTCACCAGTCAGTGTCCCTGATCACTGCCACACCAATTATTTGATGACGCTGTACTGCACTGGTGACTGCATGTGAAAAAAAAAATTGTGAACTTTTTTTTTGTAATTTCTACATTTTCTGAAAGTATGACAAAAAAATTACAACTTCAAAAAACTCGCTATGCTTCAATACATCAGACTGTCTACTTTGCAAAAAGTTGTCATTTGGGGGATATCTGTACTGTTCTGACATTTTGGGGATATCTGTACTGTTCTGACATTTTTGGGCCTCAAGAAATTAGATTGGCTGTCAGTACTTCAGGATTGATCAATTTTCAGATACATCCCATAGTTTGTGAACTCTAACTTTCCTACAGACTAAATAATAAATACTGATTTGGGTTGTTTTCACCAAAGACATGTAGCAGAATATATCTTGGCCTAAATTTAGGAAGAACAATTATTTATTTGCAAACTTTTATAACAGAAACAAAGAAAAACATGTTTTTTTTTTCAAAATTTTCTGTCTTTTTTTGTTAATTTAGCAAAAAATAAAAACCCCAGCGGTGATTAAATACCACCAAAAGAAAGCTCTAGTTGTGCAAACAAAATGATAAAAATTCACTTTGGGTACAGTGTTGCATAACCACACAATTGTCATTCAAAGTGTGAGAGCGCTGAAACCTTAACATTGGCCTGGGCAGGAAGGGGGTAAAAGTTCCCAGTATGGAAGTGGATACAGCCCTCTGTCAGCTGTAATGTTAAAACCATGCCTCAGCCACCTACTTTTACTTCCCCTAGCTGTGTTTTACGTTGTGTCTCATAAGGTTCTTTGTGGTAAAGCAAGGATGCATAAAAAACCTCTGTAGTATATTAATGTCTATTAATCAAAGCTTATTAGCATACAGCTGTAGGAATGTCAATTCAAGACATACGAGGTATTACAAAATATGCCTACAACGTGCACAAGCTAACTATCCTTTCTAGCACAGAAGCAGGTACAATGCATGTGATAGGCATACACTAAACAGTTGAAGAATTTGACAGGTGGCAAACTTGTCCAATAAGATCAATGGGAGAGCACCACATCTGACAAACGCCTGGCTCGCTGCTACAGTGCAGCATTTTACTAGAAATCCCCCTTGGGGTTAAAAAAAAGATGATGGAATCTTTTTCCTTGTATCCCAGATCTTTTTTCTAGACAGTATGTTGCTTCCCAGAGTCCAGCAAAATAAAAAAAACTTCCTTTATGTCCTCAGAGCATGGGTGTTTGTCTAAGTTCTTTTTCCCCCTCCCCCTAGCATCACTTCCTGTCATGAGCTCATGAACCAGTCCAACGGGTTCATTAGCCTATGAAAGGGGAATCCCAGCTCCTGTTTACATTTATGCTATAAAAACCACTAAAATAGCCATAGCAACACAAGCTGCTTGCATGAAAGGTCCCTAACCCAGTTTAGGATAATTTAACTTGCTGAAAGGATGCAAATTAAAGGCTAAAAGTCAAAGTCTAAAGCCCCATTCACGTTTGGCAATTTGGATTCCAAATTGTGGCAAAATGCAAACCAGCAAATGTGTGATTCTGCACTCAGCCTGACGCAAAAGCTTAATTTGGCTAGAAAACGTGCATAGGACATCCCATTGAAGTGAATAGGCTGTCCTATGCGCAACACGCAGAAATTCTTGCAAATCATGCTTTTAAAATCGCAAGTGGGAATGCTCGTTCCGGCAACGCAACATCTGAATGGAGCCTCAATTTATCAAAGTTTGTTCTTCCAACTTGGTTCCATTCTAGTCAAACTCAAAATGCATTGACGGTGCCTAATGACATCTTTCTTGTGGTGTTTTTATCTTGAGTAGTTTTTATTATATGTCATAAATTGTGCTTGCCTTGCCTTCTTTTCATGCTAGCTCTATAATGTAAGAAGCTGTATGGACAATTGCTGATAATGCCCATTCAGTTCTGGATGGGAAAGCTGTCTGCAGCCCACAATTCATATAAGGAATCCCATTTAGATTTTCTTCAGAGGAGCCTTGTATACAATAGGGGAAAAAAATAGGATTTGCAAAAATGGCCACTTTCATTGTACAAGGAGATATTCTGAATAGGAAGACTGTCTTGATAAATTATAAGTATACTACCTCTTCATCTGTGGTGTGTAATTGTAGACAGCACAGCCATTTTTACAATATCCATACAAAAGTGTAACCATGGATTTTTGTCAAGTATACAGTATAAAATAAAATATAACTGAAGTAGATTAATTGTCTTTGCTGCACCAGGCAACCGACTGGCTTTAATAAAAAAAAAAATAGGAGAATGAAAATGATTACTGTGTATATATAAACCCCTGCCTAGTAAAACAACCCATTCAGTTTAAAATAGAAATGAAAGGCAAACCATTTGTGGTTAGATATGAAAAAAAAACATTATAAATCGCTTTTTTCCTTTTTTCACATACCTTCTATTCTCAGCTGCATAAGGATCTCAGATAGTAGGGAGAGAAGAAACAGCAATATACTGATCTACCCAGCAAATGACTGTGCAGGAGAGGGGGGATGGTGGTGTGTCAGGACAAGTCTGATCATTGAAGGAGAGCATACCCACATGGAAGAAAAATATATCTTTGCACAAATTCCTGACTTCCCTACATATTTGCAATGTATAATCTGCTGTTTACTTTTCATTTCTAATGACTACATGTCCCATGGTACCTTGCTGACTGCAATCAGTGATTCCTGTACTGACTCTGCCTCCTGAAACTCCTCCTTTTAGCACCTCTGTATTTCAGATGGGGGGCTCTGTGAAATGTGTGGCACAGCAGTGCTTACTCACCAGGCATAGTGACTATAAGTCACAGAATTCAAAGAAGTAAATGTGTGGGAGTTGGACCTTCACAAAGTAAATTTACAAGCTTCACGTAATTAATAGTAGGCTGCAAGTGATTGAAATGCAATGTAGAAATCAATATATGATTTTACGTTTTGTGCATAATAATTTTTATATATGTAAATTAATAGACTGAAGCTTCCTTATCAAATATACGCCCCAACCCCCAATAAATGAATTAATTATTAATCAACATAAAGCTGATTGAAATATAGATTTTTTTTTTTTTAATTTTCTTGAGTATCCACAATTTTGGTTTTGGAATTGCTTGGCTGTGTGTGCTATCCAAATTATTTATTTCCCATTATGTATCTCTCAAATAATATCCCAGAAGAATATTTTATTGTTTTAGGTAACTAGCCAGCTTTTCCCTTTCCTCTCCTCTTTGGTTTGGGCACTGGAGCTGTTTCCAAGCCGTAAAGTGGTTGTAAACCCTTAAATATACCTCAGGTGATACACAGAGATGAAACAAATCCCCCTGTGAGATGGGGAAACAGCTCTCATTGCTTGAATACTGCTTGTGTGGAGTAAAATAAATGTTTCAACTGACATTCTGCAGTTTAGCCACAAAATGTCACTGTTTTTCTAAGAGCCTCAGACTGCATAGATATTTCTATATTCTTGTAGAGGTGAGTTTTCACACAGAGTTGAGGGAACAGGAAGAGGAGAGAGAGCAGCCATGTTTTAGAGGATGGTGAATGCAGGGGCTGTGTGAGCTGAGAATCTGATGACATCCAGGTGTGAAAGCATCCCTCCGTAACCAGAGCTGATGAGATTGCTGATGAGATTGCTGCCAGGAATGCTGATGAGAGCAGAGGAACTAAGCAACATATATGGCGAGACCGCATGTTTGTTGGAGACACATTTGTTCTGTTCAGAGTCACCAGCGGATGCAAAGCAGACCCGGGTCGGTAAGATCGTGCAAGCACCTCATTTCAGTGTTGGCGCCTTGAGACTGAGTCCAGGCCTATAGTTAGTTAGGGTCTCTGTTTGTGTCAGGCCACAAGTGTTGTTACTGATTATTGGAAGGACTCCACAACTTAAAGTGACATTTCACATTGGAGAGCTGATAAAATCCCACAAACTCAAGCCAGACTGGCATTTTTCTCAGAAGGAATACTCAGCCACGTGCTACATGACCAGTTATGGGAGGGGGAATACTGTAGATTTGTGTAAGATTGTAAGCTGTTGTGCTGCACCGCAGGCTAGCCCATACCATACACCCATACACTGATTCCTGCTCTTATAGGGTAATAACAGGTAAGGTGAGGCAGCTTAGTTATGCCCGCCAGTAGGTAAATTACTACACCTTCTACCCTCATCCATCAGAAGGCGCTGTGCTGTGCAGCACAAGGGTCTCAGCCTTTGGGCTGGGTGTATGTAAATTTATTGTATGTTCCCAGCATTTGTGGTTGTGTTTATTTGCCACATCTAAATAAAATTCTGTTGTGGCAGAAGCTGGTGATGAGGTTGCTTTCCTCGTTCCTGACTTCACTGTATCCTGGGGAGGCCAGCCCGGTACACAGCTTACACCCCTACAAAGGTTGTACTTGTTTATCTATAGCAATTTTTCCTGTACATCCATTCAAAGTGCAGAATATACACAGGAACTCTCAGCTCTGAAAAGCAGGGAGTGGGGAGCTGGAGTTACACACTATAGAAGGATATGCTTTGTTCATATTTCATGTCAGGGGTACAACCACTTTAAAGCTGAAATCCAGGAAAATAAAAATTCTCCCTAGCAGTGGAGCTGCCCATTGCGCTGCAAGGATTAATTGCTCATTTAGGTCGGGGGGGGGGCACAAAAGGCACTTTTACTTACTTGATCCTCCACTCATGCAGACTTCTTTCAGGTTGTAAGACCATTCAGTCTCTCAAACAGTTGCAGGTCCTCTGACTTGTTCAAAGCCAATGCAGAGCCCATAGCCCTGGATGTAAGGGACAAAAGGAGAGTGCCAACTGCTGGAGGATAGGGGAATGGAATAGGTAAAACTGCTTTTCCTGATCCCCTAAACCAGTGGTTTCCAAACTGCGGCCCGGGGGCTGGATGCGGCCCTTTGCTTGCCTTTATATGGCCCTTGGGGTACTATTTAACTTCCTTAGCGGTAATCCCGAGTGTAGCTCGGGGTAAAATTTCAATACCAAGAGCGGTAACCCCGAGCTACACTCGGGCTTACCATGCGGCGTTGCTCAGGGGGTCCCTGCAGCACTTACCTTGTCCTTTGCTCCTGCGATGTGTCCCCTGCAGCATCCCCGACCATCTCCTCCGGCCGATGCCGGCATCCGGCTTCCGTGTTCCGGTCCCTGTGACGTCGGGACGTACGGGCACCGGAACCGGCGGGAAATTTGAAGTGTTTAAAAAATTTCATTTTTGCTGTCATTGCTGTTTCAATGCATTTCACATACATTTTGTCCCTACTGCTTTGTCCGGCGCCCTGCCTGCATTTTTACTGTTGTCTGCCTGGAAACTTAGAAAAGTCCATGGCGTCCAAAAAGCGTCCCTTTACGTCAAAAGCGGTTTTAGAACAGCGATAGTAAATCAGAACCACTTGCAGAATTGAGTGATAATGATTCGTGGGGAAATTCATCATCAGACACTGAAAACGATTTTGCGACTTTGCTCAGCGATGTGCGAATTTGGCGCTATATTTCAAATTTCAGTGTTTTTTGGTTTGATTATATTATTGAATTAAATTTATTATTATTATTATATTATTTTTTAATGATTATTTATTAAATTATGATTTCGTGTTTCAAGTTTTATCACATCCGGAATGTTTACTAGACTCTTGTTCGTACAGATTTCAGTGAGTTATTCCTAAAAATTACAGCCTACAATAAAAAACTACATATTTCCATGCAAAAAAATGGTACCGCTTTCAGCACAAAAAATTGGAAAGAATCGTACCGCCGATGAGGTTAATTCACCAACACCAACAATGGTGTCACAATTGTATGCATATAGATGTATCAATTATTGATTTATGTTGTTTTTTGTACTTAGTTTATGTTTGAGTAAGGAACTTGAAGAGTGCGGTCCATATGGTATATGATTTAACAGCAGGAATTGTCTGCCGTGTGCTCTTAGGTCCCACTCACACTAGGCATAGCTGAAACACAAGTTCCCATCTGCGTTTTTTCACTTGAATGGGTTGCCCTACACACAATAAACATTTTTCTCCCTGCTCACGCTGTTGTGCGACAAAAAAATTCACATCTGAAAGCCGCATTAATGGTTATTAATTAATAAGAATTAAAGGCACTGCAATGCTCATTTAGGCACATTTTTTTGTGCATTTCAGGAATGCACACAGAAAGGCGCTTTCCTGGAATGCGCAGGTGCAAATGGGGCCTTATACAGCCATTTTATTTAAAATATTTAAATAGAGAGCAATACTTTCATATCACTTTTAAAGTGTAAAATCAAAACTTTTTTTTTTTATTTCAGTATTCGATAGCAAAGGATTAGACACTGAAGTTTGTATTCTGTGTTCCTATTGGTAAGAGTAAACCCTCTGTTTGTTCTGGTGACAGAAAGTGAGGGGAAATCCAAAATTTTAGAGTTGTCACTAACAAAAGGTAAGAGGAAACCATGCAAGGAGGACAAATGTTCTGGTGACATCTGTCTAAGATGAGAATTTATATGAAGAGATGAGCTATCATTTTCTGTTGTGCCTCCAGGCCAGAAAGTAAAGGAAAATCCGCAAAGCCGGGAACAGATAGCAAAGAAAGAAAAAAAATAAAAGAAACCTGATAATGATTTTTGCCCTTCTCTAATCTATCCAAATCTAAAATAAAAAAAGGGTTTTGATATACATACACTTTAACACTTCTCTTTTATATATGATATCCTGAGGGGCGTCCCTAGGGTTGGTGTCACCCAATACGGTCAAATGTGGTGTCACACCTCCAGAGGTGGGCGGTCCCTGACTCTGATCCATTATGCTCCCCAAACCCATCTTGCCGGGATCGTCGGCTTGCAACCTATACAGGGTTAACTGATCTTTCAACACCGGTCCGGGGGTGTCAACAGGGACATAGGAAAGGGAAGAGTCAGGAAATGTGTGCACGACAGGGACCGCTCACCTCTGGAGGAGCGACACCATGTGTTACCGCAGATCCGATCCATCTTGCGGGGATCGTCTGTTTGCTTTAAAACTTTTTGGCTTCACCCCGTGAGATAGGTGTCACTTGGTGCAGCGCGCTCCCCCAACAACCACCTAGGGACGCCACTGGATATCCTGTACACTTATTACTCAAAAATTGTTCATATTTAATAAAACATGCACGTCCTTACATTAGCTGTTGTCACAATTAAATTTACAAAAAAATTCTGTGTACATGTACTTGGAGTAACATACTATACATTGCCATTCTCGTATAGTACTTCCCTACAGCTGTGTTCAAGCATAATCCAGAGTGCCCTTGATATGCAAATATAGAGTTTATACTACAACAGGGGTTTCCAAACTTTCTAAGCAAAGCATCCTGCCTTTCAGGCTTTAGGAGAGCCAGACTGTGGCCAGCAGGAGTAGAAAATGCCCCGACATCAGTGGGAGAAAACAGTGCCCCATTATTGGTTTTAATTAGAGGAATAAGGCCTCATTGTTGCTATCAGTGGGAAGAATAGCACCATCAATTGTGTAAGTGGGAGGAATGGTGCCCCATCATTGGTATCAGGTGGTGAAATAGTGCCCCAAGGGTCAAATAAGGTAGTCAAAGGGCCACATCCAACCTCCGGGCCGCAGTTTGGAGACCACTGTACTAGAAGGTTGGCATTTTAGTCTTTTCTTCCTATGTGTTGCCTCATGTAAGGGGGAGAGAGTCTGATGTGTACACCCTATATTATGTAGACAATACTTCAAGAGAAATCTGTAGCCAAGGGCATCTTTAAAGAAAATTCTGATACCACATAACTACATACATTTAAAATACATATATTTTATTATATAAAAAGTAAAATTAGACAAAGAAGCTGTGCACATATGTTCAAACCAAAGGTTCACAGACATGCTCTACATGATGACTCAGATGAATAGTCCTTTTAAGGCTCAGGGGAATTTTGAACACCCATTATCTTCAGGAGCACATGAGCAATATGTTACCCAAAGGATGGAACAGCGTCTTAAAAACAATCTGTGTGCACATCCATTATAGGAGAAACATTAAATTGAACCATGTATTTCCATAGAAACAGAGTGGAGCACCAGCACACCAAAGGCCATCAAATCAAAACAGAAGGGGATACCAAAATAGCCACGCAACTAATTTTTCAATCCATAGGGAGGACAAATCTTTAATCAATAGATGCCTATTCTATGAAATCAGCATTTCGTGGGAAATTTACCCCTGGCCTGCTACTACTTTGACATTATCCCTTTACATTACATCCCTAGGGCTCTCTCCTCTTCTTTTCCCTCTTTCCTCTCCAGTCTACTCTGCTTCATCTCCCACCTGCCCCCTCCCTTTTCTTTCCCCTAGTCTGGAATTCAAGGCCTTGGGACCCAGATTTTGTTTATGCCCCTCCCCTGCAAACTGTCTGGATAGTCCAGTCAACATATAATTCACTCTTACTGGTCCTACTATATGAGCCTCCATTATTTTTTTCTAACTCTCTTTCTTTATGCTCCATCATATAGAAAATGCACCTTATAAATGTATCATACCTTGATTTCCTTGCTGTGAGACTACCCTATGTTCATGTTTTATTTCTTTGATGGGTATTCAATATTTTCTCTAACCCTATGGCCCTGTAAATTCTGTTCTGTTTTGTGGCCTTATTATATACATGTACTGGTTCATGATTGTACTTCTGTATTGTTAAAAATGCAATAAAAATTTATTGAACAAGAAAATGGCTCCAGAGGGCTACGGAAGATCTTTTCATCTATCCTATATCTTGTGCCAAAAAACAATTTCTCATTAGTCTCATTATTTTACAATTTATTCACAGAAAGACAAAAAAAGAACATAAACATTTCAGAAGAGCAAAGAATATTTAACCACCTTCTGCCCAGCCTGTTATGAAAATACGGTCAGTGGGAGCACCATAATTTTGTGTGGACGTCATATGATGTCACTATGGTTATACTGTACTGCTCTAGTCACAGGGTATAAAAAACATTGTAAAATAAGAAAAACGTTTTTTTTTTAAATTGAAAAGAAATATATATACACTATATTGCCAGGTACTGGGACGCTTGCCTTTACATGCACATGAACTTTAATGGCATCCCAGTCTTAGTCCGTAGGGTTCAATATTGAGTTGGCGCACCCTTTGCAGGTATAACAGCTTCAACTCTTCTGGGAAGGCTGTCCACAAGGTTTAGGAGTGTGTCTATGGGAATGTTTGACTATTCTTCCAGAAGAACATTTGTGAGGTCAGGCACTGATGTCGGATGAGAATACATGGCTCGCAATCTCCACTCTAATTCATTCCAAAGGTGTTCTATCAGTTTAAGGTGCAGGCCAGTCAAGTTCCTCCACCCCAAACTCACTCATCCATGTCTTTATGGACCTTGCTTTGTGCACTGGTGTGCAGTCATGTTGGAACAGGAAGGGGCCATCCCCAAACTCTTCCCACAAAGTTGGGAGCATGAAATTGTCCAAAATGTCTTGGTATGCTAATGCATTAAGAATTCCTTTCACTAAGGGGCCAAGCCCAACCGCTGAAAAACAACCCCACACTATAATTCCCCCCTCCACCAAACCCTACTCTTGGCACAATGCAGTCAGGTAAGTACCGTTCTCCTGTCAACTGCCAATCCACATCCATTGGATTGCCAGACAGAGAAGTGTGATTCCTCACTCCAGAGAACACGTCTTCACTGCTCTAGAGTCCAGTGGCAGCATTCTTTACATCACTGCATCCAATGCTTTGCATTGCACTTGGTGATGTAAGGCTTGGATGTAGCTGCTCGGCCATGGAAACCCATTCCATGAAGCTCTTTTTGCACTGTTGTTGTGCTAATCTGAAGGCCACATAAAGTTTGGAGGTCTTAAGCTATTGACTCTGCAGACAGTTGGTGACTTCTGTACACTGTGTGCTTCTGCATGCGCTGACTTCCCTCTGTCATTTTACGTGGCCTACCACTTGGTGGCTGAGTTTCTGTTGTTCCCAGTTGATTCCACTTTGTTATAATCCCACTAACAGTTGAATTTGGAATATTTAGTAGCAAGGAAATGTCACGGATGGACTTATTGCACAGGTGACAACCTATCACGGTACCACGCTTGAATTCACTGAGCTCCTGAGAGCGACCCATTCTTTCACAAATGTTCGTAGAAGCAGTCTGCATGCCTAGGGGCTTGATTTTATACACCTGTGGTCATGGAGGTGATTGGAACACCTGAATCCAATGATTTGGAGGGGCGACCAAATACTTTTGGCAATATAGTGTGTATGTATATATATATATACATTTGTTTTTCTTTTACATTCTGTCACCAGCTGGTTTCCCTGATCACCGCCACACCAGTCATATGATGATGCTGTACTGCACTGGTGACAGTATGTGGGGGAAAAAAAAGTGAAAAAGTAATTTAAAAAAAATTACAATTTCAAAAACTCACCATTGAGGTGTCTACTTTTCAAAAAGGGGTATTTGTACTGTTCTGGCATTTTAGGACCTCAAGAAATGAGATGTCAGTACATCAGGAGTCCAGGACTAATACATTTTACATAACATACACTGATTTTGGTTATTTTTACAAAAGAAATGTTGCACAATACAATTTGGCCTAAATTTATAACGAAAGATTATTTAGTTGCAAACGTTTTTAACAGAAACAAAGAAACACGTTTTTTTTTTTCTCCAAATGATTGGTATCTTTTCGTTTACATACCAAAAAAATAATAAACCTAGTGGTGATTAAATACCACCAAAAGAATACTCTATCTGCATGATGGAGTAATTGGCATTCAAAGTGTGACAGTGCTGAAATCTGAAAATTAGTCTAAGCAGGAAGGCAGGGAAAGTGTCTGGTATTGTTGTAGTTAATAGAAAAAAAAAATCCTAAACTAGGAAAAAAAATCCTCTAAAAAAAACCCTCTAAATAAAAGAAAAAATTAAAAGCAAAAGTGGAAGTTTCTGTTTCAGCTAATTTACACCGAAATAAAATATTTAAAATATATAAAATAAATAAATATTACAGTAGCAGCCGTCAGTATGATACAAAAGATAGTTGGTGGTGAGCAAAGCACTGGCTTCCTGGAATGAAGATGCTGTTTGCCTGATAGGGTGCAGTGGGTTGGGGGGCTCTCAAGGTGCTACGGAAAAGGTCTAATTACGTATACAGCAGCTGTGAGTGAGTATTACAAGGCCCAGCTGGTTGTTTATATTACTCAATCTCTGCTTTACAAAGAGCCTTACAGAATCCTTTTATATTGAAACACTGGGATCCTCATCTGACCTCTTCAATCCCGTCTTAGAGTACAGCAACACCCGTGATCTTAATCCTCATCTTGACCCGAATCTTCAGCAAGACCTTTGATCTTATCTTAACCTCTCAATATTTTTCAGCGACTGCCCTTGCTCTTCCCCTTGCCTTCAGTGCCTGCTGATCTTTGCCTTAATCCATCATTTGTCATAACAAACAAACAAAAAAAATAAGAGAAAGATAAAAAAAAAGAACTATCCACGCACTTGTGCACATACTGTGTATATATATATATATATATATATATATATATATATCCACTTGCCCTCCAGAAGATTTGCCTCCCTTCATGACCAGGCCATTTTTTGCTATACGGCACTGTGCTACTTTAAATGACAATTGCAAAACTGTATACAAATGAAATCTATATACCGTATTTTTCGCTCCATAAGACACACTTTTTTCCCCCAAAAAAGGGGGGGAAATGTCAGTGCGTCTTATGGAGCGAATATAAAGCGGCCGGTCAGGTATTTTTGCGGCCACCATGTCAGAACACCGGGCCGGCCGCTCAGCTGTTGTCTCCTGCAGGGCCTTACCTGTTCCTCGCTCCAGCGCTGCACAGTCTTCCCGCGCTGGCTTCTGTGACAGCCGGGTGCCCAGTGCGCATGTGCTGCGCTTTGTGAATGATCCGCTGTCTTCTGGGACACATGAAAGGTCCCAGAAGGCGCCGGGCCATTCACAAAGCGCAGCGCTTCTCACGCATGCGCAGTGGGCACCCGGCTGTCACAGAAGCCGGCCCGGGAAGAAGAGGGAAGGCAACTCCGCGGAAGTGGGAGCGGGTACCTGTCAAATTCAGGTATCCGCTCCCCCTCCCTCCCCAAAGGTCAGCAGTCTCTGGTCATTCCCTGCACTGTCTGCAGTCTCTGGTCATTCCCTGCACTGTCTGCAGTCTCTGGTCATCCCCTGCACTGTCTGCAGTCTCTGGTCATTCCCTGCACTGTCTGCAGTCTCTGGTCATCCCCTGCACTGTCTGCAGTCTCTGGTCATCCCCTGCACTGTGTCCGCAGTCTCTGGTCATCCCCTGCACTGTGTCCACAGTCTCTGACCATCTCCTGTACTATGTCTGCAGTCTCTGGTCATCCCCAGTACTATGTCCGCAGTCTCTGACCATCTCCTGCACTGTGTCCGCAGTCTCTGGTCATCCCCAGTACTGTGTCTGCAGTCTCTGACCATCTCCTGCACTGTGTCCGCAGTCTCTGGTCATCTCCTGCACTGTATCCGCAGATCCTGGTCATCTCCTGCACTGTGTCCGCAGTCTCTGGTCATCTCCTGTACTGTGTCCGCAGTCTCTGGTCATCTCCTGTACTGTGTCCACAGTCTCTGGTCATCTCCTGTACTGTGTCCGCAGTCTCTGGTCATCTCCTGTACTGTGTCTGCAGTCTCTGGTCATCTCCTGCACTGTGTCCGCAGTCTCTGGTCATCTCCTGTACTGTGTCCGCAGTCTCTGGTCATCTCCTGTACTGTGTCCGCAGTCTCTGGTCATCCCCTGTACTGTGTCCGCAGTCTCTGATCATCTCCTGTACTGTGTCCGCAGTCTCTGATCATCTCCTGCACTGTGTCCGCAGTCTCTGGTCATCCCCTGTACTGTGTCCGCAGTCTCTGGTCATCCCCTGTACTGTGTCCGCAGTCTCTGGTCATCCCCTGTACTGTGTCCGCAGTCCATTGGTTCAGAATATTTTTTTTTCTTGTTTTTCACCTCTAAAACCTAGGTGCGTCTTATGGAGCTAACAAATACGGTAATTTTTATCACACAAATATAGCTTTCCTTGGGTGGTATTGTATTGATTTTTGATCAACTAGAAACAAAAAAAGACAAAAGATTTTTTTTTCTTTTTGATATAAAACATATCCAGTGAAAAAATCTAAAAAATACAATTTCCTCATAAATTTTGGCCAAAATGTATTTTGCGAATGTCTTTTGGTAAAAGAAAATCTCAATAGGTGTATATTAATTGGGTTGCATGAAAATTATAGCATCTAGAAACAATGGTATACAGTATATACTGGAATATATATATATATATATTTTTTTCTTAAATACTAGTAATGGCCGTCATCAGTGTCTTATAGTGGGACTGTAATAGTACAGCGGGCATTCTGAGACACTAACTGACACTGGTGGGGAACTGACTAACTGCCACTGACATCTCCAGTGACACTAATAAGCTGGTCAGTGCTAATAAAAAGCACTGTCCCTGTTCTAATGGCACTGGGCAGGAAGGGGTTAACATCTGGGGTGATCAAAGGGTTAATTGTGTGTTAGGAAGTAATTTTACTATGTACTGTGTGGTGTTTTACTAAGGGATGTGGTGGTTTTTATCTCCCTGCTTTGCAGATTTCTCTCCTGTCAGTTGCTCGCTGATCGCTTACTGGGACCTGGTGATTGACATGTACAGGAGCCAATAACAGCACGGGTAGGTGGGCGCATCCACGCCCCCTATTCAGAGATGCAGAATCACATATATATACTGTACGTGATTCTGCACAGACCGTCCGCCCTGTAAAAGTAAAAGTAAGGTTGGCAAGAGGTTATATATATATTACTAAACCCAGGACACTTCATTCACTATATCCGATCTCCCACAGTACACAGAACATGGAAGTGCAATTATTTTGGGAAATATAAACTGGTAAATACCTTTTCTCATCAGCAGTATATAGCAATCTTGTGACTTCTTTCAGTGTCCAGCAGAACACTGGTTAATGCTTGTAGAAGGAGTTTTCATTCTGCTCTAGGAGGATGCAGGACCCCTGACCTCTGAACAGTGCTGATTGGCCCTGTGCTGATCACATACACTCTCCCAAGAAATAAACCCACCTCTATAGCAATACACACCAAATTGAGCATGCGCAGAGTGAAGCCACACAATATGTCTTATCAGGAGATAAGAGGGGGCACTGGAAGAAGGGAAGGATCAAAGAGGACAGGATCAAACAGCGTTTTTACACAATGTAGATTATTAACCCCTTAGGTTCCACAGTGAGTATACCAAGCATGCTTTACTGCATATACGGACTGATTTTACTGTTGTGGGTTTAGTAACACTTCAAGATTAGTTAGCTATATCCCGAAAGGGCATTTTAAGGGCATTCTTACTAGGTACCAAAAATCACCGTTATTGCAGTCTGTGTACCGAATAGGGAGATCCACACTATCTGTTATTTCTCTGGGGCAGGAGGTGAGGAGTTAATCTTCACAAGAGGAACGCAGCTTTGCCTCAAAGCTGAACTTCAGGCATAGTAAATACAGGATCAGTAGAAAAGGCTACCAATATACATAAGGATATGCAATCCAAAAACTAAAAATTACCATATTAGTCCAAATGAATAGAAAACTACAAAAAATATATTATAAATGTTGAAAACAAAAATACAATTAATATGCACCATATATGCTCTCTGTTAGCTCACAAATCTAAAATCCTTTAACACTTCTACTGCCAGCAATGTACTTGTTGGCTTGGGCAGCTTTTACAAACACACCCGGTTGCTGAACATAAAATTTTTGCATAAACCATTGGGCTAAAATTGTGTAAAAAAATTGGAACTACCACCACTGTATCTTCTACGGCAGTGGTTTCCAAACTGCGGCCTGTGGGTCAAATACGGCCCTTTGCTTTCCTCTATCCGGCCCCCGGGGTACTATTACTCCCACTAACACCAATAAGGAGGCACCATTTCTGTCACTGGCATCAACTATGGGGCATTTTTCCTTCCACTGACACCAATGATGGGGCACAATTCATCCAACTGATATAAACAATTAGGTTCTATTCTTCCAAATAACCAAGGTTGACTACAAGTACTCCTACTAACGCTGGGACATTTTCTACTCTCACAGGGCACTCTTGCCCTCCTAAAGTCTGAAGGACAGTAAACGTTTGGAGACCCCTTGCTCTAGAGTGTCCGCTTTCATGAAAATATATAATGTTTTGTGGGGTTTTACGTAATCTTCAGGCCTAAAATGGTTGATGATCTAAACGTGTGCAAAACTCTGGATGTGAAAGGGTTAAAATGAGCTGACTGCATATGAAAAAAAAACAAAGCAAAAAAAAAAAAAACAGAAAAGCTAAACAAAAATAGTATACTTTTTTTTCTTTTTTGGTAACATTTTCATTTTTAGGCTTCCATCTATGGATCCATGATCCCTCCCTGGACAAGCAAAGTCAAGGACCAGTAAAAGGATGATCATCAATCATTGCTCCATTCATTTTATGGGTGATGTATAAGAAAATAAAACAATATATGAGTATCACCAATCACCATGGGTGGCATGTTATTATTATTATACAGGATGTATATAGCACCAAATGTTTGTGCAGCACTTTAAAATGTGAGGGTAAACAGTATAGTTACAATACAATTGAATACAGGAGGAATCAGAGGGCCCTGCTCGTTTGAGCTTACAATCTAAAAGATGCCTGATTTGAAATTATGTGTGAGCAATTTATGTCTCTGACATTTATACTGTATGTTTCAAGTAGGGAACTCAGATCCAAGGTGGATTTGCTTGAACTACTCCCTAGATTTATCTATGGGTCCTTTCATAAAATATGCAGATTGACGTTGCTGCTACTTGTAGTTTATATTTTTTGAGGTTTTTCAACTTTGGATCAGTATATTTGGAATTTCGTACACAGTATCACAAGAGATGATGTGAAGGTGGAAGAGAAAGTGATTTGAATCTTTAGAGACATTTTGGGACATTATTTATATTTATATTTTATCTTGTATTATTATGTTATAATTTTATATCTTGTATATGTGTAGATTTTCACTTTAGAAGGTATAATTTTAGGGGATAAAGAAAGAGTCATTATATTTATTATATTACTTTCAAGGGTGAAAGTTTTTTTTCTCTTTTTTTCTTTTGGGTTGTAGTTATTTAAATTTGGGAGTGTTCGCAATATTGGTACTACTTGGAGACCTCTATATACTCTACAAGAATTGACCAAGTCTTGATGACACAAGTCCATATTTGCATGAACTGTGAACCATTTCTCTGTGATTTCACATACAGTATATATCAGTGGTATGAGGATCTATGCAAGTTGATGGATTGTATGGTTGTTATCTATTGTTGATGGATTATGAACAGTTAAGATAAGCCACATTGCCCTGTAATGACATATTTGCCCAGGCCAAGGGAAAAATCTTATTTGTTTTTCAATAATATACTCAAAATGATCAATTGCGTTACATTGAAAATCTGTTCCAATTGGAAGAGGCATCCGTACTGTATGATTTAAATATTTCTAGGACAGCCTTTCTCAACCAGGGTTCTGTGGAACCCTAAGGTTCCTTCAGAGGTCGACAGGGGTTCCTTGACCAATGGGCTATTCCTCCCTCTCAGATAAGTAACCATGGCGAGCAATGATCTTATTAGCTATTTGTAAGGCAGGTCATACATGATTCATTTTCTTTCCTTCAACCTTCTGGAAAGAAAACAAATCTGTTCGCTCATCTACACATTCAGGCTGGATGGGGGAAGCTCTCCTGCAGAGCTATTGTATAAAGGTAGTGGGGAGGCTTCCCTGCCACCACAATACACTCATTAGCACCATCAGCTATAGCCAACTGCACTGATGGAGCAAAAATATCCCAAAACTGGTTATACAGGTTATATCAGGTGATTGACTTATATACAGCCAGCCTGTCAGAAATGGACTTGCCAATGGTGGTGGGACTCACCTGCCTTGTGGGCTGCAGTACCAGGGCTGGCCAGCGGGTACTCTCAGCAACCAGAAGCTCACTCCTGCAGTCAGCCACCTGAGGCTGATTGCAGGAGGTGTATTTAAGGAATGGCCAGACCTGCAGTCAGAGCCTTGGTGTATGTTTCCCATGAGCCCCTGTACCTGCATCCTGTCTGCTTCCTGCCTGATTCCTGATTCTGATTGATCCTGACCCTGAATGAACTCCGCCTGTCCTGACCTCGGCTATTCCTGACCACTCTCCAGCCTGCTCCTTTGGTACCTTGTCTGCCTGATTGTTCCTGACCCGGCCTGTCTGACTACGCTCTGCCTACTCTTTGTGTCTTGTCTGCCCGATGATTCCTGACCCGGCCCGCCTGACCACTCCACCTCACCAGCCCTGACTGCTCTTATCTGTGTACATTCCGTTATCATTTGGAGGTTTGGATTTGTTATATTGTGCGTTATATTTGTGTATAACCCTTAATAAATTATATTGTTACACCATACTTGAGCCTGCGTTTCCCTGTGTTAGTTCACGCATCTCTGGTCTTACCAGGAGCCCTGACACAGCCTGACTGAACCAGATGAATTTTGATCCATCTCTGGCTGGCTTAAGGGGGGTTATCCCTAATTATTATTATTATTATTATACAGGATTTATAGTGCCAACAGTTTACACAGCGCTTTATAACATGAGGGCAAACAGTACAGTTACAATACAATTGAATACAGGAGGAATCAGAGGGGCTCTGCTCGTTAGAGCTTACAATCTAAAAGGGGAGGGGCAAGTAATACAAAAAACTGTGGGGAATGGGCTGATGGAGAAAACAAATGTACAGTTGTTAGGTGAAGGTGGCATAGGCTTCTCTGCCAAGAAAAGATTGAGGGATCTCCTAAAAGTGGACAGAGTAGGAGATAGTCGGACAGAATGGGGTAGGGAATTCCATAGGATGGCAGAGGCTTGGGAGACTTCCTGCAGGCAAGCATGGAAGGAGATGACAAAGGAACTAGAGATGACCAAAAATGTAAGAAGCATTCCTCCCAGTGACCATGATTTCCTCCCCCACGTGCCTCTTCCCCCGATTTCTCAGTTAGAATCAATAGCACCACTATTAACCCATCCCTGCATGCCAGGGTGCTAGGTGTAACCCTGGATTCTGAACTATCCTTTCAGGCCCACATCCAATCCCTGTCCAAATCATGCCGCCTCAACCTCCGCAATATCTCCAGAAAACTCCCCTTTTTAACCAATGATACCACAAAGCTCCTAATTCACTCCCTGGTTATTTCTCACCTTGGCTTCTGCAACTCCCTCCTCACTGTCTTACCTTTACATAGGCTATCCCCCTCTCCAGTCCATCATAAATACTGCTGCCAGGCTCATCCACCTTACCAACCATTCAGTGTCTGCTACCCCTCTCTGCCAATCCCTCCACTGGCTTCCACTCGCCCAACGGATAAAATTAAAAATACTAACAACAACTTACAAAACTATCCACACCTCTGCCCCCAGCTACATGACCAACCTGGTCTCAAAATATCAACCAAACCGCTCTCTTCAATCCTCCCAAGACCTTCTGCTCTCTAGTTCCCATGTCACCTCCTCCCATGCTCGCCGCCAGGACTTCTCCTGAGCTTCTCCCATCCTTAGGAACTCCCTACCCCAATCTGTCCATCTATCTCCTAATCTATCAACCTTTAGACGATCCCTGAAAACCTTTCTCTTCTATCTAGTAAACTGCCTTTTATTTCCTCCATCAGCTCATTCCCCCCACAGCTATTACCTTTTTTATCACTCAACCCTTCCTCCTAGATTGTAAGCTCTAACGAGCCGGGCCCTCTGTTTCCTCTTGTACCAAATTGTATTGTAACTGTAATGTCTACCTTTATTTTGTAAAGTGCTGTGCAAACTGTTGGTACTATATAAATCCTTATAATAATAATAATCATGCTAATTTACTGTGAGTTGTAGTTATAATAATTATTAGCACGGGTTCCCTGACCCTGAAAGTTATCTCAAGGGTTCCACTATGTTAAAAAGAAAGAAAGGCTGGTCTAGGAGTATGGGTGGATTTCTAGTGTGAACAATTCCCCCTTCCTAAACATGGTTTGTGGACATTGGGTCTGGCTATACATATAACCTCATTGGATGGAAGATATGTTTAAAGTGCCGATTACCTACCTAACCTTTATTGGTTTTTTTTTTTTTTGCTTTGTTTGGTCTCACGTGCGGTTAGATAATTCAAATCATTTTGAATTTGTGATCTATTAATATGTTATTACATTTATTTTTTTAATTCAAAGCATACCTAATTTTGACCTGATTTGTTTGCCTCTATACAGCAGAGCTCCAACTCAGCGCAAGAAGCAAAACAAGCAGCCAGTCAGTTGTGCTGCAGTGCTTGTGTGCTAACAAGAAGTATATTTACAAGAGGAAAGGACAGATGAGGTCTGTCACTCTGCTCTCTCCTCCTTTCAGTATGTTCCTGCCCTGTCAGAAAACACTGTGCTATGCAGCAGAGCTGCTTCAATTTCAGATTTGGATGGATAGATATACAACTTCTTTTGGCACATAAAACAGATGCCTTATGAATTTCATTCTTATAATATATATATATATATATATATATATATATACAGTTGCAAGAAAAAGTATGTGAACCCCTTGGGATTACGTGGAGTTTTGCATGAATTGGGCATAAAATGTGCTCTGAACGTCATCTAAGTCACAACAATAGAAGAACACAGTCTGCTGAACATAATACTACACAAACATTAGATGTTGCCATGGTTTAATTGCACATAACATGTAAACATTCACAGTGCAGGGAGGAAAAAGTATGTGAACCTTTGGACTTAATAACTGGTTGACCCTCCTTTGGCAGCAATAACCTCAACCAAACGTTTCCTGTAGTTGCAGATCAGACCTGCACAACGATCTGGAGTAATTTTGGACCACTCCTCTTCACAAAACTGTTTCAGTGTAGTAATATTCTTGGGATGTCTGGTGTGAATCGCTCTCTTAAGGTCATGCCACAGCATTCCAATCGGGTTGAGGTCAGGACTCTGACTGGGCCACTCCAGAAGGCGTATTCTGTGCTGTTGCAGCCATTGTCTTATTGAATTACTTGTATGCTTTGGGTCATTGTCCTGTTGCATCACCCATCCTCTGCGGAGCTTCAGTTGGCGGACAGATGGTCGTATGTTTTCCTGCAAAATGTCTTGATAAACTCTGGAATTCATTTTCCCATCAATGACAACAATCCGTCCAGGCCCTGAGGCAGCAAAGTAGCCCCAAACCATGATGCTCCCTCCACCATGTTTTACAGTGGGGATGAGGTTTTGATGTTGGTGTGCTGTGCCTGTTTTTCTCCACACATAGTGTTGTGTGTTCTTCCCAAACAACTCAATCTTGGTTTCATCTGTCCACAGTATATTTTGCCAGTAGTGCTGTGGAACATCCAGGTGCTCTTTTGCAAACTTCAAACGTGCTGCAATATTCTTTTTGGACAGCAATGGCTTCCTCCGTGGTGTCCTCCCATGTACTCCATTCTTGTTTAATGTTTTCCTTATTGTAGATGTGTCAAAAAAAATGTTAGCATGTGCCAGAGATTTCTGTAGGTCTTTAGCTGACACTCTGGGATTCTTCTTTACCTCATGCAGCATTCTGCGCTGTGCTCTTGCAGTCATTTTTACAGAACGACCGCGCCTAGGGAGAGTAGCAACAGTGCTAAACTTTCTCCATTTGTAGACAGTCTGTCTTACCGTGGACACATGAACATCAAGGCTTTTGGAGATACTTTTGTAACCCTTTCCAGCTTCATGCAAGTCAACAATTCTTGATCGTAGGTCTTCTGAGAGCTCTTTTCTGCGAGGCATGGTTCACATCAGACAGTGCTTCTTGAAACCAGTAAACCCAAAACAGGTGTGTGTTTTTTAAGGGCAGGACAGCTGTTAGCAACACATCCAATATCATCACACTGATTGGAGTCAAGTTTGGCTCACTCCTGGCTCCAATTAGCTCTGGGAGAAGTCATTAAGCTAGGGCCTCACATACTTTTTCCTCCCTGCACTGTGAATGTTTACATGTTATGTGCAATTAAACCATAGCAACATCTAATGTTTGTGTAGTATTATGTTCAGCAGACTGTGTTCTTCTATTGTTGTGACTTAGATGACGTTCAGAGCACATTTTATTCCCAATTCATGCAAAACTCCACATAATCCCAAGGGGTTCACATACTTTTTCTTGCAACTGTATATATATATATAGTTGTTTACCTGGAACTCAGCTTTGAGGCTCCGATCACACCATACAGGTGTGATGCAGTGCACATGTGTTTGTCTGTTTCGGTGCATTCCACACATCGCATTTAGAGCAGCCCATTAATTTGTATGGGTGCCCTACATGGAAAAATGCGCAAAATCTGTCCCTGACCCTACATAAAAATCGCAGCACACCAAAGCACGTGGTACTTAGTTATGTGCTTTCATGAGCAAGTTACATAGGGGTGCCATTAATAATTAATGGAACTGCCGCTTGTCTGCTAAGGGGCTGTGCATTTTTGTGCATTGCAGGGCTGTGTGTGATTTTGCGCCTGTTCCAGCAATACTCTAGTAAGGTCTGGTTGGCATTAGTGTGACTTCAGTTGCGACTAGAACGTTGTGATGTTGAGAAAAGATGCCTGCACTACTTTGGTGCCATTTACACTGCGGCTTAGCCCCATAAAATATGCAAAGTCACATCAAAGTCGCACCACTTAATTGCACTGTAAATCACATCGCAGTAGTCGCATGAACCAAGCCTAATTCATTATTCTCAAATGCAAATTTGTATTTTCTGGTACAGTTTGGAGCTATGAAATTGATTGGGTACTATGGGCTCCACTTTTTCTTAATTTGGGCTCCTTTTTTTCTTTTCTTTTGTTTTTTGTTTCTTTGTTTTTTTTTTTTTCCTTTTTGTTTTCTTATACAGCTCTGTGACTGGGAGATGTTTCCAGACATTCATGTGAGCCTTCTCTGTGAATTGTCACTTATCTCCAGAAAATGACAATTCTTATGCACCTCCATATTCATGATCCCTTCTCTGTGAGTATGCAGTTAATAAAACTACAATAAAAAAAAATGACACGACTGTTCCTTTCCATATATTCCTGCCTAATTCAAAATTTAGGTAGATTTACTTGATACCGAGCAAATCCGTAATGATAATGAGCGCAATAAATAAGTCATAAGGTCAGCTGCACTAAATAATTTCTATTTTAATTTTCCACTTTGTTAATTAAGCAGTCGTTCAGCTGTTAAAAAGGAATTAGTGCCTGATCACAAGAAAGGTCAATGAGGAATGTTAGAGCGGTATAAAAATGTATACTGTATGCACATCCTTTATGGAGCTGCTTCAAAATCTGAAAAAAAAACATTGTAAATAAGTGAGCTGGGATTAAATCCAGAATTACTCATATGACCATGTTGTTTATTTTTATAAATGATTGCGTTTATAAAAGTCACGAAGTTAGACTCCTTAAAACAGAATAGAAAAAGAAAAATATAGTAATTTTAGGACGGAGATGAGCCAGTCATGGTACAGTAGATGTAAACCAAATCACTAAAATTTCATATAAACCTTAAAATGGTAATGAAATTTGTTCTTTCCAATATTTTAAAACCTGCAACTTTCATTTAAATAATGTTGATCCTGCCAAGGTTGTCCTTGTTCAGGCACTTCCTGTTATAGGTATGTAGCACCCTCCTAGCTAGCTAGGTGGAGCTAAATGATTATTTTTGTAGTTAGAAGGCTGAGTAGCAACCAGGGAGAAATAGTCAGAGGAGTCAAATTTGGGTCAGGGTTGAGAGGCTCTGCAGATCAGCTCACTGATACCTCCCCCTGAACTAGAGACTTGGAGAAGTCTCTACAACTCAGTGGGCGAGGGTGAGGAGAAGCTGGTCTGCACTCTTAAGGGATTCTGACCAATCCCCAAGCAGGAGGTTAAGAGTGACTGAGCCCACTAGGTAGCAGGAGAGTTTGGGTGGAAGATGGAGTGAGCAGGATACAGTGTGAAACCTGAGAGGGGGTACAGGAGGAGGGCATACCTACAGGTGGAGGAGCTGGAAAGGAGGATCTCTCAGCCTCAACTGTCCCCTGAGAAAGGACAGCCAGAAAAGCAGGGAAGGAGTCAGCCCAGCACAAGGCCTGAAGGTAGCAAACAACACATATGCTTGCAGGAGAGGGCTGAGTAAGTAATCCCACACCCCTGGGCCAAATAAGGGAAAATGGCATTCTGGTGGGAAACCTGACTAGCCCCCATCTGTGACTGCTAATCTTAAAGTGGCATCTTTTGGGTCCCCTTGCCCAGGGATTCCCTTAGGCAGCTGGGTGAAGAGGGGATCTGGGGTCTGAGGTGGTACATCAGGAAAGGCTGGATAGCTCTCCAAAGAAGAGAAACCCTTCTGAGTACTTGTACATAAATCCAGGAAGTTGTCCTCAGTTTAACAGTTCCTTGGGCTTCCCATGTACCCCTCATCCCCATCAAAGTTCTAATCCCCTAATAAAATCCAAGAAAACAAGTTCAAGGACTGTTCACTGTCTTTGGAGTGCAAGTCTGGAAGGAAATGTGTGTTACCTGGCTGTGCAGATCTATAGGGGGACCTTAAACCTCAGCAACTCCAAAGGGGGTAGTGCTACAGAAGCTTGACACCATAGTGCTAGGGGATACTGTAGAGACCACACTAACTGCAAGAGGTTGTAATCATCAGTGCCCAAACTGATAATGCACTAGGCCTTTGCACCCTTTTCACTTTGTTTGAGCACTTCCTGCATAGGATGACATAGGATGACATTGTTCTGTCCCTGTCCTGTCCTCCCAACTTTGGGTCCTTTGACAAAGCTCCAGCCCTGTCACCTGGGTTGTCACCCTGTAACACAAGCATTGTCAATCAAATTTCATTATTATTCACCTCTTTGCTAGATGTGCGGTTAGACAACAGTGGGGGGCTACCTGCCCGATCACGCAGCTAGCAAGGAGCTGAATAATGAATGAAGTTTGATTGATGGAGCTTGTCTCTGCAAGGGGGGGCTTGTCAACTAAGCTATACACTGCTCATATAGATGCAGGCGATGCTGGTGCTCGAGAACAAAGCTTCAGTTCCATTACACTGACTGCAGCACAGGGCATAGATGAGCTTGAATGTTTACAGCTGCACCTATACGCAAGGGGGAAAGACAGTTTCACCAAGTCTGGGAACCATGGGGTGCACATTTCCTACTACATGGCTTGACTTTGGCCATCATCTACTTGACCTTCGATAAGCCCATCCTAAACCAGTTTTTCGCACAACCACCAAGAGTCCTATCCAGCCAATTCCACCCCTCCATCTCCTAAATCTTACCCTAACTCTTCTTCCTCTCTCTATACCCCTCCCATATCCCCCATTTTCCTCCAGATTGATGTTTTACTTTCTTTCCCCCTCTATTCCTTCTCTTCCTTCTATTTGAGCTAGTAATAGATAGATCAAAATTCCAGTGGCTCAGCAGGAACCGGCCAAACTTTGATCCATTTATAGCCATTTCTGCTCAATGTGACTGTTGGAAAACCTTCATTCAATCAGTGGCTGCAGTGCTGATCAGTGAAATGTGACAGCATGTCAGTCCTCAATGTCAGAATACAATTGCACAGCAGGGAGGATTCCCCCATTCACCTTGCTTGTGGGTCAAAAAAACCCTCAAAAACTGTCTATGGACAAGCGTTAGGTTGTGTTGCATACTGTCCAATAATACCTATTTCGCCTACCAATTTGTCGACATACTACCCATAAGAAACTGAAGCCATTATTCTTATGGTGCAACTAATGTTTACCATAAAAATGCAACTTTTCTAAACTTTTACATTAACAGATTGAAAATGAAATGTGTTGGTGTAGGTGCAATCTGCCTGACATACAATGAACTGGTAAAGGGGCTGACATATGTCTAAGAAAAGATTTTTATTATATAGTATATTTTGTAAAGTGCTGAGCAAAGTGGTGGATGTACACTCACTGGCCACTTTTTTTTTAGGTACACCTTGCTAGTGCCAAGAAAATTTCTTCCACACCATTACACCATCACCAGCAGCCTGAACCACTGATACAAGAGGTGGTATTCTGCATACCTTGTAACGAGTGATTTTTTGAGTTACTGTTGCCTTTCTATCATCTCGAACCAGTCTGTCCATTCTCCTAGGGCCTCTGACATCAACAAGGCATTTTTGTCCACACAACTGACGCTCACTGGATATTTTCTCTTTTGCGGACCATTCTCTGTAAACCCTCAAAATGGTTGTATATGAAAATCCCAGTAGATCAGTAGTTTTTGATATACGCAGACCAGCCCATCTGGCACCAACAACCATGCCACGTTCAAAATCCCCTTTCTTCCCCATTCTGATGCTCAGTTTGAACTTCAGCAAGTTGTCTTCACCACATCAAGATGCCTAAATGCATTGAGTTGCTGACATGTGATTGGCTGATTGGCAATTTGTGTTACCAAGCAATTGAACAGGTGTACCTAATAAACTGGTTGGTAAGTGGATATGAAACCTGTATTATATTACTAAGAATAATAATAATAACAATAGTACTGCCTTACTAGGTCTAAGACATCTTGGGAAGTAGGGAACCCTACCCCATCATTTCTTACATTCTTTTCTTGTAATACAAGTTGGATACCCAATTGATCAAAGTGTATAAGTGAATGGCAGCTCACCTGCCAGCATATAGGGAGCGTTCCAGGGTCACAATAAAGTGCTGAGCTATAGGGGGCCTCAAATGCAGCCCTTGACAGCACCAAGTGCTTGAACACATGACGTCCCCATTAAAAATCCTGTATTTGGGCTTGAAAATTCAGGTTAAATTGTATTCAAGAACAAACATTTAATATATTACAGCTTACTAGTTCTTAGATATTGGGGCTAATTTAGTTTTCTTTTTTTAGGCTATGTTTCCTTTATCTACGAAAGGAGCAGCATTTGTCACCTGCTCACTCCTGATTTGGACTACAGAACTTAAGATGTTAGGAGTCACTGAGTCACTAGATGTTTGGCAGGATGAACTGGTATTTTTTTTTCCCACTTACTAAAACAGTCGTGCCAAAATGAAGCTCAATGGAAATGCAGCACTCACCGTTGTTTCTTAGGTGGGGGGAGACTAGTGCTCAGAGAAGAGATCCCACTGTGTTGACATTCCAATCCTTTAATGCAAACCAAAAGAAGAAGGGCGTTCACAACTCTATTATATTTCAAAAAGTGGCAAAAGTATAACCAGTATGTGATCTGGCTCTCCTGGGTAGGAGGTGCAGACCCGCAACTCCCATTCAGGCTGTGCTGCCATTTGCTCCAGCACATGCCAATCAGCAGGTCCCAGCCACTGAATTATGGCTGGGACCTGCTAATTGGTGGAGCAAATGACAGGAGAGAGCTCTGTCTTGGTAAACAACACAGAATTCTCTACTGACAGCAGTGATGTACCATTTTTTTTCCCTGCAAAGCATCACTGTATTAGTGTCACTGAAGTTGTCAGTGACAGTTAGTCAGTTCCCCCAAGCATCAGTTAGTGTCATATTGCCCGCCGCACTATCACAGTCTCACTTGCTGATCATCACCATAACTAGTATAAAAAATAAATAAAAATCCCATAGTTTGTAGACCCAATATACGTCAGGTAAAACACTTAATTTTTTATTATACACTTATAGGGATTCTTTGCCAAAGACATGTAGCAGAATATATTTTGGCCTAAATTTATGAAGAAATTTCATTTTTAAAATGTTTTATTAGATAAGTTTTATAGCAGAAAGTAAAAAATATTGTTTGTTCAATTTTTTAATTTTCAGTCTGTTTTCATTTATATAATAAAAATAAAAACCCAATGGTGATCCATTTCCACCAAAAGAAAGCTCTATTCTTGTGAAAAAATTATATACATTTTGTTTGGGTACAGCTTTGCATGACCATGACATTTCCAGTTAAAACAGCGCAGTGCCAAATAGTACAATATGGCCTGGTCATGAAGGGGGTAAAATCTTCCAGAGCCCAAGTGGTTAAAACATGTAAAAGCTGTTTGGCCCTGTGACCTGACCGCACATGAAGCACTCTCATGAGCTGGACCAATGTTTGTAACTTTGCCCACTTTTTTTTTTATATGTTTTTTTAAATTTTGCAGAATATACAAGTATTCTGTAAAGACGTTATCCACCATTAACCAGGTCTAAGTGACCATGAAATACAGAATAATAAGTAACCAATCAATGGGAGATATAGAAGCAATATATATACAGTATATGAAGAAGATATACATATAAAATGGTGATATGTCTAGGCATTTACACCAGTATCTGCTCCTTTGTCACAAGTGTAATAAAAGCGCCACACCCTTAATACTTTAAAGCAGCAATTCCACCTCAAAGAAACCAAATAAATTTCTTAGTGCTATAACTTAAATCAAGGAATGCGCTAAAACCACAAACTATTCCTAATTTAGTGTAGAAACATTAGTGCAAAAGATATATATATCTATTATCAATTAATATCAAAAAATATCAAAATTATGTGCAAAACATAAGTAATTTAAATAATTAAGTTTGTGAATATAAAAAAAACAAAAATGTCCAATTCTGAATTTCTTCAAATGTCCAAATAAATCCTTTCCAAATTCAGGTGCTCTCAAAGAAATTGTGCCAAAATCCACCACCAAAAGTAAAGTTGGGTAACTCACCAGAGCTCCATGCTGATCAATCTCTAGATCAGCAAAAAACGCTGGGCTTACTGGATGCTGACGTTTGTGGAGAAAATTAAGTCACGAGCGCTGTAGTGAGTGTACGGGGAACAGGAGACTGTTATACCATTTGCTGTTTTATGCTGTTATACTGGTGTCGGTGAAGACACCCTTTTTGTGAGTGTAAATCTTTATTAAATTGTTGGATACTTTTATAAAAAAACTGGCTGCACCATGATTTTTCTCTTTCATTCCCAAACATGACCTCGGTGGAGAGATATAAAAAGAGAGAGTGATATAATGCTCCTGGAACCATTATATTGAGTGGTGGATACCTACCTTATGGATGAATGTGTAGCTATTGATCATCACACCTGAGAAGTTGATTCATTTCATCTGCTCCCAGAGCAAAAAGCGTTTTTTGCTGATCTAGAGATTGATCAGCATGGAGCTCTGGTGAGTTACCCAACTTTACTTTTGGTGGTGGATTTTGGCACAATTTCTTTGAGAGCACCTGAATTTGGAAAGGATTTATTTGGACATTTGAAGAAATTCAGAATTGGACATTTTTGTTTTTTTTATATTCACAAACTTAATTATTTAAATTACTTATGTTTTGCACATAATTTTGATATTTTTTGATATTAATTGATAATAGATATATATATCTTTTGCACTAATGTTTCTACACTAAATTAGGAATAGTTTGTGGTTTTAGCGCATTCCTTGATTTAAGTTATCTGCTCCTTTGTGCAAGGAGGAACAGGATGAGCAGTGCCAGAGCCCTACAAAATGACCTCCAGCAGGCCACTGGTGTGAATGTCTCTGACCAAACAATCAGAAACAGACTTCGTGAGGGTGGCCTGAGGGCCCGACGTCCTCTAGTGGGCCCTGTGCTCACTGCTTGGCACCATAGAGCTCGATTGGCATTTGCCATTGAACACCAGAATTGGCAGGTCCGCCACTGGCGCCCTGTGCTTTTCACAGATGAGAGCAGGTTCACCCTGAGCACATGTGACAGACATGAAAGGGTCTGGAGAAGCTGTAGAGAACATTATGCTGCCTGTAACATTGTTCAGCATGACCGTTTTGGTGGGTTGTCAATGATGGTCTGGAGAGGCATATCCATGGAGGACGCACAGACCTCTACAGGCTAGATAATGGCATCCTGACTGCCACTAGGTATCCGGATGAAATCCTTGGACCCATTGTCAGACCCTACGCTGGTGCAGTGGGTCCTGGGTTCCTCCTGGTGCATGAAAATGCCCGGCCTTATGTGCTGAGAGTATGCAGGCAGTTCCTGGAGGATGAGGAAAGAACAAACAGAGGGCGCACAGGCTTAGTGCATTACCATAAAAAATGTTTAATAAAAATAATAAATAATAAAGTAGGTGTTGTACTCACAAACGACAATGTAGTCAAGGCACATCATAAAGAACAGCTGGGTCAACACCGCGTTAACCCAGCTGTTCTTTATGATGTGCCTTGACTACATTGTCATTTCTGAGTACAACACCTACTTTATTTTTTATTATTTTTATTAAACATTTTTTATGGTAATGCACTAAGCCTGTGCGCCCTCTGTTTGTTCTTTCCTCATTCAGTATATTTGGATTCCCCCGGTCTATTTGAGGGCAGCAAGGTGTGCATGTTCCAGGACATTCTTAATGTGGTTGTAGCATGCATCAAGTCCGTCCCCAAGCGCAGGAGCATTTGTGTTTGCTGGTTCTTAGTTCCTGGAGGATGAAGGAACTGATACCATTGAATGGCCCCCATGGGCACCTAACCTAAATCCAATAGAACACCTCTGGGATATCATGTTTCAGTCCATCCGACGCCTCCAGGTTGTACCTCAGAGTGTCCAGGAACTCAGTGATGCCCTGGTGCAGATCTGAGAGGAAATACCCCAGGTCACTACCCATCGTCTCATTAGGAGCATGCCCGGACGTTGTCAGGCATGCATACAAGCACGTGGGGGCCATACAAACTACTGAGGACCATTTTGTGTTGCTGCAATGAAATTTCAGCAAAATGGACTAGCCTGCTGCATCATTTTTTCACTTTTATTTTTGGGGTGTCTTTGAATTCAGTCCTCTGTAGGTTGATAATTTTCCTTTCCATCAAACGATGGGGCATCCTTATGTTCCTAACACATTACCCAGTCCATATCGGTATAGATATCCAGCATGATATATTTCCCCATTGAGATCTGATCTGTTTTCAAAGTTTTCCTTTAATTTTTGTTGAGTAGTGTATATTAAATCTAAAGAAAGTATTACAAAAAGATAGGATAAAGCAGATCACAATATAGTATGCTGTGAGTGTCCTTGAATTGTCTTCTTTTGAAATAGATATAACAAAATACTTTCAATGCTATATTTAAGAGACCAAAAGGGAGCAAATAAGAAAAGTTTATTGTTAGGGTTGTTGAATCAGGATCCAGAATCTCATTTTTCATTCATCTACAGAACAGCAGCAGGAAAGCATTTCCAGGAAAGTTTGTTAAACCATTTCAGTGCATGTAGTTCACCTGAAAGTTTTCTCAACAAAGCTGTCAAGTTAAAGTAATAGAAATTATGGGAGTTGTGATTGCCAGCATGTTTAAAGTTTACAAAGGAATCGAACCAGGTAGATCTGCCTATCCATCATTGTCAATGTCCACCCATTGGTCACAGTGTGCGGCCATCATTGTCAGTCTGTGTTGCCAGGGATTGTATTTGTCAGTTGTTATCTTCTTCCATCAATGCACATCAGTGTGAGTTTTGGTGTATTTTAAGGAATAATGACGCACCCCTGAAAAACAGTAAAAAATGTGTAAAGTTCTTGGACCTTTATATATACACTGAGTCTGCAACCACATATAGGGTCACTGAACTTCTTCAGGAAACCTAATGTGATAACATTTATTAAAACTTAATACATTTAAAATGTAAAAACTAATAAGAAATGTAACAATATTTCAGTGATAATAATTAAGCCCATTACACTTTGTCTGCCTTAATTGATCACTATTTTTTTTAGATCTGAGTTAGCTATGTTGTGAAGAAAAGTAAAATCATCCCTGGCAGTTGGACACCTTCTGCACTGCAAGTGTTAAATGCACACTAATGCCTCGAGTACTGGTGCTCTCCTCTTCTCCCTGAAGTTCGGCCTTGCAGGCGATCCCTTGGCTTTCTCATATACAAGGCAGGACTCTCGACTCTGCATTGCACGTGATGACGTCAGAGTGCCTGAGACTGCTGGAGCACTTTAGAGAAGAGGCTGTGAAGAGCGATCGCGTAGCAAGGAGGCGGCTTACAGGAGTGAAGGATTAGGCAGGTAAAAGTCATTTTAACCCTAGGTATAATTGAGCATTTAACCCTTTCAGTGCAGAGGGGAGTGAGCCACAGTGCAAGGGAGGACTTTTCTTTTCTGTGGATTTAATGTTATGACATCACTGGTTTAAGCAGTGCCATCACCACTTTGCATTTTAAATCAACTTTGTCCTGGTTAAAATCTTTTCATGTAAAAAAGATAGTAAATAAATACCACTCCACCTGCCCATACCACGTCAAGAGAAATTGCTATCTGAAATCTTTTCAGAAAATAGCAGTACTGGGAGTGTCAGATTCCAAATCCCCCCTTGCTTATTGGTTTCTCCTACCAACCCCTATGTCGCTGCTGTGTCCTGTAGTTGCACTGGAGCTGGATAGAGGAACCACTGAACACAGTTGGGGACCATGAGATTACCCTGCCAGAAATGTGGATTTCTGGAGAGTCTTTAGTCAGTGTGTTCTTGGTTACAGCAGTGTTTCGGAGAGGTTCCATTGATTAGAGAATTGTTCCAGAGAAGATCTCTTGATTAGAGCAGTGTTCCAGAGAAGATCTCTTGATCTCTTGATTAGAGCAGCATTCCAGGGAAGTTCTCTTGATTAGAGCAGTGTTCAAGAGAGGTTCTCTTGATTAGAACAATGTTCCATAGAGTTTTTCTTGAACATTGTTCTGGCACCAATTCACAAAAAGAACATTGGGGAACTGGAGAAAGTACAGAGAAGGGCAACCAAACTGATAAGAGGCATGCAGGAGCTCATCTATGAGGAAAGATTAGAGGAACTGAATTTATTCTCTCTTGAGAAGAGGAGATTAAGGGGGGATATGATCTCCATGTATAATACATAAGGGGGGATATGATCTCCATGTATAATACATAAGGGGGGATATGATCTCCATGTATAATACATAAGGGGGGGGATATGATCTCCATGTATAATACATAAGGGGGGGATATGATCTCCATGTATAATAACTAAGGGGGATATGATCACCATGTATAATACATAAGGGGGGATATGATCTCCATGTATAATACATAAGGGGGGATATGATCTCCATGTATAATACATAAGGGGGATATGATCTCCATGTATAATACATAAGGGGGGATATGATCTCCATGTATAATACATAAGGGGGATATGACCTCCATGTATAATACATAAGGGGGGATATGACCTCCATGTATAATACATAAGGGGGGATATGATCTCCATGTATAATACATAAGGGGGGATATGACCTCCATGTATAATACATAAGGGGGGATATGACCTCCATGTATAATACATAAGGGGGGGATATTATCTCCATGTATAATACATAAGGGGAATATGATCTCCATGTATAATACATAAGGGGGGATATGATCTCCATGTATAATACATAAGGGGGGATATGATCTCCATGTATAAATACATCAGTGGTTCATATAATGAACTCGGTGTAGAGTTATTCACCCTGAGGTCATCACAGAGGAAAGGGGGCACTCTTTACGTCTGGAGGAAAAGAAATGTAATCTCCAAACATGGAAAGGTTTCTTCACAGTAAGAGCTGTGAAAATGTGGAATATACACCCTGAAGAGTTGGTTCTGGCCAGCTCAGTGGATTGCTTTAAAAAAGGCCTGGATTATTTCTTGGATACACAGAATATAACTGGATACTAACATTTATAGGTAAAGTTGATCCAGGGAATATCCGACTGCCTCTTGAGGGATCAGGAAGGAATTTTTTAACCAGCAGGAGCAAATTGGATCATGCTTTGCTGGCTTTTTTTTTGCCTTCCTCTGGATCAACTGGGTGTAGGATTATAACTTTTTTTTTTTAATGGTTGAACTAGATGGACTTTTGTCTTTTTTCAGGTAGACTAACTATGTAACTATGTAGAATGGTGTTCCAGAGTTACACTTGATTAGAGCAGTGTTCCAGAGAGGTTCTCTTGATTAGAGTAGTGTTCCAGAGAGGTTCTCTTGATTAGAATAGTGTTCCAGAGAGGTTCTCTTGATTAGAGTAGTGTTCCAGAGAAGTTCTCTTGCTTAGAGCAGTGTTTCAGAGAAGTTCTGTTGATTAGAGCAGTGGTCCAGAGAGGTTGTCTTGATTAGAATAGTGTTCCAGAGAGGTTCTTTTGATTAGAACAGTGTTCCATAGTGGTTTTTATTATTGGAGCAGGGTTCCAGAGAGGCTCCCTTGATTCGAGCAGTGTTCCACAGAGGTTTACTTGATTTGAGCAGTGTTCAAGAGAGGTTCTCTTGATTAGCACTATGTTTCAAAGAGGCTCTCTTAATTAGAGCAGTGTTCCAGACGGGTTCTCTTGATTAGAACAGTGTTCCAGAGAGATTTCCGTGATTAGTGCAGTGTTCCAGAGAGTTTCTTTTGATTAGAACAGTGTTCCTTAGAGGTTTTCTTGATTAGAACAGTATTCCAGAGAGGTTCTGTTGTTTAGAGCAGTGTTCCAGAAAGATAAGTATTTACAATCTTCTTTAAAGGAAGAGCTTTTATTTAGAATATAATTTTAGTAACAGATTTACTTCAAAGGGTTTATCTTTATGCGATTGATCTCACCTGATTGTTTATTTGTATGATAATATTGATGACTAGTAATTTCAATGTTCAAATTTATTTTCAGACTTGGAAGTATTTTTTGTGAGTTTAATATTATCTATAGAAATCAATCACGTGCTTTCTTTTTTCTGATAATTCTATATCTGGAAAAATTAGCTGGAGTCCTGCTCTTGTGCAAAGTCGGCTTTTTTCTTCCAGTTTTTATAAAGCAGCCCAGTTGTCCATCATTCTAGTTCCTTTTAGTGGGCAGGAGATGCCACAGAGAGAGATGCCTGAATCTGGGAACTAGAGGAACGAGGTTCTTGGAAGGCTTCTGTCATTACTACACAAACACCTCTGCATAGCGAGAACCACCAGAGACATATTGTATTCCCGATATGTTTGCACAGGATACAAGTGTGGGATGCATCTGCAGAACATATGGGAGCTACAACTGAATACTGTTGTGACAGCTCAACATGACGTTTACTCCATCCTCCCTATTCGCTACGGTGCATATGCTCAGATCCTGAGAACAGGTAGAATTTACAACAGAAAACACATACAATCATGGAAGACTCTGGTAATATATTTGTGAGCTTTGTGAAGCTGGTTGTATTTATGTACGTCCAGGAGCGGACTGACAACTCATGGGGCCCCCGGGCAATATGGGACTATCGGGCCCCTGTGTCCTTGCCCACACTCAAACCACACCCAAAAAAGCCTATGAAAGGTACCAGGGGCATCTCATGGGGCCCCTTTCTGACCCCGGGCCCACGTGCAGTGCCCGAGTTCCCAAATGGTCAGTCCACCCCTGTGTACGTCATATCCAGCTTTCGTAGGATATGACTTACAACCCCAATTCAATAAAGTTGGGACGCTGTGTACAATCTACATAAAACACGAAATCCAAGGATTTGCAAATCTCATAAACCTATATTTTATTTACAATAGAAAATATACACACTGGCCACTTTGTTAGATACACCTGTTCAATTGCTTGGTAACACAAATTACTAATCAGCCAATCACATGGCAGCAACTCAATGCAATTAGGCATGTAGACGTGGTGAAGACGACTTGATGAAGTTCAAACCGAGCATGAGAATGGGACTTTGAGCATGGCATGGTTGCTGCTAGATGGGCTGGTCTGAGTATTTCCAAAACTGCTGATCTACTGGGATTTGCAAGCACAACCATCTCTAGGGTTTACAGAGAATGATCCGGAAAAGAGTAAGAGGCAGTTGTGTGGACGAAAATGCCTTGTTGATGTCAGAGGTCAGAGAAGAATAGGCAGACTGGTTGCACCGACATTCAGATGGTAGGGTCAGAATTTGGTGTACACAACACGAAAGCATGGGTCCATCCTGCCTTATATCAACAGTTCAGGCTGGTGGTGTAAAGGTGTGGGGGATATTTTCTTGGCATTAGCAAGGTGTACCTAACAAAGTGGAAAAAGTTACCATTTTAAGAAAAAATAAGGTCATTTTAAAATTGATTGCAGCAACATGTCTCAAAAAAGCTGAGACAGGGCAACAAAAACCTGGCAAAGTACAACCCCAATTCCAAAACGTTGGGACAGGGCCATTTTACTATGGTGTAGCATCCCTTCTTCTTTTAACAACACTCTGTAAACATCTGGGAACTGAGGAGACCAGTTGCTGGAGTTTGGGAAGACGAATGTTGTAACATTCTTGCCTGAGCATATGCCGCCCCAAAATTTGGATATACAGTATCTTTCAGCATTGATGGTGTCTTTCCAGATGTGAAGCTGCCCATTCCATAAGCACTAATGCTTCAGAGATGCAGGCTTTTGAACTGAGTGCTGGTAAGCCAGAAGGTCTCTATTCTCTTTAGTCTGGAGGAGACGGCAGACATGGTTGTCAAAAAAGAATGTCAGATTTCAATTTGTCTGACCACAGAACAGTTTTCCACTTAGCAACAGACCATTTTAAATGATATTTTGGCCCAGAGAAGACATTGTTGTCACTTGCCTCAATTTAATATTTGGTAGCACACCCCTTGGAAAAAATAACTGAAATCAATCGCTTCCTGTAATCATCAATGAGTTTCTTCCAGCTCTCTACTGGAATTTTGGAGTGTTCTTCTTTTGCCAACTGCTCCAGGTCTCTCAGGTTGGAAGGGTTCTTTTTCCCAACTGCTGTTTTGAGATCTCTCATCAGGTACTCTCTGGCCAATTCAGTACTCTTCAGTGTTTTGTCTTAAACCATTTCTGGGTGCTTTTTGATGTGTGCTTTGAGTCATTTTCCTGCTGTAAGACCCATGACCTCTGACGGAGACTCAACTTTCTGACACTGGGCCCTACATTGCACCCCAGAAGTCTTTGGTAGTCTTCAGATTTCATAATGCCATGCACATGGTCAAGACATCCAGTGCCTGAAGCAGCAAAGCAACCCCAAAATATCACTGACCCTCCACCATGTTTGACTGTAGGGACTGGATTCTTTTTTTTAAAGGTCTCATTTATTTTTCTGAAAATAGTAGACTGATGGGCTTTACCAAAAAGCTGTAATTTTGTTTTGTCTGTCCACAGAACATTCTCCCAAAAGGATTTTGGCTTCCTCAGGTAACTTTTGGCAAACTCCAATCTGGGTTTTTTATGTTTCTGTGTCAGCAGTGAGGTCCTCCTGGGTCTCCTACCATAGCGTCCCTTTTCATTCAGATGGTCACGTATAGTGCGAGCTGACACAGTTGTACCCTGTGCCTGAAGGTCAGTTTGAATTTTCCTGGAAGCTGATCGAGGTTCTTTATCCACCATTCGAACAATCCTTTGTTGCAATATTTGATCAAGTTTTTCTCTTTCGCCCACATCCAGCGAGACTAGCTACAGTGCCATGGGCTGCAAACCTCTTGACAATGTTGTGCACAGTGGACACAGAAACATTAAGATCTGTTAATTGATACAGGTGAGTTTAATTACAAATTACAGGAGCATCACAAACTTGGAAAGCAATTATTTCTTACAATTTTGAGAAGGTGACAAATAATTTTGTGTTGGGGTTTTGCATGGAATGTGTCAGATTTGGCTTTTTGTGTCTCCACTTTTTTGTGCCATACCAATACAAACAAACGAAATAAACATGAGAATGCCTAAACAATTGTAATTGCAACAATTTTCTGGGTGGTGCTTTATCTAACAGAAATGCAGGGGTGGCAATATTTTTGGCCATGACTGTAGCAGTAAAACTTCATAGGGGTTTTAATCCTTCCCTACTCTATCCAAAAAGTAAAAAAAATAAAAATTTTTGTTAAGGTGAATTGCGCCTAAGCTGCACAAAGAGTGAAACCGAGAGCTTCTGCAGTGAAATCTGTAATTGCAGTGAAATCAGTTTTGCCAAAAATCACTCCATTCATCCTCAATGTTGACACATCATCATGCTTCCCAAGGTATCTGTTGCTCCAACAACCGCTGTCTCCTCTCGTAAAACTCTGAGTGCCTCTGTTTACACATACATATTTAATATTTAATATGCTCGTTAGATGCACATTGTCAGCACTCTCCAATCTCGCTTTCTGCATTCCTAGACAATATTTTGCTTCTGCAAGTTCGAACCTCCCCTCCATTACCCTTGATTCCAAGCTCTTGCACTGAGCTGTTGTGAAGAGACCTTGAATGTTCCGTGCGGGAAATTTTAGGACTCACAGTTAGAAAATGTCATTTTGGTTGCTCATGATTTGATATCATGTCCTTTTTACTGTTGACTTTTACCTAGAATAGCAATCCCAATCCTAGTTTTGTTTCCACCAATTGTAAAAATAAAAAATGCAGTTCCGTCTGCAATGCTCACCTCTTTTAGGCTAGATTCATACCTCTGTGTGTTGTGGTTGATACATTTTTCCGGTGCATTTTGTGGTGCAGTTTTGAACATGCACTTTTTATGCGTTTTTTTTTTCCTTTGATGCCACTTTGCTGTGACTTTGGATGGATGCAATTTTGATGCAACTTTGGATGAGTGTGACTTTGATGTGACTTTGGGTGGTTGCAGCTTTGATGTGACTTGGATACAATTTTGGATGTGTGCAACTTTGTCTGAATTTGGATGTGACCTTTATGCTACTTTGATGCTACTTGAGTGCCAGAGAGTGTAAAATTACATCAAAGCCACATCAAAGTCGCACTACATGAACAGAATTGTCATACTTTTCTATTAGTCTGGAAAAAAAAAGTGACATCAAAGTCGCACCCATCCAAAAACTTGAATTAAAGTTAGGCAGTTGGATGAATCAGATGTGGGCAGGGAGGGTGATAGGCATAGTGGGGGGCGGGGGGGGGGTATTGGAACCAATCACCTGTATGGCTCTCTCTGTAGCAATTGAAAGACAACTCCTTCTTCTCTCCCTCCTGCTGGTTTTCAGCTGCCGCAGAGAGAGCCATGCAGAAGATCAGTTCTAGTAATTGCCCCCCCCCCCCCAGCTGCACCTGTGACGATTGCGACGTCAGATCCCAGCCCTTCACACCAAACTCGTGACTGAAGGACTAGCCAATCTAAAACAGCAATGTCACAAGCGTAACAATGCCACACCCAGCTGCCCACCCTGTACAACGATTTTCCAGTTAATGGACCACAATCGATGTACTGGAAGCCTGAGCGCGATTGTAACTGGGTTAGGTTAATTACGCAACTAACCCTTCACACTGCCACCACCTCCTTTTTGTACAGAGAAAGAGGAAACTCGGCAATATCAGCAATAACACTATGATGGTTGAAATAATCATCTGTATACCATTGTCACCGCAAGCAGGTTACACAGAGGATTAAACACACACAGTAGCACTCTACAGCGGCAGCAATTCGTAGTTTGCATTAAAGGCGTTAGAAACAGTTCAACACTTTCAGAAAGTAAGATTTATTATTAAAAGGTCAAAAGGGTGCAATAAAAAATATTTACAGAAAAAGATGTAGCCAGTATATATATATAAATATACAGAGAACAATAGCACAGCAAAGCGATAACAGAAAGGAATTTTGCGGGTTAAAGTACTTGCCAGTCAGCCTTGGTGTAAACAGCTTCAAGTTTCATAAGTCAAAAAGATTTATCTCCCACTGTCAGTTTCGATGTTAAGACAGGAGACTCTTCTTTTCTCTCCCTTAACTCAGCTTAGCTTTTCTAGCATCTCCACTGGGTGCCTCCCTGGAGCAGTAAACCAATCCTCTCCTTTTGGGGAGGGAGGTGTAGGTGGAGCCCTAAGTTATGACTAGAAACTCTCATAGCTGCTATTATGATTCATACCTCATTCTCGGGGGCATTTGGCAGCCTGGGCACTAGTATATTAATACTCAGCAGCATCTGCGGAATGGTTAGAGATGAAACATGTCATATACACTTGAATGGTTCAGGAGATATCTTTCCTGCCCTCCTATATATTCCAGCTAGGGAATGTAATATACGGTTTGTATTAACTTAACCAATCTGACCATATGCCTGGTTTTTATGTAAGTCTCTCATATTCCAAGATATGAAATCATAGGGGAAAATGGATGCTGAATGTGGTGTCTTGTGTTATGCCTTCTCTGGAATGTCTTTGAACTCCCATGAAGGACTTGGTATACGCTTTTACGATATCCCAGATTGCACAGCTACCAGACGGGGGGCACCTAGCTGGTGAGGTTTTATAGCCAGGACGCCCACCCACTGGGTTTCGATGCCTTTTTCAACTCTGCATCAAACAGACCACATGTCACTCAACAGAGAGGGTGGGGGGATGATTGGAGTAGGAAGCCCGCTTTGGGAGTGAGAGATGGTACAACATGGAAAATTCTTAACAAAATGGAGGACCGCGTCCGTCTCTGTGTGCACGATTGCTACAGCACCCATCTCCTCCTGCTGCTAAGGCTGCAAAAACACAATAGGATCCTTCAGGATGGTTCAGGGTGGAAGGGTCTGGTAAATTTGTCACATTACCAGCCCCTTCTTTTGCTGAATGAACACAATGAGTGATCAATACCAATTACTCGCTGTGTTCATTCAAAACTGCAGCATAGTAAACTGTGTTTTTTGGGGGGCTGTCAGGTTGGTTGTATGGGGCCCTGTGGTTTCTAACAGCAGCCCTGTCTACTAGCGTCATTTAATATGTTCCCAGTTTCATATTGTCTTCTGCAGCATTTCCCCAGCCAGCAACGTATCCTGTCCACACTCTCTGACCCTCATTTCCTGAGGTTTATCCAGATGTATAGCAAGAGCTATTGCTTTTACAGATGTAAAATAAAGTGAATCTTTTAGGCCTTCTTCACATGTGCGGTGGTTTCAAACATACCTCTGAAAAGCAATTCACGGTGGATTGGTTTTCAGAGGTTGTTTAAAGCCAGCTTACATTAGGCAATACTGCTGTCACCTAAGACCCTGGTCACACTAGATGAGAATTGGCATGCGATGTTCATGCCATGAGACTTGGAAATCGCATGCCAAATCGCACCCTATTGTCCACAATTAGAGCGGTCATATCGGTGTGGTTCCGACTTGGTTGGGGCAGCACTGATTTCTAAAGTAGTACATGCACTACTTTTGGTGCGATTTGCATAGATATCTGTATCAGATGTCTTGCAAATCGCACCTGAAACCGGCAGGTCACCCGACTTTGAAATCGTGCAACTTCACTGTAAGTCGCACAATTTCAAAGTAGTGTTTGATGTGACGTAATGTAATGTTTGATGTGACCTGATGTAAATGCCTGGGGTTTTTTCTTCTCATCTCTAGGGGGATTTTGCATTGCAATGCTGCACCCCAAGTGGTTGGCTTGCAGTAACAGCATGGTCTCCTTGACTTCAATGGACAAGCTTGCCTGCCAAATGAGGCATGACATGTTAAATTTGCTGCACCACAAAGCATCACGACTGCAGCAATATGGATGGACCTGATTGGCTGCTGCATTATTTTGTAGGTGGGCAGTGTGTGGTAAACATTCAGATCAATTGTCTGCTTTTACCACTCCTTCGTCATGCAGTGAACTCATCCTTTCTGTGCTATAGTGCCAGAGTGCCAACCTTCTTATCTGTATATTGTCAGTTAAAGTGTTTCTAAACCCCGGACTCCGCATTCACTATAACTGGTCTCCCCGGACCCTGCATTCACTATATCTGGTCTCCCTGGACCCTGCATTCACTATATCTGGTCTCCCCGGACCCTGCATTCACTATATCTGGTCTCCCAGGACCCTGCATTCACTATATCTGGTCTCCCTGGACCCTGCATTCACTATATCTGGTCTCCCCGGACCCTGCATTCACTATATCTGGTCTCCCTGGACCCTGCATTCACTATATCTGGTCTCCCAGGACCCTGCATTCACTATATCTGGTCTCCCTGGACCCTGCATTCACTATATCTGGTCTCCCTGGGCCCCACATTCACTATATCTGATCTCCCACAGAACATGGAAATGCAATTATTTTATTAACTATAAACTTATAAATACCTTTTCTCATCAGCAGTTAGAGCAGTCTTGTGACTTCTATCAGTGTCCAGAAGAGCACTGGCTAAAACTTGTAGGAGGAGTTTTCATTCTCCCCTGATTGTCCTGTGAGGCTGCATGACCCCTAGCCCTCTGTGTGGACAGTGCTGATTTTCCCTGTGCTGATCACATGTACCCTCCCAAGATAAAAAAATATCTCTAGCAATACACACCAAACTGGGCATGTGCAGCTTGCCCCTAAGGCTCTGTTCTATCAGCAGATGGATGGGGGACAGAAGAAGAAGGGGAGGATCAGAGAAGACAGGATCAAACAGCGTTTTTGCACAATGCAGAGGATTAACCCCTTAGGTTCCACAGTGAGTATAACAAGCATGCTTTACTGCATATACAGACTGATTTTACTGTTGTGGGTTTAGTAACACTTTAGCCCCCCTGGCGGTATTCCTGAGTGTAGCTCGGGATAAAGTTTCAGTACCACAAGCGGTAACCCCCGAGCTACACTCGGGCTTACCATGCGGCGCTGCTCCGCGATCCCTAGATCACTTAGCTTGTCCTGCGCTCCCGCAATGTCTCCCCTGCAATGTCCCCAGCAAAGTCCTCCGGCGGATGCCAGCATCTGTCTTCTGGGTTCCGTTCCCTGCGACGTCAGGACGTACGGGGACGGAACGGCGGGAAATTTGAAAATGACAAAAAGTGACATTCACTGAATACACATAAATCACATAGTAAAACATTACTGTATCAAACCATTTCACATACATTTTGTCCCGAGTGCTTTGTCCGGCGCCCTGCCTGCATTTTTACTCTTCTTTCTGCCTGGAAACTGAGAAATGTCCATGGCGTATAAAAAGCGTCCCTTTAGGTCAAAAGCAGTTGTAGACCAGCTAGAGAACAGCGATAGTAAATCAGAACCACTTGCAGAATTGAGTGATAATGATTTGTGGGGATATTCATCATCAGACACTGAAAACGATTTCGCGACTTTGCTTAGTGATGTGCGAACTTGGCGCTATATTTCAAATTCAGTGTTTTTGGTTTGATTATATTATTGAATTAAATGTATTATTATTATATTATTATTTTTTATGATTATTTATTAAATTATAATTTATGATTTTGTGTTTCGAGTTTTATCCTACCCGGGATGTTTACTAGACTCTTGTTCGGACAGATTTCAGTGAGTTATTCCTAAGAATTATAGGCCTACAATATAAAACGCCAAATTTCCATGCAAAATAATGGTACCGCTTTCAGCACCAGAAATACTGACATAATCAGACCGCCAGGGAGGTTAAGCGTTGTGGTTATGAGTGCTCAGCCGAGCAGTGGAGCTAAACACAGGACAGCTGTTTCCTTTCTACATAGATCTTCACTCTAACTAGAAAACATTTAAAGAGCATTTCCACTTTTGTTGACAAAAAAAGCATTCCCCCTCTGGGTGATCTATGTGCATTGCAGGGATTTTAACAAACTTTGTTGCACATTTTGTTATTTTGAAGAAATAGCTGTTTGTCTGTGTCCATGTGCAGAGTGAATGTGAATGGAAGTGATTTCATAATTATCAATCAGCTGCTGCACCTGCAGGGCTCTAATGAGGAAAGTGGCAGGGTCTGCATCCCTGTAGAAGTGATTTCGCTTTGGGACTATGTCACCAAAATGACCTTTTTGTTGCAGGGGATGCCTAAACTCTGACTTAGTGCAGACTTCTGGAAAAATCATTAAGCCAATCATACAAGCAGGAAATTACATTTTTGGGGGGTGCTCTATACACCACCTGTGTAAAGAATGCCTCCAGGTTGCGATATTGAATTTTGCAAAAAAATTACTGTGCTGCAGATTAAAAAGGGAAGGACTTTTTTTTAATAACATTTAATTACAATATGATCTGTGTAGCAATTGTATACACTATATTATTTTTTTTTTATTTGCTATTTTTATCTCATGAAAGTGGGGTACAACTTTGCTAAAGTGTAAGCAACTGCCATTTTTTTTAATATCAAACCTTCCATAAACCAAATGTAACTTTTGGGTGTCACTCCTTCTATTGGGGAAACATTGTCTATCCTTATTCAAAATAATATTCCAAGCACTGACTAGAAACGCACATAGCCTGCTGACAGGTGGGGGCCCTGGTCATGGTACAGAAGGTCTCACAGAGGAGATTGGATGTATCCTACGGAGATTCTTATTCTTACTTCAAGTGCAAGAAGTGAGGGGATATTAAACTGTACAGTTGGAAGATATTAAATTGTGAATCACTGCATATTGATTGAATCTGAATGGAACCCTGAATGTGCATTAATGAGTACGGAGTCCACCTACATTAATAATGTACTGGAATAAGGGGTCTGGAGGACCATAAAGCATATGTTTCCATATGATGGTGTTTAAGAAAAGACAAGGAAGAGAGGTTGTCACAGCTTGGTATTATCTGTGGATGTTCTGTTTTAATTGCATACATAAAATGGATGGTTTTATTTAGAGAAGATGACTAATGGGTAGGATATTATTTTGAATGATATAATGCCAGTAGGCAGCGCAGTAACTAAATGGTTAGCACTAGGGTCGTTAGCACTAGGGTCGTTGGTTCAAATCCCAACCACGGCACCACCTGCATGCAGTTTGCATGTTCTCCCTGTGCCTGCGTGGGTTTCCTCCAGGTACTCCGGTTTCCTCCTACACCCCAAAGACATGCTGATAGGTTAATTGGCTCTGGTCTAAATTGGCCCTAGTATTTGTATATATGAATGTAAGTTAGGGACCTTAGATTGTACACCCTTTGAGGGTTAGGGGCTGATGTGAATGTACAATATATGTAAAGTGCTGCATAAATTGACGGCACTATATATATACCTGAAATAAATAAATAATAGGAGGGATGCACTAATACCAGTATCGGTGCTGATGCTGAGTATTTTCACGAGTACCCGTACACATGAAAATGCTCTTGATACGTTGCGGTGCGATTTGCATCAATACAAAATGCAAATTGCACCGTAAGGATAGGAATACGATTCCTGTCCAAATTGCTCTACTTATTCCCTACTGATCCTGTGTGAACTCAGGCTTGCCATATACAGGTATTCTAACTCGAAAAATTAGAATGTTGTGCAAAAGGTTATGTATTTCATTAATGCAACTTAAAAGGTGAAACTAATATATGAGAGACTCATTACATGCAAAGCAAGATAGTTCAAGCCGTGATTTGTCATAATTGTGATGATTATGGCTTACAGCTCATGAAAACCCCAAATCAGGGGCGGACTGACCATTTGGAAACTCGGGCACTGCCCGAGGGCCCGGGGTCAGTAGGGGGCCCCATGAGATACCCCTGGTACCTTTTTCATAGGCTTTTTTGAGTTTGGGCAAGGACACAGGGGCCCCATGATCCCCTATTGCCCGGGGGCCCCATGAGTTGTCAGTCCGCCCCTGACCCAAATCCACAATTTCAGAAAATGAGAATATTACATGCAATCAATAAAACAAGGATTGTACATAGAACAATATCGGACCTCTGAAAAGTATAAGCATGCATATGTACTCAGTACTTGGTTTGGGCCCCTTTTGCAGCAATTACTGCCTCAATGCGGCGTGGCATGGAAGCTATCAGCCTGTGGCACTGCTGAGGTGTTATGGAAGACCAGGATGCTTCAATAGCGGCCTTCAGCTCTTCTGCATTGTTCGGTCTCATGTCTCTCATCTTTCTCTTGGCTTCTTCTAGAAGCTAGTGGGTGGAGGCAAAGAGGCGGTGATCTGTATATTTATGGGAATATGGCCAGTCCCAGGCAGGAGGCCTGGCAGGGTGGTGAAAGGGGCCTATAAATATGAAAGAGCCTAGTCATCAGGGAGTCTGGTGATCAGGTGGAAGATGGACTGCTGAAGATAGTGAGGCCTGGGAGGATACCTTGGGGATGGGGGGCTCTACCTCCAGGCTGAGGGAGGAGAGAGAATGAAAGGAAGCTGGAAAGAGGGATATCTACTGCCCTGCAGTCTAAAGAAGTAGGCAGCCTGCCTAGCCTGGGAATACTAGCACAGTGAAAGGTCTGGAAGCAGTCTAATCCATAGCAGCAGGATACAAGGGACAGTGTGAGTACCTCTACCCCCAGGGCCTAGAAGGGAGAAGGCTGCCAGATGCATTATCCAGCAAGCTTTCATTTCACTCTGAGACACTCTTCAAGGTAAGCCGGTGGGCTGGTGGCAGGGGCGGACTGACAACTCATGGGGCCCCCGGGCAATAGGGGATCATGGGGCCCCTGTGTCCTTGCCCAAACTCCAAAAAGCCTATGAAAAAGGTACCAGGGGCATCTCATGGGGCCCCCTACTGACCCCGGGCCCTCGGGCAGTGCCCGAGTTTCCAAATGGTCAGTCCACCCTCTGGCTGGTGGTATTGCTTACTTGGGCTTTGAGACTTCACTCAAAGGGACCTAGTGCTCCTTAAAGTAACATTGCTACTAATCCTTAAAGGGACTGATACCACTCCAGTGGGAGTAACGTGCATGATCCATTTTTCTTGTACGTAGTGAAGGAAGGTGTCCTTAAATTGTTCTACTAAGTCAAATTGGACATCCCATAATCCCCAATCCCTATCCAAGTTGCTTTCCCCTCAAAAAAAAAAAAAATACAAGCCCATGGACTGGATTTCTGACTACATGTGTCTGCTGAAAATGCATGTTGCCTGGCTGTGCAGGAATAGGGAGACCGAAAAATCCAAAGGGGGTAGCTCTACATGAGTCATTTTCCTGATATGTTTATTTCCTGTGATCATCTGTGCCATCTAGTGGCCATAAAGTGGTTATTTCTCAATCAGGAAAATACTACAATATGGACACTAGATGGAGCTGCTGATCATAGAAAAAACATATTAGGCAAATTATGGGGATTGTCTGTATTGGCTGTGCAAATGGTTGTGACATTTGAACATCAACTTCTTTTTATAAATAGATCCGTTATTTTCTGTTCTCTGGGGATTTGAGGAGATATTAAAGAATATGTAAACCCAACATTTCATATGTGCGTGCTGTACCATGTATTTGAATGAAAAAGTATCCTGTTCTCATTGTATTGCTTCCTTTGTGTGAAATCTCTGATTTTCCTGTCAGTGGCTCTGAGGAAGATGCAAGTCCTCGAAACGCGTCAGCCTATTGGATGTCTACACTCCCTATTGCGGACTGTTACTCAGCGCGGTGTTGACCCAGCTGTTCTTTTATGACGTGCCTTGACTTTATTGTCGTATATGAGTACAACACCTATTTTATTTCTTATTAAACATTTTTTATGGTAATGCACTAGGCCTGTGCACCCTCTGTTTGTTCTTTCCTCATTCCTGTCAGTCCCTCTGCTTTCATATTAAAACTGACAACACTGGGCAGGAGAACACAGTGTGGTCAGTTCTGTTCTAGTTGTGCTGAGAATGTATCCTGCTTTCCTCCAATGATCAGACTTGTGCTGGCATAACCCCACCCAGCACAGCCATTCACTGGAAAGACAAGTGTGTTGCAGTTTCTCCTCTCTTAGCTCTCTGAGCTGTTTATGCAGCTGAGAACAGAGGGTATGTGGTCATTTATTTTTTTAAAAAAAAAGGGAAAAAAGGCATTTTGTATCTATACACAAATGTTTTAAATTTCATTTCTATTGTAAACTCAGAGGGTTTACAATCACTTTAACCGCCTCTCGCCCGTCATATAAGGAAATGACGGGAGGACGGTGGTTCTCTTGTTCTGGCTGGGAGAACGTCATAGGAAGTCCTCCCACTCTAACAGCGCGGCGATCGATGATGCGCTGTGTCACTGTAAAGAGCCGATGACGTCGGCTCTGTCATGTGATCAGCTGTGTCCAATTACAGCTGATCGCATGTAAACAAGGAAATGCCAGTTATTGGCAGTTCTCTCCTCAAGCTGACAGTGCATGAGGAGAGGAGAGACGGTAAGAGGCATTCCTCAGAGGGGACATCTTCACCGATCTTCACTGATCATCTTCATGATCAGTGAACTGATGATCAGTGTAGCCACATCAGTGCCACCTGTCAGTGCCCATCAATGTCACATACCAGTGCCCATCAGTGCACATCAATGCCACATATCGGTGCCTACTAGTGCACATCAATGCCACATATCAGTGCCTACTAGTGCACATCAATGCCACATATCAGTGCCCATCAGAGCTGCCTTTCTGTGCCAACTATTAGTGCCAGTCAGTGCTGCCTATCAGTGCCAGTTAGTGACACCTATCAGTGCCAGTCAGTGCCCCCTATCTGTGGCAGACAGTGCTGCTTATCAGTGCCACCTATCAGTGGCACCTATCAGTGCCACCTATCAGTGCCGCCTATTAGTACCATATATGAGTGCTGCCTTTCAGTGCTCATCAGTGATGCCTGTCAATGCCCACAAGTGACACCTGTCAATACCCATCAGTGCCACCTACCAGTGCATCCTCAGCAGTGCCGCCTATCAGTGCAGCCTATCAGTACCCATCACTGCAGCCTCATTGGCGCACATCAGGGAAGGAGAAAAATTACTTATTTACAACATTTTGTAACAGAAACTAAGAAAAAACTTTTTTTAAAAAAGAATTTTCAGTCTTATTTAGTTTGTTTAGCTAAAAATAAAAAAAATAAAAAAGGTGTTTAAATACCACCAAAAGAAATCTCTGTCTCAAAAAAATTATAAAAATGCCATATGGGCACAATGTTGCATGACCACGCAATTGTCATTTAAAATGTGACAGCGCTGAAAGCTGAAAATTGGCCTGGGCAGGAAGGAGGTAAAAGTGCCGACAGGCAGGTGGCTAAGGCTCCATGCACACTAGCATTTTTTATAAGTTAAAAAAACACTAGAAAAAACGCTGGAGGAAAAATGCTGATAATAACATGTTTGTGCCAGCTTGTAGTAGCATTTAGAAAATTGAAAAAAGCTGTTAGGAGTGTTTTAGTAGAAGTGTTTAGGAGCGTTCAGTTTTTTCTGCCAGGAAAACGCTCCCAAAAAAATTGTTTTTTTCTGCTACTAAACGCAGAAGCTTGCAAAATGCCTAAAACAGTGTGCATAGACACATAGGATAACGTGTTCTAGGAGCAGAAAACAAAATGCTCATAATAGCTTCTAGGAGCTTAAAAAAACGCTAGTATGCATGGAGTCTTCATTTTTTCTATTTTTTCCACCCTTGTTCAATCTTGCTTGCAGCTTAGTGTTGCTGATCTCCTCCAGTCTCTCTCAGCTTCTTTTTGTCTACATGCACTTCCTCATGATGCACATTAGCTGCACATCATTGCTTTGAATCGGCTTTTCTTAGGCTCCATGTACACAGGACGTTTGGAAAACACTTCTGAACGATGGAAACTGACTGCTGGAAAACGCAGGTTAAAAAACGTCTGTTTAGCCGCATTTGCATACCGCGTTTATGCGCATTTATGAGCATTTGCAATTAGAAGCATTTTTTAAAGATAACCTCAGGAGACCTTCCAAAATGCCCAGAATGCACTGAAAAACAGTAAAAAATTTACTATTTCAGACATTTTGAGAGAAATATAGAGAGTAGAAGCAGAGAGAGCAGTATGCAATGAGATTAGCTGTCTTTTTTTTTTTTTGTGGTGTTTGGATGTGTTCCAGCCCATTTCTGTGCAGAAATTAATGCAGCAGTGTCTAACATATTTTGTATATCAGGAAAGAGATTGGTGCAGCGCTAAATCATAACACACGTTAATACACACAATATCGTACTGCTTCAAACATATGTGGATACGTGATAACACCTAAAAGGTGATTATTAGTGATAGGATTAGTTCAATATGGTTGTGTGGATCATAGAAAGATCACAATTCCAAGTGAGTGGACGTCCTGATCCGGGAGTGACAGCTGGTGCAAATCAAACAAATGGGTGAAAAACGCACTCACCAGAAGTGCGTTTAAAATACGCATTAATTAATCCTGCGTCACCAGGCCATAGATAGGTCATCAGATCTCGGGTCAGGTACACTCACGAATCACCATCTAAGCTCCACAGAAAAAGGTCACCAGGGTCTGCTACCAGGTATCACCATCAGGGTCATCTTTTCTCCAGATGGGCACTGCGAATGATAGCACTCACACGGAGTGCCCAATAAGAGACCACATAGTGTGATATTGCTTAAGGTACCTTTATTCAAGGACAGTGGGTACAATAGCGAATTTTCAAAAAATTCCAAAAAAGTTACTGACCATGTATTCAGGATAGCCACCAGCGGTGGTTGAATGTCCAGTTGCTGCAGCCCCACTGACGCGTTTCGTGCGATGCACGTAGTCATAGGGATAAGGGCTTACCATTTGAGTACCAGGAAAGCGCTTTGCACGCATTTTTCATGATGAAAATAGGCTCTGGACAGCATCTGGAAATGGAAGAGTTAAAAAAAAAATTCCAAACGCTTATAAACGCGGTTAGCTGCCATTTGAAACGCTGATAAAATCTACTCCTGAACGCAAGTTTGGTGCGTTCAAAAAAACAACTGTAAACTCAACTGCCTGTAAACAACGATGTGTACATGGACACATAGGAAAACATTAGGGAGAGTTCAGGGGCTGCTGAAAAAAATGCAGAAAAGCTCCTAAACGTGAGTTTACCAGCTGCAGTGTACATGAGCCTTACAGTGACAACTTTGGATCATGTTTGTGCAATGTGTGCCAAGCCAGCTGCAGGAGCACAATTGGGAGGCAGAGGCTGAGCGTTGTCACTCTGTAACAGGAAGTGTCTGAACAAGGATCTTCGTGGCAGGATCACCAGGTAATCTTTTCATGAAAGCTGCAGATTTAAAAAAAAAATTGAAAATAACTTTTGAAATAACATTTACACAGATCTGCTGTAATGTGTTTGCTGCATTCTTGTGCAAAATGAATAAAATGTCTTGCAGGAAGAATGAGATTCTGGTAGAAGCCATGGCAGGAGGACAGAGGTGGGAACTGAATGTCAACTATCACATTAGTTTTGGCTGGATTGGTCTTGGCTAGTCCTTGCTTTGCTACGTTCCTCATCCGCTCAGCCTGCTACATGTGTTAATGAACCCAGGTGGAAGCATATTTCCTTTGTTGTCCCAGTATCATCCATCACTAACACTGTGACCTTGCTGGTTCATTGTCTCCTGTCCCTGTTCCCCCTCGTGGTTTCAGTGTCAGGCATATCTCTATGGCCAGAACTTGTCGTCAGTTCCCTCCTGTCAGTCTCTCCTCCTAAATCATTTAGTAGGTGGCTCTTAAAGGTCCTTTACTAACGGGGTCTGTACAGATAAATCACCATCGCACAGTCTTTCAATGATTTCATCTTGACATAGGAAAGATCAGATTTTAAATCTTTTTATTAAACATATTAATTATCATTTGTTGATGGTACCATAAAGGCTTGCTCACAGTCCTGTGCGTTATAAAGTATATCATAACCCGTGTTATATCGCCGGTTACAGGAATATGTGGCAAAGCTCTGTATATGGCTGTCGCAGTGCGTTCCCATTTATTGTACATGTAGCTACAGTGTACTACAACCCACATGTGCTACAACGCACCATAGAGCACAGATGTGATGCGGTGTGTCTTGATAAAAAGGTCAGGACCTACAGTGGATATAAAAGTCTACACACCCCTGTTATAATGTCAGGTTTCTGTAATGTAAAAAAAATGAGATAAAGAGAAATAATTTCAGAACTTTTTCCAGCTTTAATGTGACCTATAAATTGTACAACACAGTTGAACAACAAACTGAAATCTTCCCGGTTGGGGTGGGGGGGGGGGGAGTAAAAATAAAAAACTAAAATAAGATGGTTGCATAAGTGTGCACACCCTTAAACTAATACTTTGTTGAAGCACCTTTTGATGTGATTCCAGCACTCAGTCTTTTGTGCCATGCTGAGTCTATCAGCATGGCACATCTTGACTTGGCAATATTTGCCCACTCTTCTTTGCAGAAACACTTCAAATCTGTCCTCTCCTGTGCACAGCCCTCTTCAGATCACCCCACAGATTTTTGATTGGATTCAGGTCTGGGCTCTGGCTGGGCCATTCCAAAATTTGAATCTTCTTCTGGTGAAGCCATTTCTTTGTTGATTTGGATGTATGCTTTGGGTCGTTGTCATGCTGAAAGATGAGGTTCCTCTTCATGTTCAGCTTTCTAGCAGAAGCCTGAAGGTTTTGTGCCAATATTGACTGGTATTTGGAACTGTTCATAATTCCCTCTACCTTGACTAAGGCCCCAGTTCCAAGTGAAGAAAAACAGCCCTAAAGCATGATGCTGCCACCACCATGCTTCACTGTGGGTATGGTGTTCTTTTGGTGATGTGCAGTTTTGTTTTTACGCCAAACATATCTTTTGGAATTCTGGCCAAAAAGTTTAACCTTGGTTTCATCAGACCAGAACACATTTTCCCTCATGCTTTTAGGAGACTTTGGATGTGTTTTTGCTAAATTTAGCCTGGCTTGAATGTTTTTCTTCGTAAGAAAAGGATTCCATCTTGCCACTCTACCCTTTTGTCCAGACATATGAAGATTACGGGAGATTGCTGTCACATGTACCACACAGCCAGTACTTACCAGATATTCCTGAAGCTCCTTTAATGTTGCTGTAGTCTTCTTGGCAGCCTCCCAGACCAGTTTTCTTCTTGTCTTTTCATCAATTTTGGAGGGACGTCCAGTTCCAAGGAGTTGGGTGTTTGGCTAGCAAACCAGCTGTTGAAAAGGCCTCTGCTTGCAGTCGCACTGAAAAAAATACCATTAAAGGTCCAGTTAGCTTCTAGTCCATTCACATTGCTGTCAATACCTGATGAAAGGAGTGCTCTTGGACCCCCAAAACGCATTGGATACTTTTTGGCTTGTCCCACAGACTTTTATTGCAATAAAGTTTTATCTGGAACTCTTATCAGTGGTGTGACGCTTCAATAAATAGGGTCTTTTCTGTCATAAAAACCTGTCAGCATTTACGGCTGGGGGGGCCTTTCGTCCCTCATATAACGCCCTCCTGGTCACGCCGCTCGTGTGCATCCCTGGGGCATGGCGATCTGTGGTGAGCTGTGTCCCCAGGACAGTGCCAATCCATGTCCATCAGTGCAGCATATCAGCACCCATCAGTGCAGCATATCAGTGCCCATCAGTGCCAACTATCAATAACCATCGGTGCTGTCTCATCAGTTCCTCTTCGTCAGAGCACATCAGTATCCATCAGTGCAGCTTATCAGTGCCCATCAGTGCTGCCTCATCAGTGCCCGTCAGTGCAGCCTATTGGGCCTTGATAGGCTGCATTGATGGGCACTATCATTGCAGCCTCATCAGCACCTCATTTAATTTGAAGCCTCCACCAGATTAAATACCACCAAAAGAATACTCTGTCACAAAAAATTATAAATATTTCATTTGGGTACAGTGTTGCATGACTGCGCAATTGTCATTCAAAGTGCAACAGCTCTGAAAGCTGCAAATTGGCCTGGGCAGGAAGGGGGTGAAAGTATCTGGTATTTAAGTGGTTAATACCACGTTAATGCTAAACTCCAGGCATGGCAATTTTTACATGAAATTTTAAATTACATTTTTCCAGCTTGAACCAGTGTTCTCTGAATGGTATCACAAACAAAGGATTTCCCAGCAACACTTACCAGTCAGCCTGCAAAACAACCAATTTGGCCATGTCTAACAATCTGCATTCAAAACATATTTGCAAATATACTGCTCAAAAAAATTAAAGGAACACGTTTTAATTAGAGTATAGCATCAAGTCAATTAAACTCCTGGGGTATTGATCTGGTCAGTTAAATAGCAGAGGGGGTTGTTAATCAGTTTCCGCTGCTCTGGTGTCAATGAAATTAACAACAGGTGCTCTAGATGGGCAACAATGACACAACCCCCAAAACAGTAGTTTTGCATTTGGCTAGGGTCAGTGTCACTACTGGTAGCATGAGGTGTTACCTGGACCCTACAGAGGTTGCACAGGCAGTCCAACTCCTCCAGGATGGCACATCAATACGTGCCATTGCCAGAAGGTTTTCTGTGTCTCCCAGCACAGTCTCAAGATCTCAAGAGCACGGAGGAGATTCCAGGAGACAGGCAGTTACTCTAGGAAAGCTGGACAGGGCTGTAGAAGGTCCTTAATGCATCAGCAGGACCGGTATGCTCCTTTGTGCAAAGGGTAACAGGGTGAGCACTGCCAGAGCCCTACAAAATTACCTCCAGCAGGCCACTGGTGTGAATATCTCTGACCAAACAATCAGAAACAGACGTCATGAGGATGGCCTGAGGACCCGACGTCCTCTAGTGGGTCCTGTGTTTACTGCCTGGCACCATAGAGCTCGATAGGCATTGGCCATTGAACACCAGAATTGGCAGGTCTGCCACTGGCACCCTGTGCTTTTCACAGATGAGAGCAGGTTCACCCTGAGCACATGTGACAGATGTGAAAGGGTCTGGAGAAGCCGTGGAGAACATTATGCTGCCTGTAACATCGTTCACCATGACCGTTTTGGTGGTGGGTCAGTGATGGTCTGGGGAGGTATACCCATGGAGGGACACACAGACCTATACAGGTCTACACTGCTATTAGCTATTGGAATGAAATCCTTGGACCCATTGTAAGACCCTACGCTGGGGCAGTGGGTCCTGGGTTCCTCCTGGTGCACAACAATGCCCGGCCTCATGTGGTGGGAGTATGCAGACAGTTCTATTGAATGGCCCCCATGCTCGTCTGACCTAAATCAAATAGAACACCTCTGGGATATCATGTTTCGGTCCATCCGATACCGCCATGTTGCACCTCAGACTGTCCAGGAGCTCAGTGATGCCCAGATGGTCCAGATCTGGGAGGAAATACCCCAGGACGCCATCCGTTGTCTCATTAGGAGCATGCCCCGAAGTTGTCAGGCATGTATACAAGCACGTGGGGGCCATACAAACTACTGAGTACCATATTGAGTTGCTGCAATGAAATTTCAGCAAAATGGACTAGCTTGCTGCATCATTTTTTCACTTTGATTTTTGGGGTGTCTTTGAATTCAGTCCTCTGTAGGCTGATAATTTTAATTTCCATCAAACAATGGGGCACCTTTACATTCCTAACTCATAACCCAGTCCATATCAGTATAGATATCTAACATGATATTTTTCCCCATTGAGATCTGATGTATGTATGTATATATATATATATGTATGTATATATATATATATATATATATATATATATACAGTCATGGCCGAAATTGTTGGCACCCTTGATATTTCTCCAGGAAATCATGTATTTCTCACGAAACGTATTGCATTAACACATGTTTTGCTATACACATGTTTATTCCCTTTGTGTGTATTGGGACAAAACAAAAAAAGGGAGGAAAGAAAGCAAATTCGACATAATGTCACACAAACCTCCAAAAATGGGCTGGACAAAAGTATTGGCACCCTTTCACAACTGCGGATAAATAAGAATGTTACAAGCATGTGATGCTCCTGTAAACTCACCTGGGGCAAGTAACAGGTGTGGGCAATATAGAAATCACACCTGAAAGCAGATAAAAAGGAGAGACGTTCACTTAACCTTTGCATTGTGTGTCTGTCTGTGCCACACTAAGCATGGACAACAGAAAGAGGAGACGAGAACTGTCTGAGGACCTGAGAACCAAAATTGTGGCAAAATATCAACAATCTCAAGGTTACAAGTCCATCTCCAGAGAACTAGATTTGCCTTTGTCCACAGTGCGCAACATTATCAAGAAGTTTGCAACCCATGGCACTGTAGCTAATCTCCCTGGTCGTGGACGGATGAGGAAAATTGATGAAAGATTGCAACGCAGAATAGTCCGGATGGTGGATAAGCAGCCCCAAACATGTTCCAAAGACATTCAAGCTGTCCTGCAGGCTCAGGGAGCATCAGTGTCAGCGCGAACTATCCGTCGACATTTAAATGAAATGAAACGCTATGGCAGGAGACCCAGGAGGACCCCACTGCTGACACAGAGACATAAAAAAGCAAGACTACAGTTTGCCAAAATGTACTTGAGTAAGCCAAAAGCCTTCTGGGAAAACGTCTTGTGGACAGATGAGACCAAGATAGAGCTTTTCGGTAAAGCACATCATTCTACTGTTTACCGAAAACGGAATGAGGCCTACAAAGAACAAAACACAGTACCTACGGTAAAATATGGTGGAGGTTCAATGATGTTTTGGGGTTGTTTTGCTGCCTCTGGCACTGGGTGCCTTGACTGTGTGCAAGGCATCATGAAATCTGAGGATTACCAAAGGATTTTGGGTCGCACTGTAGGGCCCAGTGTCAGAAAGCTGGGTTTGCGTCCAAGATCCTGGGTCTTCCAGCAGGACAATGACCCCAAACATACGTCAAAAAGCACTCAGAAATGGATGGCAAAGAAGCGCTGGAGAGTTCTGAAGTGGCCAGCAATGAGCCCAGATCTAAATCCCATTGAACACCTGTGGAGAGATCTTAAAATTGCTGTTGGGAAAAGGTGTCCTTCCAATAAGAGAGACCTGGAGCTGTTTGCAAAGGAAGAGTGGTCCAAAATTCCGGGTGAGAGGTGTCAGAAGCTTATTGATGGTTATAGGAAGCGACTGATTTCAGTTATGTTTTCCAAAGGGTGTGCAACCAAATATTAAGTTAAGGGTGCCAATACTTTTGTCCAGCCCATTTTTGGGGTTTTGTGTGACATTATGTCATATTTGCTTTTCTGCCTCTGTTTTATATTTGTTCCAATACATACAAAGGGAATAAACATGTGTATAGCAAAACATGTGTTAATGCAATACCTTTTTTGTGTGAAATACTTGATTTTCAGGAAAAATATCAAGGGTGCCAACAATTTCGGCCATGACTGTATATATATATATATATTGTTCCGAGGGTAGCCATGGCACACTATGTTTGAGATTAATGCGCAGGTGTAAATCAAAACTGGTTTAGAGGCACTCATGGGTCTTATAGAGCAGTGTTTTTCAACCTTTTTTGTGCAAAGGCACACTTTTTTCATGAAAAAAATCACGAGGCACGCCACCATTAGAAAATGTTAAAAAAATTTATTGAAAAACTTTTTGACTTGAGGGCCGCAATGGGTTCATATATTGGACCCGGGGGCCGGACCAAGAGTAGATGAATGATGTGTATGTGTCATCCATAGTAAGTATAGTAATATTCCCCCATAGTAAGCATAGTAATTAATCCCCCATATAGTAATTCATCCCCCATAGTAATTCATCCCCCATATAGTAATTCATCCCCCATAGTAATTCATCTCCCATAGTAATTAATCCCCCATATCGTAATTCATCCCCCATAGTAATTCATCCCCCATAGTAATTAATCCCCCATATAGTAATTCATCCCCCATAGTAATTCATCCCCCATATAGTAATTCATCCCCCATAGTAATTCATCCCCCATAGTAATTAATCCCCCATATAGTAATTCATCCCCCATAGTAATTCATCCCCCATAGTAATTAATCCCCCATATAGTAATTCATCCCCCATATAGTAATTCATCCCCCATAGTAATTCATCCCCCATAGTAATTCATCCCCCATATAGTAATTCATCCCCCATAGTAATTCATCCCCCATAGTAATTCATCCCCCATATTAATTCATCCCCCATATTAAGTCCCCAAGCCCCCCCTGTGTCAATTCACTTACCTTTGCTCCGCGCGTTCCTCTCGCCGTTCCGGTGTAGCATGAAAATCTGTCTCCTATGAGGATCTGTCCCCCTCGACGTATCTGCGCACGTGCCAGTTTCAGGCATTAGCAGCCGATCGGCGATCTCCGGCACATGCGCAGATACGTCGAGGGGGACAGATCATCCTGACAGTATCACGCTCCGCGGGCCGGATTAAAAGGTCCGCCGGGCCGTAGTTTGCCCATTGCTGTTCTAATTATTGGTCTATTTGTGAGTCGAGGCCACATGTTACGGATGAAATTGCAATTTTTCCCATGGCACACCAGACAATATCTCACGGCACACTAGTGTGCCGCGGCACAGTGGTTGAAAAACGCTGTTTTAGAGGAGGGAGATCAAAAACAGCAGCACTTTTATTATCAACGTTTCCATGATGCTCAGTCCATCTTTCTCAAGATGTCTAGAGAAAGATAGACTGAACGTCGAAACGTTGACAATAAAAAGGCTGTGGTTTTTGATCTCCCTCCTCTGCAAGACTCGTGAGTGCCTCCAAAACCATTTAAATATACAGTTGCAAGAAAAATATGTGAACCCCTTGGGATTACATGGAATTTTGCATGAATTGGGCATAAAATGTGCTCTGAACGTCATCTAAGTCACAATAGAAGAACACAGTCTGCTGAACATAATACTACACAAACATTAGATGTTGCCATGGTTTAATTGCACATAACATGTAAACATTCACAGTGCAGGGAGGAAAAAGTATGTGAACCTTTGGACTTAATAACTGGTTGACCCTCCTTTGGCAGCAATAACCTCAACCAAACATTTCCTGTAGTTGCACAACGATCTGGAGTAATTTTGGACCACTCCTCTTCACAAAACTGTTTCAGTGTAGCAATATTCTTGGGATGTCTGGTGTGAATCGCTCTCTTAAGGTCATGCCACAGCATTTCAATCGAGTTGAGGTCAGGACTCTGACTGGGCCACTCCAGAAGGCGTATTCTGTGCTGTTGCAGCCATTGTTTTGTTGAATTACTTGTATGCTTTGGGTCATTGTCCTGTTGCATCACCCATCCTCTGCGGAGCTTCAGTTGGCAGACAGATGGTCGTACGTTTTCCTGCAAAATGTCTTGATAAACTCTGGAATTCATTTTCCTATCAATGACAACAATCCGTCCAGGCCCTGAGTCAGCAAAGCAGCCCCAAACCATGATGTTCCCTCCGCCATGTTTTACAGTGGGGATGAGGTTTTGATGTTGGTGTGCTGTGCCTTTTTTTCTCCACCCATAGTGTTGTGTGTTCTTCCCAAACAACTCAATCTTGGTTCCATCTGTCCACAGTATATTTTGCCAGTAGTGCTGTGGATCATCCAGGTGCTCTTTTGCAAACTTCAAACGTGCTGCAATATTCTTTTTGGACAGCAATTGCTTCCTCCGTGGTGTCCTCCCATGTACTCCATTCTTGTTTAATGTTTTCCTTATTGTAGATGTGTCAACAAAAATGTTAGCATGTGCCAGAGATTTCTGTATGTCTTTAGCTGACACTCTGGGATTCTTCTTTACCTCATGCAGCATTCTGCACTGTGCTCATGCAGTCATTTTTACAGGACGACCACTCCTAGGGAGAGTAGCAACAGTGCTAAACTTTCTCCATTTGTAGACAATCTGTCTTACCGTGGACACATGAACATCAAGGCTTTTGGAAATACTTTTGTAACCTTTTCCAGCTTCATGCAAGTCAACAATTCTTGATCGTAGGTCTTCTGAGAGCTCTTTTCTGCGAGGCATGGTTCACATCAGACAGTGCTTCTTGAAACCAGTAAACCCAAAACAGGTGTGTATTTTTAAGGGTAGGACAGCTGTCAGCAACACATCCAATATCATCACACTGATTGGAGTCAAGGTTGGCTCACTCCTGGCTCCAATTAGCTCTGGGAGAAGTCATTAAGCTAGGGCCTCACATACTTTTTCCTCCCTGCACTGTGAATGTTTACATGTTATGTGCAATTAAACCATGGCAACATCTAATGTTTGTGTAGTATTATGTTCAGCAGACTGTGTTCTTCTATTGTTGTGACTTAGATGACGTTCAGAGCACATTTTATGCCCAATTCATGCAAAACTCCACGTAATCTCAAGGGGTTCACATACTTTTTCTTGCAACTGTATACTCTATTGTTACAGACAACTTTAGAACGTTTATTCAATTATCTTAGTGTCTATGTATATCATTATCTGACTATTATTACGATTAATAATTGGTGCTTATAAAGTGACTTTTTGTAAAGAAATATTAATTTATTTTCATAATCTCCAGTCCATACTCGCACTGATCTGGTTGTGTTCTTAAAGAATTTTGCTTAGCTACAATTCACTCAGAATAATTTATTAAGTCAGTTAAATTATTTTTATAAAAAATTTTTGTATTAGCAGCACTGTGATTTGACCGATTTAACTGACTAAATTAATTGTTCAGGCATTCCCTGACACCAGGTGTTACTGGTATCCCAAAGAGTAGAACCTAAATTTGGTAGTGAGCACCAGAGACATAGCAACCTTTAGTATCAGCCAATAATTCTAGAAGCTATATCATAAACTATAAAATGTACCCATGTGTATAATGCTATCTAAACAACACTGAGCCTGAGAGACAACTCCTTCAAAGCAGGCTTGACATTTGGAGGAGAGAGAGAGGTGCTTCAGACTAACTGCAGTAAAAATGGTAACTGTTTATTGCACACAAGATATTAAAAACTCACAAGATGTGGATAAAAATCCAGGCATCAGGATGTAGATACAGGACGTCATCTAGGGTGGACATCTGGAGTGGATGGCTGAGGTACCAGGGGGCCAAAAGCTCCCTCAGTGGCTGGTGCTCTGGAGTGGGTCTCAGTGGAGGAGCGTGGAAGGCAGACAGTTGTCCTCGGTGTCACAGTGCTGATGTGAGAGGCTAGCAGCACCCGTCCAGAGCACGGTTCCTTCCCTGCACTGCGACTCCCAGGACAACCGTCTGCCTTCCTCACTCCTGATGCCTGATTTTTACCCACATCTTGTGAGTTTTTAATATCTTGTGTGCAATAAACAGTTACCATTTTTACTGCACTTAGTCTGGTGCACCTCTCTCTCTCCTCTATTCTCTCCACACAGAGTTCCGGTTTACTCTAGAGAGTGCGGCCTCACGTCAGTGTTTATATTGCAGCTATATATATATTTGTTTTATATATATTTACAGATTTTTATATCCCCCCTTCCTGCCCATTACTACCTGAACTATAAGACTCCTCCACCTTTTGAACTACTCAAGCTGCAGTACCCCTCCTATACTACCATATACCATATATATATTTCTCGCCGCACCCTCCCCCTTTTTTCTCCCCCCCTGGTGTACGGAGAAGCCCCCATGCTCTCCTATAACTGAAATGTTTTTACACACCTCTAAAAACTCTTTACATACCCACTACTACCTTCCAATACGTACTTTTGTTTTGACATCATTTGGTCAGATGCAAAGCTATGGGATGGTTTTACTAAAATGCCACGGCTTCCCTGTGTAGATTTTCATGAAGGTGTCCTAAGGAACCACATAGCAACTGATAAATTTACTGATGCAAATTACAAATCTAAAAAAACACAAATGCCACACATTAAAATGATATCATTTCTATTGATACATAATTTTACAAACCTGAATGTCACAGCTGCAATCTTATTCACTGAGTGTTTTTTTTTTTTCTTTTTGGTTTTGTGGTTTCCCTGTGGTTGGATAAGCTGCCTGTTCACTCGGCTGCTATGTGAAAAATAATGACTTGTATTGATTAATTTAGAGAGAGAGCCTGAGATTCAGGATCGACAAAGAGGGTTGCATTTCAAACCTATCTGCTGTAACAATCTCCTTTCTTTCGGATTACTTGACCTCTCACTCAGCGATGGGAATATGAGTGCTAGATAACATTTGTTGCGAGGCATTCAGTGCCCCCGAATGCAATAGATCTTGTTTAACACAGGACAACTCGGCTTACGATTGTCTGAGGTGAAGAGACAGAACCAATTATATCATGAGGGGTGCCGTGCAGTCCATGGACGCATTCGAAAGTTTTCTGAATGGCTCTCCGGCTGGAAAGACAGGTCTGTGATGTGCCAGCTTCAACCAGAGCTGGAGCATTGCTGAATTCTGGAATGTCTTGCTGGTTGACTAGGGCTGATTTCATTTGTAATCTACTAATATTATTATTATTATACAGTATTTATATAGCGCCAATAGTTCACTCAGCGCTGTACATTACAATGGGAGACAATACATGAGACAGTACAGTGACAATACAATGTGATACACGAGGGGTTCGAGGGCCCTGCTCCTTGGAGCTTACAATCTAGGAGGGAGGAGATAGTGGTACGGGAGGAAAACCTGTGAGGGATGGAGTGGTGGGAAGAGAGGAGGAGATCGGCAGTTAGCAGGGGGTGGGGTAGGCTTCCCTGAAGAGGTGGGTTTTCAGGGTGTGCCTAAAGGAGAGGAGAGAAGGTGATAGTCTGATGGATTGGGGTAGGGAGTTCCAGAGTATGGGTGATGCCCTGGAGAAGTCCTGGAGGTGGACATGGGAGGAGGAGACCAGGGAACTAGAGAGAAGGAGGTCTTGTGAGGAGCAGAGAGTGACACTTTTATTATTATTATTATTATTATTTTTATTATTATCATGACCATTACTGTTATTGTTATTGTTTTCATTACCATTACTATTATTAATAATAATGAATAATATTCAGGATATACAGTATGTAGCACCAACATAGTGATTTACAAAGCAGTGGTACCTTCCCTGTGGTGGGATATATTTGTGGCCTTGCACTTCAACCATCATAAGGGCCCATTCACATCTCTGCATTGTAAAACAGGGTTTTTAAAACCACATATCGTGTTTTTAATGCATTGCATTAACATTTAACACAACGTTTTTTTATGTGCATTTTTATCCCTGGTCACACGCAGTGCGTTTTTTGATGCATGCCCATAGACTTCAATGGAAGGCGCATTTTTGGTGTGTTTTTTAACCACCTTCCTCCCTCCCTATAGTACAATGACGGGCGCAAGGTGGTTCTCTTGTACTGATAGGACGTCATATGACGTCCTACCATTCTCACTGTGCATGCGTGGCTCAGGGAGCGCGCAGCGCGGTGATCGCCGGTCCGCTGTGTCCCTCGGACACAGCGGATCACGGAAAGAGCTGAAGATGTCGGCTCGGTCATGTGATCAGCTGTGTCCAATCACAGCTGATCACATGTAAACGCGGAAATGCCAGTTATCGGCATTTCTCTCCTCTCGAGCTGTCACGCTGACAGCTCGAGAGGAGAGCCGGTAATCGGCTTTCTGCGGAGGGGACATGTACACTGATCATCAGGGCACTGATGATCAGTTTGCCCTGATGATCAGTGTGGCCCCAGAAGTGCCACTTATTTACAAAATTGTATAACAAAAACTAAGAAAAATCTTTTTTTTTTCAACATTTTCAGTGGTTTTTGGTTTGTTTAAGAAAAAATAAAAATCCCAGAGGTGATTAAATACCACCAAAAGAAAGCTCTATCTGTCTCAAACAAATAATAAAAATTTCATATGGGTACAATGTTGCATGACCGCGCAATTGTCATTCAAAGTGTGACAGCGCTGAAAGCTGGAAATTGGCCTGGGCAGGAAGGGGGTATAAGTGCCCTGTAGGCAAGTGATTAAACAGGGCACAAAAGATGCTGCAAGCAGGACTTATCAGAAGTACAGCGCAAGATATAAACAGTTAGATAGGATTTAGAAGGAACTATTTTTCACGTACTTTTGACGTGCTTTGACTTGCAGTTGGGGGGGGTGAGTGATTGGGGGTGTTGTAAAAACAAGCAGTTGAGCTGCATTTTTACTGCCCTCACACCCCCCAACCACTGCCACTCAGGCTAGGTTTACAGCTAGTGTCTCCTAAATGTGCATTTTTTGCACATGATTCTGTATGTCTTTGTATTGCACGCATAGGCCAACTCATTCATTTTGGTAGGCTGCCCTACACACGGCAAACACGCCAATAAACACAGTGGCTTAGTGGTTAGCACGTCTGCCTTGCAGTAAATGGGTCATGGGTTTGATTCCTGACCATGGTGCCTCCTGCATGGAGTTTGCATGTTCTCCCTGCGCTTGCGTGGGTTTCCTCTGGGTACTCCGGTTTCCTCCCACACTCCAAAAGACATGCTGATAGGTTAATTGGATCCTGTCTAAATTGGCCCTATTATATGTATGTGAGTTAGGGACCTTTGATTGTACGCCCCTTGAGGGTTAGGGACTGATGTGAATTTACAATATATATGTAAAGTGCTGCGTAAATTGACAGCGCTATATAAGTACCTGAAATAAATAAATAAAGCTGCAAGTACTTTTCAAAAGTGCAGCGCAAGATGTAAATAATGACATAGGATTGAAGGCAGACTATTTAACATGCACTTCTGATGGCCTGGAAAGGTGCGTTTTAGCACAGCAAAAGTGCACAGGTGTGAACAGGGCCTTAAGGCTTACTTTACACTTGCAGTTGGGGGGGGGGGGGGTTTGTAAAAATAGGCAGTTGAGCTACATTTTTACTGCAGTATAAGGACACAGTACTCCCCGGACAATGCCTTCAATCTGCGTTTCCCTCCAGCTGTACAGCTCCATTTTTTTCAGGCATCATCCAGGATCACCATCTACTCCCTGGACTAAGATACTGGCTCATAAATAGCACAATCATGTAAATCCTGGCCCCTAAGTCGTTCTTGGCTGTGTTCACAATTGTCTGACACAGATCAGGCCCCTGTTGCAGCCTTTCCTACTGGCTGTAAGTGGTAAATATGAGCTATGCATGTGCAATATTTAAATGATTAATAAAAAAATTAAATAATACATGGCAACAGTAGATTTTCCCTTTCAAAGAAAATTATGTTTTAGGGTCGGTGCTCTTTTTTGAGGTCATTAGTTTTACACTGTTGTCTTCCTATTTGTGTTCAGATGCAGACGTGTGACTGATACCTTGGGCTGAGCTATCCAATAAGAAACGCCATTCTGGCAGATTCACTGGGGTTGTAAATTGTAGTTGAGCTACTGTGGTCTGTGAACAATAGGCTGTAAACAATACAGCAAAAAATGAGACAGAATAGGGGTGAGAGCACCGACTGCTGGATAAAAATACCATGGTATGGTATGTGACTTAAAAGGCAAAAATATTTTTTCCTTTTTCTTTTTTTAATCTTGACCATTTAAAAAAGAAACATGTACATTACCACTGTATATTCCCTTTAATAATATAATTGGCTGCTATGAGCAACAGCACCACACATTCCCTTAAATATTCAAATCTACATTTCCTCAAAAAATCTGATTGGTTGCTAAGAGCAACACCACTGTACATTCCCTTTATTAATCTAATTGGTTGCTATGAGCAACATCACTGCACGTTCCCACAAATAATCTGGTTGCTATGAGCAACACCACTGTACATTCTCTTCAATAATCTAACTGGTTGGTAAGAGCAACACCACCATGCATTCCCTGAAATAATCTGATTGGTTGCTATGAGCAACACCATCATAAATTTTCTTACATAATTTGAATTATTTGAATAGTTGCTATGAGCAACACCACGGCAGATTTCCTTCAATAATCTAATGTACATTTCCTCAAAAAATCTGATTGGTTGCTATGAACACCATTGTACATTCCCTTTATTAATCTATTTGGTTGCTATGAGCAACACTACTGCACGTTCCCACAAATAATATGATTGGTTGCCATAAGCAACACCACTGAATATTCCCTTCAATAATCTAATTGGTTGCTATGGGCAACACCATCATACATTCCCTCAAATAATCTGATTGGTTGATATGAGCAACACCACTGTATATTCCCTTCAATAATATAATTGGTTGCTATGAGCAACATCACTGCATGTCCCCACAAATAATCTGATTGGTTGCTATGAACAACACCACTGTACATTCCCTGTAATCATTTATTTGGTTGCTATGAGTAACACCACTGTATATTCTCTTCAATAAACTAATTGGTTGCTATTGGCAACACCAACATACATTCCCTCAAATAATTTGATTGGTTGCTATGAGCAAACCCACTGTATATTCCCTTCAATAATATAATTGGTTGCTATGAGCAACATCACTGCATGTTCCCACAAATAATCTGATTGGTTGCTATGAGCAACACCACTGTACATTCCCTTTATTAATCTATTTGGTTGCTATGAGCAACATCACTGCATGTTCCCACAAATCATCTGATTGGCTGCTATGAGCAACACCACTGTATATTCTCTTCAACAATCTAATTGGTTGCTATGGGCAACACCATCATACATTCCCTAAAATAATTTAATTGGTTGCTATGAGCAACACCACTGTATATTCCCTGCAATAATCTAATCTACATTTCCTCAAAAAATCTGATCAGTTGCTATGAGCAACACTACTGAACATCCTCTTTTTTAATCTAATTGGTTACTATGAGCAACATCACTGTACGTTCCCACAAATAATCTGATTGGTTGCTATGAACAACACCACTGTAAATCAAATCGGATTGGTTGCTATGAGCAACACCACCGTACATCAAATCTGATTGGTTTCTATGAGCGACACCACCGTAAATCAAATCTGATTGGTTGCTGTGAGCAAAGCCACTGTATATTCCCTTCAATAATCGAATTGGTTGCTATGAGCAACACCACCGTAAATCAAATCTGTTTGATTGCTATGAGCAACACCACCGTAAATCAAATTTGATTGGTTGCTATGAGCAACACCACTGTATATTCCCTTCAATAATCAAATTGGTTGCTATGAGCAACACCACCAGAAATCAAATCTGATTGGTTGCTATGAGCAACACCACTGTAAATCAAATCTGATTGGTTGCTGTGAGCAACACCACCATATATTCCCTTCAATAATCTAATTGGTTGCTATGAGCAACACCACCATAAATCAAATCTGATTGGTTGCTATGAGCGACACCACTGTAAATCAAATCTGATTGGTTGCTTTGAGCAAAGCCACTGTATATTCTATTTAGTAATGTAAATGGTTGCTATGAGCATCAGCCCCATACATTACCTTATATAATCTTGCTGGTTGCTATGAGCACCACCATAAATTCCCTGAATTGATCTGATTGGTTGCTATGAACAACAAGCGCACTTCCTAATCCGGCGGCCACTTGTACAGTCGGCGCTCGGATGATGACAGAACCCCGCTGAGCGTGGATCCATAAAGCATGGCACTGAGTGTGCAGACTGCAGAGTTTGTATTCTAATAGAGCGGCAGATTATTTACACTCCTTGGATCAGTGTGCTGGGAGATTTACAGTGCGCTCGCTGTGCTGGAAGGAGACGAGACATTTGTCTTCTTATGGAAAAAAAAGCCGTGTGATGATGACATTTTTATGAGTGCGTGTATACAGAGCGGTTTCCTATAGTACCCATCCAGTGCGCCTCCTGGCAGGCCTGCTGGATATACCGACAACCCCAACAGCCAGAGGGCTGCAAGCTGTTCACCGCCACTTCAACAAAAGGACTTCGCTGAAGGCTATGTGCTTCTAAACTGACCGATGTCTCTACATCCCCGGTATAATGTAAAGGATGACGGGACCTTTGCTGCAATTGTCCTTTCATTGATTCCTCTTCACTTCCCTGAGTGCTGCCCACTGCCTCAAATATTTCATTCCAGCCTCAGTCCACTGCAAAACAAAAATGTCCTCTTCTCCACCACCCCATTCATTCCTATGGGCTTGTTCACACGGAAGGCAGCGAAAGCAGGCCGCTAAGCCACAGTCTTACCTCCCCCTCACCTACCATCTGAATATAGAAATGCATCCGCTCAGCATTCTACTCACGCAGTGCCCTTGATGCTTTGCTAAAATCAAACGGCATGTTGCATTCTGCAGACAGTACCGCCACCAAATGCTACCCATTCAAGTGAATGGGACCACACCGTGACTTGAAAACAGAAATGAGAAGCTTTAGCAAAGCAAAAATTATACGATCAAAATGTCCAATATTTTGTGATTAAATTATGTCCTTAAAAATGAAATAGTAATGAAGATTAGTCCCACATGCTGTGATGGAAACAGGAAACTTCCAGAGTTAGCCAAAGTGACACCATCCACTCTCATGCAAGGGTTACAAAGTTAGTTAGTCTGGTTGAAAAAAAACAAAAGTCCATCCATTCAAATATTAAAAATAAGTTATAATCCTATATCTACAGTTGATCCAGAGGAAGGCAAACAAACTCAGCAAACCATGATCCAATTTGCACCTGCAGTGGAAATTCCTTCCTGATCCACTGAGAGGCAGTTGGATATTCCCTGGATCAACTTTACCTATAAATGTTATATCCAGTTATATTCTGTGTATCTAGGAAATAATCCAGGACTTTTTTAAAGCAATGCACTGAGCTGGCCAGTGCCAACTCCTGAGGGAGTGTTTTCCACATTTTCACAGCTCTTACTGTGAAGAAACCTTTCCATGTTTGGAGATTACATTTCTTTTCCTCCAGACGTAAAGAGTGCCCCCTTGTCCTCTGTGATGACCTCAGGGTGAATAGCTCTACACCGAGTTCACTATATGAACCACTGATGTATTTATACATGGAGATCATATCCCCCCTTATGTATTATACATGGTGATCATATCCCCCCTTATTATTATACATGGAGATCATATCCCCCTTATGTATTATACATGGTGATCATATCCCCCCTTATGTATTATAGATGGTGATCATATCCCCCCTAATGTATTATACATGGTGATCATATCCCCCCTTATGTATTATACATGGAGATCATATCCCCCCTAATGTATTATACATGGAGATCATATCCCCCCTTATGTATTATACATGGTGATCATATCCCCCCTTATGTATTATACATGGAGATCATATCCCCCTTATGTATTATACATGGAGATCATATCCCCCTTATGTATTATACACGGAGATCATATCCCCCCTTATGTATTATACATGTTGATCATATCCCCCTTATGTATTATACATGGAGATCATATCCCCCTTATGTATTATACACGGAGATCATATCCCCCCTTATGTATTATACATGTTGATCATATCCCCCCCTTATGTATTATACATGGAGATCATATCCCCCCTTATATATTATACATGGAGATCATATCCCCCCTTATGTATTATACATGGAGATCATATCCCCCTTATGTATTATACATGGAGATCATATCCCCCCTTATGTATTATACATGGAGATCATATCCCCCCTTTTGTATTATACATGGAGATCATATCCCCCCTTATGTATTATACATGGAGATCATATCCCCCTTATGTATTATACATGGAGATCATATCCCCCCTTATGTATTATACATGGTGATCATATCCCCCCTTATGTATTATACATGGTGATCATATCCCCCCTTATGTATTATACATGGAGATCATATCCCCCGTTATGTATTATACATGGAGATCATATCCCCCGTTATGTATTATACATGGAGATCATATCCCCCCTTATGTATTATACATGGAGATCATATCCCCCATTATGGATTATACATGGAGATCATATCCCCCCTTATGTATTATACATGGAGATCATATCCCCCCTTATGTATTATACATGGAGATCATATCCCCCCTTATGTATTATACATGGTAATCATATCCCCCCTTATGTATTATACATGGAGATCATATCCCCCCTTATGTATTATACGTGGAGATCATATCCCCCCCTTATGTATTATACATGGAGATCATATCCCCCCTTATGTATTATACGTGGAGATCATATCCCCCCTTATGTATTATACATGGAGATCATATCCCCCTTATGTATTATACATGGAGATCATATCCCCCCTTATGTATTATACATGGAGATCATATCCCCCCTTATGTATTATACATGGTGATCATATCCCCCCTTATGTATTATACATGGAGATCATATCCCCCCTTATGTATTATACATGGAGATCATATCCCCCCTTATGTATTATACGTGGAGATCATATCCCCCCCTTATGTATTATACATGGAGATCATATCCCCCCTTATGTATTATACGTGGAGATCATATCCCTCCTTATGTATTATACATGTTGATCATATCCCCCCTTAATCTCCTCTTCTCAAGAGAGAATACATTCAGTTCCTCTAATCTTTCCTCATAGCTGAGCTCCTCCATGCCTCTTATCAGTTTGGTTGCCCTTCTCTGTACTTTCTCCAGTTCCCCAATGTTCTTTTTGTGAATTGGTGCCCAAAACTGAACTGCATATTCCAGATGAGGTCTTACTAATGATTTGTACCGGGGTAATATGATATCTCTCTCTCTGGAGTCTATACCTCTTTTAATACAAGAGAGGATTTTGCTCACATTAGAAACCGCAGCTTGGCATTGCATGCCATTATTAAGCTTGTGATCTACCAGAACCCCCAGATCCTTACTGGAAGGCTTGTTACCCCCTGCTAAGAGTGGTCAGTCAGCGCTCTTTACTATGTTATGGGAGACATCATAGGCATTGGATAGTTATCACCCAAAACAGGCCCAGAACAGTGACAAACGATTTTCTTAAAAATGCCTCTTTACTTGGTAAGGGCTTCAAAGCACTCCAATACAAATCAATAGGACCAAAACATGCGGCAGACACTATGTAATAAAGAGATACTTCACACAGTGTAAAAACATCTATACGAGGGAATTTTATTAAACAGAATTGTACTTACATGACAATCATTAAAATCAGCATAGAGAAAACACCACAGGGAATTCTTCCAACTTGCGCGATGGCCAGTTGTGCATGGGTGGTAGCGTGTGTGCATGGCTCCTCCCTACGCGTTTTGTCATACATGACATGCTCATAGCAACCAGTCGGAATTTTGAAGGTAATGTATAGGGCTGATGCTCATAGCAACCATTTACGCTATTGAAGGGAATATACAGTGGTGTTGCTCATAGCAATCGATCAGATTTGATTTACGGTGGTGTTGCCCATAACAACCAATTAGATTACTGAAAGGAATATACAGTCGTGTTGATCATAGCAACCAATTAGATTATTTCAGGGAATGCTCGTTGGTGTTGCTCTTACCAATTAATTCTATTATTGAAGAGAATGTACAGTGGTGTTGCACAGAGCAGCCAATCAGATTATTTGTGGGAACGTACAGTGATGTTGCTCATAGAAACCAATCAGATTATTTGTGGGAATGTACAGTGATGTTCCTCATAGAAACCAATCAGATTATTTTTTGGGAACGTACAGTGATGTTGCTCATAGAAACCAATCAGATTATTTGTGGGAACGTACAGTGATGTTGCTCATAGAAACCAATCAGATTATTTGTGGGAAAGTACAGTAATGTTCCTCATAGAAACCAGATTATTTGGCTATCTCTGAAACAGTGGCGGACTGACAACTCATGGGGCCCCCGGGCAATAGGGGATCATGGGGCCCCTGTGTCCTTGCCCAAACTCAAAAAAGCCTATGAAAAAGGTACCAGGGGCATCTCATGGGGCCCCTACTGACCCCAGGCCCTCGGGCAGTGCCCGAGTTTCCAAATGGTCGGTCCGCCCCTGCTCTGAAAGTTTTCGGTTTCCATCATGGCATGTGGGACGAATCTTCACTACTAATTTGTTTTTTATGACACAGTTTAATCACAAAATATTGGAAATTTTAAATGTATAATTTTTATTTTGCCATTGTTTGGAGTAGAGTGCTGCACTTTTGCTGTACACTTTATATTGAATGCCTGGTATTGGTATGGTGTTCAGCTGCTGTTTTTTAGTTCTTAATGAAATTTTTCCTAAGTGCAAATTCTGGCATACACTGGTCAGAAATAAGAAGCTGGCAGCTCATTCATCCAAATATGATCATTTTTATGGTGCAGATGGAGTACAGCCAGGGGCAGACTGACAACTTATGGGGCCCCAGGGCAATAGGGGATCATGGGGCCCCTGTGTCCTTGCCTAAACTCAAAAAAGCCTATGAAAAAGGTACCAGGGGCATCTCATGGGGCCCCCTACTGACCCCGGGCCCTCGGGCAGTGCCCGAGTTTCCAAATGGTCAATCCGCCTCTGAGTACAACAAATATAAAGGTATACATGTTTCATCCTGTAGCTTTACTGATCGGTATAGCTATGGTTAAGGCTACAGACCGAAACGCGTAAGCTTGTGTTTTCTGTATTCCACCTGCATCAATAAAGTCATCATATTCAGATGAACAAGTTGCCGGCTTTCCATTTCTCTTTTCACGTCGGGTTTCGGGTGTAAGTAAGACACCGTAAGCCAGTGCACCACTCACTGCCCCAGAGAATCTGTCTGGGCGTTGTTTCTTTAGCCGCATCCCAGCTGTCATGCAACCAGTGCAATACCTGCGGGTTTCAGCAAGGTGGGTCAACATTTATTTATTATAGGCAGGGCCGTGGATAAGGGGGTACCACCAGTCCTCCTGTACGGGGTCCAGGCCAGCAGGGGGGCCCAGGCAGCTGAGTGAATCAGATGTGGGCTGGGAGGGCGATCGGCACAGCACGGGGGCAATCACTGAAACCGTTCTCCTGTATAGCTCTATCTCTGAAGCAGTTGGCTTCTTCTCCTCTCCCTACCGCTTTCAGCTGTTGCAGAGAGAGCCAAACAGGGGATGGATTCCAGTAATTGCCCCCATTCCCACCCCCCCGCATTCCTGCCACATCCATCACCCTCCCTGTGCATGATGCAATTCCTTCTTCTGTCCAGGCCCCCCTGTGTGCCCCCACAGTGCTCCCAGCTTCCCTCCTCTTCTTCCCACCGACAGCTTTAAGCATGTAGTAGGATCCTTCAGGATGGAGTGTGGGGGAAGCATCCGGTAAATAGGTCATCTTTACCAGCCCCTTCCTTTCCTGAATGAACACAATGAGTGATCGGTAACAATCACTCGCTGTGTTCACTCATTACTGAAGCATAGGAAATTGTTTTTTGGGGGCGGGGGGAAGAGGGGAGTTGTCAGGTTTGCTTATGGGGCCACGTGGTTTCTAACAGCAGCCTTGATTATAGGTATTTATAAGAGGCCATCAATTTACATACTGTGGGTGACAAAGTGGCTTAGTAGCTATCCCTTTTGCCTGGGGTCCCTTGTTTGAATCTCGGCCAGGGCACTTTCTACATGGAGTTGCATGTTCTCCCTGTATGCACGTGGGTTTCCTCTGGGTATTCCACTTACCTCCCACACTCCAAAAACATTCACACTCCAGGTTCACTGGCTCCTTTCTAAACTGGTCCTAGTATGTGTGTGCAAATTGGCTCGCACATGTGATATCGCATTCTGAATACCAGTCCCAAGCCTGATGAATTGAGGCAGGTTACAACATTGGGAAACTTAAAAATGATACCCTGCATTAAGGCTGCACCTGCACTGTAAGCCTGGGTTCACATATGTGCGGTGCGGTATATCGCATGTGATTTGCGCAGGAAACGCACACATTGTGTATGGCTCTAATCGCACCGCACCCGCACCAAAAATGTGCAGGACCCTTTTTTTTGTCCACACTAGAATTGGATCACATGGGGATTCACACCTATGTGATCTGATTCTGCACATCACACCGCATTTTGCGGACAACTTTTGGGGTGTTGTTAACTTAACATACACACCCGCAGCGGTTCGCATGAACGGGGTGCAATTCTGATGCGGTGTGGAGTTCGCACAGAAAACGCTACAAATTCCGCAACGCATCAGTGTGAACCAGGGCTAAGGGTTAATTGCTCAATTATTCTAGGGGGGGAGGTCTCTAAACCTGATGCTCTGCTCTTCCAGTAGATGGCGCTCCCCCATGCTCCAGCAGTGTACTGTTCCTCATCATCATGACACCCAATGCATAGGCTATGGACCATGCCCTGGCCTTGAAGACATCAGGACCCCCATTGTGGGGGGTCTAGCAGCACAGAGGACTAGGTAAGTACAGTAAATCTCCTCTTCTATGTCCTTAGACCTAAACAAGCAATTAACCCTTACAGTGGGGGTGCAGCCCTACTGCAAGGGATCATTTTTTTAGTTTAGAAAACTTAGGCTTTAAGGAAAGACCTGACAATGTAACTCAGAACAAACTTGCTACAAATATTCTTTTAAAAAAAAAAAGCTTTCAAGCATATCAGGTATGGTGCTCAAGGAGTTGACCCACTAAATTGTCAAGAGTCATACACTGAATGGTTGTTTATATATAATACATTCACATCAGTCCCCAACCTTCAAGAGCTTACCATCTCACATGTATATATACACTGATCAGCCATAACATTATGACCACCCACCTAAAATTGAGTAGGTCCCCCTTTTGCCACCAAAACAGCCCTGACCCATCAAGGCATGGACTCCACTAGACCTCTGAAGGTATTCTGTGGTATTTGGGACCACGCCATCAGTAGCAGATCTTTTTATTCCTGTAAGTTGTGAGGTGGGGCCTCCATAAATTGGGCTTGTTTTTCCAGCATATCCCACAGATGCTCTATTCTTGGGTTGAGATCTGGAGAATTTGGAGGCCAAGCCAACATCTCAAACTCGTTGTGTTCCTCAAACCATTCTTGAACCATTTTTGCAGTGTGTTGGGGTGCATTAGCCTGCTGAAAGAGGCCACTGCCATCAAGAATACTGTTTCCATGAAGGGGTGCACTCGGTCAGCAGCAATGTCTAGGTAGGTGGTACGAGTCAAGTAACATTCCCATGAATGGCAGGACACAAAGTTACCCAGCACAACATTGCCCAAATCATCACACTGTCTCTGCTGGCTTTCTTTCTTCCCATACTGCATCCTGGTGCCATCTTTTTCCCAGGTAAGCGAAGCACATGCACCCAACCATCCACATGTTGTAATAGAAAACATAATTCATCAGACCAGGCCATCTTCTTCCATTGCTCCATGCTCCAGTTCTAATGCTCAGGTGCTCATTGTAGGCACTTTTGGCTGTGAACAACGATCAGCATGGGCACCCTGACTGGTCTATGGCAACGCAGCCCCATACACAACAAACAGGGATGCCCAATTTTTCTGCTTTCAACACATCAACTTCAGGGACATCATGTTGATTTGCTGCCTAATATATCCCACCCACTTTCCAATCCCATTGTAATGAGATAATCAATGGTATTCACGTAACCTCACAATGGTCACTTCTGGCTGAGAGGTTTAAACACACCTATTAAGGCCAATTGTTTTGGCAAAAGCCAATTAACCCCCTAATTGTTGTTTAAAGAGTTATTCATTAAGTCTAGGTTCATACCTATGCAGTTTGCGTTTGATCCCTTTCTGCATTGCGTTTTTTGTACATGCATTTTTGACACGTTTTGCCGCGTTTTTCATGTATTTTGCATTTTTCTTATTTATTTTTTCTTCTTGCTTGTCAGATTTAAAATGCAAACCACAGCAAAAACACAATACATGCTTTTCTGCAGCGTTTCCATTGAAGTCTATAGAACAAAAAACACAACTTTTTAGGTTAAAAAAAAGTCCCTTCCCCTTTCCGAAACACACACCGGGTGAAAGTGCGGAGATATGAACCCATAGGAAATCATGTTAAATGGATTGTAGGAGCAAAACGCTGCGGCAAATGCTTAGATGTGAACCTAGGGTAAAGTGAAAGGTCAAAAATGTATTTTAGTATGATTGTATATTATTCTTTGTCTACACGTTTCTGCTCTGGTGCTATAGAGTTAAGGATTCACCTTAAAAAAAAAAGTCTTCAGGCTCCCCAGCATGCTGGACAGGAAGCCTGGCAAGAGGACAAAAAAGTCATTAACATCCTTAGCGGTATTCCCGAGTGTAGCTCGGGGTAAAATTTCAGTACCAAGAGCGGTAACCCCGAGCTACACTCAGGCTTACCATGCGGCGTTGCTCCGGGAGTCCCTGCAGCGCTTACCTTGTCCTTCGCTCCCGCGATGTGTCCCCTGCAGCGTCCCCGGCCATCTCCTCCGGCCGATGCCGGCATCTGGCTTCCGTGTTCCGGTCCCTGTGACGTCGGGACGTACGGGCGCCGGAACCGGCGGGAAATTTGACATTTTTAAAAAATGTTTTAATGCATTTCACATATATTTTGTCCCTACTGCTTTGTCCTGCACCCTGCCTGCATTTTTACTGTTCTTTCTGCCTGGAAACTTAGAAAAGTCCATGGCGTCCAAAAAGCGTCCCTTTAGGTCAAAAGCGGTTTTAGACCGGCTAGAGAACAGCGATAGTAAATTAGAATTACTTGCAGAATTGAGTGATAATGATTTGTGGGGAAATTCGTCATCAGACACTGAAAACGATTTTGCGACTTTGCTCAGCGATGTGTGAATTTGCCTCTGTATTTCAAATTTCAGTGTTTTTGGTTTGATTATATTATTGAATTAAATTTATTATTATTATATTATTATTTTTATGATTATTTATTAAATGATAATTTATGATTTCGTGTTTCAAGTTTTATCATATCCGGAATGTTTACTAGACTCTTGTTCGGACAGATTTCAGTGAGTTATTCCTAAAAATTACAGCCTACAATAAAAAACTACATATTTCCATGCAAAAAAATGGTACCGCTTTCAGCAAAAAAAATGGGAAAGAATCATAAATGTATTTTAGAACAAGAAGAATACGGAGCAAAAGTGTTGCAGATAGAAAGAGTCAAAAGGGAAACTGGAAGGTAAAGGGGCCAGTATTTAGAGAAAATTGCCGACTTTATTTTGAAAATGCTGATTTCCTGGCTGTATGTACTTTTAATACTTTTTGATCCACTGACCTGGAACAAGCATACGTCATGTGATATCCTCTCCTCCTCTTGGGATGTTCCTTCTCAGCGCATAATTGGCAAGTAGTGCTGTCCTTCCCTCTCCCAGTCTGAGTGCTACTGTGCAGCAGGTGACAAAATCTAATATAAAGACAGATTCAGGTACTTATGCTGCGTGAAATTACTTCCAAGCCCTCATGCACTCTGAATGTTTTGATAGCGCTGGTAACGTTAGCTGTATAAAGTCACGTTAAAAACGTGAGTTTTTCAGCTTTTTTTAGCATTTTTGCATTGGCGTTTAGCAGCAATCTGATGGGGTTAGTGGTGTTTTCCAGCAGTTTTTCGCATTTGTGTTTTTTAGCATTTGTTTGGGCCAAAAACAGTTCAAAACACCGGTTTGCTGCATTTTATCGTGTTTTACCTCTTAAGTTTTTCAGCGTTAGCGCGTTTTTACAACTAAAAACTCCTCTAGAAACCCACTAGTCCTGGGTTTTTTTTCCAACCAAAAAACGTCCCAGCCAAAAAACGTTGATTACAGTCTATGTGTGTATGGACACATAGGATAACATACTGGGGGGGTTACTGGCTGTAGAAAAAAATGTCAAAAGCCAAAAACAGCCACTGTAAAAACATCAAGTGTGCATGAGGACTAAAGGAATATGTTTTGCATTGTATTGGTATTGTTCTGTCACATGTTCTGTCCCCCTTTGTAATGTACAGCGCTGAGCGAACTATTGGCACTTTATAAATACTATATAATAATAATAATATACATCATAATAAATTGTGTTTTTGTATATCTGCCTGGATTTCAGCTTTGAAGCATGAAGACCATACTTCATTTTAAGCTTTTTCCATTTTACACCAAAGAACACCTAATTAAAACTCCTAGAAGGGTAATCCCTGCCATATTGAAAAAAAAAAAAGGAGGCCATAATTACTGACCTCCTTCTAATAAAAGGTTAACCGCTTGATTGTCCTTCTGATCCAACAGTTTTATTAATGTCTACGTAGGGCATGCGGGCAGCAGGTGGAGTCAGAATTCCTGATCTGCAGCAGGTGTCTCTCAGAAAATGTTGATTCTAAGGATTGAGCCGAGGAGCCAGGCAAATAGCATTTTTATATTTTTAGAACTGCTCTTAGTACAGTACAAAGCATTTCCTCCCTTTCCTTTATTCACGCTGAAGTCACATATTGTGTCATAAAAATGCATGCAGCTTTGTGCTTTATTAACGCACGTTATAACTTGCCACTTTGTACAGTGACATGTTCTGAATACGTCAACGTGCCTTTTGCTGCTGCATTCCCTGCATGATGTTACATATTGTTACCCAATCAAATAAAAAAAAATAACTCCTTTCATATGACATACCGCCTTAGAACGCACGATGTGCAAACATACACATTAGTACAGTATAATTGAGGCAGGCTGCATTTTCCATATCGCCCTCCTTTGCTGCACAGAGACATGAATGATTGATTTGTATGCACATTTTTTGTTTGCTGCAAGTTCCCTACAGTACCTGGCTGACTGCCTTATACCATCGGGGATTGCTTAGATGTGAATTCAGACCAACAGTTGCTTCAAAATACTTAAAGCAATGTAACTTTCTTCTTCAGTATTTCCCAATCAGATTCTTGCAGCTGTAGCATCATTTTTTCATATATATTTCTTAATTTACATAAATGTTTAAAATACATATCATATCATTATATATATATATATATATATATATATATATATATACACCTGTTCAATTGCTAACACAAATTGCTAATCAGCCAATTACATGGCAGCAACTTAATGCATTTAGGCATCTAAATGTTGTAAAGACAACTTCCTGAACTTCAAACCGAGCATCAGAAAGAGGAAGAAAGGGGATTTAAGTGACTTTGAACCTGGCATGGTTAACACAAACTGCTAATTAGCCAATCACATGGCAGCAACTTAATGCATTTAGGCATCTTAATGTGTAGAAGATGACTTCCTGACTTTCAAACCGAGCATCAGAGAGGGGAAGAAAGGGGATTTAAGAGACTTTGAACCTGGCATGGTGTTTGGTGCCAGATAGGCTGGTGTGAGTATTTCAAAAACTGCTGATCTACTGGGATTTGTTGTTTGGTCTCAGTGAAGGGCAGAGGCAGTTTGGATAGACATTCTAGCAGTCTCTGGTCAGTGTTGAGGCCTGCTTGCTGGTTTTTTTTGTGTGATTAGCTAGCAAGTGGAAAGCACGGTATATTCAGCTGTATGGTGGAAGCTGGGCTTGGCCATTTGACCTTGTAGCTGTTGAGCCATATGTATTTTTTCCAGACTTCTAAAGACATTAGAGTACACAATATTATCTTTCTAATCATCATTAGGAACAACCTGAGGAGGGCTTATGACCCTCGTTTTATACAACTAAGCACTGCTTACCAAAGTCCAAACCTTTGATTTACTTACTAGTGGTTCATCTAAAGTGTGGCTCCTGAGGAAGCAAATGTAGTGAAACGCGTTGATCCTATACGCTTATTGTGCATTTTACTGCTATATGTAACCACATGCTGATATCACTTTCTAAGATCATTTGCTTTTAAAATGTGAAGTGTGACTTCGTTTTTTAATGATGAACCTATAAAAGTATATATATTTTTCAATTACTGTTGTTCGATGTCATATTACAGATTTATCCTCCTGGTGGCTGACAAGTACAAAGTCCCATTTTCACTGGAAATAGAATAGGACCACCCAGTTTGACCGGATGCAACTGTACATTCCAGTTTTCTGTACTGGGATTTTCAAGCACAACCATCTCTAGGGTTTACAGAGAAAAGAGAAAATATCCAGTGAGCGGCAGTTGTGTGGATGAAAATGCCTTGTTGATGTCAGAGGTTACAGGAAAATGGGCAGAATGGTCTGAGATGATAGAAAGGCAACAGTTACTCAAATAACCACTCATTACAACCAAGGTATACAGAATACCATCTCTGAACACAAAACACGTCAAACCTTGGAGCAGATGGGCTACAGCAGCAGAAGACCACACCAGGTGCCATTCCTGTCAACTAAGAATAGAAAACGGAGGCTACAGTTCGCACAAGCCCACCAAAATTGGACAATAGCAGATTGGAAAAATGTTGCCTGGTCTGATGAGTCTTGATTTCAGCTGCAACATTCAGATGGTAGGGTCAGAATTCGGTGTAAACAACATGAAAGCATGGATCCATCCTGCCTTGTATCAAGGGTTCAGACTGGTGATGGTGGTGTAATGGTATGGGAGATATATTCTTGGCACACTTTTTGCCCCTTAGTACCAATTGAGCCTCGTTTAATTGCCATGGCCTACCTGAGTATTGTTGCTGACCATGTCCATCCCTTTATGACTACAGTGTCCCCATCTTCTGATGGCTCCTTCAAGCAGGATAATGCACCATGTCAAAAAGCTCAAATCATCTTAAACTGGTTTCTTGAACATAACAATGAGTTCCCTGTACTCCAATGGCCTCCACAGTCACCAGATCCCAATCCAATAGAGCACCTTTGGGATGTGGTGGAATGGGAGATTCACATGAATGTGCAACCAACTAATCTGCAGCAACTGAGTGATGCTATCATGTCAATATGGACCAACATCTCTGAGGAATGTTTCCAGCACCCTGTTGAATCTATGCCATGAAGAATTAAGGCAGTTCTAAAGGCAAAAGGGGTCCAACCCAGTACTAGCAAGGTATACCCAATAAAGTGGCCGGTGAGTGTATATCATTGAAGTGCATTGGAGTTGATTTAATAAAATAGTATAGAATGTCTAAAGTAAGTGCTTCCTTAGCTTAGTGAACAAGGTTTAGCTAAGTTAAAATGAAGTTCACCACCTTTTTGGACACTGGGGGTAATTTCCTAAAACTGGAGAGTGCAAAAGCTGGTGCAGCTCTGCATAGAAACCAAACAGCTTGCATGTTTTATTGCCAAAGCCTAATTGAACAAGCTGAAGTTAGAGGCTGATTGGCTACCATGCACAGCTGCACCAGCTGCTGAGTGCTCCAGTTTTAGTAAATCCCCCCCCCCCACACACACACAGTTTTTTGCTGGGGAGGTATGATCATCCCATGTAGAAAATGTACCACTCTCACTCTTTCAGTCTCTTTATTGTTTTGTGCCTAGTGGTAAGTGTTCATAAGCTCTGTAATTGACTCTGTGTCAATCAACTCACAGACGACTTATTTGTTTGAGAAGAAGCTTCCTTAAAGCAGTGCAATATTTAGCTCCCCCAAGGCATTCATGTGTAATATCAATGGGACTTCTTGTGGGGGAGGGGGGCAGACGCTTGGGTCACCATGACACCAATATGCTCAACAGTCTCATCCAACACCTGAATTGTCATCCAAGTGATCCCTAACACTGTAATAGACAGAGTTTAAGCCATGAGGGATAAAGCATCAGAGACTGATTGTAAGGACACTTATAAAAGGCATTGTCCATCATAGCAAATTTAAATCCTGTGTCTATTAAGCAGTGTGCAGGTTGATGGTTCAGACTAACTGTTGCCCCTCTGGTAAGGAAACATCTAAAAGGCAGGTGGGATTGAGGCCTGGACTTCCCTTATACACAATTCCTGACGACATGTTCCAATTGCCTGCATTTCCAGCATCTTTGGTTTGAGTTGGAGTCCTTCTAAAGAGGTTTGCTTCTGGATGAGGCTTGCATAGCCCTTGTCTCCAAATTTGTTAGTGTAGTAAGCGTAACTGACAGCGGAGATGGTATGGCCAGTTCCTCCAGTGGCTACACGATTCCTCAAATGACCACCAACCAGGTCTCTATCTCCTCCTAGCCTCTTGTAGGACAGAAGTATTTCCAACGCTTTTTTGGCTATACTTCTATGAATCACACAAGTGCAATTAGTTCTGCCAACAGTGGGCTGAAGACCGCTGTCGGCTGATGTCACAGAGCCAGTCCAGGCTCAGAAATTATCCCGACCATATAGTCAAGATCCACACAGACACCCTGGACCAGCACCTGACTCAGCTTCTCAGTGATCCGATGAGAGCCAGAGCCAGCCACTCCCACCCCCTCCGCAGCCCAGCATTCCAGTAAGCGCTGGGGGGGCAGAGCAGTTAGCTGGTGAGAGAGGAGGGGGAGAACAGCTGCCTTTAAGTGCCAACTATCAGTACCAGTCAATGCTGCCTATCAGTGCCCATCAGTGCCGCCAGTCAATACCACCTATCAGTGCTAGTCAATGCTATCTATCAGTGCCCGTCAGTGCTGCCTATCAGTGCCCATCAGTGCCGCCTAACTGTTCCAATCAGTGCCGCCTATAAGTGCCAGTCAGTGCCCCCTATCAGTGCCATATATGAGTGCTGCCTTTCAATGCCCATTAGTGACGTCTATCAGTGCCTCCTCATCAGTGCCCATCAATACAGCCTATCAGTGCCCATCACTGCAGCCTCATTAGCGCACATCAATGAAGGAGAAAAATTACTTATTTACAAAATTTTAGAAACTAAGAAAAAACTTTTTTTTTAACATAGTTTGTTTAGCAAAAAAAGAAAAAAAAAACCAGCGGTGAATAAATACAACTAAAAGAAAGCTCTATCGGTCTCAAAAAATTATAACAATTTTGTTTGGTTACAGTGTTGCATGACCGTGCAATTGTCATTCAAAGTGCGAGAGCGCTGAATGCTGAAAAGTGGCCTGGGCAGGAAGGGGGTAAAAATGCCCTGTAGGCAAGGGGTTAAAATATTATCAATGTCAGTTAGTTTCAGTGTATTTTAGGTAGGATAAAAAAAGCAAAACTATTGTTTCTGTGCTGTACTACCAGTTCAAACAACAACTAACATACACAAATGTGGTATCGCTGCAATCGTCAGGAGCAGGAGAATTTATTTTGGGTTGTTTTTTGGTGGCAGGGTATGGTAGTAGATTGGGCCAGATTTCCTTTGATAATAAAAAAAAAAATCAGGAGAAATCCATTACCATTCACCACCAAATGAAAGCCTACTTTGTGCTGAAAAAAACAATGTATCAGCCACCTGGATGCAAAAAAGTAGTTGTGATGATCTGTACGGTTTTACTAACACATGTCAAATTTGCAAAATTGTGCTTAGGCACTAAGATTTGTTTTACCCAAATTTGTGCACATACTGTTATTTTGTTGAAAATAAATATACAGATGCAAACCTAGCCTATATGTATGCATGTGAAATAGGTACTTTAGATTGCAAGCTCCTTGGGGGAAGGTATTGGTGTGAATGTACAGTATGTAAAGAGCTGAATAAATTATTGATGCCTGTAATAAATGTTGGGCCAAACAACCCCATGTTTGGTTCACGGTTCAACATTCAAACCTACTGAAAGTTTGACTGCAAACTTCGAACAGGAACAATTCACTAAGCGGTATCTTACCACATCTGAGTATGCGTTAAGACACCGCACAGCTACTGAAATACCGCATGAGTTATATTACTAAGTTATGCGGTATATTAGCAGTGAAACATTCCTTAATGTGTCTGCTGTCAGCAGGCTTCCATGCAGACAGCTGAATGTAGAAAGAATTGCAGGCATTGCCTGGCACTTAAAAAAAAAATATGTGGGGGTCCCCCCCCCCATCCATAACAAGCCCTTTGGGTCTGGTATGGGTTTTGAGCGGAACCACGCCACAAATGTAAAAGAAATAGCATAGGGGTCCCTCCCAAAATCCATACCAGACCCTTATCCGAGCATGCAGCCCGGCAGGTCAGGAAAGGGGGAGGGGACAAGCGAGCGCTCTTCAAACCATACCAGGCCACATGCCCTCACAATGGGGGAGGGTGCTTTGGGGCAGGGGGGACCCAAAGGACCTTGTCTGCATGTTGGCTAATTATTGGAAACGATCCCCTGTATGGCTCTCTGCTGGCTTTCAGCTGGTGCAGAGAGAGTGATACAGGGGATCGGTTCCAATAATTACCCAACATGCAAACAAGGTCCTTTGGGTCCCCCCTGCCCCAAAGCACCCTCCCCCATTGTGAGGGCATGTGATCCTGCACTTGATCACCCTTTCTGTGCAGCACACAATTCTCCCTGTTGCCCAGGCCCCACTATTTCCGCCCACCCCCGCAGTGCTGCCGGCTTCCCTCTTCTCCTTCCCACCGGCAGCTGCAAACACACAATAGGATCCTTCAGGATGGAGAGTGGGGGAAAGGTCTGGTAAATATGTCACATTTACTAGCCCCTTCCTGCCCTGAATGAACACAATGAGTGATCGATACCGATCACTCAATGTGTACATTCATAACTGGGGCATAGTATACTGAAGGTTTTTTTTGGGGGGGGGGGGGATTGTCAGATTGGCTGTATGGGGCCCTGTGCTTTCTAACAGCAGAGATATATACTGTGTGTATATATATATATATATATATATATATATATAATCATTCAGAAGATGTAGAGTCCAAAAGTAATATATGCTCACTTGTATATTTAAGTTCCAAGTGCTAAAATTCCCACATCCCACTAAAGCAAATGCAACAATCAGTTTAAAACCACGTTTGGCTAGAGAGTTTTGCACTTTTGCACTGATATACAAGTAAAGTGAGCATTTATTACTTTTAGGGTCCACATCTCCCGATTGTTTGTAAATCTTGCAATATTTATGTATGTAATATAAGTCTACTCACCAGGGTTGCCAACCGTCAATAAATTTACAGTTTGTAAAAATCTGTGAAGATCAGGGGCTGATAATTTGTCGCTCTGTGTTGACTTTTTAAATATAAACCAAGAGAATTACTTGTTATGGATATTGTCAGTATTTCCATATTGTGTTTATACCATTTAAATATACACTCACTGGCCACTTTATTAGGCATAGATTCAACAAGGGGTTGAAATTATTGTAAGCATTATTCTGGTGGAAGTAGCCATCAGAAGATGGGTACACTGTATTCATAAATGGATGGCCATTTTCCTCTGACCTCAAAAAGGCATTTTTGTCCACAAAACTGCCGCTTGTCACGATCGCGGCGTCAGACCCCAGACCTTCTCACCAAACTTGTGACTGAAGGTCTAACCGATCTACAACCGCGATGTGACGTGCGTAAAAATGCCACACCCAGCTGCACCCTGCACAACGATTTTCCAGCTAATGGATACCGATCGATATGCCAGCAGCCTGAATCGATTGTTACTGGGTCAGGTTAATTACGCAATTAACCCTTAACACTGCCACCACCTCCTTTTT